>NW_027363521.1:0-706480 GCF_046119375.1 Phyllobates terribilis | reverse complement strand
AGCTCCTCTGTATATTATATACCGACAGCACAAGCTCCTCTGTATATTATATAGCCGACAGCACAAGCTCCTCTGTATATTATATACCGACAGCACAAGCTCATCTGTATATTATATACTGACAGCACAAGCTCCTCTGTATATTATATACTGACAGCACAATCTCCTCCTGTATATTATATACTGACAGTACAAGCTCCTCTGTATATTATATACCGACAGCACAAGCTCCTCTGTATATTATATACTGACAGCACAAGCTCCTCTGTATATTATATACTGACAGCACAAGCTCCTCTGTATATTATATACTGACAGCACAAGCTCCTCTGTATATTATATACTGACAGCACAAGCTCCTCCTGTATATTATATACCCGACAGCACAAGCTCCTCTGTATATTATATACTGACAGCACAAGCTCCTCTGTATATTATATACTGACAGCACAAGCTCCTCTGTATATTATATACTGACAGCACAAGCTCCTCTGTATATTATATACTGACAGCACAAGCTCCTCTGTATATTATATACTGACAGCACAAGCTCCTCCTGTATATTATATACTGACAGCACAAGCTCCTCTGTATATTATATACTGACAGCACAAGCTCCTCTGTATATTATATACTGACAGCACAAGCTCCTCCTGTATATTATATACTGACAGCACAAGCTCCTCTGTATATTATATACTGACAGCACAAGCTCCTCTGTATATTATATACTGACAGCACAAGCTCCTCCTGTATATTATATACTGACAGCACAAGCTCCTCTGTATATTATATACTGACAGCACAAGCTCCTCTGTATATTATATACTGACAGCACAAGCTCCTCTGTATATTATATACTGACAGCACAAGCTCCTCTGTATATTATATACCGACAGCACAAGCTCCTCTGTATATTATATACTGACAGCACAAGCTCCTCTGTATATTATATACTGACAGCACAATCTCCTCTGTATATTATATACTGACAGTACAAGCTCCTCTGTATATTATATACCGACAGCACAAGCTCCTCTGTATATTATATACTGACAGCACAAGCTCCTCTGTATATTATATACTGACAGCACAAGCTCCTCTGTATATTATATACTGACAGCACAAGCTCCTCTGTATATTATATACTGACAGCACAAGCTCCTCTGTATATTATATACTGACAGCACAAGCTCCTCTGTATATTATATACTGACAGCACAAGCTCTCTGTATATTATATACTGACAGCACAAGCTCCTCTGTATATTATATACCGACAGCACAAGCTCCTCTGTATATTATATACTGACAGCACAAGCTCCTCCTGTATATTATATACTGACAGCACAAGCTCCTCTGTATATTATATACCGACAGCACAAGCTCCTCTGTATATTATATACTGACAGCACAAGCTCCTCCTGTATATTATATACTGACAGTACAAGCTCCTCTGTATATTATATACTGACAGCACAAGCTCCTCTGTATATTATATACCGACAGCACAAGCTCCTCTGTATATTATATACTGACAGCACAGCTCCTCTGTATATTATATACTGACAGCACAAGCTCCTCTGTATATTATATACTGACAGCACAAGCTCCTCTGTATATTATATACTGACAGCACAAGCTCCTCTGTATATTATATACTGACAGCACAAGCTCCTCTGTATATTATATACTGACAGCACAAGCTCCCTCTGTATATTATATACTGACAGCACAAGCTCCTCTGTATATTATATACTGACAGCACAAGCTCCCTCTGTATATTATATACTGACAGCACAAGCTCCTCTGTATATTATATACTGACAGCACAAGCTCCTCTGTATATTATATACTGACAGCACAAGCTCCTCTGTATATTATATACTGACAGCACAAGCTCCTCTGTATATTATATACTGACAGCACAAGCTCCTCTGTATATTATATACTGACAGCACAAGCTCCCTCTGTATATTATATACTGACAGCACAAGCTCCTCCTGTATATTATATACTGACAGCACAAGCTCCTCCTGTATATTATATACCGACAGCACAAGCTCCTCTGTATATTATATACTGACAGCACAAGCTCCTCTGTATATTATATACCGACAGCACAAGCTCCTCTGTATATTATATACTGACAGCACAAGCTCCTCTGTATATTATATACTGACAGCACAATCTCCTCCTGTATATTATATACTGACAGTACAAGCTCCTCTGTATATTATATACGACAGCACAAGCTCCTCTGTATATTATATACTGACAGCACAAGCTCCTCTGTATATTATATACTGACAGCACAAGCTCCTCTGTATATTATATACTGACAGCACAAGCTCCTCTGTATATTATATACTGACAGCACAAGCTCCTCTGTATATTATATACCGACAGCACAAGCTCCTCCTGTATATTATATACTGACAGCACAAGCTCCTCCTGTATATTATATACTGACAGCACAAGCTCCTCTGTATATTATATACCGACAGCACAAGCTCTCTGTATATTATATACTGACAGCACAAGCTCCTCTGTATATTATATACTGACAGCACAAGCTCCTCTGTATATTATATACCGACAGCACAAGCTCCTCTGTATATTATATACTGACAGCACAAGCTCCTCTGTATATTATATACTGACAGCACAAGCTCCTCTGTATATTATATACTGACAGCACAAGCTCCTCTGTATATTATATACCGACAGCACAAGCTCCTCTGTATATTATATACTGACAGCACAAGCTCCTCTGTATATTATATACCGACAGCACAAGCTCCTCTGTATATTATATACTGACAGCACAAGCTCCTCTGTATATTATATACTGACAGCACAAGCTCCTCTGTATATTATATACCGACAGCACAAGCTCCTCTGTATATTATATACTGACAGCACAAGCTCCTCTGTATATTATATACCGACAGCACAAGCTCCTCTGTATATTATATACTGACAGCACAAGCTCCTCTGTATATTATATACCGACAGCACAAGCTCCTCTGTATATTATATACTGACAGCACAAGCTCCTCTGTATATTATATACCGACAGCTCACAAGCTCCTCTGTATATTATATACTGACAGCACAAGCTCCTCTGTATATTATATACTGACAGCTACAAGCTCCTCTGTATATTATATACTGACAGCACAAGCTCCTCTGTATATTATATACTGACAGCACAAGCTCCTCTGTATATTATATACCGACAGCACAAGCTCCTCTGTATATTATATACCGACAGCACAAGCTCCTCTGTATATTATATACCGACAGCACAAGCTCCTCTGTATATTATATACCGACAGCACAAGCTCCTCTGTATATTATATACCGACAGCACAAGCTCCTCTGTATATTATATACCGACAGCACAAGCTCCTCTGTATATTATATACTGACAGCACAAGCTCCTCCTGTATATTATATACTGACAGTACAAGCTCCTCTGTATATTATATACTGACAGCACAAGCTCCTCTGTATATTATATACTGACAGCACAAGCTCCTCTGTATATTATATACTGACAGCACAAGATCCTCTGTATATTATATACCGACAGCACAAGCTCCTCTGTATATTATATACTGACAGCACAAGCTCCTCTGTATATTGTATACCGACAGTACAAGCTCCTCTGTATATTATATACTGACAGCACAAGCTCCTCTGTATATTATATACTGACAGCACAAGCTCCTCTGTATATTATATACTGACAGCACAAGCTCCTCTGTATATTATATACTGACAGCACAAGCTCCTCTGTATATTATATACTGACAGCACAAGCTCCTCTGTATATTATATACCGACAGCACAAGCTCCTCTGTATATTATATACTGACAGTACAAGCTCCTCCTGTATATTATATACTGACAGTACAAGCTCCTCTGTATATTATATACTGACAGCACAAGCTCCTCTGTATATTATATACTGACAGCACAAGCTCCTCCTGTATATTATATACTGACAGCACAAGATCCTCTGTATATTATATACCGACAGCACAAGCTCCTCTGTATATTATATACTGACAGCACAAGCTCCTCTGTATATTGTATACCGACAGTACAAGCTCCTCTGTATATTATATACTGACAGCACAAGCTCCTCTGTATATTATATACTGACAGCACAAGCTCCTCTGTATATTATATACTGACAGCACAAGCTCCTCTGTATATTATATACTGACAGCACAAGCTCCTCTGTATATTATATACTGACAGCACAAGCTCCTCTGTATATTATATACTGACAGCACAAGCTCCTCTGTATATTATATACTGACAGCACAAGCTCCTCTGTATATTATATACTGACAGCACAAGCTCCTCCTGTATATTATATACTGACAGCACAAGCTCCTCTGTATATTATATACTGACAGCACAAGCTCCTCTGTATATTATATACTGACAGCACAAGCTCCTCTGTATATTATATACTGACAGCACAAGCTCCTCCTGTATATTATATACTGACAGCACAAGCTCCTCTGTATATTATATACTGACAGCACAAGCTCCTCTGTATATTATATACCGACAGCACAAGCTCCTCTGTATATTATATACTGACAGCACAAGCCCCTCTGTATATTATATACTGACAGCACAAGCTCCTCTGTATATTATATACTGACAGCACAAGCTCCTCTGTATATTATATACTGACAGCACAAGCTCCTCTGTATATTATATACTGACAGCACAAGCTCCTCTGTATATTATATACTGACAGCACAAGCTCCTCTGTATATTATATACTGACAGCACAAGCTCCTCCTGTATATTATATACTGACAGCACAAGCTCCTCCTGTATATTATATACTGACAGCACAAGCTCCTCTGTATATTATATACCGACAGCACAAGCCCTCCTGTATATTATATACTGACAGCACAAGCTCCTCTGTATATTATATACCGACAGCACAAGCTCCTCTGTATATTATATACTGACAGCACAAGCTCCTCTGTATATTATATACTGACAGCACAAGCTCCTCTGTATATTATATACTGACAGCACAAGCCCTCTGTATATTATATACTGACAGCACAAGCTCCTCTGTATATTATATACTGACAGCACAAGCCCCTCTGTATATTATATACTGACAGCACAAGCTCCTCTGTATATTATATACTGACAGCACAAGCTCCTCCTGTATATTATATACCGACAGTACAAGCTCCTCTGTATATTATATACTGACAGCACAAGCTCCTCTGTATATTATATACTGACAGCACAAGCTCCTCTGTATATTATATACTGACAGCACAAGCCCCTCTGTATATTATATACTGACAGCACAAGCTCCTCTGTATATTATATACTGACAGCACAAGCCCTCTGTATATTATATACCGACAGCACAAGCTCCTCTGTATATTATATACTGACAGCACAAGCCCCTCTGTATATTATATACTGATAGCACAAGCTCCTCTGTATATTATATACTGACAGCACAAGCTCCTCTGTATATTATATACTGACAGCACAAGCTCCTCTGTATATTATATACCGACAGCACAAGCTCCTCTGTATATTATATACTGACAGCACAAGCCCCTCTGTATATTATATACCGACAGCACAAGCTCCTCTGTATATTATATACCGACAGCACAAGCTCCTCTGTATATTATATACTGACAGCACAAGCCCCTCTGTATATTATATACTGATAGCACAAGCTCCTCTGTATATTATATACTGACAGCACAAGCTCCTCTGTATATTATATACTGACAGCACAAGCTCCTCTGTATATTATATACTGACAGCACAAGCTCCTCTGTATATTATATACTGACAGCACAAGCTCCTCTGTATATTATATACCGACAGCACAAGCTCCTCCTGTATATTATATACTGACAGCACAAGCTCCTCTGTATATTATATACTGACAGCACAAGCTCCTCTGTATATTATATACTGACAGCACAAGCTCCTCCTGTATATTATATACTGACAGCACAAGCTCCTCTGTATATTATATACTGACAGTACAAGCTCCTCTGTATATTATATACTGACAGCACAAGCTCCTCTGTATATTATATACCGACAGCACAAGCTCCTCTGTATATTATATACCGACAGCACAAGCTCCTCTGTATATTATATACTGACAGCACAAGCCCCTCTGTATATTATATACTGACAGCACAAGCTCCTCTGTATATTATATACTGACAGTACAAGCTCCTCCTGTATATTATATACTGACAGCACAAGCCCCTCTGTATATTATATATTGACAGCACAAGCTCCTCCTGTATATTATATACTGACAGCACAAGCTCCTCTGTATATTATATACTGACAGCACAAGCTCCTCTGTATATTATATACCGACAGTACAAGCTCCTCTGTATATTATATACCGACAGCACAAGCTCCTCTGTATATTATATACTGACAGCACAAGCTCCTCTGTATATTATATACCGACAGCACAAGCTCCTCCTATATATTATATACCGAGAGCACAAGCTCCTCTGTATATTATATACTGACAGCACAAGCTCCTCTGTATATTATATACTGACAGCACAAGCCCCTCTGTATATTATATACTGACAGCACAAGCTCCTCTGTATATTATATACTGACAGCACAAGCTCCTCTGTATATTATATACCGACAGTACAAGCTCCTCTGTATATTATATACTGACAGCACAAGCTCCTCTGTATATTATATACTGACAGCACAAGCCCCTCTGTATATTATATACTGACAGCACAAGCCCCTCTGTATATTATATACCGACAGCACAAGCTCCTCTGTATATTATATACCGACAGCACAAGCTCCTCTGTATATTATATACCGACAGCACAAGCTCCTCTGTATATTATATACCGACAGCACAAGCTCCTCTGTATATTATATACTGACAGCACAAGCTCCTCTGTATATTATATACTGACAGCACAAGCTCCTCTGTATATTATATACTGACAGCACAAGCTCCTCTGTATATTATATACTGACAGCACAAGCTCCTCTGTATATTATATACTGACAGCACAAGCTCCTCCTATATATTATATACCGACAGCACAAGCTCCTCTGTATATTATATACTGACAGCACAAGCTCCTCTGTATATTATATACTGACAGCACAAGCTCCTCTGTATATTATATACTGACAGCACAAGCTCCTCTGTATATTATATACTGACAGCACAAGCTCCTCTGTATATTATATACCGACAGCACAAGCTCCTCTGTATATTATATACTGACAGCACAAGCTCCTCTGTATATTATATACTGACAGCACAAGCTCCTCTGATATTATATACCGACAGCACAAGCTCCTCTGTATATTATATACCGACAGCACAAGCTCCTCTGTATATTATATACTGACAGCACAAGCTCCTCTGTATATTATATACTGACAGCACAAGCTCCTCTGTATATTATATACTGACAGCACAAGCTCCTCTGTATATTATATACTGACAGCACAAGCTCCTCTGTATATTATATACTGACAGCACAAGCTCCTCTGTATATTATATACTGACAGCACAAGCTCCTCTGTATATTATATACTGATAGTACAAGCTCCTCTGTATATTATATACTGACAGCACAAGCTCCTCTGTATATTATATACTGACAGCACAAGCTCCTCTGTATATTATATACCGACAGCACAAGCTCCTCTGTATATTATATACTGACAGCACAAGCTCCTCTGTATATTATATACTGACAGTACAAGCTCCTCCTGTATATTATATACTGACAGCACAAGCTCCTCTGTATATTATATACCGACAGCACAAGCTCCTCTGTATATTATATACTGACAGCACAAGCTCCTCTGTATATTATATACTGATAGTACAAGCTCCTCTGTATATTATATACTGACAGCACAAGCTCCTCTGTATATTATATACCGACAGCACAAGCTCCTCTGTATATTATATACTCACAGCACAAGCTCCTCTGTATATTATATACTCACAGCACAAGCTCCTCTGTATATTATATACTGATAGCACAAGCTCCTCTGTATATTATATACTGACAGCACAAGCTCCTCTGTATATTATATACCGACAGCACAAGCTCCTCTGTATATTATATACTGACAGCACAAGCTCCTCCTGTATATTATATACCGACAGGCACAAGCTCCTCTGTATATTATATACTGACAGCACAAGCTCCTCTGTATATTATATACTGACAGCACAAGCTCCTCTGTATATTATATACTGACAGCACAAGCTCCTCTGTATATTATATACTGATAGTACAAGCTCCTCTGTATATTATATACTGACAGCACAAGCTCCTCTGTATATTATATACTGACAGCACAAGCTCCTCTGTATATTATATACTGACAGCACAAGCTCCTCTGTATATTATATACTGACAGCACAAGCTCCTCTGTATATTATATACTGATAGTACAAGCTCCTCTGTATATTATATACTGACAGCACAAGCTCCTCTGTATATTATATACTGATAGTACAAGCTCCTCTGTATATTATATACTGACAGCACAAGCTCCTCTGTATATTATATACCGACAGCACAAGCTCCTCTGTATATTATATACCGACAGCACAAGCTCCTCTGTATATTATATACTGACAGCACAAGCTCCTCTGTATATTATATACCGACAGCACAAGCTCCTCTGTATATTATATACTGACAGCACAAGCTCCTCTGTATATTATATACTGATAGTACAAGCTCCTCTGTATATTATATACTGACAGCACAAGCTCCTCTGTATATTATATACCGACAGCACAATCTCCTCTGTATATTATATACTGACAGCACAAGCTCCTCTGTATATTATATACTGACAGCACAAGCTCCTCTGTATATTATATACTGACAGCACAAGCTCCTCCTGTATATTATATACTGACAGCACAATCTCCTCTGTATATTATATACCGACAGCACAAGCTCCTCTGTATATTATATACCGACAGCACAAGCTCCTCTGTATATTATATACTGACAGCACAAGCTCCTCTGTATATTATATACCGACAGCACAAGCTCCTCTGTATATTATATACTGACAGTACAAGCTCCTCTGTATATTATATACCGACAGCACAAGCTCCTCTGTATATTATATACTGACAGCACAAGCTCCTCTGTATATTATATACCGACAGCACAAGCTCCTCTGTATATTATATACCGACAGCACAAGCTCCTCTGTATATTATATACTGACAGCACAAGCTCCTCTGTATATTATATACTGACAGCACAAGCTCCTCTGTATATTATATACTGACAGCACAAGCTCCTCCTGTATATTATATACTGACAGCACAAGCTCCTCTGTATATTATATACTGACAGTACAAGCTCCTCTGTATATTATATACCGACAGCACAAGCTCCTCTGTATATTATATACTGACAGCACAAGCTCCTCTGTATATTATATACCGACAGCACAAGCTCCACTGTATATTATATACCGACAGCACAAGCTCCTCTGTATATTATATACTGACAGCACAAGCTCCTCTGTATATTATATACTGACAGCACAAGCTCCTCCTGTATATTATATACTGACAGCACAAGCTCCTCTGTATATTATATACTGACAGTACAAGCTCCTCTGTATATTATATACCGACAGCACAAGCTCCTCTGTATATTATATACTGACAGCACAAGCTCCTCTGTATATTATATACCGACAGCACAAGCTCCACTGTATATTATATACCGACAGCACAAGCTCCACTGTATATTATATACCGACAGCACAAGCTCCTCTGTATATTATATACTGACAGCACAAGCTCCTCTGTATATTATATACTGATAGTACAAGCTCCTCTGTATATTATATACTGACAGCACAAGCTCCTCTGTATATTATATACTGACAGCACAAGCTCCTCTGTATATTATATACTGACAGTACAAGCTCCTCTGTATATTATATACTGACAGCACAAGCTCCTCTGTATATTATATACCGACAGCACAAGCTCCTCTGTATATTATATACCGACAGCACAAGCTCCTCTGTATATTATATACTGACAGCACAAGCTCCTCTGTATATTATATACCGACAGCACAAGCTCCTCTGTATATTATATACCGACAGCACAAGCTCCTCTGTATATTATATACTGATAGTACAAGCTCCTCTGTATATTATATACTGACAGCACAAGCTCCTCTGTATATTATATACCGACAGCACAAGCTCCTCTGTATATTATATACTGACAGCACAAGCTCCTCTGTATATTATATACTGATAGTACAAGCTCCTCTGTATATTATATACTGACAGCACAAGCTCCTCTGTATATTATATACCGACAGCACAAGCTCCTCTGTATATTATATACTGACAGCACAAGCTCCTCTGTATATTATATACCGACAGCACAAGCTCCTCTGTATATTATATACTGATAGTACAAGCTCCTCTGTATATTATATACTGACAGCACAAGCTCCTCTGTATATTATATACTGACAGCACAAGCTCCTCTGTATATTATATACTGATAGTACAAGCTCCTCTGTATATTATATACTGACAGCACAAGCTCCTCTGTATATTATATACCGACAGCACAAGCTCCTCTGTATATTATATACCGACAGCACAAGCTCCTCTGTATATTATATACTGACAGCACAAGCTCCTCCTGTATATTATATACTGACAGCACAAGCTCCTCCTGTATATTATATACTGACAGCACAAGCTCCTCTGTATATTATATACTGACAGTACAAGCTCCTCTGTATATTATATACCGACAGCACAAGCTCCTCTGTATATTATATACTGACAGCACAAGCTCCTCTGTATATTATATACCGACAGCACAAGCTCCACTGTATATTATATACCGACAGCACAAGCTCCTCTGTATATTATATACCGACAGCACAAGCTCCTCTGTATATTATATACTGATAGTACAAGCTCCTCTGTATATTATATACTGACAGTACAAGCTCCTCTGTATATTATATACCGACAGCACAAGCTCCTCTGTATATTATATACTGACAGCACAAGCTCCTCTGTATATTATATACTGACAGCACAAGCTCCTCTGTATATTATATACTGACAGCACAAGCTCCTCTGTATATTATATACTGACAGCACAAGCTCCTCTGTATATTATATACTGACAGCACAAGATCCTCTGTATATTATATACCGACAGCACAAGCTCCACTGTATATTATATACCGACAGCACAAGCCCCTCTGTATATTATATACTGACAGCACAAGCTCCTCTGTATATTATATACTGACAGTACAAGCTCCTCTGTATATTATATACCGACAGCACAAGCTCCTCTGTATATTATATACTGACAGCACAAGCTCCTCTGTATATTATATACCGACAGCACAAGCTCTTCCTGTATATTATATACTGACAGTACAAGCTCCTCTGTATATTATATACCGACAGTACAAGCTCCTCCTGTATATTATATACTGACAGCACAAGCTCCTCTGTATATTATATACTGACAGCACAAGCTCCTCTGTATATTATATACTGACAGTACAAGCTCCTCCTGTATATTATATACTGACAGCACAAGCTCCTCTGTATATTATATACTGACAGCACAAGCTCCTCTGTATATTATATACTGACAGCACAAGCTCCTCTGTATATTATATACTGACAGCACAAGCTCCTCTGTATATTATATACTGACAGCACAAGCTCCTCTGTATATTATATACTGACAGCACAAGCTCCTCTGTATATTATATACCGACAGCACAAGCTCCTCTGTATATTATATACCGACAGCACAATCTCCTCTGTATATTATATACCGACAGTACAAGCTCCTCCTGTATATTATATACTGACAGCACAAGCTCCTCTGTATATTATATACTGACAGCACAAGCTCCTCCTGTATATTATATACTGACAGCACAAGCTCCTCCTGTATATTATATACTGACAGTACAAGCTCCTCTGTATATTATATACTGACAGCACAAGCTCCTCTGTATATTATATACTGACAGCACAAGCTCCTCTGTATATTATATACCGACAGCACAAGCCCCTCTGTATATTATATACCGACAGCACAAGCTCCTCTGTATATTATATACTGACAGGACAAGCTCCTCTGTATATTATATACTGACAGCACAAGCTCCTCTGTATATTATATACTGACAGCACAAGCTCCTCTGTATATTATATACTGACAGCACAAGCTCCTCTGTATATTATATACTGCAATATCATAGTAGTATAGTATATACAGTGTAAATCAGTTTCCTTTGAAGCTGCAGGGGACCAAGATGGCACCAACGTGTTTTTACGCGAGTCCCTGCTGGCATACTGACCCTTCCGCGCCCCATGATTGGAGCCGGTATGTGCCAGAAGCCAGCGTGGTACACCAGCTTCTACTCTTAGTTTACTTTCACCTGTCGGCTTCTTCTTGGGTATCTAACCTCTTTGAGCTGTTTCTTAGCCTATGGCTAACTTCTGAAGAAGCAAACGCTTTAAAGCTTTGATTGAGCGTTGTCTTGGTTAGTACGTCTGTACTAGGGAAGGACATATACAAGGAAGAAGACGCCCACCAAATGTCATCCGGTATCGAAGTCAATACAAACCCTCTACGTGAGGTTAGTATGATGGAAGCATTGGAGATTTTCCTGAGACGAGGACCTTTTTATCCCCCGAGGAGCCCGTTAGTAGAGACCATTAGATTACTATGGTCCTCCTCTCTGGAGCTATCTTCTGTCACCAGTCATATTTTTTACATGGTTATATAACCCTCCTCCGTTCTCCGTAATATGGTCTATCACTACGTATCTTATGAGCTAAGACGAGCCTTTGTATAAACTCTGAGGAAATCACTAGCGATGATGAATAATCGTATCCTCCCCCTTGCGTATGTCTAAGACCTTATGTGTAAGTGAAGGGGTCGGTGAAATAACCTGGTCCTTGTGGTTTTTCAGGCAGAAGACATGCCGAAATGTCTTGTGAAGGGCTGCCGGCATTCCTCCGGGAGGAAGAGCAGCACACCCGGAGTGGCTCTTCACCCATTTCCCAAAGACTTGGCCCTCATTAAGAGATGGCTCCTGCAGACTAACCAGGACTTCGGTGACCTGGACTTGTTCGCTCGGGGAATCCTTCAAGGACAGATGGGCGTTTCTCGGATTTGCTCTGTCCATTTTGCTCCAGAATGTTACTCCGTTGTTGGTTCAGACAAATTTCTTTTGGAAGGTTCGATTCCAACCATATTCCCGGATCGGGATAAACCAGCGACCAGAACTCCTGTCTTACAAAACCTGATCCTGCCGATAGGTTTGTGGACAAACAACGTCTCTGCGGCTTCCAGTATGGCTCCATGGGGACCGGGCGTTAAGATGACTCAGGCCAATGTTGGAGCCGCCAATGCCGTGAGGGTCAATAGCACATCGGCTTCTAAGCTAAAAGAAACACTCAATGAATATAGAAAACAACCAACCATGGGTATTGGAAAATCCTTCCATCCAGCCATGTCCCTTGGTAATTTACCAGGCGTCATGGTGCAGGAGCAGACGGGCACAATTAACCCCAACGTGTCCTCTGGGAAGGTGAACCGTGCCGTCCAGTGGCCGGAGTATGAGAACAACGTGAATGGAGAAGCATGGAAAGTCCTTCACGACCATTACTACAGAGTGCCATCTGGCACCGGGTATCAGGACATTGACCGGTACTCGCTCTTGACGGACTACATGTCGGGGTATGGATTTAGGAGCTACTCTGGAGAATCTTACTGGGAGAATGAACTGGTACGTTCTCCATAGTTCGAGGTTCGGTGCCTTTGCTTTTGTCACCTTCTGCCGTCTCTTCTTCCCCCCGCAGTTCTCAATGTTGCAGTGCGTGGCGAGTTTTGTCGCAGTGAATCGAAATAACAACATAAAGACGGCGAGAGTCCTAAACCAAGCTCTGGAGATCATCTCCATGTTGTCTGGGGAGGTGAGCCTTTCTGCATTGGAAAAAAATCGGGGTTTTTTGAGGTTTATGTCTAGAGGTTGTCCAACCTATTACTAGAGATGAGCGGATCGCGGTGCACAACCACTGTCCAGGTCAGTGCTCTCTGGCCATGGACCGGAGCGGTGGCAATTTCCTGAGCTTCTGGGCTTTCCGGCGCGACATTTGATTTGCCAGCCTAGCCTTGTCGTGAGCCGCTCCTGAGATTCCCGAGGCTAAGGTAATTTGGCCAGAGAGCACTGACCTGGACCAGGGGTTGTGCACCGCCTCCGCTCGACTCTACCTATTCACAGGATAGAGTATAAATTGTGGATTGCTGCTGCCCCTCATTTATTTATTAAGTGGGCTGTGGACCCTCCGCTACAGGGGAGTCCATGAGCTCACTGTAGCTTCACCCCTTCCACCACTGGAAGCACTGTTTTGTTTTCATTTCCCATGTAGACTTGTGCTACGAAACTGTAGAAGGTGCTGTAAGGGAATAATTTGCCCAGGATTGGAGTCTGGATGCGTCCGAGTCTATCCGAGCCCGATAAGTCACTAGGTTTCTCAGTGTTCATATCTTGTTTTCAGGAATGGATGATCGTGAACAAAAACTCCATCAATAACGGTCTGCAGCAGCTGACCGGAGAGGTGAGCGGCCATCTGCTCTCATGCTTGATGTCAGACGTTCGCTGGCCGTACATTTAAAAAGTGACGTTGTGTTTCCCAGTTTCCTGTGAAGTGTGATGATGTGGCGGTATACTTCAAGACGGATGAGTGGACCTATATAAATGAGCACAGGGTGGACTACGAGGACTTTCTTACTGACAATAAAACAACAAATCACACGTGGGAAGTCCCCGAACACTGGGATTCTGGTAAGAAATTGCTCCATGGGCAGCCGGGGTCTTATGGGATTTTCAACAAGGCCTGATATGAATATCCCCTAATTCTCTGCTCTTTACGGACCCTATACAAATAATGGGTGGGGGGTGACAGAGCCATATTGTCTTGTAACTGAGGGCTGACGGGGAACTAGAAAATGTGACGAGATTGTAAGACTTTGCTCTGTTTTTTTGGATTTGTCAGATACCATCACTGTGGAGGAGGAAGAAGAAGAGGTGGAGGAATATTATGAGGAAGAAAACGTGGAAGAATTTGATGAGGAGGAAAAAGAAGAGGTGGAGATTGGCAAAAAGAGAGTGGACTCCTCAGACTGGGAACCAGACAGCGAATCCGAGAGCGACGTGGAATACGAGGACGGAGACGACAAAGATAAAGCAGCCGATCAGAGCCCCGTGAAATTGGAGGAGCAGCAGCTACCTCATCCCTGTGACCAGTGCGAAGAGTCTTTTGCCGACACTGAGGCTCTAGAGACTCACAAAATGACCCACGTGGAGAAGTGCGAGGACTGCGAGGAGGTGTTCAACACTATAGCCAAACTGATAAAACACCGGGCGGAGAACCACGCCGTGAAACGCTACGCCTGCACCATCTGCGGCATCCAGTACGACTACAAGTCCCAGTTCATCATCCACCAGCGGGCGCACACCGGAGAAAAACCCTTCGAGTGTGACGAATGCGGAGCAAGGTTTGGTTACAAGAGCACTTTACTCATCCACGAGAGGAGACACGTCATGGGAAAACCGATCAAGTGCGGTAAATGCGACAGACGGTTCGACAAAAAATGCGAGATGACCAAACACTTGAAGAAAGTCCACGAGACGACGAAGACGACAGTCCCCGAGACGAAGAAAAAAGTCCAAAAGATGAAAAAGAAATTCAAATGTCGCATATGCGGGAAGTCGTTCGCGATGAAGGCGTTACTCGAGAAGCACAAGTGGGATCACGACGACGACTGAAGACGTATTGCGTCTCAGAGACGAGACACCGTTTATTTTGTTATTTTTGTTTTTAGAAGATGCAAACTGGCCAAGCCACCAGAGAGGCCACGAGAGAGGCCACCAGAGAGGCCACGGGTGAGGCCACCAGAGAGGCCAAGGGTGAGGCCACCAGAGAGTCTGCTGCAAGGAAAAGAAATGCAAATGGTGGGATTTTGGGAAGATGCTTCTATATGGTAGATAGGCGGCACTCTCCATGGGTGAACTCCTCAACGATGCCTTAATCCACAAGTCGAAGCACTTATCCACGTTGAAGGTGAAGGCTGCGCCCATCTAGCTCTTCCCCTGTCCTGTTCACATCTTGTTTCAGCGGCGCGTTACGACTCCAGGACTTGAAGCACAGAGCCGCTCACTACAGTAAGGCAGATGGTGCCACTTTGTGCTCCTCCCGGCCAACGTGATAAGCGTGGGCTACTATGCATCGGTGTCCACCCAAGAGAGACACACAGCCGGAACAGAGGCCAGACGGAGCACAACATGACTCCATGGCTTGTTATAGTGAGTGACTCTCTGTACACACCCTCTTTTGGGCGGTTTACTGCAGAAGACACAAACGTGTGGCGAAAACATGATGTGAACAGGCCCTAAGAGCAGCAGAAAATGTGATGTTGCTTCAATGAGAGGCAGTAACGCCGCTTCCTCCTAGGCTTTGGTGTTGTTGGCTAGTGGAATAATATCCTGGCTACCAGCCTCTAGAACATTCCGGTCTGTGCTTTCATGATTGAATCTCTTCCACCTTTGTAGGGTTGGAAGCTTTTGGTAAACCCTGAGAGCTACGTTCTGGGTTGGGTCCACCAGATTATTGCCACGTCTGTCGGTTTGGCTGTGGATGTAGCGCGTTATCGTGCCATCAGGCCGCGTATGGCATAGAATGATGCAGAACGTATGCCGAGGAGGGAACGGTAATAATCAAGATCTTCACAAGATATCTGGCGTTGGCTCCCATGCCGGTGGTCGTCAGATGGAGACATGGCCACCAGTGACCCTGTGTATACAAAATGGAGGCAGTAGTTTCTTATCTCTTAGGAATTCTCTTATTGTTTTGTTTTTACCACCCGTCACCACTGGAGAGACGACGTTTTATAGGTTTACCCAATTTTGGTTAATAAAAATTTATCCTAAGAGCTAACAATAGGATGCCACCGTCTGGCTGCTCAGGTGGTCCTGCGTTCTCATTTATTGGTGGGGTTGTCTAGAATTTTATATGGCTTTCACCCAACAACGGCTGCATCGCTGCAGGTCGGCTTCATTACAAAGAACGAACAACACGGAGGTTTTTCTATAAAGGTAAATTCAGCTTTATTTATACATATAATTAATTTGATAGAAAAATAGTAAAAACAGACAAGATCTGGGCAGGAGGGAGATGGAAAATAGCAGCAAGAGGCGCAAGCACTGACAGGGGAGCACGCGACAGTACCTGAAAAATTGTTGAGGGGTGTCCGTGTCCTCAAGTAACCTATAGAGCTATAATGCTTGAGACAGCTGAAAACATTAGTAACCAGTGTATGTATAATGCAGTGTTGTCAGCTGCGCAGGCAATAGCGATATAGTCCGAGCTGGTGCCCCCAAAGAAAGTCAAAGCGTGAGCACACAAACCATGTGAGCCCCAGTACTGCTTACCCTATGTCAGAGCTGCGCCTCCAAAATGATATGGTTGGTACTGGCCTCCCGACGCGCGTTTCGCGTGGAGTACCAAACAGCTTTCTCAAGGGAAGGTGAATAGACTGCGTGACAGGACCTTAAAGGACCTAGGTAACCGGTCACGTGGTGCATCACGTGATCGGAAACCAGCCAATGGAATTGCGTGTATGGCGCATGCAAGACACCCGGCGATCACATCTGGGAGCGCGCAGCGGAGAGCTGCGCAGTCACGGATGAAAGAACGCCGGACGCCAAGGCCAGGAGCCTGAATGCGCCGGGCGCGCGCTCGCACAGCAAGCCAGGGCAGGTAAATATAACAAACTTCCATGGTAACATACAGTATAACAAAAGACATAGCCAAAATAGAGACATGAGAAGAGGATAAGCTAAAAAATAGAAGGCGAGTCCGATGTGAATAAGTGGACATCCACATGTGGCGTAATAAATCACATTAGTGGAGCTGCAGGAGATACGATATTGGATCTAAAACTGTTTATCTCCCGCTGCAGAGTCAAATGTTCGGGTACGTAGGACATTGGCGCAGGCCAAGCAGTGACCACAGGGAAAACAACCCAAAGTGGGTTGGCTTGCAGAAAGGAAGGTATTGTTAATGGGGACATAGTGACTCCTGACAATCAAATCTCCAAGGTTTCGGACTCTCCTTGAGGTCATGGATGGGGACTCACTGATAGATCCAATAAGGGAGGGTTCGGTGAAACGTATTGGCCAATGTTGCCTCAGAATGGAGCGCATACTATTCCATTCCGTGTTGTATGTGGTGATAAATCGTGTCAGGCCTTCAGTTGGTTTGATTTGTTTATGCCCATATAAAAGTTGAGACCGTGATGTTGCCTTTGCCCTGTTATACCCTTTTTTTGATTGATCGATTACTGTAACCTCGTTGTACAAATCTCTGCCTGAGAGCTGTGGCCTATCTGCCTCACCCTCAGGAAATGTCCCACCGGGACGGCCCTGATGGTTGCAGGGTTATGGGAAGAAGAAGCATGAATCAACGAATTTACTGCTGTTGACTTTCTAAAGACGTCAGTACGAATGGAAAAGTCGTCGTCGACCTCCAAACTAACGTCGAGAAAGTCTATTTTAGCAGCATCCGCCTTATATGTCAGGCGGATATTCATTTTATGCTGCACTGTACCCCTCCACAAAAATATAATGTCATCGATGTATCTGTACCAGCACAGCACATGGTCAGTGGCCCACCCGCCCCCTGTCACCAAGGAGGGATCTCTCCCATTGTCCCAGGAAGAGATTGGCATACGAGGGCGCGCAGGCCGCACCCATTGCTGTGCCGCGTAGTTGGAGGTAAAACTGGTCCTTAAAAATAAAAAAATTATGAGTCAAAATAAAGTGCGACCGCTCTAAAATAAACCCGCATAAGGGGCCGTCCAGGTGCGATGCCCCGAGGAAGAGGCGGACGGCTCCCAACCCAACTGTATGGGAAATACACGTATACAAAGTCTCTACGTCAGCTGTAACTAATAAGGTGTCTGCATCCACAAAGACGCCGTCAACCCGGGTGAGGACGTCCGTCGTGTCTTTAATGTAAGATGGGAGAGTCTCAACCGGTGGCTTAAGATAAAAATCCACGAATTTACAAATTGGTTCACAGAGACTCTCTATCCCTGACACAATCGGATGTCCCGGTGGAGAGATGAAGACCTTGATCTTGAGGACATATCATCCCTAAATCGTGATCGATTTGGGGGATTTCTCCATTTATAGACTCTGTTGACCTTTCAGGTCATTAATGTCCCTCCGATATTTCTTTGTTTTAACTTTTTGAAGTTCGTCTGCCAAAGTTTGGATCTCTGCATCAATCTCGTCATTGAATTTCTTAAATGGAGATGGAGTAAGGTCTTTATTGAGGCAGGTCAGAAGGTCTTCAATCTCCTTTTCCATATCAATTATTGAGGCATGATTCCTATCCCTGAGGAGTGAGAGAAAACCCCGGGAGCATACGTTGGCACATTCCTCCCATTTATTTTTGAAATCATCATCCTCAATAGGGATAGAAGGAAACACCTGGATCCGAAGGCCCCTTGGGATATCTATCAAGAAATGTGTGGTTCCACCACGTGCGCGTTCTCCTTCTAATTAAGTCCTTTAGCTGTGTCACCATAAATTGAGTATTTGAACCAGTGTCACTAGTGTTGACATCCTCACCCTCCTTACACACATCATTAAGGGAAGAGAGCCACGTGATCGGAAACCAGCCAATGATATGGTTGGTACTGGCCTCCCGACGCGCGTTTCGTGTGGAGTACCAAACAGCTTTCTCAAGGGAAGGTGAATAGACTGCGTGACAGGACCTTAAAGTACCTAGGTAACCGGTCACGTGGTTTACCCAATTTTGGTTAATAAAAATTTATCCTAAGAGCTAAGAATAGGATGCCACCGTCTGGCTGCTCAGGTGGTCCTGCGTTCTCATTTATTGGTGGGGTTGTCAAGAATTAGTAAAAAAACCATGGCTTTCATCCAACAACGGCTGCATACCTGCAGGTTGGCTTCATTAGCAGTGGGCTGCACTACCAGACACATACCCTTTGAGATATTTTTTTATTCTGGCCAAATCCTTCAACATGTTACATCAAATTAGATTTTACATTACATAAGGGACTTTTTTTTAACGACCGAGCAAACGAGATGAACGGTGGAGCTGGAGAACCTGCTCTTCTGGATTTAGGAAGTTCAGCTCCAAGGTTGAGAATGGTCAAACTGAGGAGGTTTCTACAGGGTGCAGGTTTGGTAAGCGGTGTTCTAGGTGCGTGCCGTGTCCAGAAGTCTATTGATGAACCATTTACTGTCCCACGAAGCCACCCAACCCATCTGCCAGATCCACGCTCATGGGGAATTCTACCAGAAAGTCTCACATTATAACCTGAATCTCTTGTGCTCCACCAACTTCTAATTTCCAGACTGATGGGGTAACTATGCTCCATCGCACCCCCCCCCCCCCCCCCCAGAACACTCTGGCATCATTGTATGACTTGGGCTCTGAAAATCTGTGGTGGTCACAGGTCAGACTCTGAAGTTTGGTCTCACTGTCCTACTTGTAAGGGTGTGTTTCTTCAGGAGCACACTGCTCCTCTTCCTATTTGGCAGGGAGCGGTGCGCTTCTGAAGATTGATCGTTTGGACCAACGCTGGGCCTAACTGACTGATCTCCGATGCTGATAGCAGAGCATCGGAGGAGCACAAGGGAAATAGCGGAGGTCAAGGGATAGCAGAGCGTCGGAGGAGCACAAGGGAAATAGCGGAGGTCAAGGGATAGCAGAGCATCGGAGGAGCACAAGGGAAATAGCGAAGGTCAAGGGATAGCAGAGCATCGGAGGAGCGCAAGGGAAATAGCGGAGGTCAAGGGATAGCAGAGCATCAGAGGAGCGCAAGGGAAATAGCGGAGGTCAAGGGATAGCAGAGCATCGGAGGAGCACAAGGGAAATAGCGGAGGTCAAGGGATAGCAGAGCATCGAAGGAGCACAAGGGAAATAGCGGAGGTCAAGGGATAGCAGAGCATAGGAGCACAAGGGAAATAGCGGTGGTCAAGGGATAGCAGAGCATATGAGCACAAGGGAAATAGCGGTGGTCAAGGGATAGCAGAGCATCGGAGGAGCGCAAGGGAAATAGCGGAGGTCAAGGGATAGCAGAGCATCGGAGGAGCGCAAGGGAAATAGCGGAGGTCAAGGGATAGCAGAGCATCGGAGGAGCGCAAGGGAAATAGCGGAGGTCAAGGGATAGCAGAGCATCGGAGGAGCGCAAGGGAAATAGCGGAGGTCAAGGGATAGCAGAGCATCGGAGGAGCGCAAGGGAAATAGCGGAGGTCAAGGGATAGCAGAGCATCGGAGGAGCGCAAGGGAAATAGCGGAGGTCAAGGGATAGCAGAGCATCGGAGGAGCGCAAGGGAAATAGCGGAGGTCAAGGGATAGCAGAGCATCGGAGGAGCGCAAGGGAAATAGCGGAGGTCAAGGGATAGCAGAGCATCGGAGGAGCGCAAGTGAAATAGCGGAGGTCAAGGGATAGCAGAGCATCGGAGGAGCGCAAGGGAAATAGCGAAGGTCAAGGGATAGCAGAGCATCGGAGGAGCGCAAGGGAAATAGCGGAGGTCAAGGGATAGCAGAGCATCGGAGGAGCACAAGGGAAATAGCGGAGGTCAAGGGATAGCAGAGCATCGGAGGAGCGCAAGGGAAATAGCGGAGGTCAAGGGATAGCAGAGCATCGGAGGAGCGCAAGGGAAATAGCGGAGGTCAAGGGATAGCAGAGCATCGGAGGAGCGCAAGGGAAATAGCGAAGGTCAAGGGACAGCAGAGCATCGGAGGAGCACAAGGGAAATAGCGAAGGTCAAGGGATAGCAGAGCATCGGAGAAGCACAAGGGTAATAGCGGAGGTCATGGGATGTTTTCGAAACCCCCTCTGTTCTTGAGAAGACTACTGTGAAGACCCTCGGCTGATCCTTCATATCAAGGTTTCATTGTTTTAGGTTCTGGTCACTTTATATTAGAAGCTCCGCTTACACCATCACAGTAGAACTATTAGGAAAATAAGACATTTCTGACTAACATGTAAAGAACATTGTAGGACAGTTCTGCTTAGTCCCTGATTCTATATTTTTGGATGTAGGGTGCAGTATTGTACAAGAAAATAAATCGCATCAGTTGATTGGTGCCCAATGTCAGTGGTGCCCCGCAGTTGCCCACTGTAAAGCAGACCCCCTCACAATTTCCTGATCTTTATCCACCCGTTATCATTTACCCAGAATGCTGCATGTAGGGGCTCGGAGAAGTTTCCATAGAAAGTGTGTAAATGTCTGATGGGGTCACACAGCTCGTAGAAGGACAGGCGGCCGGAGTCATAACCCACATGTACCCCACAGCGGTTAGCGGACACACTGGGGAAGAGTTGTACGTCCATACCGTCGTGACGTAACGAGTACTCGTCATGCCACCTGCAGAAACACCAGGACTTCTTATTGTTCCCGATCCATGACTGGTCCCCGTTGGTTTCCATACTGGGATACGCCATGCCCACCATCCAATACTCTGCTTCACTGGTCTCCACTTCCCAGTAATGTCGTCCAGAATTAATTCCCTGGATGCTGAAAACTTGATATTGTTGGAATCTCCGGGGCGTTTCTCTCCTGCGTTGACTCACCACCGACCACATTGCAGACTTCAGGTCCTCAGAAATGGCCACATTGTTGGCAGCGGTGGTTTGATCCAGTAATATCTCCGGAGACTCGACCGGGTAAAAGTCCTCCTTTGCTTTGGTCACAATGTCACCTAGACCATCATATAAGATCAGAGCCACGAGGAAATCATCCAGACTCCCGGCGCTGTGGATATTTACGGTTTCGTTTTTCTCCATATTGGAGAAGTCCACTACCTGGTTTTGTAGGACCGTTACTGCATCGGTGGAGCGGAGAAGCTTTTCAATGTGACGGATCTCCATGGACAACTCGTCTTTCCGTATTTCCAGCTGCTGGATCAGGTCGGAGATGGAGGCTGACACCTGCTCCTTCTGCCTGGAGATCTCGCTCAGGGCTTTGGACTCTAGATCCTCCAGCTGTCTCCTGATTTCGGAGAAGACTGCCATCACGCTCTCGGTGAGACTGGTTGCTTTGTCTGGGATCTCGTCCTTCTGGGTCAGTAAATTCTGGATGTCTTCATCGGCCTTGTCTCTCTTTGCGTCCAATGTTTCTAGAATACCTTTTAGCCTCTTCTTCCTCTGCTCGGTGGCCTCATGTAGAGAGTCCAGATGGTGCGTCCGGTGCGTCTCGGCCAGGCAGTACACACAGATACACGTCTGGTCCTCGTTGCAGTAATACTCCAGGATCTTCTTGTGGATGGAACACTTTTGGTCCTCCGGGAGGGTGGAGGGCGCAGATAAGACGTGTTCTGGAGACTTAATGTGGACTCGTAGGTGGTCATCACACAAGAAGGCCTCACAATGCAGACAGGTTTTCACAGCTGGTGCAGAGGAATGAATGCAGTAAGAACAAGGAATCACCAGCGGTTCCTCCAAAGGAGACAGGGGCAGATTTAGGTTCCCCAGAGCTGCGCTCTTTATCGAAGGACTTTCCTCAGGTTCTTCTTTAAATGCAGGACAGGAGTGAAGATCTGATCCCCCCTGTGTGTTCAGCACTCGATCAATGCACTTAGGGCAGAAGTTGTGCTCCATGGAGACTGCATCCGTGTACATGGTCAGGCAGATGGAGCAGACGATGGTCTCTGGGGCAGATGCCATTACTGAAGCCAGGAAGAAGAACCAGGAAGTCGCCTCGACTGTCGTCCACACTCCTCCAGTACCGAGCAGGTCCTCCAGCACTGAGCAGGTCCTCCAGCACCGAGCAGGTCCTCCAGTACCGAGAAGGTCCTCCAGCACCGAACAGGTCCTCCAGTACCAAGCAGGTCCTCCAGCACCGAGAAGGTCCTCCAGCACCGAGCGGGTCCTCCAGCACCGAGCAGGTCCCCCAGTTACTGTGCCTCTATTCTGCTGCTCTCCAGGACAGAGGAAAGTCCAAAGTCTCTTCTGTGAGAGTCAGAGCTCCACAATGAGGCTCATTATACTGTGAGGGTGTGACCGCCTGTTAACCATTCACACCCCGGTGTGGGGGCGGCAGTCTACCACACACCTGGTACTAATGTATCACACCGGAGAGGATTAGATACACGGCTCAGCAGACAGTATCACACAGGATAGGATTAGATACGCGGCTCAGCAGACAGTATCACACAGGATAGGATTAGATACACGGCTCAGCAGACAGTATCACCCAGGATAGGATTAGATACACGGCTCAGCAGTCAGTATCACACACTAGAGGATTAGATACACAGCTCAGCAGACATTATCACACAGGATAGGATTAGATACACGGCTCAGCAGACAGTATCACCCAGGATAGGATTAGATACACGGCTCAGCAGTCAGTATCACACACTAGAGGATTAGATACACGGCTCAGCAGACAGTATCACACACTAGAGGATTAGATACACGGCTCAGCAGACAGTATCATACAGGAGAGGATTAGATACACGGCTCAGCAGACAGTATCACACAGGATGGAATTAGATACACAGCTCAGCAGACAGTATCACACAGGATAGGATTAGATACACAGCTCTGCAGACAGTATCACACAGGAGAGGATTAGATACACGGCTCAGCAGACAGTATCACACAGGATAGGATTAGATACACGGCTCAGCAGACAGTATCATACAGGAGAGGATTAGATACACGGCTCAGCAGACAGTATCACACAGGATAGGATTAGATACACGGCTCAGCAGACAGTATCACACAGGAGAGGATTAGATACACGGCTCAGCAGACAGTATCACACAGAGGATTAGATACACGGCTCAGCAGTCAGTATCACACAGGATAGGATTAGATACACGGCTCAGCAGACAGTATCACACAGGAGAGGATTAGATACACAGCTCAGCAGTCAGTATCACACAGGATAGGATTAGATACACGGCTCAGCAGACAGTATCACACAGGATAGGATTAGATACACGGCTCAGCAGACAGTATCACACAGGATAAGATTAGATACACGGCTCAGCAGTCAGTATCACACAGGAGAGGATTAGATACACGGCTCAGCAGACAGTATCATACAGGAGAGGATTAGATACACGGCTCAGCAGACAGTATCACACAGGATAGGATTAGATACACAGCTCTGCAGACAGTATCACACAGGAGAGGATTAGATACACAGCTCAGCAGACAGTATCACACAGGAGATGATTAGATACACGGCTCAGCAGTCAGTATCACACAGGATAGGATTAGATACACAGCTCAGCAGACAGTATCACACAGGATAGGATTAGATACACAGCTCAGCAGTCAGTATCACAAAGGATAGGATTAGATACACGGCTCAGCAGACAGTATCACACAGGATAGGATTAGATACACGGCTCAGCAGACAGTATCACACAGGATAGGATTAGATACACGGCTCAGCAGACAGTATCACACAGGATAGGATTAGATACACGGCTCAGCAGACAGTATCACACAGGAGAGGATTAGATACACAGCTGAGCAGACAGTATCACACAGGAGAGGATTAGATACACAGCTGAGCAGACAGTATCACACAGGATAGGATTAGATACACGGCTCAGCAGACAGTATCACTCAGGATAGGATTAGATACACGGCTCAGCAGTCAGTATCACACAGGATAGGATTAGATACACGGCTCAGCAGTCAGTATCACACAGGAGAGGATTAGATACACGGCTCAGCAGACAGTATCACACAGGAGAGGATTAGATACACGGCTCAGCAGACAGTATCACACAGGAGAGGATTAGATACACGGCTCAGCAGACAGTATCACACAGGAGAGGATTAGATACACAGCTCAGCAGTCAGTATCACACAGGATAGGATTAGATACACGGCTCAGCAGACAGTATCACTCAGGATAGGATTAGATACACAGCTCAGCAGTCAGTATCACACAGGATAGGATTAGATACACGGCTCAGCAGTCAGTATCACACAGGAGAGGATTAGATACACAGCTGAGCAGACAGTATCACACAGGAGAGGATTAGATACACAGCTCAGCAGACAGTATCACACAGGATAGGATTAGATACACAGCTCAGCAGACAGTATCACACAGGAGAGGATTAGATACACAGCTCAGCAGACAGTATCACACAGGAGAGGATTAGATACACAGCTGAGCAGACAGTATCACACAGGAGAGGATTAGATACACAGCTCAGCAGACAGTATCACACAGGATAGGATTAGATACACGGCTCAGCAGACAGTATCACACAGGAGAGGATTAGATACACAGCTCAGCAGACAGTATCACACAGGAGAGGATTAGATACACAGCTCAGCAGACAGTATCACACAGGAGAGGATTAGATACACAGCTCAGCAGACAGTATCACACAGGAGAGGATTAGATACACAGCTGAGCAGACAGTATCACACAGGAGAGGATTAGATACACAGCTCAGCAGACAGTATCACACAGGATAGGATTAGATACACGGCTCAGCAGACAGTATCACACAGGAGAGGATTAGATACACGGCTCAGCAGACAGTATCACACAGGATAGGATTAGATACACGGCTCAGCAGACAGTATCACACAGGAGAGGATTAGATACACAGCTCAGCAGACAGTATCACACAGGAGAGGATTAGATACACAGCTCAGCAGACAGTATCACACAGGAGAGGATTAGATACACAGCTGAGCAGACAGTATCACACAGGAGAGGATTAGATACACAGCTCAGCAGACAGTATCACACATGATAGGATTAGATACACGGCTCAGCAGACAGTATCACACAGGAGAGGATTAGATACACGGCTCAGCAGACAGTATCACACAGGACAGGATTAGATACACAGCTCAGCAGACAGTATCACACAGGATAGGATTAGATACACGGCTCAGCAGTCAGTATCACACAGGAGAGGATTAGATACACGGCTCAGCAGTCAGTATCACACAGGAGAGGATTAGATACACGGCTCAGCAGACAGTATCACACAGGAGAGGATTAGATACACAGCTCAGCAGACAGTATCACACAGGAGAGGATTAGATACACGGCTCAGCAGACAGTATCACACAGGAGAGGATTAGATACACGGCTCAGCAGTCAGTATCACACAGGATAGGATTAGATACACGGCTCAGCAGACAGTATCACACAGGAGAGGATTAGATACACGGCTCAGCAGACAGTATCACACAGGAGAGGATTAGATACACAGCTGAGCAGACAGTATCACACAGGAGAGGATTAGATACACAGCTCAGCAGACAGTATCACACATGATAGGATTAGATACACGGCTCAGCAGACAGTATCACACAGGAGAGGATTAGATACACGGCTCAGCAGACAGTATCACACAGGAGAGGATTAGGTACACGGCTCAGCAGACAGTATCACACAGGATAGGATTAGATACACCGCTCAACAGTCAGTATCACACAGGAGAGGATTAGATACACGGCTCAGCAGTCAGTATCACACAGGAGAGGATTAGATACAGGGCTCAGCAGACAGTATCACACAGGAGAGGATTAGATACACGGCTCAGCAGACAGTATCACACAGGAGAGGATTAGATACACGGCTCAGCAGTCAGTATCACACACTAGAGGATTAGATACACAGCTCAGCAGACATTATCACACAGGATAGGATTAGATACACGGCTCAGCAGACAGTATCACCCAGGATAGGATTAGATACACGGCTCAGCAGTCAGTATCACACACTAGAGGATTAGATACACGGCTCAGCAGACAGTATCACACACTAGAGGATTAGATACACGGCTCAGCAGACAGTATCATACAGGAGAGGATTAGATACACGGCTCAGCAGACAGTATCACACAGGATAGGATTAGATACACAGCTCTGCAGACAGTATCACACAGGAGAGGATTAGATACACGGCTCAGCAGACAGTATCACACAGGATAGGATTAGATACACGGCTCAGCAGACAGTATCATACAGGAGAGGATTAGATACACGGCTCAGCAGACAGTATCACACAGGATAGGATTAGATACACGGCTCAGCAGACAGTATCACACAGGAGAGGATTAGATACACGGCTCAGCAGACAGTATCACACAGAGGATTAGATACACGGCTCAGCAGTCAGTATCACACAGGATAGGATTAGATACACGGCTCAGCAGACAGTATCACACAGGAGAGGATTAGATACACAGCTCAGCAGTCAGTATCACACAGGATAGGATTAGATACACGGCTCAGCAGACAGTATCACACAGGATAGGATTAGATACACGGCTCAGCAGACAGTATCACACAGGATAAGATTAGATACACG
Source organism: Phyllobates terribilis (assembly GCF_046119375.1). Classification (NCBI taxonomy): domain Eukaryota; kingdom Metazoa; phylum Chordata; class Amphibia; order Anura; family Dendrobatidae; genus Phyllobates; species Phyllobates terribilis. The sequence continues at coordinate 677,952 of NW_027363521.1, read as the reverse complement.
GCTCAGCAGTCAGTATCACACAGGAGAGGATTAGATACACGGCTCAGCAGACAGTATCATACAGGAGAGGATTAGATACACGGCTCAGCAGACAGTATCACACAGGATAGGATTAGATACACAGCTCTGCAGACAGTATCACACAGGAGAGGATTAGATACACAGCTCAGCAGACAGTATCACACAGGAGATGATTAGATACACGGCTCAGCAGTCAGTATCACACAGGATAGGATTAGATACACAGCTCAGCAGACAGTATCACACAGGATAGGATTAGATACACAGCTCAGCAGTCAGTATCACACAGGATAGGATTAGATACACGGCTCAGCAGACAGTATCACACAGGATAGGATTAGATACACGGCTCAGCAGACAGTATCACACAGGATAGGATTAGATACACGGCTCAGCAGACAGTATCACACAGGAGAGGATTAGATACACGGCTCAGCAGACAGTATCACACCTGAGAGGATTAGATACACAGCTGAGCAGACAGTATCACACAGGAGAGGATTAGATACACAGCTGAGCAGACAGTATCACACAGGATAGGATTAGATACACGGCTCAGCAGACAGTATCACTCAGGATAGGATTAGATACACAGCTCAGCAGTCAGTATCACACAGGATAGGATTAGATACACGGCTCAGCAGTCAGTATCACACAGGAGAGGATTAGATACACGGCTCAGCAGACAAAATCACACAGGATAGGATTAGATACACGGCTCAGCAGACAGTATCACACAGGAGAGGATTAGATACACGGCTCAGCAGACAGTATCACACAGGAGAGGATTAGATACACAGCTCAGCAGTCAGTATCACACAGGATAGGATTAGATACACGGCTCAGCAGACAGTATCACTCAGGATAGGATTAGATACACAGCTCAGCAGTCAGTATCACACAGGATAGGATTAGATACACGGCTCAGCAGTCAGTATCACACAGGAGAGGATTAGATACACAGCTGAGCAGACAGTATCACACAGGAGAGGATTAGATACACAGCTCAGCAGACAGTATCACACAGGAGAGGATTAGATACACAGCTCAGCAGACAGTATCACACAGGAGAGGATTAGATACACAGCTCAGCAGACAGTATCACACAGGAGAGGATTAGATACACAGCTGAGCAGACAGTATCACACAGGAGAGGATTAGATACACAGCTCAGCAGACAGTATCACACAGGAGAGGATTAGATACACGGCTCAGCAGACAAAATCACACAGGATAGGATTAGATACACGGCTCAGCAGACAGTATCACACAGGAGAGGATTAGATACACGGCTCAGCAGACAGTATCACACAGGAGAGGATTAGATACACGGCTCAGCAGACAGTATCACACAGGATAGGATTAGATACACGGCTCAGCAGACAGTATCACACAGGAGAGGATTAGATACACAGCTCAGCAGACAGTATCACACAGGAGAGGATTAGATACACAGCTCAGCAGACAGTATCACACAGGAGAGGATTAGATACACAGCTGAGCAGACAGTATCACACAGGAGAGGATTAGATACACAGCTCAGCAGACAGTATCACACATGATAGGATTAGATACACGGCTCAGCAGACAGTATCACACAGGAGAGGATTAGATACACGGCTCAGCAGACAGTATCACACAGGATAGGATTAGATACACAGCTCAGCAGACAGTATCACACAGGATAGGATTAGATACACGGCTCAGCAGTCAGTATCACACAGGAGAGGATTAGATACACGGCTCAGCAGTCAGTATCACACAGGAGAGGAATAGATACACGGCTCAGCAGACAGTATCACACAGGAGAGGATTAGATACACAGCTCAGCAGACAGTATCACACAGGAGAGGATTAGATACACGGCTCAGCAGACAGTATCACACAGGAGAGGATTAGATACACGGCTCAGCAGTCAGTATCACACAGGATAGGATTAGATACACGGCTCAGCAGACAGTATCACACAGGAGAGGATTAGATACACGGCTCAGCAGACAGTATCACACAGGAGAGGATTAGATACACGGCTCAGCAGTCAGTATCACACAGGAGAGGATTAGATACACGGCTCAGCAGACAGTATCACACATGATAGGATTAGATACACGGCTCAGCAGACAGTATCACACAGGAGAGGATTAGATACACGGCTCAGCAGACAGTATCACACAGGATAGGATTAGATACACGGCTCAGCAGACAGTATCACACAGGAGAGGATTAGATACACGGCTCAGCAGACAGTATCACACAGGAGAGGATTAGATACACAGCTGAGCAGACAGTATCACACAGGAGAGGATTAGATACACAGCTCAGCAGACAGTATCACACAGGATAGGATTAGATACACGGCTCAGCAGACAGTATCACACAGGAGAGGATTAGGTACACGGCTCAGCAGACAGTATCACACAGGATAGGATTAGATACACCGCTCAACAGTCAGTATCACACAGGAGAGGATTAGATACAGGGCTCAGCAGACAGTATCACACAGGAGAGGATTAGATACACGGCTCAGCAGACAGTATCACACAGGAGAGGATTAGATACACGGCTCAGCAGTCAGTATCACACAGGAAAGGATTAGATACACGGCTCAGCAGACAGTATCACACAGGAGAGGATTAGATACACGGCTCAGCAGACAGTATCACACAGGAGAGGATTAGATACACGGCTCAGCAGACAGTATCACACAGGATAGGATTAGATACACGGCTCAGCAGACAGTATCACACAGGAGAGGATTAGATACACGGCTCAGCAGACAGTATCACACAGGAGAGGATTAGATACTGTCAGGCAAAATGTATTTCTGCCCAAGTTTTTAAAATGAGAGATGTCTCAAAGAAACCCCCCCATCCCCTATCTGTTTGTCAGAGAGTACATAGAACTGCAGTGCTTGCCCCCACCCTAAGAATTTTTATTATCGTCGTAAACCCTCAGTGTAGAGCAGCTTCTAGCTCAAGTTAGATTTTCCCTCCAATTCTATTGTTTAGCTGGACCAACGTTTAATGTAAATTTTAATAACGCACAGGACTGTCACAAACACCGGGACCACATTTTTGGAATGCTCACCTTTTTCCCATTACAATAGTATATCTTGCATAACTGAGAAACGACCGGGAACTGGGGTAATGGATTCTGAGCTTCTGAGCGTCATAGAGATTTCATATTTGATATCAATCCTCATGAATATTGGTGACGGCCAACATGATGTCTCCATCTTGGATGTGGGACCCCCCCACACCAAGATATGAAATCTGAAGGTTTCTATGTTCTATGCAGCTGGGTGGTTTCACAAAACCGAGCCCCCGTGTGAGGTAAGCAATATGGGTGTTTCCTAATCATTTGGCCCCTTTACTAAAAAGCAGAACGGCCATTTTTCAAGTCATTCTTCTCAGGGACGTCAGACGCATGCACACCACGCTGCGTAGAAGAATCACCTCTAATTTCCGGGGAGCCGTCCCACCACAGAATCTGAGACCATCACCTCGTGTCGCAGGTTTTGCTATTACTTATCCCTTTTATTTTAATAACTGTTTATGCATATAGGTAAATTGTCTCTTTTATAATATCTTGTATATCTTTTGTAAACACTGCCCTCCTTTTGGGAGTAAATCATTATTAATTACCAGCTTCGTTCTTCTTGTCCTATTTCGAGCAAACACGTTCCTCACCCGCTAATTCACGTTACCTAACGGGTACCCGATCCACCTGTTAAGCGATCGGTGGTGGCAGTATACCAGTATTTATGTGATATTGTGGTTTGAGGGTGGCTGGTCGGAGGTATATATACGTTCCTGGAAGGAACTGGTGGTATATACAGTACAGACCAAAAGTTTGGACACACCTTCTCATTTAAAGATTTTTCTGTATTTTCATGACTTTGAAATTTGTACATTCACACTGAAGGCATCAAAACTATGAATTACCACATGTGGAATTATATAGTTAACAAAAAAGTGTGAAACAACGGAAAATATGTCTTATATGCTAGGGTCTTCACAGTAGCCCCCTTTTGCTTTGATGACTGCTTTGCACACTCTCGGCATTCTCTTGATGAGCTTCAAGAGGTCGTCACCGGAAATGGTCTTCCAACAATCTTGAAGGAGTTCCCAGAGATGCTTAGCACTTGTTGGCCTTTTTGCCTTCACTCTGCGGTCCAGCTCACCCCAAACCATCTGGATTGGGTTCAGGTCTGGTGACTGTGGAGGCCAGGTCATCTGGCGTAGCACCCCATCACTCTCCTCCTTGATCAAATAGCCCTTACACAGCCTGGAGGTGTTTGGGGTCATTGTCCTGTTCAAAAATAAATGATGGTCCAACTAAACACAAACCGGATGGAATAGCATGCCACTGCAAGATGCTGTGGTAGCCGTGCTGGTTCAGTATGCCTTCAATTTTGAATAAATCCTGAACAGTGTCACCAGCAAAGCCCCCCCCACACCATCACACCTCCTCCTCCATGCTTCACGGTGGGAACCAGGCATGTAGAGTCCATCCGTTCACCTTTTCTGCGTCGCACAAAGACATGGTGGTTGGAACTAAAGATCTCAAATTTGGACTCATCAGACCAAAGCACAGATTTCCACTGGTCTAATGTCCATTCCTTGTCTTCTTTAGCCCAAACAAGTCTCTTCTGCTTGTTGCCTGTCCTTAGCAGTGGTTTCCTAGCAGCTATTTTACCATGAAGGCCTGCTGCACAAAGTCTCCTCCTAACAGTTGTTGAAGAGATGTGTCCGCTGCTAGAACTCTGTGTGGCATTGACCTGGTCTCTAATCTGAGCTGCTGTTATCCTGCGATTTCTGAGGCTGGTGACTCGGATAAACTTATCCTCAGAAGCAGAGGTGACTCTTGGTCTTCCTTTCCTGGGGCGGTCCTCATGTGAGACAGTTTCTTTGTCTCGCTTGATGGTTTTTGCAACTGCACTTGGGGACACTTTCAAAGTTTTCCCAATTTTTCGCACTGACTGAACTTCATTTCTTAAAGTAATGATGGCCACTCGTTTTTCTTTACTTAGCTGCTTTTTTCTTGCCATAATACAAATTCTAACAGTCTATTCAGTAGGACTATCAGCTGTGTATCCACCAGACTTCTGCACAACACAACTGATGGTCCCAACCCCATTTATAAGGCAAGAAATCCCACTTATTAAACCTGACAGGGCACACCTGTGAAGTGAAAACCATTTCCGGTGACTACCTCTTGAAGCTCATCAAGAGAATGCCGAGAGTGTGCAAAGCAGTCATCAAAGCAAAAGGTGGCTACTGTGAAGAACCTAGAATATAAGACATATTTTCCGTTGTTTCACACTTTTTTGTTAACTATATAATTCCACATGTGTTAATTCATAGTTTTGATGCCTTCAGTGTGAATGTACAATTTTCATAGTCATGAAAATACAGAAAAATCTTTAAATGAGAAGGTGTGTCCAAACTTTTGGTCTGTACTGTATACGTCCTGTCACATCACGTGCTACAATAGTCGACATAAACTAGAGCAGCTGCACCCGTGCTTATCCTCGGTCAATACCGTGTTTGACCAGCAGGATAAGGGGGCGCCAGAGGGCTGCAAAGTCTGACCCAAAAGTGGGTGTTGTTTCATGACAAATTGGTGGCAAGCGGTGGGGTCATAGGACATTAGTGATCTGGTTTGAGCAATCATTCCTCTCACTAAGAACTTGCACAAAAGTTTGGGAAGATCGAACTCAGTGTTTATTAGATCTGAGACAATACTGTATGTGTAGCAGTTACCCCTACCTTTCTCTTGTTTTTCTATCCTATCTTTTATTTGGCAATAATGGCTACACGTGGAGAGTCCTGGTATCACCTGCAGACGAAGGACACTATCACTACTCTCTGTGAGCTGGGACGGATTGACCCCACGGGCAAAAACAAGGCCCAAATGATTGCTGAACTGTTACAAGGTGCTGCAGAGCCCTGATGATGGGGCGGCCAGCCAAGGCCCGGATGGCGCTGCTGCAGGGGTCCCACCTGTGATTGCCAGCCATACCCGCAACCAGGGTAGTGTGGACCCCCACCTGCAGATGGCCTTGGAGCAGCTCACCGCAGACGATCGTGATGGACGACTGCAGCTGATCCTGAGATTCCAGGAGTGAGCAGAGCAACAGGCCCAAGCGGAGCGACAAGGCCAAGCTGACCGAGAGGCTGCGGAGCGACAAGCTGACCGACAACACCAGCTGGAGCTAGCCCGGATTCAGAAGGAGTCGCCCTCTACGCAGACCCGTGAGTCCAAGAGTGCCAGCTGCTTTAAACCTCGTCCTGAGCACTTCCCTGTGATGGAAAAGGATGGGGACTTGGACACATTTCTGCGAGGCTTTGAAAAGGCCTGCAGGCAGTATCAGCTGCCCATCGACCAATGGGCAAGATATTTGACTCCAGGGCTCCGAGGAAAAGCTTTGGAGGTGTTTGCTTCCCTCCCTCGAGAACAAGATGGAGACTATGAGGCCGTCAAGCAGGCCCTGATAAAAAAGTACCAGCTGACTCCGGAGGTTTACCGCACAAAGTTCAGAGCCCTCCAACGTGGACCACAGGACACCTACAGCGATGTGGTGGACGGGCTCCGAACCAACTTTGAGCAGTGGATCCAAGGACTGTCAGCGACCACCTTTGAGCAGCTAAAGGACCTGATGGTGAAAGACCAGTTCCTGCATCTGTGTCCGACTGAGGTACGGCAGTTCGTGATGGATCGGGAGCCCCCAGATGCCAATAAAGCAGCGCAGATCGCAGACACCTACGAGGCCAACTGGAGACCGGAGGTGCGGAAGCCAGTTGTCGCCAGCTGGAAAGGGGGTAAGCCATCAACCACCATCCCTGCCCCTGCCAGCCGACCTTCCGGAGGCCTTTTCCCCGTTACCAATGCCCGGCCTGCATCTGATGCCCGCAGGTGTTATTCCTGCAACCAGACTGGTCATCTCAGCGCCACTTGCCCAGAGAAGCAGAGGAAGAACCCCCCATCCAAGGCCCCAGGGCCTAGTGCATCAGTTCTTTTGGTGGGTGGGCCGGTTGGGAGGGCCTGTGAAAACTTGCAGTCTGTCAGGGTGGGGAACACTGTCACTGTAGGCCTCAAGGACACTGGGGCCGAGCGAACCCTCATCCGACCCGAACTGGTGTCCCCTGAAGCGCTTATTCCAGGAAAGACCCTGACTGTCACCGGGATTGGGGGCGTCCGATGCCCCTTGCCCATGGCCCGGGTTTTTATTGATTGGGGTGCGGGGAGTGGGGTGAAGGAAGTCGGAGTATCTGACAACCTACCTGAAAATGTTGTGTTGGGAACTGATTTGGGGAGGATGTTTGCTTATTATGTCCCTGACACCCCTCCCCGATCTGATACGGTTGGTAAGGTTAATGCTAATAATGGGAATGTCCATGCTTTACATGATGATGATGATGATGATGTTGTTGTATCGGAAGGTGCAGGAGAACTCAGCCATGTCACTCTGCGGGGTGATGTTGCTGAGGATCCCCTTGCAGGAGCAAAGGTCAGTGCCAAGGGTAATGGGGAGAGGCACGAGGACCATGAAGCAGGTGGTGCTGTGCCAGTGACCTGTGCCACAACAGATGGTGACCTGGCTGATAGTCGCTGCCCCATATGTAGCACTGTGCCTGAGGTAATGGAGGATGATGGAGAAGTAGTTCTCATGGCCTCGCAGGCTAATGAGACGGTGTTATTCCCCGGGGACACGGCCTATATAGCCGCTGTTACCCGCAGTCAGAGTGCCCAGAACGCAAGTAACGCCCTGCCTTCTGGACCCTCCTCGGACAGAGGAATAACAGGATCAGGTATGGACCCAGAGCCGGTCCCAGAGGGTCCTAGTGAGGACGTGGCCTTAACCTCACTTCTGGCTTCCTCCAGCCAGGAGTTTCAGGCAGCTCTGCACTCAGATGCTAGCCTGGAGACGTTAAGGAGCCTCGCTGAGAAGCCCACCTCCGAGTCTGATAAGGAGAGGGTATTCTGGGACCAAGGGAGGTTGTACCGGGAGACAGTTCCCTGTACACCCCAACAGGAGTGGCTGAGGGAAAGACAGCTGGTCGTCCCCTACCAATTCAGGGACGAGTTGTTGCGGATCGCCCATGAAATTCCACTCGCTGGACACTTGGGGGTCAGCAAAACCAAGGCCCGGCTGTCTCATCACTTTTATTGGCCCAAAATGAGGACAGATGTGGTGAACTACTGTCGCTCCTGTACCACGTGTCAAAGAGTGGGAAAGTCAGGGCCGGCCCCCAAAGCCCCCCTGATCTCTTTGCCAGTGATAGAGGAGCCTTTCCAGAGGATTGCTGTGGACATTGTGGGACCACTGGCCATACCCAGCAGCTCTGGAAAACGCTTCATCCTTACCGTGGTAGACTATGCTACCCGGTATCCGGAGGCAGTAGCCCTGTCCTCAATTAGGGCGGATAAGTTGGCGGACGCCCTCTTGGCCATATTTTGGCGAGTAGGATTTCCCAGGGAGATGCTTACCGACCAGGAGACCCAGTTCATGTCACGCTTAATGGAGGCCCTATGTAAGAAAATGCAGGTGCAGCATTTGGTATCGAGTGCGTATCACCCACAGACCAATGGTTTGTGTGAGCGATTCAACGGTACCCTCAAACAGATGTTAAAAATGCTGGTTGAAACCCAGGGTCGCGACTGGGAGCGTTACCTCCCACACCTGCTTTTTGCTTACAGAGAGGTTCCACAGGCCTTGACTGGGTTCTCCCCCTTTGAGCTCCTGTATGGCAGGCGTGTCCGAGGACCCCTTGGGTTGATAAGGGAATTCTGGGAAGAAGAGCCGAGCTCCCCAGGAGTGTCCATCGTGGAGTATGTCATGCGCTTCCGTGACAAGATGCAGACCTTGACGCAGTTGGTGCATGACAACATGGCGCAAGCCCAGGCTGACCAGAAGCATTGGTACGACAAGAACGCCCGAGAACGGACCTACCAGGTGGGTCAGAAGGTGTGGGTGCTGGTCCCCGTACCAAAGGACAAGCTTCAGGCGGCCTGGGAAGGCCCGTACGTCATTCACCAACAGCTCAACCCAGTCACCTACGTGATCACTCTTGACCACGCGCGGGGAAGGCGGAAGGCTTTTCACGTTAATATGATGAAGGCTCATCAAGAACGTGGAACCTGCGTCCTACCGGTCTGCAACCTGCCCGAGGATGGGGAGGATGGCCCCCTCTTTGACATGCTCGCCCAAGCGAAGGCCAGCGGGTCCCTAGAGGATGTAGAGATAAGCGACTTGCTATCCGCAGACCAGAGGTCTCAGATGCGAGCAGTGCTGAAACCCTTCCAAGCAGTGTTCACCAACCTGCCTGGTAGGACTGAAGTGGCGGTCCATGAAGTGGACACCGGGAATCATGCCCCACTCCGGCGGACAGCCTATCGAATCTCCGACGAGGTGCAGCATGCCATGCGCCAGGAGGTCGAGGAGATGCTGAAGCTGGCGGTGATTAAGCGGTCCAAGAGCGCGTGGACCTCACCTGTAGTCCTGGTGCCAAAGAAGGACTGGACCACCCGGTTCTGTGTGGACTACAGGGGGCTCAACGCTATCACAGCCTCTGATGCACAACCAATGCCACGCATTGAGGAGCTGCTGGAGCGGTTAGCCAGCGCGAGCTATCTCTCCATTATGGATTTGAGTCGGGGATATTGGCAGATTCCCTTGAGCCCCGGGGCCCAGGAGAAGTCCGCCTTTATCACCCCCTTCGGATTGTATGAATCCACGGTCATGCCTTTCGGCATGAAAAATGCCCCTGCCACTTTCCAGCGAATGGTCAACCACCTGCTCCAGGGCCTGGAGAGATACGCAGTGGCGTACCTGGATGACATTGCCATCTTCAGTCCCACCTGGGAGGATCACCTCGAGCATCTGCAGCAGGTGCTCGGGCGCATTCACCAGGCAGGCTTGACCATCAAGCCGGGAAAGTGCCAGATGGGCTTGAACGAGGTCCACTACCTGGGGCACCGGGTAGGTGGGGGTACTCTGAAGCCAGAGCCTGGAAAGGTGGACGCTATCGTGTCCTGGCCCACCCCCAGGACCAAGAAGCAGTTGCAGTCCTTCTTGGGCACCCCAGGGTACTATTGACGCTTTGTACAAAACTATAGTAGCCTTGCGAAGCCCTTGACAGATCTCACCAGGAGGAGCCTACCCCATTCAGTCAAGTGGACAGATGAATGCGAGGTGGCCTTTCGGGCTCTGAAGACTGCTCTGAGCAGCTCTCCTGTGCTAAAGGCGGTCGACGGCACACGACCACTCTTAGTACAGACCGACGCCAGTGAATTTGGCCTCGGTGCTGTACTCAGCCAGGTCGACTCGGGAAACCAAGAACACCCCGTGTTGTACCTAAGCCGGAAACTGCTGCCACCATAGAGAAGGAGTGCCTGGCCATTGTATGGGCCCTCAACTGCTTACAGCCTTACTTGTACGGGCGCCCCTTCACTGTCGTGACTGACCACCACCCCCTGAGTTGGCTGCACACCATGTCCAGTGCCAACGGAAGGTTGTTACGCTGGAGCCTCACGCTCCAGCAGTACGACTTTACCGTTCAACACCGCAAGGGCAGCGAGCATGGCAATGCCGATGGGTTGTCCTGGCGGGGGGAACCTACAGATATATGCCTGGAGGAGTACCAGAAGGTCCTACCTCCATAGCGCAGTCTAAAAGGGGGAGGTGTCAGGCGAAATGTATTTCTGCCTGAGTTTTTAAAATGAGAGATGTCTCAAAGAATTCTATTGTTGAGCTGGACCAACGTTTAATGTCAATTTTAATAACGCACAGGACTGTCACAAACACCGGGACCACATTTTTGGAATGCTCACCTTTTTCCCTTTACAATAGTATATCTTGCATAACTGAGAAACGATCGGGAACTGGGGTAATGGATTCTGAGCTTCTGAGCGTCATAGAGATTTCATATTTGATATCAATCCTCATGAATATTGGTGACGGCCAACATGATGTCTCCATCTTGGATGTGGGACCCCCCCCACACCAAGATATGAAATCTGAAGGTTTCTATGTTCTATGCAGCTGGGTGGTTTCACAAAACCGAGCCCCCGTGTGAGGTAAACAATATGGGTGTTTCCTAATCATTTGGCCCCTTTACTAAAAAGCAGAGCGGCCATTTTTCAAGTCATTCTTCTCAGGGACATCAGACGCACGCACACCACGCTGCGTAGAAGAATCACCTCTAATTTCCGGGGAGCCGTCCCCCCACAGAATCTGAGACCATCACCTCGTGGCGCAGGTTTTGCTATCACTTATCCCTTTTATTTTAATAACTGTTTATGCATATAGGTAAATTGTCTCTTTTATAATATCTTGTATATATTTTGTAAACACTGCCCCCTTTTGGGAGTAAATCATTATTATTTACCAGCTTCGTTCTTCTTGTCCTATGTCGAGCAAACACGTTCTTCACCCGCTAATTCACGTTACCTAACGGGTACCCGATCCACCTGTTCAGCGATCGGTGGTGGCAGTATACCAGTATTTATGTGATATTGTGGTTTGAGGGTGGCTGGTCGGAGGTATATATACGTTCCTGGAAGGAACTGGTGGTATATATACGTCCTGTCACATCACGTGCCACAATAGTCGACATAAATTAGAGCAGCTGCACCCGTGCTTATCCTCGGTCAATACCGTGTTTGACCAGCAGGATAAAGGGGCGCCAGAGGGCTGCAAAGTCTGACCCAAAAGTGGGTGTTGTTTCATGACAGATACAGCAGACAGTATCACACAGGAGAGGATTAAATACATGGCTCAGCAGACAGTATCACACAGGAGAGGATTAGATACACGGCTCGGCAGACAGTATCACACAGGATAGGATTAGATACACGGCTCAGCAGACAGTATCACACAGGATAGGATTAGATACACGGCTCAGCAGTCAGTATCACACAGGAGAGGATTAGATACACGGCTCAGCAGACAGTATCACACAGGATAGGATTAGATACACGGCTCAGCAGACAGTATCACACAGGAGAGGATTAGATACACGGCTCAGCAGACAGTATCACACAGGAGAGGATTAGATACACGGCTCAGCAGTCAGTATCACACAGGATAGGATTAGATACACGGCTCAGCAGTCAGTATCACACAGGAGAGGATTAGATACACGGCTCAGCAGACAGTATCACACAGGAGAGGATTAGATACACGGCTCAGCAGCCAGTATCACACAGGATAGGATTAGATACACGGCTCAGCAGTCAGTATCACACAGGAGAGGATTAGATACACGGCTCAGAAGACAGTATCACACAGGAGAGGATTAGATACACGGCTCAGAAGACAGTATCACACAGGAGAGGATTAGATACACGGCTCAGCAGTCAGTATCACACAGGATAGGATTAGATACACGGCTCAGCAGTCAGTATCACACAGGAGAGGATTAGATACACGGCTCAGAAGACAGTATCACACAGGAGAGGATTAGATACACGGCTCAGCAGTCAGTATCACACAGGAGAGGTTAGATACACAGCTCAGCAGACAGTATCACACAGGAGAGGATTAGATACATGGCTCAGCAGACAGTATCACACAGGAGAGGATTAGATACACGGCTCAGCAGTCAGTATCACACAGGAGAGGATTAGATACACGGCTCAGCAGACAGTATCACACAGGAGAGGTTAGATACACAGCTCAGCAGACAGTATCACACAGGAGAGGATTAGATACATGGCTCAGCAGACAGTATCACACAGGAGAGGATTAGATACACGGCTCAGCAGACAGTATCACACAGGAGAGGATTAGATACACGGCTCAGCAGACAGTATCACACAGGATAGGATTAGATACACGGCTCAGCAGACAGTATCACACAGGATAGGATTAGATACACAGCTCAGCAGACAGTATCACACAGGAGAGGATTAGATACACGGCTCAGCAGACAGTATCACACAGGATAGGATTAGATACACGACTCAGCAGACAGTATCACACAGGATAGGATTAGATACACGACTCAGCAGACAGTATCACATAGGATAGGATTAGATACACTGCTCAGCGGACAGTATCACACAGGAGAGGATTAGCAGGGTGATGTGACTATTAGGGGGGTCTTCTTCACCCCACAGCTCCGTCGTCGTGTAACCGTCTCTTCACGGCCCTCATGATGTCGGCTAAGTCTCTGTGTATTTGCAGTGAGATCAGGGTCTGGTCCAGCTCCTCCACAGGGTGGGGACTCTCCTCGGCCTTCTCTTCGTTACCCCCTACATCAGTAAAGCTGTCCTCTCCAGACTCCTTTTCTTGTAGGACATTTATAGGGTCTTTCATATGACAAAGCTCCTGGATGTGGCCCATTCTCCTGGAGAACTCATCCCTGTTAGTTTCCAATCGCTGGATCAGACCGGAGACCGGGAGTAATGCCTTCTCCTCCCAGGTGGAGACCACGCTCAGGACCTTCTTCTCTAGGTCATCCAGGTGGTCCCTGATGTCTCGGAACAGGACAGTGACCCTCTCTGTTTCTGCAGCCGCTCTCTTGGTCACTTTTTCCTTTTCTCTTAATAGACCTTGGAGTCTTTTCTCCATCTCGTCGTGTTTCTTGGCCAGCTTCTTCTGAATTTGTTTGCATTTTTTCTTCTTCTTCTTCGCGGCTTCCATCACAGCCATGACTTGATGTTCTCTGTGTTTTCGATTGATCCTACAGATGTTGCAAATGCAGCAATCATCCTCCTTGCAGTAATATTCCAGAATCTTCTTATGGACGGGACATTTTTTGTTCACGAGGTACGGGCTGGGCTCGATGATGATGTGTTCTGGTGACCTGCTGTGGGTGATCAGATGATTATCACAGAGAGAAGCTTCACAGTGTAGACAGGACTTGATGGCGGGGACGTAGATGTGGAGGCAGAAGCTGCATCGGGTCCCAGTGTCTTCAGATTCCTTGTGAGTCAGGAGGAAAGCGTCAGCGATATTTTGTAGCTTACGATTCTTCTTGAGGGAAACTCTTCTCTTGTACCTCTTCACACATTCTGGACACGTGTACTCTTCCTCATCCTGGTGCTCCCAGGTCTTGGTGATGCACTTTTTGCAGAAATTGTGTCCACAAGGCAAGTAAACTGGATCAGAATAAATCCCCATGCAGATGGAGCAGGTCAGTTCAGCCTTCACACCAGCGGACGCCATCACGAACACTGGAAAAACAAGTGATGTAGATGTCGTGTCAACCGAGTCCACCGCTACCGACACACAAGTCCAAGAAGGTCCAACAAAAGAATGAGACTTAAGTGTGTCAACAGAAAACTGTAATGCTGTGTGCTCTGACAATAGAAGGCGAAGACGGAAACTACACCGAAACGCCAAGGTCAAAAAGGGAGGAACAGAGTCTACCCCCCACCAAGAGTAAGAAGGATGACGAATACCCAAGCCTGTCACCAAGACAAGAATCAAGAATGTGAAGTCACAGAGCAATGGCTACAAAATCAATCATAAACCCCATGTAAGGTGGCCACTGGACAGGTCCTGGACGGGAGGTATCAATGGCTACAAAATCAATCATAAACCCCATGTAAGGTGGCCACTGGACAGGTCCTGGACGGGAGGTATCAATGGCTACAAAATCAATCATAAACCCTATGTAAGGTGGCCACTGGACAGGTCCTGGACGGGAGGTATCAATGGCTACAAAATCAATCATAAACCCCATGTAAGGTGGCCACTGGACAGGTCCTGGACGGGAGGTATCAATGGCTACAAAATCAATCATAAACCCTATGTAAGGTGGCCACTGGACAGGAGGTATCAATGGCTACAAAATCAATCATAAACCCCATGTAAGGTGGCCACTGGACAGGTCCTGGACAGGAGGTATCAATGGCTACAAAATTAATCATAAACCCCATGTAAGGTGGCCGCTGGACAGGTCCTGGACGGGAGGTATCAATGGCTACAAAATTAATCATAAACCCCATGTAAGGTGGCCACTGGACAGGTCCTGGACAGGAGGTATCAATGGCTACAAAATCAATCATAAACCCCATGCAAGGTGGCCGCTGGACAGGTCCTGGACGGGAGGTATCAATGGCTACAAAATCAATCATAAACCCCATGTAAGGTGGCCGCTGGACAGGTCCTGGACGGGAGGTATCAATGGCTACAAAATCAATCATAAACCCTATGTAAGGTGGCCACTGGACAGGTCCTGGATGGGAGGTATATGTCCCCAAGATGCTAAACCTCATTGATGTAGGACCTGGAGAAGCAGGCTTCAGGCCAGCACGTGTAGTGCTGAGAGGTGTTTTTAATGGGCCCAGATTTTGGAACTGTATTTTAGGAGCGGCCATTAGAGCTGGGTGGGACTGGCCGTTCCCTTACCTCCAGTTCCAGGACTTGGAACGGACTATAGAAGGCAGTCCAGCTGCCTCCATCAGTGTCTGGGAGTAGAGATGGAAACCCCTCTGTTGGTGTTAGATCCTGACCAGCTGTGTGTGTGTGTCTGAACGAGTGAGCCCGTACCTCTAAAATGAACTATTTACTTTTGTGTTATCCCTTTGTGCTGGAAAAGGCTGTTTTATTTTGTTAACCTAGACATTTATTTTGAACTAACGAACTGGTTTCTTGTGTGTGCACCAGGGTCTACCAGAGAGCTGATCCCCTACATTCCCAAAATACCAGCCAGTGACCCAAAATTCTGATATATAGAGGCAGTATTATAGTAGTGTTACACGCACGCCGCTACGTTCCGATATTGGCAAGACAGGTTACATGAATTCTTTGGAATCTTAGGGGAACCATTACTCAGGGCGACCATAGACCATATGCTGCAGCTTCTCTCAGGCACACAGGGGTATTGACCCTCAGGCACAGACACGTAGGTTGTTTCACTTGCTGACCAGACACACATGACAAGAGTCCTCATAAACGGTAGAACAGTAGTATTTAATAAGAAGCCGCACAGCCAGTGCAAGTTAAGTCTTATGAGCAACAGGCTCCAGTGACAAACAGTACAGTTTCCTTAGCAGCGCAGCAGTTCACAGTCTTCCCAGTAGTACAGGACAGCACAGTTCTAATGCAAAGGCACATTAATGAACCCAGCATTCTTTACAGCACAGTGAGATGGAGGAGGGGGAGAGGGTTTGCTGAGAGAGATGATCCCTGTGACACCATTTCTTACAGTCCTTATCTTTATGCCTGACAATACTCTGCCCAGCTAGTTCAGGAACTCTACGTGACCTGTGCTTAGCTTCACTCCTGACTTGAATCCTTTTCACTTGCAGGGGCACTTCTGTGAGATGCAGAACACACACACCACCTTTCTCTTCAGCTCCAGCCAGACAATTTTCCCACAATCCCCCTGGGGCTCTGCTAAAACATTCCCCTTCTCCTGTGACTGTGTTAACCCCTCTAGTTGCTGGATGCTTTTAAAGCACTAGCACTACTTCTGCATGTCACACTCTGCAAAAGCACTACTTCTGCATGTCACAGTAGTTATATTCTTGTACATAGGAGCAGTATTATAGTAGTTATATTCTTGTACATAGGGGGCAGTATTATAGTAGTTATATTCTTGTACATAGGGGGCAGTATTATAGTAGTTATATTATTGTACATAGGGGGCAGTATTATAGTAGTTATATTCTTGTACATAGGAGCAGTATTATAGTAGTTATATTCTTGTACATAGGAGCAGTATTATAGTAGTTATATTCTTGTACATAGGAGCAGTATTATAGTACTTATATTCTTGTACATAGGAGCAGTATTATAGTAGTAATATTCTTGTACATAAGGGGCAGTATTATAGTACTTATATTCTTGTACATAGGGGGCAGTATTATAGTAGTTATATTCTTGTACATAGGAGCAGTATTATAGTAGTTATATTCTTGTACATAGGAGCAGTATTATAGTAGCTATATTCTTGTACATAGTGGGCAGTATTATAGTAGTTATATTCTTGTACATAGGAGCAGTATTATAGTAGCTATATTCTTGTACATAGGGGGCAGCATTATAGTAGTTATATTCTTGTACATAGGAGCAGTATTATAGTAGTTATATTCTTGTACATAGGGGCAGTATTATAGTAGTTATATTCTTGTACATAGGAGCAGTATTATAGTAGTTATATTCTTGTACATAGGGGTAGTATTATAGTAGTTATATTCTTGTATATACGGGCAGTATTATAGTAGTTATATTCTTGTACATAGGGGCAGTATTATAGTAGTTATATTCTTGCACATAGGAGCAGTATTATAGTAGTTATATTCTTGTACATAGGGGGCAGTATTATAGTAGTTATATTCTGGTATATAGAGGGCAGTATTATAGTAGTTATATTCTTGTACAAAGGGGCAGTATTATAGTAGTTATATTCTTGTACATAGGAGCAGTATTATAGTAGCTATATTCTTGTACATAAGGGGCAGTATTATAGTACTTATATTCTTGTACATAGGGGCAGTATTATAGTAGTTATATTCTTGTACATAGGGGCAGTATTATAGTAGTTATATTCTTGTACATAGGGGGCAGTATTATAGTAGTTATATTCTTGTACATAGGGGCAGTATTATAGTAGTTATATTCTTGCACATAGGAGCAGTATTATAGTAGTTATATTCTTGTTCAAAGGGGCAGTATTATAGTAGTTATATTCTTGTACATAGGGAGCAGTATTATAGTAGTTATATTCTTGTACATAGGAGCAGTATTATAGTAGTTATATTCTTGTATATAGGAGCAGTATTATAGTATTTATATTCTTGTACACAGGGGGCAGTATTATAGTAGTTATATTGTTGTACATAGGAGGCAGTATTATAGTAGTTATATTGTTGTACATAGGGGCAGTATTATAGTAGTTATATTCTTGTACATAGGGACAGTATTATAGTAGTTATATTCTTGTATATAGGGACAGTATTATAGTAGTTATATTCTTGTACATAGGGGGCAGTATTATAGTAGTTATATTCTTGTACATAGGAGCAGTATTATAGTAGTTATATTCTTGTACATAGGGGCAGTATTATAGTAGTTATATTCTTGTACATAGGAGCAGTATTATAGCAGTTATATTCTTGTACATAGGAGCAGTATTATAGTAGTTATATTCTTGTACATAGGGGGCAGTATTATAGTAGTTATATTCTTGTACATAGGAGCAGTATTATAATAGTTATATTCTTGTACATAGGAGCAGTATTATAGTAGTTATATTCTTGTACATAGGGGGCAGTATTATAGTAGTTATATTCTTGTATATAGGACCAGTATTATAGTAGTTATATTCTTGTACATAGGGGCAGTATTATAGTAGTTATATTCTTGTACATAGGGAGCAGTATTATAGTAGTTATATTCTTGTACATAGGAGCAGTAATATAGTAGTTATATTCTTGTACATAGGAGCAGTATTATAGTAGTTATATTCTTGTACATAGGGGGCAGTATTATAGTAGTTATATTCTTGTACATAGGAGCAGTATTATAGTAGTTATATTCCTGTACATAGGGGGCAGTATTATAGTAGTTATATTCTTGTACATAGGAGCAGTATTATAGTAGTTATATTCTTGTACATAGGAGCAGTATTATAATAGTTATATTCTTGTACATAGGGGCAGTATTATAGTAGTTATATTCTTGTACATAGGGGGCAGTATTATAGTAGTTATATTCTTATTTATATATAGTCTTTATTATTATTATTACTTCTGTAAGTTCGGTTCTTTGTGTTCCTGCTGTCACCACACTCGGGTTTATGTATACTTATTGTATCCCTGCAGAGCTGTGTTGTCATATACAGATCATATCTGGTGGTTACGAGTAGTTGTCATGTGAGCGGCCGGAGCTCAGACGTTAATGCTTCGCCTGCTGTGAGTCACTAAGTATGAGGAAGTATGCTGGGAAACCCGGGGAATAATTCCTGACAGCTCCAGTGACGTTTGTGTTCCTTGTCGGATCCAGTCTTAGTTTTGCTCCTTTTTTCACATTTTCCTCCCCATCGATGATGTCTGATCACTTTATTACATGAGGTATGTGGCGGTGCTGGGATCAGGTGGGTGACGCTCCGTCCTATGCGCTTGGTCATACAGAATCATCTCCGAGGATCAGATTTACCTTTCAGGAGTCCGGGAAAGTTTTGTGATGAGAATTGAGGATAACTTGTGTGAGGGTTTTTGGAGTAAATGACGTTGTGATCATTGCAGATTTATGTATAAATCCCGGCGGTGATGTCATCTTTCTGCTCCCTCTTTCCAGCTGGTGGTGATGTCATCGTCTTCCGCTTTCCTTACGGCCGGCGGTGACTCTGCAGGACGCGTCTTGTGTACAGGACGGGAATCACGGAGGAGCAGACATTGATCTCCGGAGTGAGTGACTCTGCTCCGCTATAAGCTGGGAATATTAATATGGTGGGAGGGGGAGACGTGCGGGTAAAGCCCAAATCCAGAAGTTACAGAGGGAAGTTGTGGGAGGTGGTAAGGAACCCAAGCTCCTCTTTAGTTTCCTTATAGAACACATAGAGAATGTATCACTACTCCCATTATCTCTGGTCCCAGGAGCTCACGATCTACTCACAGAATATATCACTCCTATCTTCCGTACAGCCATGTACTATTGACTTGTAAGGTTTTGGTTGACTTTCCCCCTTTTTTGCGTTCGAGGTAATTTTTGGACACAATTTTTTAGCCATTTTTCTTTATTTTATTTGTGACAATTCAACGTCCTTTTGATTAATCTGTTTTATTATATTCATTTTTCGCTTTTTAAGTTTATAGTTTGAGAATAAAAAGTAAAGAAGTGTTAAATTTTAGTCATTTTCTCTAGGGATTGCTTAGTGTTACTCATCATCTACCGTTTATTTTTGGGGTAATTGGGGCAGAAGTATGAAAATGATAAATCTGGGTTTTCCTTTTTTTTTTTTTTCTGCAGGAGGTTGGGAATATTTTACGTGTAATTTTTCTTTGTGATTATTTTTGGTTGATTGTTATTTTCTGTCTCAGGATCATTGGTGACTTTCTTACTTTGTATAGTTTTCCAAGGGCGAGCTAGTTACTCCCCTTTGTGGCCGCCATGTCACCAATTCCACTTATTGAGGTCACAGAATGGTGACCACCCTTCTTTCTTCTCCCCAGGGTCCTGCTGAGCTCCAAACATTATAAACCCTAAACCCATACCTTCCAACATTCCCAAATTTGTTGAAACTGTCCCAAAGTTTTGCAATCCATCCCTTGAAATCTGGACCAACATGAGCTGGCGTTTACGTCAAACCCATCCAAGAGCGGCCATTCTCACTTGGTTTTGGACAACTTGACGAGGGGTTGACATGTTTGCGAACCAGCGAGGTTTACACAACAGTTATAGCTGATGCAGAGACGGCCACAGACCAGTGTTGGATGAAGAAGATTTTACCTTTGTCTTCTTCTAAAAGCACTTATTGGTATCCATTCATACTTTTGGGTAGAGATGGCTGATGGTTCCAATGTCCGATAGGTGGCACTTTTACATTCGATGCCTTGTTACATGGTGGCAATAAAAACTTGGACACTCTAGATCTCAGTTTCAGCAGTTAAGGGTTAGCTGAGGACAAGTCAATATTAATGTCACTCACACAGGCCTCTGGACACTGTGGTCGTCACACAGGCCTCTGGTGTCACGGGCGTGTCAGGTGTGACAGACAGTCGCTCTGGATCCGGCTGTAGAAGGTCACTGCGCTTGGCATTGCTGACGCCTTCTTGATCCTCTCATCTCTGTAGTATAGTGGTATCCTTCTTCCTTTAGGACCCAGCAGCGACCTCCACCTTCTGCTGCTGATTGACACACCCTTGCTTGGTAGTTAAAAACTCTCAGTTTCTCCAGAGAGTCGCCGTTGATAGTTCTATGTACCTCTGTGCAGAACTGGCAGTCGGCTAGTCTCGTCTTTGGTGCCCTTGGAGGACAGCTGGCGTTATCTCTTTGGTGTCTGCTCAAGCTAAGTGTATCCCCTTTGTTTGTTTATCTTGTTGTATTTAATTTGTAGTGGGGCCTGACTAGTGCTCATCCCGTTCCTTCCCTATCTAGGGCCTAGCTCTAGGTACATTCAGGGTATAGGTTCCTGCTCGGCGATAGGTGCAGAACTTATATAGAGATGATAGGGTAGGCAGGGTGATATTAGATATCCCTAAGGGTCTCCACTCCCCCTTTCCCTAGTTGTTGGGCTCCCTTCCCCTCTTCCCCTTCTCGTCATTGTACACTTATTCCTTCCCTCACCTTGCGTGACATCTGGACACTGTTGTCATCACACAGGCCTCTGGACACTGTGGACGTCACACAGGTCTCTGGACACTGGATGTCACACAGGCCTCTCGACACTGTGGACTTCACACAGGCCTCTGGACACTGTGGACTTCACACAGGCCTCTGGACACTGTGGACATCACACAGGCCTCTGGACACTGTGGACTTCACACAGGCCTCTGGACACTGTGGACCTCACACAGGCCTCTGGACACTGTGGACCTCACACAGGCCTCTGGACACTGTGGACCTCACACAGGCCTCTGGACACTGTGGACCTCACACAGGCCTCTGGACACTGTGGACCTCACACAGGCCTCTGGACACTGTGGACCTCACACAGGCCACTGGACACTGTGGATGTCACACAGGACTCTGGACACTGTGGACCTCACACAGGCCTCTGGACACTGTGGATGTCACGCAGGCCGCTGGACACTGTGGATGTCACACAGGCCGCTGGACACTGTGAACCTCACGCAGGCCTCCTGACACTGTGGACGTTACGCAGGCCTCTGGACACTGTGAACGTCACACAGCCCTGTGGACGTCACGCAGGCCTCTGGACACTGTGGACGTCACGCAGGCCTCTGGACACTGTGGACGTCACGCAGGCCTCTGGACACTGTGGACGTCACGCAGGCCTCTGGACACTGTGGACGTCACGCAGGCCTCTGGACACTGTGGACGTCACGCAGGCCTCTGGACACTGTGGACGTCACGCAGGCCTCTGGACACTGTGGACGTCACGCAGGCCTCTGGACACTGTGGACTTCACGCAGGCCTCTGGACACTGTGGACGTCACGCAGGCCTCTGGACACTGTGGACGTCACGCAGGCCTCTGGACACTGTGGACGTCACGCAGGCCTCTGGACACTGTGGACCTCACACAGGCCTCTGGACACTGTGGACCTCACACAGGCCACTGGACACTGTGGATGTCACACAGGACTCTGGACACTGTGGACCTCACACAGGCCTCTGGACACTGTGGATGTCACGCAGGCCGCTGGACACTGTGGATGTCACACAGGCCGCTGGACACTGTGAACCTCACGCAGGCCTCCTGACACTGTGGACGTTACGCAGGCCTCTGGACACTGTGAACGTCACACAGCCCTGTGGACGTCACGCAGGCCTCTGGACACTGTGGATGTCACGCAGGCCTCTGGACACTGTGGACGTCACGCAGGCCTCTGGACACTGTGGACGTCACGCAGGCCTCTGGACACTGTGGACGTCACGCAGGCCTCTGGACACTGTGGACGTCACGCAGGCCTCTGGACACTGTGGACGTCACGCAGGCCTCTGGACACTGTGGACGTCACGCAGGCCTCTGGACACTGTGGACTTCACGCAGGCCTCTGGACACTGTGGACGTCACGCAGGCCTCTGGACACTGTGGACGTCACGCAGGCCTCTGGACACTGTGGACGTCACGCAGGCCTCTGGACACTGTGGACGTCACGCAGGCCTCTGGACACTGTGGACGTCACGCAGGCCTCTGGACACTGTGGACGTCACGCTGGCCTCTGGACACTGTGGACATCACGCTGGCCTCTGGACACTGTGGACGTTACGCAGGCCTTTGGACACTGTGGACGTTACGCAAGCCTCTGGACACTGTGAACGTCACGCAGGCCTCTGGACACTGTGGACGTCACGCAGGCCTCTGGACACTGTGGACGTCACGCAGGCCTCTGGACACTGTGGACGTCACGCAGGCCTCTGGACACTGTGGACGTCACGCAGGCCTCTGGACACTGTGGACGTTACGCTGGCCTCTGGACACTGTGGACGTCACACTGGCCTCTGGACACTGTGGACGTTACGCAGGCCTCTGGACACTGTGGACGTCACGCAGGCCTCTGGACACTGTGGACGTCACGCAGGCCTCTGGACACTGTGGACGTCACGCAGGCCTCTGGACACTGTGGACGTCACGCAGGCCTCTGGACACTGTGGACGTCACGCAGGCCTCTGGACACTGTGGACATCACGCTGGCCTCTGGAGACTGTGGACGTCACGCTGGCCTCTGGACACTGTGGACGTCACGCAGGCCTCTGAACACTGTGGACTTCACGCAGGCCTCTGGACACTGTGGACGTCACGCAGGCCACTGGACACTGTGGACATCACGCAGGCCTCTGGACACTGTGGACGTCACGCAGGCCTCTGGACACTGTGGACGTCACGCAGGCCTCTGGACACTGTGGACGTCACACAGGCCTCTGGACGTCACAGAGGCCTCTGGACACTGTGGACGTCACACAGGCCTCTGGACACTGTGGACGTCACACAGGCCTCTGGACACTGTGGACACTTCACACAATAACGTGTTTGCATTAGAACAAGACCAGGGTCACTTTTACACCAGCGCTCTAAGAGCCTTTCCGTAACTGATCCCTCCTTTCACTCTCTTATTCAATTGGACCTCACTGCCGAGACCTCCTTACAGGCCTCAGAGCAGCCAATCTCCCGCTACTTACTGGTCACCAGTCCTTCCCGCATATATGCATGTTGGGTCCACCAGACCCTCCAGAGCGGAGTTCTCCCGAGGCTGACAGCAGTGGCACAATGCACAAACACACATCACCATGTGGCTTTTCTTGGGGCCAAGCAGCCATTGTCACCTCCTCCTTTAGTTTACAGCCATGACACCATTGTTCCCTGTGACAGCTTCTATATCAGGTCATGGTGGTGCCACCTCATATCACAACCTACCATACGATTAAACCAGGGACTGCAGGATGCACAGTATATCACCAAATCCTTTAAGACTATCTGTTATTTGTATTCTCTACAGGATGGAAGAACCAAAGAAATACTTGAGAGGTTCCTGCAGGCATGGTCACTTTTATTTTACATTTGGGGTCATAGCAGATATTCAGTATGCCAATAAACCAGATGGACGTAGCGGCTGGAAAACCATGAGATACTACAGTCAAAGCTGCCTCCACCTCCAGGATGCCATAAAGCATTGGAACGCGGAGGACATCAAGCCCAAGTTTGTGTTGCAACTTGGGGACATCATCGACCACTACAACAAAACAGCTGGAAGGTCGGAAAAATCACTTGAAATGGTTCTTTCCATGACCAAGTTGGCACTGATGCCTTTCCATCATGTCTGGGGTAACCATGAATTTTATAACTTCAGTCGAAAATATTTAATGGACTCAAAACTTAACACAAGTTGGCTGGAGGACAAACAACAAGAGGAGCTCGACCAAAGTTGTGGAGGAACCTCAGCTAACAAGGACTACTACGCGTATCATTTCAGTCCTCATACTAAGTTCAGGTTCGTTGTGGTGGACACATATGATCTAAATGTCCTTTGTGGAGAAATGTCCAGCGAGAAATACCGAAAGTCTTTACATCTCATGGAAAGTAGTCAAGATAAATTAAATGGTACGTTCTTTAAAAGTGGAAGAATTTGCTGATGACTGGTCTAAGGGTGGAAGGGTCCTTGCATGTGAGGTCACTCTCATGAAAAACAAATTAGTTTTATCAAAACATTTATGATCACTTGGGTGTTTGCATATCCTCAACATGGTGGGTGGTTTTTGGTTACCTCTACGTTGAGAGCTTAGTCTTCTTGCCAGATCCTTACTAGGTTCTCATACTTTAGACCAAACTTCTTACTAATGCCAAAAACCTCACCTCATGATGCTACATTATATTCGTGGCACCTTAATTTCCTGGCTTAGGACCACAGTTACAGCCTTGGGAATTATATCTTGATATCTTGATATTTGTCTTCAGCAGATCCATGAGATGTGAGCTTTATGTTATCCTCCTTTTGTACATAATAGGCTTTCACCTGAGGGAGTTTAATGGTGGCATGGGCCAAGAGCAGTTGGCGTGGTTAAATGATGTCCTCACATATTCCGACAAGAATGGTGAGAGGGTGATCATTGCTGGTAAGTGATTCATCATTGGGGCTCCAAATATATTTTGGAAAATATTGTGCAGTTCTTTTTGAAAGTCAACGTAATTGTGACCCGGACTCGATGTTCCTTCTGCACAGGTCACATCCCCATCCACCCAAAAGCGATTCGTAGCTCCTGCTTGGCTTGGAATTATGACGAGATCCTCAGAACCATCTACTCTCACCACTGCGTTGTGTGTTACTTTGCCGGGCATGACCACAGTGGTGGATACCACCGGGACTCCCATGGAATACATCATGTCACTATGGAGGGCGTCATTGAGTCACCACCGGGCACCAACGCCTTTGGGACAGTCTTTGTGTATGAAGATGGGCTGCTTCTACAGGGCAGAGGGAGGGTGAGGGACCGCTTCTTGTCATATGTTATGGAGGATACATTGGCCCCCAGTTGTTTCACATGTTCAGGTGTTTCCTCCAAGGAAGGATGAGCTTCGTGAAGCCGGAGTTGCAACGTCTTAATTACAGACAAACCATAGAAAAACAAGTGGTGAGATAAATAGCGGAAAATGCGGCGCCCAACGTCAACTGGTCACCAACGTAAATCATCGTATAGTGCCTCAAGGTACCATAGAGTTTCCAAATAGTACCACCATATAATGCTTCAATAAAATATGCCATGCAGTGCCTCATTGGGAAGAAAAGTCCCCCATTAATGTCACCATTAGACTCATACAGTGCCCCCTACAGACATCATCTCTTTTCAGCCACGCAGTGCCCAACATACTCTGTCCTGCGTTTCCTATCTATTGCTAGGGATGTTCAGGGTAGGAGACTTCACCTAGAGAATGAACCGTAATGATAATCTCTGACCTCCCGGAGGCTCCCAGGGAGCGATCACATAATACAACCCTGAAAAAGGTTCAAAAAGCAGAGGAAGCAGCAATCCTAATGATGACTGATAGGACTTTCATCATGGCTGATTGAATTACGGATTTTATTGCACAAATCTGAACAGTAAAAGCTGACTAAGAAACTAAACTCCCGGAATTATTCTCTCTTCATAAGATGTAAAACTAACAAACCTCAATAAGAAGAAGAATATAACTACTATAATACTGCCCCCTATGTACAAGAATATAACTACTATAATACTGCCCCTATGTACAGGAATATAACCACTATAATACTGCCCCCTATGTACAAGAATATAACTACTATAATACTGCCCCTATGTACAGGAATATAACTACTATAATACTGCTCCCTATGTACAGGAATATAACTACTATAATACTGCTCCCTATGTACAGGAATATAACTACTATAATACTGCCCCCTATGTACAAGAATATAACTACTATAATACTGCTCCTATGTACAAGAATATAACTACTATAATACTGCCCCCTATGTACAAGAATATAACTACTATAATACTGCTTCTATGTACAAGAATATAACTACTATAATACTGTCCCTATGTACAAGAATATAACTACTATAATACTGCTCCTATGTACAAGAATATAACTACTATAATACTGCTCCCTATGTACAAGAATATAACTACTATAATACTGCCCCTATATACAAGAATATAACTACTATAATACTGCCCACTATATACAAGAATATAACTACTATAATACTGCTCCCTATATACAAGAATATAACTACTATAATACTGCTCCCTATGTACAAGAATATAACTACTATAATACTGCTCCTATGTACAAGAATATAACTACTATAATACTGCCCCCTATGTACAAGAGTATAACTACTATAATACTGCTCCCTATGTACAAGAATATAACTACTATAATACTGCTCCCTATGTACAAGAATATAACTACTATAATACTGCAACTATGTTCAAGAATATAACTACTATAATACTGCCCCCTATGTACAAGAATATAACTACTATAATACTGCCCCCTATGTACAAGAATATAACTACTATAATACTGCTATGTACAAGAATATAACTACTATAATACTGCTCCTATGTACAAGAATATAACTACTATAATACTGCTCCTATGTACAAGAATATAACTACTATAATACTGCTCCTATGTACAAGAATATAACTACTATAATACTGCCTCTATTTACAAGAATATAACTACTATAATACTGCCCCCTATGTACAAGAATATAACTACTATAATACTGCTCCCTATGTACAAGAATATAACTACTATAATACTGCAACTATGTACAAGAATATAACTACTATAATACTGCCCCCTATGTACAAGAATATAACTACTATAATACTGCCCCCTATGTACAAGAATATAACTACTATAATACTGCTATGTACAAGAATATAACTACTATAATACTGCTCCTATGTACAAGAATATAACTACTATAATACTGCCCACTATATACAAGAATATAACTACTATAATACTGCTCCCTATATACAAGAATATAACTACTATAATACTGCTCCCTATGTACAAGAATATAACTACTATAATACTGCTCCTATGTACAAGAATATAACTACTATAATACTGCCCCCTATGTACAAGAGTATAACTACTATAATACTGCTCCCTATGTACAAGAATATAACTACTATAATACTGCTCCCTATGTACAAGAATATAACTACTATAATACTGCAACTATGTACAAGAATATAACTACTATAATACTGCCCCCTATGTACAAGAATATAACTACTATAATACTGCCCCCTATGTACAAGAATATAACTACTATAATACTGCTATGTACAAGAATATAACTACTATAATACTGCTCCTATGTACAAGAATATAACTACTATAATACTGCTCCTATATACAGGAATATAACTACTATAATACTGCCCCTATGTACAAGAATATAACTACTATAATACTGCTCCTATGTACAAGAATATAACTACTATAATACTGCTCCTATGTACAAGAATATAACTACTATAATACTGCCTCTATTTACAAGAATATAACTACTATAATACTGCTCCTATGTACAAGAATATAACTACTATAATACTGCTCCTATGTACAAGAATATAACTACTATAATACTGCCCCTATATACAAGAATATAACTACTATAATACTGCCCCTATATACAAGAATATAACTACTATAATACTGCTCCTATGTACAAGAATATAACTACTATAATACTGCTCCCTATATACAAGAATATAACTACTATAATACTGACCCCTATGTACAAGAATATAACTACTATAATACTGCCCCCTATGTACAAGAATATAACTATTATAATACTGCCCCTATGTACAAGAATATAACTACTATAATACTGCTCCCTATGTACAAGAATATAACTACTATAATACTGCCCCCTATGTACAAGAATATAACTACTATAATACTGCTCCTATATACAAGAATATAACTACTATAATACTGACCCCTATGTACAAGAATATAACTACTATAATACTGACCCCTATGTACAAGAATATAACTATTATAATACTGCCCCTATGTACAAGAATATAACTACTATAATACTGCTCCCTATGTACAAGAATATAACTACTATAATACTGCCCCCTATGTACAAGAATATAACTACTATAATACTGCTCCTATGTACAAGAATATAACTACTATAATACTGCTCCTATATACAAGAATATAACTACTATAATACTGCTCCTATGTACAAGAATATAACTACTATAATATTGCCCCCTATGTACAAGAATATCACTACTATAATACTGCCCCTATATACAAGAATATAACTACTATAATACTGCTCCTATGTACAAGAATATAACTACTATAATACTGCCCCTATGTACAAGAATATAACTACTATAATACTGCCCCTATATACAAGAATATAACTACTATAATACTGCCCCTATGTACAAGAATATAACTACTATAATACTGCCCCTATATACAAGAATATAACTACTATAATACTGCTCCTATGTACAAGAATATAACTACTATAATACTGCCCCTATATACAAGAATATAACTACTATAATACTGCTCCTATGTACAAGAATATAACTACTATAATACTGCTCCCTATATACAAGAATATAACTACTATAATACTGACCCCTATGTACAAGAATATAACTACTATAATACTGCCCCTATGTACAAGAATATAACTACTATAATACTGCTCCCTATGTACAAGAATATAACTACTATAATACTGCCCCCTATGTACAAGAATATAACTACTATAATACTGCTCCTATGTACAAGAATATAACTACTATAATACTGCTCCTATGTACAAGAATATAACTACTATAATACTGCTCCTATGTACAAGAATATAACTACTATAATATTGCCCCCTATGTACAAGAATATAACTACTATAATACTGCCCCTATGTACAAGAATATAACTACTATAATACTGCCCCTATGTACAAGAATATAACTACTATAATACTGCTCCTATGTACAAGAATATAACTACAATAATACTGTTCCTATGTACAAGAATATAACTACTATAATACTGCCTCCTATGTACAAGAATATAACTACTATAATACTGCTCCTATGTACAAGAATATAACTACTATAATACTGCCCCTATGTACAAGAATATAACTACTATAATACTGCCCCTATGTACAAGAATATAACTACTATAATACTGCCTCTATGTACAAGAATATAACTACTATAATACTGCCCCTATGTACAAGAATATAACTACTATAATACTGCCTCTATGTACAAGAATATAACTACTATAATACTGCTCTTATATACAAGAATATAACTACTATAATACTGCCCCTATGTACAAGAGTATAACTACTATAATACTGCTCCTATGTACAAGAATATAACTACTATAATACTGCTCCTATGTACAAGAATATAACTACTATAATACTGCTCCTATGTACAAGAATATAACTACTATAATACTGCTCCTATGTACAAGAATATAACTACTATAATACTGCTCCTATGTACAAGAATATAACTACTATAATACTGCCCCTATCTACAAGAATATAACTACTATAATACTGCTCCCTATGTACAAGAATATAACTACTATAATACTGTCCCTATGTACAAGAATATAACTACTATAATACTGCCCACTATGTACAAGAATATAACTACTATAATACTGCCTCTATGTACAAGAATATAACTACTATAATACTGCTCCCTATGTACAAGAATATAACTACTATAATACTGCTCCTATGTACAAGAATATAACTACTATAATACTGTC
Source organism: Phyllobates terribilis (assembly GCF_046119375.1). Taxonomy (NCBI): domain Eukaryota; kingdom Metazoa; phylum Chordata; class Amphibia; order Anura; family Dendrobatidae; genus Phyllobates; species Phyllobates terribilis. The sequence continues at coordinate 647,514 of NW_027363521.1, read as the reverse complement.
CCTATGTACAAGAATATAACTACTATAATACTGCCCCCTATGTACAAGAATATAACTACTATAATACTGCCTCTATGTACAAGAATATAACTACTATAATACTGCCCCTATGTACAAGAATATAACTACTATAATACTGCTCCCTATATACAAGAATATAACTACTATAATACTGACCCCTATGTACAAGAATATAACTACTATAATACTGCCCCTATGTACAAGAATATAACTACTATAATACTGCTCCTATGTACAAGAATATAACTACTATAATACTGCTCCTATGTACAAGAATATAACTACTATAATACTGCTCCTATGTACAAGAATATAACTACTATAATACTGCTCCTATGTACAAGAATATAACTACTATAATATTGCCCCCTATGTACAAGAATATAGCTACTATAATACTGCCCCTATGTACAAGAATATAACTACTATAATACTGCCCCTATGTACAAGAATATAACTACTATAATACTGCTCCTATGTACAAGAATATAACTACAATAATACTGCTCCTATGTACAAGAATATAACTACTATAATACTGCTGCTATGTACAAGAATATAACTACTATAATACTGCCCCCTATGTACAAGAATATAACTACTATAATACTGCCCCCTATGTACAAAAATATAGCTACTATAATACTGCCCCTATGTACAAGAATATAACTACTATAATACTGTCCCTATGTATAAGAATATAACTACTATAATACTGCCTCTATGTACAAGAATATAACTACTATAATACTGCCCCTATGTACAAGAATATAACTACTATAATACTGCTCCCTATATACAAGAATATAACTACTATAATACTGACCCCTATGTACAAGAATATAACTACTATAATACTGCCCCTATGTACAAGAATATAACTACTATAATACTGCTCCCTATGTACAAGAATATAACTACTATAATACTGCCCCTATGTACAAGAATATAACTACTATAATACTGCTCCTATGTACAAGAATATATCTACTATAATACTGCTCCTATGTACAAGAATATAACTACTATAATACTGCTCCTATGTACAAGAATATAACTACTATAATATTGCCCCCTATGTACAAGAATATAGCTACTATAATACTGCTCCCTATGTACAAGAATATAACTACTATAATACTGCTCCTATGTACAAGAATATAACTACAATAATACTGCTCCTATGTACAAGAATATAACTACTATAATATTGCCCCCTATGTACAAGAATATAACTACTATAATACTGCCCCTATGTACAAGAATATAACTACTATAATACTGCTCCTATGTACAAGAATATAACTACAATAATACTGCTCCTATGTACAAGAATATAACTACTATAATACTGCTGCTATGTACAAGAATATAACTACTATAATACTGCCCCCTATGTACAAGAATATAACTACTATAATACTGCCCCTATGTACAAAAATATAGCTACTATAATACTGCCCCTATGTACAAGAATATAACTACTATAATACTGCCCCTATGTACAAGAATATAGCTACTATAATACTGCCCCTATGTACAAGAATATAACTACTATAATACTGCCCCTATGTACAAGAATATAGCTACTATAATACTGCCCCTAAGTACAAGAATATAACTACTATAATACTGCTCCTATGTACAAGAATATAACTACTATAATACTGCCCCTAAGTACAAGAATATAACTACTATAATACTGCCCCTATGTACAAGAATATAACTACTATAATACTGCCCCTATGTACAAGAATATAACTACTATAATACTGCCCCTATGTACAAGAATATAGCTACTATAATACTGCCCCTAAGTACAAGAATTTAACTACTATAATACTGCCCCTATGTACAAGAATATAGCTACTATAATACTGCCCCTAAGTACAAGAATATAACTACTATAATACTGCCCCTAAGTACAAGAATATAACTGCTATAATACTGCTCCTATGTACAAGAATATAACTACTATAATACTGCCCCTATGTACAAGAATATAACTACTATAATACTGCCCCTATGTACAAGAATATAACTACTATAATACTGCCCCTATGTACAAGAATATAACTACTATAATACTGCCCCTAAGTACAAGAATATAACTACTATAATACTGCCCCTATGTACAAGAATATAGCTACTATAATACTGCTCCCTATGTACAAGAATATAACTACTAAAATACTGCTCCTATGTACAAGAATATAACTACTATAATACTGCCCCTAAGTACAAGAATATAACTACTATAATACTGCTCCTATGTACAAGAATAAAACTACTATAATACTGCCCCTATGTACAAGAATATAACTACTATAATACTGCTCCTATGTACAAGAATATAACTACTATAATACTGCCCCTAAGTACAAGAATATAACTACTATAATACTGCTCCTATGTACAAGAATATAACTACTATAATACTGCCCCTAAGTACAAGAATATAACTACTATAATACTGCTCCTATGTACAAGAATATAACTACTATAATACTGCTCCCTATGTACAAGAATATAACTACTATAATACTGCCCCCTATGTACAAGAATATAACTACTATAATACTGCTCCCTATGTACAAGAATATAACTACTATAATACTGCCCCCTATGTACAAGAATATAACTACTATAATACTGCTCCTATGTACAAGAATATAACTACTATAATACTGCTCCTATGTACAAGAATATAACTACTATAATACTGCTCCTATGTACAAGAATATAACTACTATAATACTGCTCCCTATGTACAAGAATATAACTACTATAATACTGCCCCTATGTACAAGAATATAACTACTATAATACTGCTCCTATGTACAAGAATATAACTACTATAATACTGCTCCTATGTACAAGAATATAACTACTATAATACTGCCCCTATGTACAAGAATATAACTACTATAATACTGCTCCTATGTACAAGAATATAACTACTATAATACTGCTCCTATGTACAAGAATATAACTACTATAATACTGCTCCTATGTACAAGAATATAACTACTATAATACTGCCCCCTATTTACAAGAATATAGCTACTATAATACTGCCCCCTATGTACAAGAATATAACTGCTATAATACTGCCCCTATGTACAAGAATATAACTACTATAATACTGCTCCTATGTACAAGAATATAACTACTATAATACAGCCCCCTATGTACAAGAATATAACTACTATAATACTGCCCCCTATGTACAAGAATATAACTACTATAATACTGCCCCCTATGTACAAGAATATAACTACTATAATACTGCTCCTATGTACAAGAATATAACTACTATAATACTGCCCCTAAGTACAAGAATATAACTGCTATAATACTGCTCCTATGTAGTGTTGAGCCACCCCCGTAGTGTTCGAGTTCGGTTCGGTTCGTCGAACACCCGTGTGTTCGCCGAACTGTTCGTCGAACTGTTCGTCGAACACCTTCGAACACCGTTAAAACCAATGGCAGGCAAACAAAAACACATAGAAACACATAGAAAACACCTTCAAAGGTGTCCAAAAGCTGACAAACTGCTCAGAAGACACAACTAACACATGGAAAAGTGACAAGTACATATAGTCATGCGAAAAGAAAAGAGGTGGAGGAGTAAAAGGAGGGGGAGACACAGATATAGGCATGTCATGCCCTTCTAAAATCCAAAAAGTGAGAAGCCGACACGGCCAGTCCGCTCCTGCCCGTGCCACCTCCGTGTCGCCGGGTTTGTGCCAGAGCCGCGGTGAACCCTGACGGCCAGCCCCCCTCTCCCAATACTGGTGCCTGTCCGCTGGTGGGTCGAGAGAGCCCCCCTGTGGTGGAGGCAGCTCTAAGCTTTTTAATTTAAATTGTCCCTCTAATTTGAATGAATACACTTTAAATCCATTTACAAGGATCTATTGGAGGGCAAGTCTCATGCCAGCAGCCGCGGTAATTCCAGCTCCAGTAGCGTCCACTAAAGCTGCTGCAGTTAAAAAGCTTTTATAAGGATCGAGCTCGGCTGTCCACCGCAAGGCATCCTAGTGCCAGTCCCAGCCCCTATGCCTTGGGGTGCCTCCTGATGCTCTTCACTAAGTATCCCATGGTCCCGAAGCATTTCCTTTGAAAAAATTAAGTGTCCAAACTACAGGTGGTGTAGCTTGCTTAACAGCCGGGATAATCCGCTGACTAGCAGACACTGCTACTAGGCACAAAGTATTTCCTGGGCTAGATGCAGTTAAAAATTTGTAAGTAGATACTCTCGTTGGATGCTGAGAAAGCATTCCATAGAGTCTCCTGGCACGCCATATATGATTCTCTTAAAAAGCTTGGGGTAGGGGTCTAGGGGACCCTTTTATAGCCAAAATCACGGCCCTGTATCACAATACGTCACCTAGGCTGAAGATAAATGGAACTGTAGCACCGAGGGCTCGGTTGCTACAGACGTATTGCACCTCACCCAGAGGTGTGATATCTCACTCTCAGATAAGGATGGAGTGTGGATCAGGACCCGACACCTGCATGCATTACACCACATTGCCGTGGGGCAGGGCGACCAATATGCCCCTGAGATGGGCACGACAGTCCCTGTCCCTGGCTGGAGTGGGGGGAGGGAACACTGAGGAAGGGGAACCCTGCAGTGCAGGAGCAGGGAGGAAGCAGTTCCTGGGTGCATTGAGAAGGGAGTATAAAAGGTGGGCACCATCTTAGTTCAGTGCAGAGAAGTCTGAGCAGAAGTGGCAGGGAGCAGGGGCTCTGCATGAGCTCTGCTCCGGAGGCGGGCCTAGTAACAGAGGCCCAGGCCTGGAAGAGGGAGAAGGAAGGAAGAGGAGCGGAGAAGGCTCCAGGAACGAGGAATGAAGGGATCCCAGGGGTGCGGACGGGCGAGTCGCCACCGCACGCCCGAATCCACCTGCGTGGAGGGGTCAGGCCAAAGGGGGAGACCGGTCCCCGAACTAGTGGAGGCAGGAAACGACCCTCAGCTAGAAACCGGAGGCTCTGACATTTTATGTGGCGCAGCCCCTCGCTACACCCGCTAGGAAGGCACCACATAGGGTCAGGGAAACTGGCGCCAAGTTTACCAAGAGGAGGCCCGAGGCAGCCGGACAGAAGTGTTGGTAAGAAAGGCCAGACAAAGGACACACAAAGGGGGTCCTGTGAAGCGCTCCAAAGTTATCTGGGAGTTGTCTGAGCCCCTCACCTGGTGAGCACAGTACGACGTGGGCAGCCGTTACCTGCAGACGTGGTCTGGATAATAAGAACTGTGAGTAAAGGCCCTGAACTGCATCACTGACTCCGTGTCATTACTGCTGCTGCCCTGCACCATCACCCCCATCCTCCGCATACACTGCCCTGAGGCTATACTCCTCCCGTGGGGAGTTATGCTACGCTCTGCTGCACCCACAACACCAGCCTCAGTGGTCTGCCACGGGTGGCGTAGTCGGACATTTAAACATCAAAACCACATAAATAGTTCCGCCACTGGTTTGACCGCCCTGAGCCACGGAACCGGATCGCCGCCACGAAGACTACAACCACCAGCATCCACCAAAAAGGGTCCGGCTCCGGGTGTCCCAAGGCCCAGGGGGTGCGTCAGAACATTTTCATCACCTTTCACAATCACCAATGGGACAAGGCAGGGATGTCCTCTGTCCCCTCTCTTATACATCCTAGTGACGGAGCACCTGCTCTCATCAATTCGCCATAACCCCAATATTAGGTGGATTGAGGTGGGAGGCACCGAGTACAAGTGCTCTCTATTTGCTGATGATGTCCTAGTATATATCACTCAATCACATATATCCATCCCTGCTGTTATGGCTGAAATAGATCACTTTGTTACATGGTAAAATTTTAAAATCAATGCAGCGAAGTCTGAGGCCCTCGATGTCTCCCTCCCCAAATCCATATAGGATTCCATCCAGTCCAACTTTCCCTTTGCCTGGCCCTCACAGGGTATCAAATACTTAGGAATTCCTATTCATAGAGACCTCTCCCATCTATGTTATCTTAATTTTGGGCCCTTTATTGAACAACTCCATACAGACCACGGTTGGCAAGTTAGAACTGTAAGATTCACTACGTGAACCACTGGTGTTTTGTGGAAAAGCACATGTACACCGCGTTCCAAATTATTATGCAAAAAGTGTTTAGGAGTGATAAGGGAAGAATTTGTTTGTTTGTCAGTTAAACTCATTGATGGTGATGTGTGTCAGGGCTCTTTATATCACTGTAAGCAATTGCAGACACCTGTGCTAATTAGTTTGGCAGGTGTGTCCAATGAAAGGCAAGACTACTTAAGAAGGCTGTCTCACATTATTAAGCAGCCTACATTTTCTGCCAAAATGGGAAAGAAAAAGGATGTGTCGGCTGCTGAGAAGCAACAAATTGTGGAGTGTTTAGGTCAAGGCATGACTACAATCAACATTGTGCGATGATCAGGATGAAGTGTCTTGGCAATCAAGAAGTATGTAGCTGATTCACAGTACACACGTGTGCGTGCTGATAAGGGCAAATTGAGGACTCTTTCCTACAGGCAATTACGTCAGGTTGAAAGAGCAGCGGCAAAAAAGCCTTGTCATAGCAGCAGACAAGTTTTTGAAGCTGCTTGTGCCTCCAACGTCCCCCGAACAACAAGATGCAGGGTCCTTCAGAGGTTTGCAGCTGTGCATACGCCATCCTGTCGACCTCCTCTATCCACTTCACACAAGCAGAAACGGCTCCAGTGGGCCAAACATTACATGAAGACTGATTTCAAAACTGTTTTGTTCACGGATGAGTGCCGTGCAGCGCTCGATGGTCCAGATGGATGGAGTGGAGGATGGCTGGTTGATGGACACCCCACGCAAACACGGCTACAGCGCCAACAAGGAGGAGGTGGAGTAATGTTTTGGGCTGGAATCATGGGGAGAGAGATTGTCGGCCCCTTTAGGATCCCTGAAGGCGCTAAAGATGAACTCCATAATGTATGTGGATTTTCTCAAACAGCACTTCCTGCCATGGTTCAAGAAGAAGAACCGTGTATTTCACAGCAAGATCATTTTTCTGCATGATAATGCACCATCTCATGCTGCACATAAAACATCTGCATCTCTGGCTGATATGGGCATAAAAGGGGACAAACTTATGGTGTGACCCCCATGCTCCCCTGACCTCTACCCCATTCAGAACCTTTGGAGCATCATTAAAAGGAGTGTCTATGATGGCGGGAGGCAGTTCACATCTAAGCAACAGCTCTGGGAGGGTATTCTGTCCTCATGCAAAACAATTGAAGCAGAAACCATCCAAAACCTGACAAATTCAATGGACGAGAGAGTTCAGAAGCTCCTTTCGAACAAGGGGTCCTATGTGAAAATGTAACATCACCTAGAATAAAGTTTTGAGTTGAAAACTGTTTGATTTCAGTTTCTAACAACCTGCTAATGCTTATAATTTCAAAAATGACCATTTTTTTGGTCTTTATTAAAATGAAAAGGTTGATCGAAAAGTTTGGGGGATCTAAGAGTGTGGCAACCCAGTAGTCATGATTACTTCGAATTCTGACAATATGAGGGTCATGCTGCAGGTAGTGCAGCAAGAAGGCACTTATGTGTCTTGCGCATCTCGGAGCCCCAAAATTATTTTCCGGGCTAGATGCAGCTAAAAATTATTTTTAATTTTAAATCTGGTGGAGCTTATTATAGATGGCCTAATAGGATCAGTGCTGCACACTGCTACAAAGCCCAAATTATTTTCCAGTCAAGATACAGATAAACATGATTAGTAATTTGAAAGCTTAAAACGGTTGGTAGGGTGATTTTAACCAATCATCAAGCTTTTACTCTCCCCAGGATGACACAGGGGTAGAAAAGTCGTTTCGGATCCATGATTTGTTCATCTTTATGAACGTGAGTCTGTCTACATTATCAGTGGAGAGCCGCGTGCGCTTATCTGTCAGCACACCACCAGCAGCGCTGAACACACGTTCAGACAGAACGCTGGCTGCGGGGCATGACAAGATCTCCAAGGCGTAAGTGGCTAGCTCCGGCCATTTATCCAGATTGGAAGCCCAAAAAGAGCAAGGGTCCAGTGACACAGTCGTGGCTTCAATGTTTGTAGCACCCTGAGGATTCGGCTGCTGCAGGGGTATTGCACCTCAACCCAGAGGTGTGATATTCCACTCCCGGGTAAGGATGGAGTGTGGACCTGAGCTCGGTAGGCTGCATGCACTACACACATCCCATTTCCGAGGAGCAGACCAACGGTACTCCCACCAGATAGATGTGCAGGTACGACCGAGTCTGTTCCTGGCTGGAGTGGGAGGGGGGTGGTACATCCCAAGTAGTGTAGGGGCAGATAGGGGGAGCAGCCTGGGTAAAGTTAGGAGCTCATTGGGTGCTGGTCACCTGAGCTCACACATAGAGGGAGTATATAAGGTGGGCACCATCAAAGATCAGGGTCAGTCTGTCAGAGCCAGTAAGAAGCAAAGGTCCAGATGAGCCTGCAGAGAGAGAGTGGAGCAGAGAAGGAAAGACCCAGAGGGGACAAAGAAAGGACTCTGAGAACCCAAATTCAATCCCCGGGTGAAGAGTCGGCAATAGGGTACCGGATCCCAAACTGGTGGGGGCAAAAGCACACCCTAGCCAGAGACCGGAGGCCGTGGGCAGCGTCTGCCACGGCCACCCACCACATCCACCCCGAAGGCAAACCACGTGGAGGGTCAGGGAACCCAAGGCCAAGGGTCTCCCAACAGAAGGCCCGAGGGAGCTGGACCTAGGTGGATCACTAGTGGGGACGGCCAGAGGAAAGGACAGAAGGAGAGCTCAGGGTCACGCTCCGGACTTGCTTGGGGGTTTGCTGAATCCAGGACCTGGTGGACGCAGCACGGCTCGGGTGGTCACTTGAAGCTGGAGTGACCGGAACATCAGCAGTGAGTAAATACCCTAAACTGCACAACCCGACTCTGTCTTCACTTAACATCTACGCTGCACCACCACAACCCCCATCCTCTGCACCTGACCCCCTGAGGCTATACCCCACCCGTTGGGGGTTATACTATCAAAAGCTGCACCAACACCATCAGCCTCAGCGGACCCTGCTGCAGCGGCGGCCGTAGTGACCGCAATACAACGGGTGGCGTAGTCGACATAAAGAACTTTGTAACATCTGTAGGACTGCCACATACTCTGAGCTTGACACCCTGGGCACGGACCGGGTCACAGCCACTCGGAGACTACAACCCCCATCTGATCCGGCTCCGGGTATTCCCCTAAAGAATATGGCCCAGGGGGCGCGTCATGTTTACTTGGAGATACTCCTGTACCATCGTCTCTAGGCGTTGACTGTGTCAGACTTCTTGTCTCCTGTGGCCTTGCAAAGGATGGGCTAAAAAAGTGGTGAAATGATTCCGCAAAATTGATGTTACCAGCAGATACTGTGGTTCTGTTACGGTTTGAGTGCTGAACACTTGACGGTCCCACGGTTGGCAAGTTGGAACTGTGAGATTCACTACGTGCACCACTGGTATTTTGTGGAAAAGCACATGTAAGATTCTGCAACAGTCTCTGCTGATACTCCTTCATGCGTGCATCCCTTTCTATGGCAGGAATAATTTCTGCAAATTTACTTTTGTACCGGGGATCTAACAGTGTGGCAACCCAGTAGTCAGGATTATTTCTAATTCTCACAATTCGAGGGTCATGTTGCAGGTAGTGCAGCAAGAAGGCACTCATGTGTGTTGCGCATCCAGGAGCACCAAGTCCCTGTTGTGTTGGTGGCGAGGTAACAATCATGCTTCCTTCCTCTGTCCTCTCCCCCCAACCTCGCACAACAGAAATGTGATCAAGGTCTCCCTCATCTGATGAGTCTTCCATCAGTTCGTCCTCCACTTCTTCCTGGGCTCCTGCACCTTCCTCACTAGTTTGGCTGCTACCATGCACCCTGGTAAAACCATCTCCCCCACCCTCACATGCCTGCCGCCTTGGTGCTGCCGACCGTCTGGACCTTGCAGATGTTAGCCCTTCCGCATACAACTCCTCCTCCTCTACTTCCTCCACCTCCTCTTGTGCCACCACCTGACTCCGAATTCTGTTTAACATGTGCTCCAGCATGTAAATCACCGGAATAGTCATGCTGATAATGGCATCGTCAGCACTAAACATCTTCGTCGCCATTTCAAAACTGTGCAGAAGGGTGCATAGGTCCCTGATCTGAGACCACTCCTCCAGCGTGATTTGCCCCACCTCTGGATCTCGTTGGCCCAGGCTATACGTCAGAACGTATTGCACCAGGGCTTGTCGGTGCTGCCACAGTCGCTGCAACATGTGCAGAGTTGAATTCCACCGGGTAGGCACATCGCATTTTAGCCGGTGAAGTGGCAGGCCCAACGACTTCTGTAGAGATGTAAGTCGCTGAGCTGCGGGATGCGAACGGCGGAAGTGAGCACACAGCGACCGTGCCCTCTGCAGAAGGCCATCTAGTCTGGGATAGTGGGCTAAAAATTGCTGGACAACCAGGTTCAACACGTGAGCCATACAAGGCACGTGTGTGACATTGCCCCGGCGAAGGGCCGCACCCAGGTTTGCAGCATTGTCGCACACGGCCTTCCCTGGTTTCAGGTCCAGTGGAGACAACCATTCATGAAATTGGTTCTCCAGAGCTGACCACAACTCCTCAGCTGTGTGACTCACATTTCCCAGACATTTCAATGTAAAAACCGCCTGATGACGTTGAGCCCTACTGCCAGCATAGTAAGGAGGTGTGCAGGATCCCTTCTGCGCAGTTAGAAAGCTTGTGGCATGACCAGACAGGCTTTGGGTGCAGGTGGAAGACCGAGAGGAGGTTGAGGAGGCAGAAGCAGTGGAGGAAAAATGACATAAAGAGGATTGACGCACAACTCGTGGGGACGGCAAGACTTGGACAGCAGCCCCTTGTCCTGCTGTCACCATAGTTACCCAGTGCCCAGTCAGCGACATGTAACGCCCCTGTCCATGCCTACTCGTCCAAGTGTCTGTGGTGAAATGCACCCTGTCACACACAGAGTTTCTCAAAGAAGCGGTGATGTTGTGTGCGACATGCTGGTGGAGCGCAGGCACACCTTTCTTTGAGAAGTAGTGCCGACTGGGCATCTGGTACTGGGGCACTGCGACGGACATAAGGTCTCGAAAATCCTCTGTGTCCACCAGGCGGAAAGGCAGCATTTCTGTAGCCAAGAACTTGCAGATGGTGAAATTCAACCTCTTAGCTTTCTCATGGCTAGGAGGAAATGGTCTTTTACTTGTCCACATCTGAGGGACCGAGGGCTGGCTATTGTGCTTAGACGGGGTTGATAAGGGTGTCCCCGGCAAACTGCCGGTCTGTGAGGAAGATGCAGGCGGACATGTTAGGTTGCCTTGATCCAAAGGTGGTGCTATCGATGTCGGACAGCGCTCAAGACCAGCTGGTGTTACCACCTCCAAAGAAAATGATGACCTGCCAATCACGCTGGCTGTTGCGGGTAAAGAGGTGGCAGGTCTGCGCCCCAAAACAGGTGTGACTGCTGTCCCCCCAGTCACAGAGGATGAAGAGGCCGCGGATGCACAAGATATGGCAGACGGTGGTTGGCCCGGCCGGCTAGACCGCATTGTAGCACACTGAGCTTCCCACTGCAACTTATGCTTCATGTCCATGTGCCGGTTCATGCATGAAGTACTCAAACTATGTATTTTTTGGCCTCTACTTAGCTTTTGCTGACAAATGTTACAGATAACACGAGTTGGGTCATCTTTATCGATCTGAAAAAATGCCCAGGCTATGCAAGGCTTAGCACCCATGCGACCTGAAGAGCCACCACGACTTGTGGTGAGAGGCAGAGTTGTGTTTGAGGATGCAGTTGTTGACGTGCTTCCAGTACTACGTCTCTGTCCAGGAAGGCGCAACCTGACCTCGTCGTCACTAGCATCTTCCTCCACCTCCTCTGCTGACCTCATCTCTTGGCTGACTGTGGGTTGACAGTAAGTGGGATCTCCAACCTCATCATCATCACCCTGTGCGTTATCACACCCGTCGTCCTCAGAGCCAACCTGTTCCTGCCCTGACAAAAAACTAAAGTTGTCGCTCCAATCAGGTATTTGAGTCTTATCATCGTCTTCCTCATTGTCTCCACCAACAGGAGTTACAGTTTGGGAATGAGGGTCTACATTATGGTCAGAACCTTCTGCGTCTGGTCCTGGATCCGACTCATAAAGATTCTGGGCATCAGTGCAGATCATTTCCTCGTCTGGATTCACAGAAGCGCTGGAGTCGACCTCTGATTCCCAGGCTATAGTATGAGTAAACAGCTCTGCAGACTCAACCATCTGTTCTACCTCATACTCAGACGGGCAGCTGGAGATTTGGGAGCTGTGAGGAAGCAAGTGCGATTGGGGTGACACCTTTGAGGACTGGAGTATTTGTGATGTTGAAGTTGATGTGGAGGAGAGCCCACTTAAAGGAGCACTTGATATCCGTTGAAGCACCTGCTGTTTTTGTGCCTCATCTGGAATTTGTAGCGATTGGCGTGGCCGTAAGAAAGGGATCTTATCACATTGTCCGCTAAAAGAAGTAGACATTTTAGTTTGGCTGGAAGATGGTCTTTCTTCTGCACCTACCCCACGGACACAACCTTTTTTCCCCTTCCCAACACGCCTATTCCCCTTTCCACCAGCAGCAGGCCTTTTTCCACTCATTTTGGTGGTTAACTAATTCACAACTCTGGAGTTGTTTGCACAAAAAAACAATGGATGGTAACCGAGCAGAGCTGAGTGGCCAAACTGTGGTATTAGGCCAAAACTATTGGCTGGGTTAGATGCAGAAAAAAATTATTTTTAATTTGCAACCTGATGGAGGTCAGTATAGATGGACTAATAGACCAAGTCCCACACACCGCTAGAAGCCCAAATATTTTTTCAGAGCTAAATGAAGAAAAAAATTATTTTTAATTTGCAACCTGATGGAGGTCAGTATAGATGGACTAATAGACCAAGTCCCACACACTGCTAGAAGCCCAAATATTTTTTCAGAGCTAAATGAAGAAAAAAATTATTTTTAATTTGCAACCTGATGGAGGTCAGTATAGATGGACTAATAGACCAAGTCCCACACACTGCTAGAAGCCCAAATATTTTTTCAGAGCTAAATGCAGAAAAAAATTAGATTCAGTTTGCAACCTGATGGAGGTCAGTATAGATGGACTAATAGAATGATGCTATGCCCAAAAGATTTTACTTCACTAGGTGCAGTAAAAAAATTGGTATTCTATACACAGGTGGTATATCTTGCAACACAGATAGGCTACTCCACTGACTAACACACTCTGCAATAGGCCAAAAAGGATTAGCTTTGCTAGATTCAGCCAAATGCTGTGAAAAAAAACTTGCACAGCACTGGCACAGACCTGCCTGGCAAAAACTGATAGGAACTGATGTAACCTAGTCCTGAAAAGGACTCCAATTACAATTAGTCTTTACTCCCACAATCTATCTATTTAAGAGCACAGACCTGCCTGATAAAAGTCGTAGGAAATGCTGTAACCTAGTCCTTAAAAGGACTGCAATCACAACTATTCCCTACTCCCAAGCTATCTGTAGATTTGTGCGAAAATTGGCTTGAAATTAACAAGGTATAGCGCACACAGCAACAGCGGTGCCGTCTAACACGCAGCTGCAGCAGTGAGAAAATGGTGGCGACGGGGAAAATGGCTTGGTCTTATAGGGCAAGGACATGTGACATACACTGCCAATGACACATGCCCTTGCTTGTGTGAAAAAAAGCACTTCGCTCCGTGTGTGCGCTGCTGATAGGCTGACAGATTGCACCTCCCCACTGTAAATGCGGGAAAGAGGAAAAAAAATGGAGATCTTCATTGTTCCTGCAGAGATCCATCCCCTGCCCCTCCCCCCACCCCGCTGTACACTCAAACTGCGTATTAACATTAATTTTCATCATTACTGAGAAAAAATCCAGTTATGATTTTGGTGCACGAACAGTTATCGAACATAACCTCGAACAGCCGAATTTTTCTCAAATTGTTCGTGTTCGCCGAACGGCTCGAACACCGCCCAAAACAGCTCGAATTTGAGATTGGCGAACAGTTCGAGTAGAACAACGCTCATCTCTAATAAAGACCCCAGACCAGACCCCCATGTATAAAAACCCCAGACCAGACCCTCCGTATACAGACCCCAGACCAGACCCCGTGTATAAAGACCCCAAACCAGACCCCCATGTATAAAGACCCCAGACCAGACCCTCCGTATACAGACCCCAGACCTGACCCCCTGTATAAAGGCTCCAGACCAGACCCTCCGTATACAGACCCCAGACCAGACCCCCCTGTATACAGACCCCAGACCAGACCCCCTGTATAAATACCCCAGACCAGACCCCCCTGTATAAAGACCCCAGACCAGACCCCCCTGTATACAGACCCCAGGTCAGACCCCCTGTATAAAGACCCCAGACCAGACCCCCATGTATAAAAACCCCAGACCAGACCCTCCGTATACAGACCCCAGACCAGACCCCCTGTATAAAGACCCCAAACCAGACCCCCATGTATAAAGACCCCAGACCACACCCTCCGTATACAGACCCCAGACCTGACCCCCTGTATAAAGGCCCCAGACCAGACCCTCCGTATACAGACCCCAGACCAGACCCCCCTGTATACAGACCCCAGACCAGACCCCCTGTATAAAGACCCCAGACCAGACCCCCCTGTATAAAGACCCCAGACCAGACCCCCCTGTATACAGACCCCAGACCAGACCCCCCTGTATACAGACCCCAGACCAGACCCCCATGTATAAAGACCCCAGACCAGACCCTCCGTATACAGACCCCAGACCTGACCCCCTGTATAAAGGCTCCAGACCAGACCCTCCGTATACAGACCCCAGACCAGACCCCCCTGTATACAGACCCCAGACCAGACCCCCTGTATAAATACCCCAGACCAGACCCCCCTGTATAAAGACCCCAGACCAGACCCCCCTGTATACAGACCCCAGGTCAGACCCCCTGTATAAAGACCCCAAACCAGACCCCCCTGTATACAGACCCCAGACCAGACCCCCTGTATAAAGACCCCAGACCAGACCCCCATGTATAAAAACCCCAGACCAGACCCTCCGTATACAGACCCCAGACCAGACCCCCTGTATAAAGACCCCAAACCAGACCCCCATGTATAAAGACCCCAGACCACACCCTCCGTATACAGACCCCAGACCTGACCCCCTGTATAAAGGCCCCAGACCAGACCCTCCGTATACAGACCCCAGACCAGACCCCCCTGTATACAGACCCCAGACCAGACCCCCTGTATAAATACCCCAGACCAGACCCCCCTGTATAAAGACCCCAGACCAGACCCCCCTGTATACAGACCCCAGGTCAGACCCCCTGTATAAAGACCCCAAACCAGACCCCCCTGTATACAGACCCCAGACCAGACCCCCTGTATAAAGACCCCAGACCAGACCCCCATGTATAAAAACCCCAGACCAGACCCTCCGTATACAGACCCCAGACCAGACCCCCTGTATAAAGACCCCAACCAGACCCCCATGTATAAAGACCCCAGACCACACCCTCCGTATACAGACCCCAGACCTGACCCCCTGTATAAAGGCCCCAGACCAGACCCTCCGTATACAGACACCAGACCAGACCCCCCTGTATACAGACCCCAGACCAGACCCCCTGTATAAAGACCCCAGACCAGACCCCCCTGTATAAAGACCCCAAACCAGACCCCCATGTATAAAGACCCCAGACCAGACCCTCCGTATACAGACCCCAGACCTGACCCCCTGTATAAAGGCTCCAGACCAGACCCTCCGTATACAGACCCCAGACCAGACCCCCCTGTATACAGACCCCAGACCAGACCCCCTGTATAAATACCCCAGACCAGACCCCCCTGTATAAAGACCCCAGACCAGACCCCCCTGTATACAGACCCCAGGTCAGACCCCCTGTATAAAGACCCCAAACCAGACCCCCCTGTATACAGACCCCAGACCAGACCCCCTGTATAAAGACCCCAGACCAGACCCCCATGTATAAAAACCCCAGACCAGACCCTCCGTATACAGACCCCAGACCAGACCCCCTGTATAAAGACCCCAAACCAGACCCCCATGTATAAAGACCCCAGACCACACCCTCCGTATACAGACCCCAGACCTGACCCCCTGTATAAAGGCCCCAGACCAGACCCTCCGTATACAGACCCCAGACCAGACCCCCTGTTTAAAGACCCCAGACCAGACTCCCCTGTATACTGACCCCAGACCAGACCTCCTGTATACACACCCGACCAGACCCCCTGTATACAGACCTCAGACCAGACCTCCTGTATGCAGACCCCAGACCAGATCCCCTGTATGCAGACCCCAGACCAGACCCCCTGTATACAGACCCCATACCAGAACCCCTGTATACAGACCCCAGACCACACCTCCCTGTATACAGACCCAAGACCAGACCCCCTGTATACAGACCCCAGATCCCCCTGTATGCAGACCCCAAACCAAACCCCCCTGTATACAAACCTCAGACCAAACCCTCCTGTATACAGACCCCCCTTTATACAGACCCCAGACCCGACCTCCCTGTATAAAGACCCCAGACCAAACGTCCTGTATACCGACCCCAGACCAGACCCCTGTACAAAGACTCCTCTCTGTACAGACCACAAAATTCCCCAATATACAGACCCCAGACCAGACTTTCCAGTATACAGATCACACCCCACTGTATACAGACCCAAAACCAGATACCCTGTGTACAAACCTCAGTCCAGACTCCCTGTATACAACCCCCCAAAAACAAACAAAAAAACCCCGGAATACTTAGGGGAATAAAATAAGAGCAAAATCTTGTCACTTCTAACCTGACGAGAGGTCCCCTTTATAGAGCTTGTGCAGATCAATACTAGAGCTGTGTGTGTATCATACTGCATATAGGTGACTGAGGGGGACTTCATACCATGTATAGGGGGCTGCGGGGGCATTATAACATGTATAGTGGGATGTGGGGCATCATACTGTATGGGGAGTTGTGGGGGCATCATATTGTAGAGGGGGCTGTAGGGGCATCATACTATGTATAGGGTCATCATACTGTATGGGGAGTTGTGGGGGCATCATACTGTACAAGGGGCTGTAGGGACATCATACATGAATAGGGGGAGGTGGGGTCATCATACTGTATGAGGAGCTGTGATTGCATCATACTGTATGGGGAGCTGTTAAAGTATTATACTGTATGAAGAGTTGTGGGAGCATCATACTGTATAGGGGCTGTGAGGCATCATACTGTACCGGGGGCTATAGGGCCATCATACCGTGTATAGGGGGAGGTGGGATCATCATACTGTATGGGAGTTGTGGGGGCAGCATACTGTATAGGGACTGTGGGGGCATCATAACATGTATAGGGGGAGGTGGGGCCTTCATACTGCATGGGGAATTGTGGTATCATACTGTATAGGGGGCATCATACCATATATAGGGGAGGTGGGGTCATCATACTGTATGGGGAGTTGTGGGGGCATCATACTGCATACCATGTACAGGGGCATCATACTGTATGGGGAGTTGTGGGGCATCATACTGCACATAGGGCTGTGGGGGTATCATACCATGTATGGGGACATCATACTGTATGGGGAGTTGTCAGGCATTATACTGTATGGGGAGTTGTGGGGCATCATACTGTATGGGGAGTTGTCAGGCATTATACTGTATGGGGAGTTGTGGGGCATCATACTGTGTGGGGAGTTGTGGGACATCATACTGTGTGGGGAGTTGTGGGACATCATACTGTGTGGGGAGTTGTGGGACATCATACTGTGTGGGGAGTTGTGGGACATCATACTGTATGGGGAGTTGTCAGGCATTATACTGTATGGGGAGTTGTGGGGCATCATAATGTGTGAGGAGTTGTGGGACATAATACTGTGTGGGGAGTTGTCAGGCATTATACTGTATGGGGAGTTGTGGGGCATCATACTGTGTGGGGAGTTGTGGGACATCATACTGTGTGAGGAGTTGTGGGACATAATACTGTGTGGGGAGTTGTGGGACATCATACTGTCCTTCTTTTATATTTTTTCGCAGTTAGGTCTGAGAGTGTCCCTTTGTATCTCCTCTGCGCTGGTCAGGGGAACGTAGGACTTACATGCAGGCAGCACTGTTGGACCCCGTGAACCAGCTATCAGTGTAATTATGGGGATCTCTGTCTGTATGTAATAAAGGGGTACACACAAATTGTCCCTCTGCCTTTATGTTGTGGACATCTCTGTCTTCTCTGCAGGACGTCTCTGTCTTCTCTGCAGGACGTCTCTGTCTTCTCTGCAGGACGTCTCTGTCTTCTCTACAGGACATCTCTGTCTTCTCTGCAGGACGTCTCTGTCTTCTCTACAGGACGTCTCTGTCTTCTCTGCAGGACGTCTCTGTCTTCTCTACAGGACGTCTCTGTCTTCTCTGCAGGACGTCTCTGTCTTCTCTGCAGGACGTCTCTGTCTTCTCTACAGGACGTGTCTGTCTTCTCTGCTGGACGTCTCTGTCTTCTCTGCAGGACGTCTCTGTCTTCTCTGCAGGACGTCTCTGTCTTCTCGGCAGGACGTCTCTGTCTTCTCTGCAGGACGTCTCTGTCTTCTCTGCAGGACGTCTCTGTCTTCTCTGCAGGACGTCTCTGTCTTCTCTACAGGACGTCTCTGTCTTCTCTGCAGGACGTCTCTGTCTTCTCTGCAGGACGTCTCTGTCTTCTCTACAGGATGTGTCTGTCTTCTCTGCTGGACGTCTCTGTCTTCTCTGCAGGACGTCTCTGTCTTCTCTGCAGGATGTCTCTGTCTTCTCGGCAGGACATCTCTGTCTTCTCCGCAGGACGTCTCTGTCTTCTCTGCAGGACGTCTCTGTCATTTCCAAAATAACAATCAATCATAAGATGAGTTCTTTTTTATTTGTTCTCCTCGTGTTTGTGTGCCTTCCTCCGGGAATGTAGATTGTGAGCCCCAATGGGGACAGTGATGATGTCTGTACAGCGATGTTCCCATTCAGGATACCTTTGCACGACCCCGGTCCGATTATTGGACGCCGGAGCTGCGAGTCTTTGTACTCGGCTCTGTGTTACTCTATATTATCTCTGTCGTTGGGTTACACTGGGATTTTGGCCATGTGAATAGGGTCACACTGTGACCCCCAGGGCGTCGCCACAAGCAAGGTGCAAAAGTTTTGGAACTTTTTGGAACTTTTTTTTGGCACCTCACTTGTCACAATGGCATGTCCGCCCCTGGGCAGAATAGTGACCGCAGCTTTGGTTGTGACTGGAGACAGTGATGGCACATTATACACCACACGCGGCTGCACTTTATTACATTACTGTTTATTATGGTGGAGGCCGCGACACAAACACAAGAGGCGGAATAAGCACAGCGATAAAATGATGGATACACAGACAGCGGAGGCGTCCGGGTACACGGATGTGATGAGCCACCACAGTCTCACCATGTGCAGATCTCTGATTGCTGTCAGTGAATGCAAACGTCCTTGTGTAATATCTCTGACAGCTGAGGGTTTGTTACAATGTATCAGTTCAGATGATCCTCTGTGAGCAGAACTATAGGGGGCAGAGTCTTGTGCTGATGGTGTGTCTTGCTCATGGAGCATTGTCCACATCGGTGGGCAATTAAGTTTCCAAGCAACAGGCTGAAATAAATTCTGCTTTATATTAAAGTTTATAAACCACAATGCTCCTGGTATTCAGTCCATGTACCTTGATAAACAGTTCCCCCCACAGCCCCCCCACACACTGTATGATGTCCTCACAGCCCCCACACACAGTATGATGTCCTCACAGTACATTCCCTCCACACACAGTATGATGTCCTCACAGCCAACAACACACTATGGTGTCCTACTAGCTCCCCCACACAGTATGATGTCCTCACAGCTCCCCCACACAGTATGATGTCCTCACAGCTCTCCCACACAGTATGATGTCCTCACAGCTCCCACACACAGTATTATGTCCTCACAGCCCCCCACACAGTATGATGTCCTCACAGCCCCCACACAGTATGATGTCCTCACAGCTCCCCCACACAGTATGATGTCCTCACAGCTCCCCCACACAGTATGATGTCCTCACAGCTCCCCCACACAGTATGATGTCCTCACAGCTCCCACACAGTATGATGTCCTCACAGCCCCCGACACAATATGATGTCCTCACAGCTCCCACACACAGTATGATGTCTTCACAGCTCCCACACAGTATGATGTCCTCACAGCTCCCTGACATAGTATGATGTCCTCACAGCCCCCGACACAGTATGATGTCCTCACAGCCCCCACACACAGTATGATGTCCTCACAGCCAACAACACACTATGGTGTCCTACTAGCTCCCCCACACAGTATGATGTCCTCACAGCCCCCACACAGTATGATGTCCTCACAGCCCCCACACAGTATGATGTCCTCACAGCTCCCCCCACACAGTATGATGTCTTCACAGCCCCCCACAGAGTATGATGTTCTCACAGCTCCCCCACACAGTATGATGTCTTCACAGCCCCCCACACAGTATGATGTCCTCACAGCTCCCCCCACACAGTATGATGTCTTCATAGCCCCCCACACAGTATGATGTCCTCACATCTCCCCCCACACAGGATGGTGTCCTCACAGCCCCCCACACAGTATGGTGTTCTCACAACCCCCCACACAGTATGGTGTTCTCACAGCCCCAGACACAGTATGAAGTCCTCACAGCCCCCCCCAAAGTATGATGCCCTCACAGCACCCACACAGTATGATGCCCTCACAGCACCCACACAGTATGATGTCCTCACAGCACTCTCTACACACAGTATGAAGTCCTCACAGCCCCCCACACAGTATGATGTCCTCACAGCCAACAACACACTATGGTGTCCTAACAGCCCCCCACACAGTATGGTGTTCTCACAGCCCCAGGCACAGTATGATGTCCTCACAGCCTCCCCCCTCCCCCCACAGTATGATGCCCTCACAGCACCAATACAGTATGATGTCCTCACAGCCCCTCACACAGTATGATGTCCTCACAGTACATTCCTCCACACACAGTATGATGTCCTCACAGTACGTTCCCTCCACACACAGTATGATGTCCTCACAGTACATTCCTCCACACACAGTATGATGTCCCCACAGTACATTCCCCCCACACACAGTATGATGTCCCCACAGTACATTCCCCCACACACAGTATGATGTCCCCACAGCCCCCCCACACAGTATGATGTCCTCATAGCCCTCCACACATTATTATGTCCTCACAGCCCCTCACACAGTATGATGTCCTCACAGCCCCCCCACACAGTATGATGTCCTCACACCCCTCACACAGTATGATGTCCTCACAGCCCCTCACACAGTATGATGTCCTCACACCCCTCACACAGTATGATGTCCTCACAGCCCCCCCCACACAGTATGATGTCCTCACACCCCTCACACAGTATGATGTCCTCACAGCCCCTCACACAGTATGATGTCCTCACACCCCTCACACAGTATGATGTCCTCACAGCCCCCCCACACAGTATGATGTCCTCACACCCCTCACACAGTATGATGTCCTCACAGCCCCTCACACAGTATGATGTCCTCACACCCCTCACACAGTATGATGTCCTCACAGCTCCCCCCACACAGTATGATGTCCTCACAGCCCCCCCACACAGTATGATGTCCTCACAGCCCCCCACACAGTATGATGTCCTCACACCCCTCACACAGTATGATGTCCTCACAGTCCCTCACACAGTATGATGTCCTCACACCCCTCACACAGTATGATGTCCTCACAGCTCCCCCCACACAGTATGATGTCCTCACAGCCCCCCCACACAGTATGATGTCCTCACAGCCCCTCACACAGTATGATGTCCTCACAGCCCCCCACACAGTATGATGTCCTCACAGTACATTCCCCCACACACAGTATGATGTCCCCACAGTACATTCCCCCACACACAGTATGATGTCCTCACAGCCCCCCCACACAGTATGATGTCCTCATAGCCCTCCACACATTATGTCCTCACAGCCCCTCACACAGTATGATGTCCTCACAGCCCCCCACACAGTATGATGTCCTCACAGCCCCTCACACAGTATGATGTCCTCACACCCCTCACACAGTATGATGTCCTCACACCCCTCACACAGTATGATGTCCTCACAGCCCCCCACACAGTATGATGTCCTCACAGCCCCCCACACAGTATGATGTCCTCACAGCCCTTCACATATGGTATAAAGGTACTCACTGCCCCTCACACACAGTATGATGGCATCACAGCCCTTATATACAGTATGATGTCCTAAAAGCCATACAAAAGGTATGATGTCCTCACAGCCCTCCAAACAGTATGATGCCCTCGCAGCCCCCACACAGTATGATGTCCTCACAGCCCTCCCTACATACGGTATGATGTCCTCACAGTGCCCCACACACATGGTATGATGGTCATCACATATGGTATGATGGTCCTCATAGCCCCCTATATAAGGTATGATGTCCTCACATACCCCCAAACAGTATCATGTCCACACTGCACTCCCTACACACAGTATGACAGTCCTCACAGCCCCTCACACACGGTATGACAGTCCTCACAGCCCCTCACACACGGTATGACAGTCCTCACAGCCCCTCACATTTGCTATGACAGTCCTCACAGCCCCTCACACACGGTATGACAGTCCTCACAGCCCCTCACACACAGTATGACAGTCCTCACAGCCCCTCACATTTGCTATGACAGTCCTCACAGCCCCTCACACACAGTATGACAGTCCTCACAGCCCCTCACATTTGCTATGACAGTCCTCACAGCCCCTCACATTTGCTATGACAGTTCTCACAGCCCCTCACATTTGGTATGACAGTCCTCACAGCCCCTCACACACGGTATGACAGTCCTCACAGCCCCTCACACACGGTATGACAGTCCTCACAGCCCCTCACACACAGTATGACAGTCCTCACAGCCCCTCACATTTGGTATGACAGTTCTCACAGCCCCTCACATTTGGTATGACAGTTCTCACAGCCCCTCACACACGGTATGACAGTCCTCACAGCCCTCACATTTGGTATGACAGTCCTCACAGCCCCTCACACACGGTATGACAGTCCTCACAGCCCCTCACATTTGGTATGACAGTTCTCACAGCCCCTCACACACGGTATGACAGTCCTCACAGCCCTCACATTTGGTATGACAGTCCTCACAGCCCCTCACACACGGTATGACAGTCCTCACAGCCCTCACATTTGGTATGACAGTTCTCACAGCCCCTCACACACAGTATGACAGTCCTCACAGCCCCTCACATTTGGTATGACAGTCCTCACAGCCCCTCACATTTGGTATGACAGTCCTCACAGCCCCTCACACACGGTATGACAGTCCTTACTGCCCTCACATTTGGTATGACAGTCCTCACAGCCCCTCACACACAGAATGATGCCCTCATAGTCCCTCACACACGGTATAATGGTCCTCACAGGACCTCACATATGGAATAATGGTCCTCACAGCCCCCCACACACAATATGATGTCCTCACAGCCCTCCAAACAGTTTGATGTCTACACAGCCCTCCCCACATATGGTATGAACGTGTCCTCACAGCCCATCACACATGGTATGATGGTCCTCAGAGCTCCTCACACAGTATGATGGCCTTACAGCCCTCCCCACACACGGTATGAAGGTACTCAAAGCCCCCTATATACAGTATGATGTCCTCACAGACCCCCATACAGTATGATGTCCACACAGCCCTCCCCACACATGGTATTACAGTCCTCACTGCCCCTCACATATGGTATGATGGCCTCACAAGCCCTCACATATGGTACGATGGTCCTTACAGCCCCTTACACACAGTATGATGGCCTCACAGCCCCTCACATATGATATAACGGTCCTCACAGACCCTCACATATGGTATCATGGTCCTCACAGCCCATCACATATGGTATCATGGTCCTCACAGCCCCTCACACACAGTATGGTGTCCTCACAGCCTTCCCCACACACGGTATGAAGGTACTCACAGCCCCCTATATACAGTATGATGTCCTCACAGACCCCCATATAGTATGATGTCCACACAGCCCTCCCCACACACGATATTACAGTCCTCACTGCCCCTCACATATGGTACGATGGCCCTTACAGCCCCTCACACACAGTATGATGGCCTCACAAGCCCTCACATATGGTATAACAGTCCTCACACATGGTATGATGGGCCTCATAGCCCCTCACACATGGTATGAGGGTCCTTATAACGCCTCACACTCAGTATGATGATCCTCACAGGCCCTTTATACACAATATGATCCCTGACAGCCCCCCACACAGTTTGATAGTCCTCACAGACCCTTATATACAGTATGAGCCCACACACAGACCCCTATATACAGAATGAACCCCCACATAGCCCCTCTATATATAGTATGAGCCCTCACATAGCCCCTCTATATACAGTATTAGCCCCCACATAGCCCCTCCACCACCTCTATATTCAACGTTATCTCCATCTCGGTGATTGGGATAACGGTGAAATCGGGATGCCGGGTGGAGAAGGACGGCCGCATAATGCAACCCGTGGGCCACTGTCTTCAGCCCTTCAGCTGTGGGCCGGATACGAACAGCCAGAGGGCCGGATGTGTCCCACGGGCTGCACTTTGCCCAGGTATGGTCATGAACACTCATGGCAGGAGACAGATGTGTTTGGAGCTGGTTATCTAGACTGATACACTGTAGCAAAGCTTTGCTGTGTCTAGTTATTCACTGGGACATCTGCTGCCATCCGTGACAACTCCTGGAAGAAAGTAATAGCAGTAATATTGGTTACCAGATGACCAATGCACCTATCACTTGGGCACATGCCCAGCATTCCTTAATAGCTGTGCCCTGATATATAGCAGTGCCACGTTAATTAAGACAATGCAAACCTCTAACGCCCTCTACAGGCGACAGCCCCCCACTGGCCATGTAGCAACATGAGGTCCGCTGTTCTTCAGCATCATCCACGCCCCACCATGCGAATCCAACCAGAGTCTAAAGATGGCGTGAAGCGGTTTGGTGAAGGTGGCGTGGAAGGAGAACAGGTGTCGGATGGGGTCACTCAGCTCGTAGAAGGACAGGTGACCCGCCTCATAGTCCAGGTAGATCCCGAAGCGCTGGCAGGTAAACTTATCCGGCAGCTTTATCTCCTTGCAGGCATGCATCACCGAGTACTGGTTGTTCCATTTGCACAAGCCCCATGATTTATTGTTACAGCCGATGTAGGAGCGGAAGCCTTTCCTGGCGACACTGGGATACGACATTCCCAGTCTCCAGTTCCCCCACTTACTTGTTTCCACCATCCAGAAGTGTCGTCCTGTGGAGAAGCTGGAGCTGCTTAACACCTGGTGGTCTTTGAACCTCTGTGGGGTCTTTGGCTTTGGTTCATGTGTTTCTACCCAATAAAAGGATTTCATATCTGGGAGGACCCGAATATTATTCCCAGCCGTGTCCTCATCCAGAAAGATTTCCGACTCCTCATTCATGAAGAGACCATTATGGGCAATGGTGACCAGCTCGGCAAAACCGGTGTGCAGAATTTCCGAGACCAGAGTTTTATCCGGATCGTGAGTAGCTCTAGAGTCCTGTTGGTGGTTATCACCATCAATGTCTTTTGCTTTCAATCCTTTGAGGAATGGGATTGGATCAGATGTGATACGCAACTCTTCGATGGTGGGCATCTGCTTGGATAACTCAACGTTCTTCACTTCCAAGTCCTTTAGAACGGAGATAGGATCAGACTTGGTACTCAGTTCATCAGTGGTGGTCATCTTCATGGACAACTCTTCCTTCTTAATTTCTAAACCATTGAGGACTGTGATAGGATCAGATGTGGTACACAGCTCTTCGATAATGGCCATCTTTTTGGACAACTTATCCTTCTTCACTTCCAGTTCGTGGATCTCCTCCTGACATGGTGCTGAAGCTTTTTCCACCTGCCTGGAGATCTCACTCAGGACTTTTTTCTCTAAAACTTCCATGTGTTTCCTCATGTCCTGAAAGACCACATTAACCTTCATGGCAAGACCATCGGCTTCCAGTTGAAGCAATTGACCATGTTTCTTTAGATCTTGGATTCTGTCTTCAGCTTCTGATCTTGATGACAACAGTTTCTCCAAGACATTGTTCAGCTCGTCCTTCATCGGAGTCTCATCGAGTGACTCCACTTGTTGTCCCCTGTTTTCGGCCATGCAATAAAGGCAGAGATAAGAGGAATCTTCCGCACAGTAATCTTCCAGCATCTTTTTATGGATGGAGCATCTTCTGACATCCATATTAAGGGTGGGGTTGGACACGACGTGTTCTGCAGACTTTGCGTGGACTCTCAGATCGTCGTGACATAGAGAAGCTTCACACAGAAGGCAGGATTTGATGTCAGGTACCGGAGAGTGAATACAGTAAGTGCAGACGGTGACAGATGCCTCCTCACCAGGCTGAGCAGATGGGGAGCCATGGATGACATCGCTCAAGGTCTGGTCCTTTCTCGGTGAGGAATTGGATTGCGTCTTGCAGTCAGGACACTTATAAACTCCGGCCGCCCCCAGCATCTCCAGCAGACGAGCAATGCACCCCCGGCAGAAGCTGTGTCCACATCTCAGCGATGAAGCTTCGTTACAAATGTCCAGGCAAAGCGAGCAGGTCAGCTCGTCCCTCCGATTGTCAGACGCCATCACCGATCACAGGAGGCCAGCAGAAGGTGTAGTGACACTCTTGGCAATAGTCTATCGTGTTTAGTTTGCAGCTGAGGCGGCGATGATTTGCAGATATCACGCTGGGAGGTCCTATGTCCACATCACCATCACGTGGCCCAGAATTCGCTGTAATAGTAGAGCTGGAGACAGGAAGGGATGAGGGAAGCCATTATTGTGTGCTGACGCAGGAGGGGTAGTCTGCGCAGCATCTGTCCATTAACTCCTTCGTGCCTGCTCAGAACATAGAAGCTTGAACAATCGTTTAGAATGTTCAGAAAAAAACAAAAGAAGTCGCGAATCTCAGGCCTCTCGGGTTTTGGCACGTCCTGGGTCCCCCGCCACTCTTTGTATTTCCCACTCTTGTGATTTCGACCTGAAAAAAATTCTTTCTAGTCTTGTAGCTGGAGTACCCCTTTAATTAAATACTATATAGAGTCACTAAATCGCATCTGTCAATACGTCACCAAATTTAGATAGCCAATAAATTGCCAAGAGTGTTAACCTGAGGAGTCCTCCACCACCACGACCATCTGAGAGTCTACACCACGTTGTGTCTAACCCCACCATTAATAAGGATGCCAGAAGATGCTCCATCCGTAAGAAGATGCTGGAAAGTTGCTTATCTCTGTCTTTATTGCATAGCCGAACACAGGGGACACCAGATGGAGTCACTAAATGAGACTCCAATGAAGAAGAAGGACACGTTGAACAATGTCTTGGAGGAACTGTGATCATCAAGATCAGACAGAATGCAAGATCTGATGAAACAAGGTCAACTGCTTCAACTGGAAGCCGAGGGTCTTTCGAAGAAGTTCAATGTGGACTTTCAATATCTGGAAGTTTTAGAGAAGAAAGTCCAGAGTGAGATCTCCAGGCAGGTGGAGAAAGCTTCCACCCTATGTCAGGAGGAGATCCAAGAACTAGAAGCGAAGAAGGATGAGCTGTCCAAAAAAAATGACCATCTTCGAAGAGCTTTGTACCACATCTGATTCTATCACAGTCCTTGATGGACTGGAAATGAAGGAGGATGAATTGTCCATAAAGATGACCACCATCGAAGAGCTGATCCTACCACAGTTCTTGAAGGACTGGAAGCAAAGAAGAAAGAGTTGTCCAAAAAGATGGCCACCATCGCACGGATATGTAAGAAATCTGAACGTACCTCAGTCCTCAAATTCCTGGAAGTGACGAAGGATGAGTTGTCCAAGAAGATGACCACTGCTGAGAAGTTTTGTACCACATCTGATAAAATCACAGCCCTCAATGGACTGAAACCAAAAGACATAGATGGTGATAACCACCAACAGCTGTTCACGATCCAGAAAAAGCTCTGGTCTCTGATTTTGCACACTGGTTGTGTCGAGCTGGTCACCATTGCCCATAATGGTCTCCTTATGAATGATGAGTCGGACAACTTTCTGGACGGGGACACAGCTGGGAATAATATCTGGGTCCTCCCAGACATGAAGTTCTTTTATTGGGTAGTGGCGCATGAACCAAATCAAAAGACCCCACAGAGGTTCAAAGACCACCAGGTGTTAAGCAGCTCCAGCTTCTCCACGGGACGACATTTCTGGATGGTGGGGAAACTGCAGACCGGGAATGAGGTAGCCCATTGTCACCAGGAAAGGCTTCTGCTCCTCCAATAAATCATGGGGCTGGTGCCGATGGAACACCAGTACTCGATGAAGAAAGTCTCCAATGCCGTACAGCCATAAATAACACCGTCATTAGGTGCCACCCGGGGTCCCGTCCCGCTCTGAGTCTTGGGTTTCTCCAATATTTCCACCATTACTTTCCCCCAGGGGTTGTCACGGACGGCAGCCGATGTCCCAGTGTATAACTAGGCACAGGAAAGGTTTGTTACAGTGTATCGGTCTAGACAACCTGTCTCCTGCCACGAGTTAATGTGTCAGTCAACTCAAAGAGTTTGCACTGAGACATTGTTACAAACCCTCAGCTGTTAGAGATATTGGACTCACTGTAACATCGTAAGACCCCTGACCATAATACTCCAGTATAATAATAAAGTGTAGCAGAGTGCACTGTATAATCATCAGGCATCATACTCCGGTCACAACCAAAGCTGCAGTCAGTATTCTGCTGTTACATCGTGTCTCATCCTCCAGTCACCTCCAGAGCTGCAGTCACTATTCTGCTGTTACATCAGGTCTTCTCCTCCAGTCACCTCCAGAGCTGCAGTCACTATTCTGCTGTTACATCTTGTCTTATCCTGCAGTCACCTCCAGAGCTGCAGTCACTATTCTGCTGTTACATCATGTCTCATCCTCCAGTCACCTCCAGAGCTGCAGTCACTATTCTGCTGTTACATCGTGTCTTATCCTCCAGAGCTGCAGTCACTATTCTGCTGTTACATCGTGTCTCATCCTCCAGTCACCTCCAGAGCTGCAGTCACTATTCTGCTGTTACATCGTGTCTTATCCTCCAGTCACCTCCAGAGCTGCAGTCACTATTCTGCTGTTACATCAGGTCTTCTCCTCCAGTCACCTCCAGAGCTGCAGTCACTATTCTGCTGTTACATCGTGTCTTATCCTGCAGTCATCTCCAGAGCTGCAGTCACTATTCTGCTGTTACATAGTGTCTTATCCTGCAGTCACCTCCAGAGCTGCAGTCACTATTCTGCTGTTACATCAGGTCTTATCCTCCAGTGACCTCCAGAGCTGCAGTCACTATTCTGCTGTTACATCAGGTCTTATCCTCCAGTCACCTCCAGAGCTGCAGTCACTATTCTGCTGTTACATAGTGTCTAATCGTCCAGTCACATCCAGAGCTGCAGTCACTATTCTGCTGTTACATCGTGTCTTATCCTGCAGTCACCTCCAGAGCTGCAGTCACTATTCTGCTGTTACATCAGGTCTTATCCTCCAGTGACCTCCAGAGCTGCAGTCACTATTCTGCTGTTACATCAGGTCTTATCCTCCAGTCACCTCCAGAGGTGTACTGACTATTCTGCTGTTACATCGTGTCTTATCCTCCAGTCACCTCCAGAGCTGCAGTCACTATTCTGCTGTTACATCATGTCTTATCGTCCAGTCACCTCCAGAGCTGCAGTCACTATTCTGCTGTTACATCGTGTCTTATCCTCCAGTCACCTCCAGAGCTGCAGTCACTATTCTGCTGTTACATCAGGTCTTCTCCTCCAGTCACCTCCAGAGCTGCAGTCACTATTCTGCTGTTACATAGTGTCTAATCGTCCAGTCACATCCAGAGCTGCAGTCACTATTCTGCTGTTACATCGTGTCTTATCCTGCAGTCACCTCCAGAGCTGCAGTCACTATTCTGCTGTTACATCAGGTCTTATCCTCCAGTCACCTCCAGAGCTGCAGTCACTATTCTGCTGTTACATCAGGTCTTATCCTCCAGTCACCTCCAGAGCTGCAGTCACTATTCTGCTGTTACATCGTGTCTTATCCTCCAGTCACCTCCAGAGCTGCACTCACTATTCTGCTGTTACATCAGGTCTTATCCTCCAGTCACCTCCAGAGCTGCAGTCACTATTCTGCTGTGACATCATGTCTTATCCTCCAGTCACTTCCAGAGCTGCAGTCACTATTCTGCTGTTACATCGTGTCTTATCCTCCAGTCACCTCCAGAGCTGCAGTCACTATTCTGCTGTTACATCAGGTCTTATCCTCCAGTCACCTCCAGAGCTGCAGTCACTATTCTGCTGTGACATCATGTCTTATCCTCCAGTCACCTCCAGAGCTGCAGTCACTATTCTGCTGTTACATCGTGTCTTATCCTCCAGTCACCTCCAGAGCTGCAGTCACTATTCTGCTGTTACATCATGTCTTATACTCCAGTCACCTCCAGAGCTGCAGTCACTATTCTTCTGTTGATCGTGTCTTATCCTCCAGTCACCTCCAGAGCTGCACTGACTATGCTGCAGTTACATCATGTCTTATCCTCCAGTCACCTCCAGAGCTGCAGTCACTATTCTTCTGTTGATCGTGTCTTATCCTCCAGTCACCTCCAGAGCTGCACTCACTATTCTACTGTTACATCATGTCTTATCCTCCAGTCACCTCCAGAGCTGCAGTCACTATTCTGATGTTACATCGTGTCTCATCCTCCAGTCACCTCCAGAGCTGCACTCACTATTCTACTGTTACATCATGTCTTATCCTCCAGTCACCTCCAGAGCTGCAGTCACTATTCTGCTGTTGATCGTGTCTTATCCTCCAGTCACCTCCAGAGCTGCAGTCACTATTCTGCTGTTACATCGTGTCTTATCCTCCAGTCACCTCCAGAGCTGCAGTCACTATTCTGCTGTTACATCGTGTCTTAGCCTCCAGTCACCTCCAGAGCTGCAGTCACTATTTGGCTGTTACATTGTGTCTTATCCTCTAGTCACCTCCAGAGCTGCAGTCACTATTCTGCTGTTGATCGTGTCTTATCCTCCAGGCAGCCCCAGAGCTGCAGTCACTATTCTGCTGTTACATCGTGTCTTATCCTCTAGTCACCTCCAGAGCTGAAGTCACTATTCTGCTGTTACATCGTGTCTTATCCTCCAGTCACCTCCAGAGCTGCACTAACTATTCTGCTGTTACATTAGGTCTTATCCTCCAGTCACCTCCAGAGCTGCAGTCACTAGTCTGCTGTTACATCGGGTCTCATCCTCCAGTCACCTCCAGAGCTGCAGTCACTATTCTGCTGTTGATCGTGTCTTATTCTCCAGTCACCTCCAGAGCTGCAGTCACTATTCTGCTGTTGATCGTGTCTTATCCTCCAGTCAGCCCCAGAGCTGCAGTCACTATTCTGCTGTTGATCGTGTCTTATCCTCCAGTCACCTCCAGAGCTGCACTCACTATTCTGCTGTTACATCATGTCTCATCCTCCAGTCACCTCCAGAGCTGCAGTCAGTATTCTGCTGTTACACCAGGTCTTATCCTCATGTCACCTCCAGAGCTGCAGTCACTAATCTGCTGTTACATCGTGTTTTATCCTGGTCTGGGGTCTGTATACAGGGGGGTCTGGTCTGGGGTCTGTATACAGGGGGGTCTGGTCTGGGGTCTGTAGACAGAGGGTCTGGTCTGGGGTCTGCAGACAGAGGGTCTGGTCTGGGGTCTGTATACACTGTGTCTCGTCTGGCGTCTTAATACCAGGGCTGTGGAGTCAATGTCCATTTTGGTGGAGTCGGTATAAAATATATATGGCTGCAGTAGTAGAATGCAGGATGTGCTGTAAATGTTTCCAGAAGAATTTGAGAAAGTGATGAAATGTCCTATAAATGTCTATTCTGTTCCTGATCTCAGGATCTCGGCTTTTAGTTGAGATGAATCTGTGCTGCACTTTATGTACGTGCTCAGTAGTGACCAGTGCTGCACTTTATGTACATGCACAGTAGTGACCAGTGCTGCACTTTATGTACACGCTCAGTAGTGACCAGTGCTGCACTTTATGTACACGCTCAGTAGTGACCAGTGCTGCACTTTATGTACATGCACAGTAGTGACCAGTGCTGCACTTTATGTACATGCTCAGTAGTGACCAGTGCTGCACTTTATGTACGTGCTCAGTAGTGACCAGTGCTGCACTTTATGTACATGCTCAGTAGTGACCAGTGCTGCACTTTATGTACACGCTCAGCAGTGACCAGTGCTGCACTTTATGTACATGCTCAGTAGTGACCAGTGCTGCACTTTATGTACGTGCTCAGTAGTGACCAGTGCTGCACTTTATGTACACGCTCAGTAGTGACCAGTGCTGCACTTTATGTACATGCACAGTAGTGACCAGTGCTGCACTTTATGTACATGCTCAGTAGTGACCAGTGCTGCACTTTATGTACGTGCTCAGTAGTGACCAGTGCTGCACTTTATGTACATGCTCAGTAGTGACCAGTGCTGCACTTTATGTACACGCTCAGCAGTGACCAGTGCTGCACTTTATGTACATGCTCAGTAGTGACCAGTGCTGCACTTTATGTACGTGCTCAGTAGTGACCAGTGCTGCACTTTATGTACATACTCAGTAGTGACCAGTGCTGCACTTTATGTACGTGCTCAGTAGTGACCAGTGCTGCACTTTATGTACATGCTCAGTAGTGACCAGTGCTGCACTTTATGTACATACTCAGTAGTGACCAGTGCTGCACTTTATGTACACGCTCAGTAGTGACCAGTGCTGCACTTTATGTACACGCTCAGTAGTGACAAGTGCTGCACTTTATGTACATGCTCAGTAGTGACCAGTGCTGCACTTTATGCACACGCTCAGCAGTGACCAGTGCTGCACTTTATGTACATGCACAGTAGTGACCAGTGCTGCACTTTATGTACACGCTCAGTAGTGACCAGTGCTGCACTTTATGTACACGCTCAGCAGTGACCAGTGCTGCACTTTATGTACATGCACAGTAGTGACCAGTGCTGCACTTTATGTACACGCTCAGTAGTGACCAGTGCTGCACTTTATGTACATGCTCAGTAGTGACCAGTGCTGCACTTTATGTACATGCACAGTAGTGACCAGTGCTGCACTTTATGTACATGCTCAGTAGTGACCAGTGCTGCACTTTATGTACGTGCTCAGTAGTGACCAGTGCTGCACTTTATGTACATGCTCAGTAGTGACCAGTGCTGCACTTTATGTACACGCTCAGCAGTGACCAGTGCTGCACTTTATGTACATGCTCAGTAGTGACCAGTGCTGCACTTTATGTACGTGCTCAGTAGTGACCAGTGCTGCACTTTATGTACATACTCAGTAGTGACCAGTGCTGCACTTTATGTACGTGCTCAGTAGTGACCAGTGCTGCACTTTATGTACATGCTCAGTAGTGACCAGTGCTGCACTTTATGTACATACTCAGTAGTGACCAGTGCTGCACTTTATGTACACGCTCAGTAGTGACCAGTGCTGCACTTTATGTACACGCTCAGTAGTGACAAGTGCTGCACTTTATGTACATGCTCAGTAGTGACCAGTGCTGCACTTTATGCACATGCTCGGTAGTGACCAGTGCTGCACTTTATGTACATGCTCAGTAGTGACCAGTGCTGCACTTTATGTACACGCTCAGTAGTGACCAGTGCTGCACTTTATGTACACGCTCAGCAGTGACCAGTGCTGCACTTTATGTACATGCTCAGTAGTGACCAGTGCTGCACTTTATGTACATGCACAGTAGTGACCAGTGCTGCACTTTATGTACATGCACAGTAGTGACCAGTGCTTCACTTTATGTACACGCTCAGTAGTGACCAGTGCTGCACTTTATGTACACGCTCAGTAGTGACCAGTGCTGCACTTTATGTACACGCTCAGTAGTGACCAGTGCTGCACTTTATGTACATGCTCAGCAGTGACCAGTGCTGCACTTTATGTACATGCACAGTAGTGACCAGTGCTGCACTTTATGTACACGCTCAGTAGTGACCAGTGCTGCACTTTATGTACACGCTCAGCAGTGACCAGTGCTGCACTTTATGTACATGCACAGTAGTGACCAGTGCTGCACTTTATGTACACGCTCAGTAGTGACCAGTGCTGCACTTTATGTACATGCTCAGTAGTGACCAGTGCTGCACTTTATGTACATGCACAGTAGTGACCAGTGCTGCACTTTATGTACATGCTCAGTAGTGACCAGTGCTGCACTTTATGTACGTGCTCAGTAGTGACCAGTGCTGCACTTTATGTACATGCTCAGTAGTGACCAGTGCTGCACTTTATGTACACGCTCAGCAGTGACCAGTGCTGCACTTTATGTACATGCTCAGTAGTGACCAGTGCTGCACTTTATGTACGTGCTCAGTAGTGACCAGTGCTGCACTTTATGTACATGCTCAGTAGTGACCAGTGCTGCACTTTATGTACATACTCAGTAGTGACCAGTGCTGCACTTTATGTACGTGCTCAGTAGTGACCAGTGCTGCACTTTATGTACATGCTCAGTAGTGACCAGTGCTGCACTTTATGTACATACTCAGTAGTGACCAGTGCTGCACTTTATGTACACGCTCAGTAGTGACCAGTGCTGCACTTTATGTACACGCTCAGTAGTGACAAGTGCTGCACTTTATGTACATGCTCAGTAGTGACCAGTGCTGCACTTTATGCACATGCTCAG
Source organism: Phyllobates terribilis (assembly GCF_046119375.1). Lineage (NCBI taxonomy): Eukaryota > Metazoa > Chordata > Amphibia > Anura > Dendrobatidae > Phyllobates > Phyllobates terribilis. The sequence goes on along the minus strand of NW_027363521.1, from coordinate 612,570 downwards.
TAGTGACCAGTGCTGCACTTTATGTACATGCTCAGTAGTGACCAGTGCTGCACTTTATGTACACGCTCAGTAGTGACCAGTGCTGCACTTTATGTACACGCTCAGCAGTGACCAGTGCTGCACTTTATGTACATGCTCAGTAGTGACCAGTGCTGCACTTTATGTACATGCACAGTAGTGACCAGTGCTGCACTTTATGTACATGCACAGTAGTGACCAGTGCTGCACTTTATGTACACGCTCAGTAGTGACCAGTGCTGCACTTTATGTACACGCTCAGTAGTGACCAGTGCTGCACTTTATGTACATGCACAGTAGTGACCAGTGCTGCACTTTATGTACATGCACAGTAGTGACCAGTGCTGCACTTTATGTACATGCACAGTAGTGACCAGTGCTGCACTTTATGTACATGCACAGTAGTGACCAGTGCTGCACTTTATGTACATGCTCAGTAGTGACCAGTGCTGCACTTTATGTACACGCTCAGTAGTGACCAGTGCTGCACTTTATGTACACGCTCAGTAGTGACCAGTGCTGCACTTTATGTACACGCTCAGTATTGACCAGTGCTGCACTTTATGTACATGCTCAGTAGTGACCAGTGCTGCACTTTATGTACACGCTCAGTAGTGACCAGTGCTGCACTTTATGTACATGCTCAGTAGTGACCAGTGCTGCACTTTATGTACGTGCTCAGTAGTGACCAGTGCTGCACTTTATGTACACGCTCAGTAGTGACCGATGCTGCACTTTATGTACATGCTCAGTAGTGACCAGTGCTGCACTTTATGTACATGCTCAGTAGTGACCAGTGCTGCACTTTATGTACATGCTCAGTAGTGACCAGTGCTGCACTTTATGTACACGCTCAGTAGTGACCAGTGCTGCACTTTATGTACATGCTCAGTAGTGACCAGTGCTGCACTTTATGTACACGCTCAGTAGTGACCAGTGCTGCACTTTATGTACATGCTCAGTAGTGACCAGTGCTGCACTTTATGTACACGCTCAGTAGTGACCAGTGCTGCACTTTATGTACATGCTCAGTAGTGACCAGTGCTGCACTTTATGTACACGCTCAGTAGTGACCAGTGCTTCACTTTATGTACATGCTCAGTAGTGACCAGTGCTGCACTTTATGTACACGCTCAGTAGTGACCAGTGCTGCACTTTATGTACATGCTCAGTAGTGACCAGTGCTGCACTTTATGTACGTGCTCAGTAGTGACCAGTGCTGCACTTTATGTACATGCTCAGTAGTGACCAGTGCTGCACTTTATGTACACGCTCAGCAGTGACCAGTGCTGCACTTTATGTACATGCTCAGCAGTGACCAGTGCTGCACTTTATGTACATGCACAGTAGTGACCAGTGCTGCACTTTATGTACACGCTCAGTAGTGACCAGTGCTGCACTTTATGTACACGCTCAGCAGTGACCAGTGCTGCACTTTATGTACATGCACAGTAGTGACCAGTGCTGCACTTTATGTACACGCTCAGTAGTGACCAGTGCTGCACTTTATGTACATGCTCAGTAGTGACCAGTGCTGCACTTTATGTACATGCACAGTAGTGACCAGTGCTGCACTTTATGTACATGCTCAGTAGTGACCAGTGCTGCACTTTATGTACGTGCTCAGTAGTGACCAGTGCTGCACTTTATGTACATGCTCAGTAGTGACCAGTGCTGCACTTTATGTACACGCTCAGCAGTGACCAGTGCTGCACTTTATGTACATGCTCAGTAGTGACCAGTGCTGCACTTTATGTACGTGCTCAGTAGTGACCAGTGCTGCACTTTATGTACATGCTCAGTAGTGACCAGTGCTGCACTTTATGTACATACTCAGTAGTGACCAGTGCTGCACTTTATGTACGTGCTCAGTAGTGACCAGTGCTGCACTTTATGTACATGCTCAGTAGTGACCAGTGCTGCACTTTATGTACATACTCAGTAGTGACCAGTGCTGCACTTTATGTACACGCTCAGTAGTGACCAGTGCTGCACTTTATGTACACGCTCAGTAGTGACAAGTGCTGCACTTTATGTACATGCTCAGTAGTGACCAGTGCTGCACTTTATGCACATGCTCAGTAGTGACCAGTGCTGCACTTTATGTACATGCTCAGTAGTGACCAGTGCTGCACTTTATGTACACGCTCAGTAGTGACCAGTGCTGCACTTTATGTACACGCTCAGCAGTGACCAGTGCTGCACTTTATGTACATGCTCAGTAGTGACCAGTGCTGCACTTTATGTACATGCACAGTAGTGACCAGTGCTGCACTTTATGTACATGCACAGTAGTGACCAGTGCTGCACTTTATGTACACGCTCAGTAGTGACCAGTGCTGCACTTTATGTACACGCTCAGTAGTGACCAGTGCTGCACTTTATGTACATGCACAGTAGTGACCAGTGCTGCACTTTATGTACATGCACAGTAGTGACCAGTGCTGCACTTTATGTACATGCACAGTAGTGACCAGTGCTGCACTTTATGTACATGCACAGTAGTGACCAGTGCTGCACTTTATGTACATGCTCAGTAGTGACCAGTGCTGCACTTTATGTACACGCTCAGTAGTGACCAGTGCTGCACTTTATGTACACGCTCAGTAGTGACCAGTGCTGCACTTTATGTACACGCTCAGTATTGACCAGTGCTGCACTTTATGTACATGCTCAGTAGTGACCAGTGCTGCACTTTATGTACACGCTCAGTAGTGACCAGTGCTGCACTTTATGTACATGCTCAGTAGTGACCAGTGCTGCACTTTATGTACGTGCTCAGTAGTGACCAGTGCTGCACTTTATGTACACGCTCAGTAGTGACCGATGCTGCACTTTATGTACATGCTCAGTAGTGACCAGTGCTGCACTTTATGTACATGCTCAGTAGTGACCAGTGCTGCACTTTATGTACATGCTCAGTAGTGACCAGTGCTGCACTTTATGTACACGCTCAGTAGTGACCAGTGCTGCACTTTATGTACATGCTCAGTAGTGACCAGTGCTGCACTTTATGTACACGCTCAGTAGTGACCAGTGCTGCACTTTATGTACATGCTCAGTAGTGACCAGTGCTGCACTTTATGTACACGCTCAGTAGTGACCAGTGCTGCACTTTATGTACATGCTCAGTAGTGACCAGTGCTGCACTTTATGTACACGCTCAGTAGTGACCAGTGCTTCACTTTATGTACATGCTCAGTAGTGACCAGTGCTGCACTTTATGTACACGCTCAGTAGTGACCAGTGCTGCACTTTATGTACATGCTCAGTAGTGACCAGTGCTGCACTTTATGTACGTGCTCAGTAGTGACCAGTGCTGCACTTTATGTACATGCTCAGTAGTGACCAGTGCTGCACTTTATGTACACGCTCAGCAGTGACCAGTGCTGCACTTTATGTACATGCTCAGTAGTGACCAGTGCTGCACTTTATGTACATGCTCAGTAGTGACCAGTGCTGCACTTTATGTACATGCTCAGTAGTGACCAGTGCTGCACTTTATGTACACGCTCAGTAGTGACCAGTGCTGCACTTTATGTACATGCTCAGTAGTGACCAGTGCTGCACTTTATGTACACGCTCAGTAGTGACCAGTGCTGCACTTTATGTACATGCTCAGTAGTGACCAGTGCTGAACTTTATGTACATGCTCAGTAGTGACCAGTGCTGCACTTTATGTACATGCTCAGTAGTGACCGGGGCTGCACTTCATGTACACGCTCAGTAGTGACCAGTGCTGCACTTTATGTACATGCTCAGTAGTGACCAGTGCTGCACTTTATGTACATGCTCAGTAGTGACCAGTGCTGCACTTTATGTACATGCTCAGTAGTGACCGGGGCTGCACTTCATGTACACGCTCAGTAGTGACCAGTGCTGCACTTTATGTACACGCTCAGTAGTGACTAGTGCTGCACTTTATGTGCACGCTCAGTAGTGACCGATGTTGCACTTTATGTACATGCTCAGTAGTGACCAGTGCTGCACTTTATGTACACACTCAGTAGTGACCGGTGCTGGACTTTATGTACACGCTCAGTAGTGACCAGTGCTGCACTTTATGTACACACTCAGTAGTGACCAGTGCTGCACTTTATGTACATGCACAGTAGTGACCAGTGCTGCACTTTATGTACATGCACAGTAGTGACCAGTGCTGCACTTTATGTACACGCTCAGTAGTGACCAGTGCTGCACTTTATGTACATGCACAGTAGTGACCAGTGCTGCACTTTATGTACATGCACAGTAGTGACCAGTGCTGCACTTTATGTACATGCACAGTAGTGACCAGTGCTGCACTTTATGTACATGCACAGTAGTGACCAGTGCTGCACTTTATGTACATGCACAGTAGTGACCAGTGCTGCACTTTATGTACATGCTCAGTAGTGACCAGTGCTGCACTTTATGTACACGCTCAGTATTGACCAGTGCTGCACTTTATGTACATGCTCAGTAGTGACCAGTGCTGCACTTTATGTACATGCTCAGTAGTGACCAGTGCTGCACTTTATGTACACGCTCAGTAGTGACCAGTGCTGCACTTTATGTACACGCTCAGTAGTGACCAGTGCTGCACTTTATGTACACGCTCAGTATTGACCAGTGCTGCACTTTATGTACACGCTCAGTAGTGACCAGTGCTGCACTTTATGTACATGCTCAGTAGTGACCAGTGCTGCACTTTATGTACACGCTCAGTAGTGACCAGTGCTGCACTTTATGTACACGCTCAGTAGTGAACAGTGCTGCACTTTATGTACACGCTCAGTAGTGACCAGTGCTGCACTTTATGTACATGCTCAGTAGTGACCAGTGCTGCACTTTATGTACATGCTCAGTAGTGACCAGTGCTGCACTTTATGTACATGCTCAGTAGTGACCAGTGCTGCACTTTATGTACATGCTCAGTAGTGACCAGTGCTGCACTTTATGTACATGCTCAGTAGTGACCGGGGCTGCACTTCATGTACACGCTCAGTAGTGACCAGTGCTGCACTTTATGTACATGCTCAGTAGTGACCAGTGCTGCACTTTATGTACATGCTCAGTAGTGACCAGAGCTGCACTTTATGTACATGCTCAGTAGTGACCAGTGCTGCACTTTATGTACATGCTCAGTAGTGACCAGTGCTGCACTTTATGTACACGCTCAGTAGTGACCAGTGCTTCACTTTATGTACATGCTTAGTAGTCACCAGTGCTGCACTTTATGTACATGCTCAGTATTGACCAGTGCTGCACTTTATGTACATGCTCAGTAGTGACCAGTGCTGCACTTTATGTATACGCTCAGTAGTGACCAGTGCTGCACTTTATGTACATGCTCAGTAGTGACCAGTGCTGCACTTTATGTACATGCTCAGTAGTGACCAGTGCTGCACTTTATGTACATGCTCAGTAGTGACCAGTGCTGCACTTTATGTACATGCTCAGTAGTGACCAGTGCTGCACTTTATGTACATGCTCAGTAGTGACCGGGGCTGCACTTCATGTACACGCTCAGTAGTGACCAGTGCTGCACTTTATGTACATGCTCAGTAGTGACCAGTGCTGCACTTTATGTACATGCTCAGTAGTGACCAGAGCTGCACTTTATGTACATGCTCAGTAGTGACCAGTGCTGCACTTTATGTACATGCTCAGTAGTGACCAGTGCTGCACTTTATGTACACGCTCAGTAGTGACCAGTGCTTCACTTTATGTACATGCTCAGTAGTGACCAGTGCTGCACTTTATGTACACGCTCAGTAGTGACCAGTGCTGCACTTTATGTACATGCTCAGTAGTGACCAGTGCTGCACTTTATGTACACGCTCAGTAGTGACCAGTGCTGCACTTTATGTACATGCTCAGTAGTGACCAGTGCTGCACTTTATGTACATGCTCAGTAGTGACCAGTGCTGCACTTTATGTACATGCTCAGTAGTGACCAGTGCTGCACTTTATGTACACGCTCAGTAGTGACCAGTGCTGCACTTTATGTACACGCTCAGTAGTGACCAGTGCTGCACTTTATGTACATGCTCAGTAGTGACCAGTGCTGCACTTTATGTACACACTCAGTAGTGACCAGTGCTGCACTTTATGTACATGCTCAGTAGTGACCAGTGCTGCACTTTATGTACATGCTCAGTAGTGACCAGTGCTGCACTTTATGTACACACTTAGTAGTGACCAGTGCTGCACTTTATGTACACGCTCAGTAGTGACCAGTGCTGCACTTTATGTACATGCTCAGTAGTGACCAGTGCTGCACTTTATGTACATGCTCAGTAGTGACCAGAGCTGCACTTTATGTACATGCTCAGTAGTGACCAGTGCTGCACTTTATGTACATGCTCAGTAGTGACCAGTGCTGCACTTTATGTACACGCTCAGTAGTGACCAGTGCTGCACTTTATGTACACGCTCAGTAGTGACCAGTGCTGCACTTTATGTACATGCTCAGTAGTGACCAGTGCTGCACTTTATGTACACGCTCAGTAGTGACCAGTGCTGCACTTTATGTACACGCTCAGTAGTGACCAGTGCTGCACTTTATGTACACGCTCAGTAGTGACCAGTGCTGCACTTTATGTACACGCTCAGTAGTGACCAGTGCTGCACTTTATGTACATGCTCAGTAGTGACCAGTGCTGCACTTTATGTACATGCTCAGTAGTGACCAGTGCTGCACTTTATGTACATGCTCAGTAGTGACCAGTGCTGCACTTTATGTACACGCTCAGTAGTGACCAGTGCTGCACTTTATGTACATGCTCAGTAGTGACCAGTGCTGCACTTTATGTACGTGCTCAGTAGTGACCAGTGTTGCACTTTATGTACGTGCTCAGTAGTGACCAGTGTTGCACTTTATGTACGTGCTCAGTAGTGACCAGTGCTGCACTTTATGCACACGCTCAGTAGTGACCAGTGCTGCACTTTATGTACACGCTCAGTAGTGACCAGTGCTGCACTTTATGTACACGCTCAGTAGTGACCAGTGCTGCTCTTTATGTACACGCTCAGTAGTGACCAGTGCTGCACTTTATGTACACGCTCAGTAGTGACCAGTGCTGCACTTTATGTGCACGCTCAGTAGTGACCGATGCTGCACTTTATGTACATGCTCAGTAGTGACCAGTGCTGCACTTTATGTACACACTCAGTAGTGACCGGTGCTGGACTTTATGTACACGCTCAGTAGTGACCAGTGCTGCACTTTATGTACACACTCAGTAGTGACCAGTGCTGCACTTTATGTACATGCTCAGTAGTGACCAGTGCTGGACTTTATGTACGTGCTCAGTAGTGACCAGTGCTGCACTTTATGTACACGCTCAGTAGTGACCAGTGCTGCACTTTATGTACACACTCAGTAGTGACCAGTGCTGCACTTTATGTACATGCTCAGTAGTGACCAGTGCTGCACTTTATGTACACGCTCAGTAGTGACCAGTGCTGCACTTTATGTACATGCTCAGTAGAGACCAGTGCTGCACTTTATGTACATGCTCAGTAGTGACCAGTGCTGCACTTTATGTACATACTCAGTAGTGACCAGTGCTGCACTTTATGTACGTGCTCAGTAGTGACCAGTGCTGCACTTTATGTACATACTCAGTAGTGACCAGTGCTGCACTTTATGTACATGCTCAGTAGTGACCAGTGCTGCACTTTATGTACATGCTCAGTAGTGACCAGTGCTGCACTTTATGTACGTGCTCAGTAGTGACCAGTGCTGCACTTTATGTACATGCTCAGTATTGACCAGTGCTGCACTTTATGTACACGCTCAGCAGTGACCAGTGCTGCACTTTATGTACATGCTCAGTAGTGACCGGTGCTGCACTTTATGTACACGCTCAGTGGTGACCGGGGCTGCACTTTATGTACACGCTCAGTAGTGACCAGTGCTGCACTTTATGTACATGCTCAGTAGTGACCAGTGCTGCACTTTATGTACACGCTCAGTAGTGACCAGTGCTGCACTTTATGTACATGCTCAGTAGTGACCAGTGCTGCACTTTATGTACACGCTCAGTAGTGACCAGTGCTGCACTTTATGTACATGCTCAGTAGTGACCAGTGCTGCACTTTATGTACACGCTCAGTAGTGACCAGTGCTGCACTTTATGTACATGCTCAGTAGTGACCAGTGCTGCACTTTATGTACATGCTCAGTAGTGACCAGTGCTGCACTTTATGTACACGCTCAGTAGTGACCAGTGCTGCACTTTATGTACACGCTCAGTAGTGACCAGTGCTGCACTTTATGTACACGCTCAGTAGTGACCAGTGCTGCACTTTATGTACACTCTCAGTGGTAACCAGTGCTGCACTTTATGTACATGCTCAGTAGTGACCAGTGCTGCACTTTATGTACATGCTCAGTAGTGACCAGTGCTGCACTTCATGTACACGCTCAGTAGTGACCAGTGCTGCACTTTATGTACGTGCTCAGTAGTGACCAGTGCTGCACTTTATGTACACGCTCAGTAGTGACCAGTGCTGCACTTTATGTACATTCTCAGTAGTGACCAGTGCTGCACTTTATGTACACGCTCAGTAGTGACCAGTGCTGCACTTTATGTACATGCTCATTAGTGACCAGTGCTGCTCTTTATGTACACGCTCAGTAGTGACCAGTGCTGCACTTTATGTACACGCTCAGTAGTGACCAGTGCTGCACTTTATGTACACGCTCAGTAGTGACCAGTGCTGCACTTTATGTACACGCTCAGTAGTGACCAGTGCTGCACTTTATGTACACGCTCAGTAGTGACCAGTGCTGCACTTTATGTACACGCTCAGTAGTGATCAGTGCTGCACTTTATGTACACGCTCAGTAGTGACCAGTGCTGCACTTTATGTACATGCTCAGTAGTGACCAGTGCTGCACTTTATGTACATGCTCAGTAGTGACCAGTGCTGCACTTTATGTACATGCTCAGTAGTGACCAGTGCTGCACTTTATGTACACGCTCAGTAGTGACCAGTGCTGCACTTTATGTACACGCTCAGTAGTGACCAGAGCTGCACTTTATGTACACGCTCAGTAGTGACCAGTGCTGCACTTTATGTACATGCTCAGTAGTGACCAGTGCTGCACTTTATGTACACGCTCAGTAGTGACCAGGGCTGCACTTTATGTACACGCTCAGTAGTGACCAGTGCTGCACTTTACGTACATGCTCAATAGTGACCAGTGCTGCACTTTATGTACACGCTCAGTAGTAACCAGTGCTGCACTTTATGTACATGCTCAGTAGTGACCAGTGCTGCACTTTATGTACACGCTCAGTAGTGACCAGAGCTGCACTTTATGTACACGCTCAGTGGTGACCAGTGCTGCACTTTATGTACACGCTCAGTAGTGACCAGAGCTGCACTTTATGTACACGTTCAGTAGTGACCAGAGCTGCACTTTATGTACACGTTCAGTAGTGACCAGAGCTGCACTTTATGTACACGCTCAGTAGTGACCAGTGCTGCACTTTATGTACACGCTCAGTAGTGACCAGTGCTGCACTTTATGTACACGCTCAGTAGTGAGTGACCAGTGCTGCACTTTATGTACACGCTCAGTAGTGAGTGACCAGTGCTGCACTTTATGTTCACGCTCAGTAGTGACCAGTGCTGCACTTTATGTACATACTCAGTAGTGACCAGTGCTGCACTTTATGTACATACTCAGTAGTGACCAGTGCTGCACTTTATGTACACGCTCAGTAGTGACCAGTGCTGCACTTTATGTACATGCTCAGTAGTGACCAGTGCTGCACTTTATGTACACGCTCAGTAGTGACCAGTGCTGCACTTTATGTACACGCTCAGTAGTGACCAGTGCTGCACTTTATGTACACGCTCAGTAGTGACCAGTGCTGCACTTTATGTACACGCTCAGTAGTGACCAGTGCTGCACTTTATGTACACGCTCAGTAGTGACGAGTGCTGCACTTTATGTACACGCTCAGTGGTAACCAGTGCTGCACTTTATGTACATGCTCAGTAGTGACCAGTGCTGCACTTTATGTACATGCTCAGTAGTGACCAGTGCTGCACTTTATGTACACGCTCAGTAGTGACCAGTGCTGCACTTTATGTACGTGCTCAGTAGTGACCAGTGCTGCACTTTATGTACACGCTCAGTAGTGACCAGTGCTGCACTTTATGTACATGCTCAGTAGTGACCAGTGCTGCACTTTATGTACACGCTCAGTAGTGACCAGTGCTGCACTTTGTGTACACGCTCAGTAGTGACCAGTGCTGCACTTTATGTACGTGCTCAGTAGTGACCAGTGCTGCACTTTATGTACATACTCAGTAGTGACCAGTGCTGCACTTTATGCACATGCTCAGTAGTGACCAGTGCTGCACTTTATGTACATGCTCAGTAGTGACCAGTGCTGCACTTTATGTACACGCTCAGTAGTGACCAGTGCTGCACTTTATGTACGTGCTCAGTAGTGACCAGTGCTGCACTTTATGTACATGCTCAGTAGTGACCAGTGCTGCACTTTATGTACATACTCAGTAGTGACCAGTGCTGCACTTTATGTACATGCTCAGTAGTGACCAGAGCTGCACTTTATGTACACGCTCAGTAGTGACCAGTGCTGCACTTTATGTACATGCTCAGTAGTGACCAGTGTTGAACTTTATGTACATGCTCAGTAGTGACCAGTGCTGCACTTTATGTACGTGCTCAGTAGTGACCAGTGCTGCACTTTATGTACGTGCTCAGTAGTGACCAGTGCTGCACTTTATGTACGTGCTCAGTAGTGACCAGTGCTGAACTTCATGTACATGCTCAGTAGTGACCAGTGCTGCACTTTATGTACACCCTCAGTAGTGACCAGTGCTGCCTTTATGTACATACTCAGTAGTGACCAGTGCTGCACTTTATGTACATACTCAGTAGTGACCAGTGCTGCACTTTATGTACATGCTCAGTAGTGACCGGGGCTGCACTTTATGTACACGCTCAGTAGTGACCAGTGCTGCACTTTATGTACACGCTCAGTAGTGACCAGTGCTGCACTTTATGTACATACTCAGTAGTGACCAGTGCTGCACTTTATGTACATACTCAGTAGTGACCAGTGCTGCACTTTATTTACACGCTCAGTAGTGACCAGTGCTGCACTTTATGTACGTGCTCAGTAGTGACCAGTGCTGCACTTTATGTACATACTCAGTAGTGACCAGTGCTGCACTTTATGTACGTGCTCAGTAGTGACCAGTGCTGCACTTTATGTACATGCTCAGTAGTGACCAGTGCTGCACTTTATGTACATACTCAGTAGTGACCAGTGCTGCACTTTATGTACATACTCAGTAGTGACCAGTGCTGCACTTTATGTACACGCTCAGTAGTGACCAGTGCTGCACATTATGTACATGCTCAGTAGTGACCAGTGCTGCACTTTATATACATGCTCAGTAGTGACTAGTGCTGCACTTTATGTACATGCTCAGTAGTGACCAGTGCTGCACTTTATGTACATGCTCAGTAGTGACCAGTGCTCCACTTTATGTACATGGTCAGTAGTGACCAGTGCTGCACTTTATGTACATGCTCAGTAGAGACCAGTGCTGCACTTTATGTACATTCTCAGTAGTGACCAGTGCTGCACTTTATGTACACGCTCAGTAGTGACCAGTGCTGCACTTTATGTACATGCTCAGTAGTGACCAGTGCTGCACTTTATGTACACGCTCAGTAGTGACCAGTGCTGCATTTTATGTACACGCTCAGTAGTGACCAGTGCTGCACTTTATGTACACGCTCAGTAGTGACCAGTGCTGCACTTTATGTACATGCTCAGTAGTGACCAGTGCTGCACTTTATGTACACGCTCAGTAGTGACCAGTGCTGCACTTTATGTACATGCTCAGTAGTGACCAGTGCTGCACTTTATGTACACGCTCAGTAGTGACCAGTGCTGCACTTTATGTACATTCTCAGTAGTGACCAGTGCTGCACTTTATGTACACGCTCAGTAGTGACCAGTGCTGCACTTTATGTACATGCTCAGTAGTGACCAGTGCTGCACTTTATGTACACGCTCAGTAGTGACCAGTGCTGCACTTTATGTACACGCTCAGTAGTGACCAGTGCTGCACTTTATGTACACGCTCAGTAGTGACCAGTGCTGCACTTTATGTACATGCTCAGTAGTGACCAGTGCTGCACTTTATGTACACGCTCAGTAGTGACGAGTGCTGCACTTTATGTACATGCTCAGTAGTGACCAGTGCTGCACTTTATGTACAGGATCAGTAGTGACCAGTGCTGCACTTTATGTACAGGCTCAGTAGTGACCAGTGCTGCACTTTATGTACATGCTCAGTAGTGACCAGTGCTGCACTTTATGTACATGCTCAGTAGTGACCAGTGCTGCACTTTATGTACATACTCAGTAGTGACCAGTGCTGCACTTTATGTACATACTCAGTAGTGACCAGTGCTGCACTTTATGCACATGCTCAGTAGTGACCAGTGGTGCACTTTATGTACATGCTCAGTAGTGAGTGACCAGTGCTGCACTTTATGTACATGCTCAGTAGTGACCAGTGCTGCACTTTATGTACATGCTCAGTAGTGACCAGTGCTGCACTTTATGTACATGCTCAGTAGTGACCAGTGCTGCACTTTATGTACATGCTCAGTAGTGACCAGTGCTGCACTTTATGTACATGCTCAGTAGAGACCAGTGCTGCACTTTATGTACATGCTCAGTAGTGACCAGTGCTGCACTTTATGTACACGCTCAGTAGTGTCCATTGCTGCACTTTATGTACATTCTCAGTAGTGACCAGTGCTGCACTTTATGTACACGCTCAGTAGTGACCAGTGCTGCACTTTGTGTACATGCTCAGTAGTGACCAGTGCTGCACTTTATGTACACGCTCAGTAGTGTCCACTGCTGCACTTTATGTACATTCTCAGTAGTGACCAGTGCTGCACTTTATGTACACGCTCAGTAGTGTCCATTGCTGCACTTTATGTACATTCTCAGTAGTGACCAGTGCTGCACTTTATGTACACGCTCAGTAGTGACCAGTGCTGCACTTTATGTACATGCTCAGTAGTGACCAGTGCTGCACTTTATGTACACGCTCAGTAGTGTCCACTGCTGCACTTTATGTACATTCTCAGTAGTGACCAGTGCTGCACTTTATGTACACGCTCAGTAGTGACCAGTGCTGCCCTATATGTACATGCTCAGTAGTGACCAGTGCTGCACTTTATGTACACGCTCAGTAGTGACCAGTGCTGCACTTTATGTACATGCTCAGTAGTGACCAGTGCTGCACTTTATGTACACGCTCAGTAGTGACCAGTGCTGCACTTTATGTACACGCTCAGTAGTGACCAGTGCTGCACTTTATGTACGTGCTCAGTAGTGACCAGTGCTGCACTTTATGTACACGCTCAGTAGTGACCAGTGCTGCACTTTATGTACACGCTCAGTAGTGACCAGTGCTGCACTTTATGTACACGCTCAGTAGTGACCAGTGCTGCACTTTATGTACACGCTCAGTAGTGATCAGTGCTGCACTTTATGTACACGCTCAGTAGTGACCAGTGCTGCACTTTATGTACACGCTCAGTAGTGACCAGTGCTGCACTTTATGTACATGCTCAGTAGTGACCAGTGCTGAACTTTATGTACACGCTCAGCAGTGACCAGTGCTGCACTTTATGTACACGCTCAGCAGTGACCAGTGCTGCACTTTATGTACACGCTCAGTAGTGACCAGTGCTGCACTTTATGTACACGCTCAGTAGTGACCAGTGCTGCACTTTATGTACATGCTCAGTAGTGACCAGTGCTGAACTTTATGTACACGCTCAGCAGTGACCAGTGCTGCACTTTATGTACATGCTTAGTAGTGACCAGTGCTGCACTTTATGTACATGCTCAGTAGTGACCAGTGCTGCACTTTATGTACACGCTCAGTAGTGACCAGTGCTGCACTTTATGTACACGCTCAGTAGTGACCAGAGCTGCACTTTATGTACACGCTCAGTAGTGACCAGTGCTGCACTTTATGTACATGCTCAGTAGTGACCAGTGCTTCACTTTATGTACACGCTCAGTAGTGACCAGGGCTGCACTTTATGTACACGCTCAGTAGTGACCAGTGCTGCACTTTATGTACATGCTCAGTAGTGACCAGAGCTGCACTTTATGTACACGCTCAGTGGTGACCAGTGCTGCACTTTATGTACACGCTCAGTAGTGACCAGAGCTGCACTTTATGTACACGTTCAGTAGTGACCAGAGCTGCACTTTATGTACACGCTCAGTAGTGACCAGTGCTGCACTTTATGTACACGCTCAGTAGTGACCAGTGCTGCACTTTATGTACACGCTCAGTAGTGACCAGTGCTGCACTTTATGTACACGCTCAGTAGTGAGTGACCAGTGCTGCACTTTATGTACATGCTGAGTAGTGAGTGACCAGTGCTGCACTTTATGTACATGCTCAGTAGTGACCAGTGCTGCACTTTATGTACACGCTCAGTAGTGACCAGTGCTGCACTTTATGTACACGCTCAGTTTTGACCAGTGCTGCACTTTATGTACATGCTCAGTAGTGAGTGACCAGTGCTGCACTTTATGTACATGCTCAGTAGTGACCAGTGCTGCACTTTATGTACATGCTCAGTAGTGACCAGTGCTGCACTTTATGTACATGCTCAGTAGTGACCAGTGCTGCACTTTATGTACACGCTCAGTAGTGACCAGTGCTGCACTTTATGTACATGCTCAGTAGTGACCAGTGCTGCACTTTATGTACACGCTCAGCAGTGACCAGTGCTGCACTTTATGTACACGCTCAGTAGTGACCAGTGCTGCACTTTATGTACACGCTCAGTAGTGACCATTGCTGCACTTTATGTACACGCTCAGTAGTGACCAGTGCTGCACTTTATGTACATGCTCAGTAGTGACCAGTGCTGCACTTTATGTACACGCTCAGTAGTGACCAGTGCTGCACTTTATGTACACGCTCAGTAGTGACCAGTGCTGCACTTTATGTACACGCTCAGTAGTGACCAGTGCTGCACTTTATGTACATGCTGAGTAGTGACCAGTGCTGCACTTTATGTACACGCTCAGTAGTGACCAGTGCTGCACTTTATGTACACGCTCAGTAGTGACCAGTGCTGCACTTTATGTACACGCTCAGTAGTGACCAGTGCTGCACTTTATGTACAAGCTCAGTAGTGACCAGTGCTGCACTTTATGTACAGGCTCAGTAGTGACCAGTGCTGCACTTTATGTACGTGCTCAGTAGTGACCAGTGCTGCACTTTATGTACATACTCAGTAGTGACCAGTGCTGCACTTTATGCACATGCTCAGTAGTGACCAGTGCTGCACTTTATGTACATGCTCAGTAGTGACCAGTGCTGCACTTTATGTACACGCTCAGTAGTGACCAGTGCTGCACTTTATGTACGTGCTCAGTAGTGACCAGTGCTGCACTTTATGTACATGCTCAGTAGTGACCAGTGCTGCACTTTATGTACATACTCAGTAGTGACCAGTGCTGCACTTTATGTACATGCTCAGTAGTGACCAGAGCTGCACTTTATGTACACGCTCAGTAGTGACCAGTGCTGCACTTTATGTACATGCTCAGTAGTGACCAGTGTTGAACTTTATGTACATGCTCAGTAGTGACCAGTGCTGCACTTTATGTACACGCTCAGTAGTGACCAGTGCTGCACTTTATGTACGTGCTCAGTAGTGACCAGTGCTGAACTTTATGTACGTGCTCAGTAGTGACCAGTGCTGCACTTTATGTACGTGCTCAGTAGTGACCAGTGCTGCACTTTATGTACATGCTCAGTAGTGACCAGTGCTGCACTTTATGTACACGCTCAGTAGTGACCGGGGCTGCACTTTATGTACACGCTCAGTAGTGACCAGTGCTGCACTTTATGTACACGCTCAGTAGTGACCAGTGCTGCACTTTATGTACATACTCAGTAGTGACCAGTGCTGCACTTTATGTACATACTCAGTAGTGACCAGTGCTGCACTTTATGTACATACTCAGTAGTGACCAGTGCTGCACTTTATGTACATGCTCAGTAGTGACCGGGGCTGCACTTTATGTACACGCTCAGTAGTGACCAGTGCTGCACTTTATGTACACGCTCAGTAGTGACCAGTGCTGCACTTTATGTACATACTCAGTAGTGACCAGTGCTGCACTTTATGTACATACTCAGTAGTGACCAGTGCTGCACTTTATGTACACGCTCAGTAGTGACCAGTGCTGCACTTTATGTACGTGCTCAGTAGTGACCAGTGCTGCACTTTATGTACATACTCAGTAGTGACCAGTGCTGCACTTTATGTACGTGCTCAGTAGTGACCAGTGCTGCACTTTATGTACATGCTCAGTAGTGACCAGTGCTGCACTTTATGTACATACTCAGTAGTGACCAGTGCTGCACTTTATGTACATACTCAGTAGTGACCAGTGCTGCACTTTATGTACACGCTCAGTAGTGACCAGTGCTGCACATTATGTACATGCTCAGTAGTGACCAGTGCTGCACTTTATGTACATGCTCAGTAGTGACTAGTGCTGCACTTTATGTACATACTCAGTAGTGACCAGTGCTGCACTTTATGTACATGCTCAGTAGTGACCAGTGCTGCACTTTATGTACATGGTCAGTAGTGACCAGTGCTGCACTTTATGTACATGCTCAGTAGAGACCAGTGCTGCACTTTATGTACACGCTCAGTAGTGACCAGTGCTGCACTTTATGTACACGCTCAGTAGTGACCAGTGCTGCACTTTATGTACACGCTCAGTAGTGACCAGTGCTGCACTTTATGTACATGCTCAGTAGTGACCAGTGCTGCACTTTATGTACACGCTCAGTAGTGACCAGTGCTGCACTTTATGTACATGCTCAGTAGTGACCAGTGCTGCACTTTATGTACATGCTCAGTAGTGACCAGTGCTGCACTTTATGTACACGCTCAGTAGTGACCAGTGCTGCACTTTATGTACACGCTCAGTAGTGACCAGTGCTGCACTTTATGTACATTCTCAGTAGTGACCAGTGCTGCACTTTATGTACACGCTCAGTAGTGACCAGTGCTGCACTTTATGTACATGCTCAGTAGTGACCAGTGCTGCACTTTATGTACACGCTCAGTAGTGACCAGTGCTGCACTTTATGTACACGCTCAGTAGTGACCAGTGCTGCACTTTATGTACACGCTCAGTAGTGACCAGTGCTGCACTTTATGTACATGCTCAGTAGTGACCAGTGCTGCACTTTATGTACACGCTCAGTAGTGACGAGTGCTGCACTTTATGTACATGCTCAGTAGTGACCAGTGCTGCACTTTATGTACAGGATCAGTAGTGACCAGTGCTGCACTTTATGTACAGGCTCAGTAGTGACCAGTGCTGCACTTTATGTACATGCTCAGTAGTGACCAGTGCTGCACTTTATGTACATGCTCAGTAGTGACCAGTGCTGCACTTTATGTACATACTCAGTAGTGACCAGTGCTGCACTTTATGTACATACTCAGTAGTGACCAGTGCTGCACTTTATGCACATGCTCAGTAGTGACCAGTGGTGCACTTTATGTACATGCTCAGTAGTGAGTGACCAGTGCTGCACTTTATGTACATGCTCAGTAGTGACCAGTGCTGCACTTTATGTACATGCTCAGTAGTGACCAGTGCTGCACTTTATGTACATGCTCAGTAGTGACCAGTGCTGCACTTTATGTACATGCTCAGTAGTGACCAGTGCTGCACTTTATGTACATGCTCAGTAGAGACCAGTGCTGCACTTTATGTACATGCTCAGTAGTGACCAGTGCTGCACTTTATGTACACGCTCAGTAGTGTCCATTGCTGCACTTTATGTACATTCTCAGTAGTGACCAGTGCTGCACTTTATGTACACGCTCAGTAGTGACCAGTGCTGCACTTTATGTACATGCTCAGTAGTGACCAGTGCTGCACTTTATGTACACGCTCAGTATTGACCAGTGCTGCACTTTATGTACATGCTCAGTAGTGACCAGTGCTGCACTTTATGTACACGCTCAGTAGTGTCCACTGCTGCACTTTATGTACATTCTCAGTAGTGACCAGTGCTGCACTTTATGTACACGCTCAGTAGTGACCAGTGCTGCCCTATATGTACATGCTCAGTAGTGACCAGTGCTGCACTTTATGTACACGCTCAGTAGTGACCAGTGCTGCACTTTATGTACATGCTCAGTAGTGACCAGTGCTGCACTTTATGTACACGCTCAGTAGTGACCAGTGCTGCACTTTATGTACACGCTCAGTAGTGACCAGTGCTGCACTTTATGTACGTGCTCAGTAGTGACCAGTGCTGCACTTTATGTACACGCTCAGTAGTGACCAGTGCTGCACTTTATGTACACGCTCAGTAGTGACCAGTGCTGCACTTTATGTACACGCTCAGTAGTGACCAGTGCTGCACTTTATGTACACGCTCAGTAGTGATCAGTGCTGCACTTTATGTACACGCTCAGTAGTGACCAGTGCTGCACTTTATGTACACGGTCAGTAGGGACCAGTGCTGCACTTTATGTACATGCTCAGTAGTGACCAGTGCTGAACTTTATGTACACGCTCAGCAGTGACCAGTGCTGCACTTTATGTACACGCTCAGCAGTGACCAGTGCTGCACTTTATGTACACGCTCAGTAGTGACCAGTGCTGCACTTTATGTACATGCTCAGTAGTGACCAGTGCTGAACTTTATGTACACGCTCAGCAGTGACCAGTGCTGCACTTTATGTACATGCTTAGTAGTGACCAGTGCTGCACTTTATGTACATGCTCAGTAGTGACCAGTGCTGCACTTTATATACACGCTCAGTAGTGACCAGTGCTGCACTTTATGTACACGCTCAGTAGTGACCAGAGCTGCACTTTATGTACACGCTCAGTAGTGACCAGTGCTGCACTTTATGTACATGCTCAGTAGTGACCAGTGCTGCACTTTATGTACACGCTCAGTAGTGACCAGGGCTGCACTTTATGTACACGCTCAGTAGTGACCAGTGCTGCACTTTACGTACATGCTCAGTAGTGACCAGTGCTGCACTTTATGTACACGCTCAGTAGTGACCAGTGCTGCACTTTATGTACATGCTCAGTAGTGACCAGAGCTGCACTTTATGTACACGCTCAGTGGTGACCAGTGCTGCACTTTATGTACACGCTCAGTAGTGACCAGAGCTGCACTTTATGTACACGTTCAGTAGTGACCAGAGCTGCACTTTATGTACACGCTCAGTAGTGACCAGTGCTGCACTTTATGTACACGCTCAGTAGTGACCAGTGCTGCACTTTATGTACACGCTCAGTAGTGACCAGTGCTGCACTTTATGTACACGCTCAGTAGTGAGTGACCAGTGCTGCACTTTATGTACATGCTGAGTAGTGAGTGACCAGTGCTGCACTTTATGTACATGCTCAGTAGTGACCAGTGCTGCACTTTATGTACACGCTCAGTAGTGACCAGTGCTGCACTTTATGTACACGCTCAGTTTTGACCAGTGCTGCACTTTATGTACATGCTCAGTAGTGAGTGACCAGTGCTGCACTTTATGTACATGCTCAGTAGTGACCAGTGCTGCACTTTATGTACACGCTCAGCAGTGACCAGTGCTGCACTTTATGTACACGCTCAGTAGTGACCAGTGCTGCACTTTATGTACACGCTCAGTAGTGACCATTGCTGCACTTTATGTACACGCTCAGTAGTGACCAGTGCTGCACTTTATGTACATGCTCAGTAGTGACCAGTGCTGCACTTTATGTACACGCTCAGTAGTGACCAGTGCTGCACTTTATGTACACGCTCAGTAGTGACCAGTGCTGCACTTTATGTACACGCTCAGTAGTGACCAGTGCTGCACTTTATGTACATGCTGAGTAGTGACCAGTGCTGCACTTTATGTACACGCTCAGTAGTGACCAGTGCTGCACTTTATGTACACGCTCAGTAGTGACCAGTGCTGCACTTTATGTACACGCTCAGTAGTGACCAGTGCTGCACTTTATGTACAAGCTCAGTAGTGACCAGTGCTGCACTTTATGTACACGCTCAGTAGTGACCAGTGCTGCACTTTATGTACAAGCTCAGTAGTGACCAGTGCTGCACTTTATGTACACGCTCAGTAGTGACCAGTGCTGCACTTTATATACACGCTCAGTAGTGACCAGTGCTGCACTTTATGTACATGCTCAGTAGTGACCAGTCCTGCACTTTATGTACACGCTCAGTAGTGACCAGTGCTGCACTTTATGTACACGCTCAGTAGTGACCAGTGCTGCACTTTATGTACGTGCTCAGTAGTGACCAGTGCTGCACTTTATGTACGTGCTCAGTAGTGACCAGTGCTGCACTTTATGTACATGCTCAGTAGTGACCAGTGCTGCACTTTATGTACACGCTCAGTAGTGACCAGTGCTGCACTTTATGTACATACTCAGTAGTGACCAGTGCTGCACTTTATGTACATACTCAGTAGTGACCAGTGCTGCACTTTATGTACATGCTCAGTAGTGACCAGTGCTGCACTTTATGTACGTGCTCAGTAGTGACCAGTGCTGCACTTTATGTACATGCTAAGTAGTGACCAGTGCTGCACTTTATGTACATGCTCAGTTGTGACCGGGGCTGCACTTTATGTACACGCTCAGTAGTGACCAGTGCTGCACTTTATGTACACGCTCAGTAGTGACCAGTGCTGCACTTTATGTACATACTCAGTAGTGACCAGTGCTGCACTTTATGTACATACTCAGTAGTGACCAGTGCTGCACTTTATGTACATGCTCAGTAGTGACCAGTGCTGCACTTTATGTACGTGCTCAGTAGTGACCAGTGCTGCACTTTATGTACATACTCAGTAGTGACCAGTGCTGCACTTTATGTACGTGCTCAGTAGTGACCAGTGCTGCACTTTATGTACATGCTCAGTAGTGACCAGTGCTGCACTTTATGTACATACTCAGTAGTGACCAGTGCTGCACTTTATGTACACGCTCAGTAGTGACCAGTGCTGCACTTTATGTACACGCTCAGTAGTGACAAGTGCTGCACTTTATGTACATGCTCAGTAGTGACCAGTGCTGCACTTTATGTACATACTCAGTAGTGACCAGTGCTGCACTTTATGTACATGCTCAGTAGTGACCAGTGCTGCACTTTATGTACAAGCTCAGTAGTGACCAGTGCTGCACTTTATGTACATGCTCAGTAGAGACCAGTGCTGCACTTTATGTACATTCTCAGTAGTGACCAGTGCTGCACTTTATGTACATGCTCAGTAGAGACCAGTGCTGCACTTTATGTACATGCTCAGTAGTGACCAGTGCTGCACTTTATGTACACGCTCAGTAGTGATCAGTGCTGCACTTTATGTACATGCTCAGTAGTGACCAGTGCTGCACTTTATGTACATGCTCAGTAGTGACCAGTGCTGCACTTTATGTACATGCTCAGTAGTGACCAGTGCTGCACTTTATGTACATGCTCAGTAGAGACCAGTGCTGCACTTTATGTACATGCTCAGTAGTGACCAGTGCTGCACTTTATGTACGTGCTCAGTAGTGACCAGTGCTGCACTTTATGTACATGCTCAGTAGTGACCAGTGCTGCACTTTATGTACATACTCAGTAGTGACCAGTGCTGCACTTTATGTACGTGCTCAGTAGTGACCAGTGCTGCACTTTATGTACATACTCAGTAGTGACCAGTGCTGCACTTTATGTACGTGCTCAGTAGTGACCAGTGCTGCACTTTATGTACATGCTCAGTAGTGACCAGTGCTGCACTTTATGTACATACTCAGTAGTGACCAGTGCTGCACTTTATGTACACGCTCAGTAGTGACCAGTGCTGCACTTTATGTACACACTCAGTAGTGACAAGTGCTGCACTTTATGTACACGCTCAGTATTGACCAGTGCTGCACTTTATGTACATGCTCAGTAGTGACCAGTGCTGCACTTTATGTACACGCTCAGTATTGACCAGTGCTGCACTTTATGTACACGCTCAGTAGTGAGTGACCAGTGCTGCACTTTATGTACATGCTGAGTAGTGAGTGACCAGTGCTGCACTTTATGTACATGCTCAGTAGTGACCAGTGCTGCACTTTATGTACACGCTCAGTAGTGACCAGTGCTGCACTTTATGTACACGCTCAGTTTTGACCAGTGCTGCACTTTATGTACATGCTCAGTAGTGAGTGACCAGTGCTGCACTTTATGTACATGCTCAGTAGTGACCAGTGCTGCACTTTATGTACACGCTCAGCAGTGACCAGTGCTGCACTTTATGTACACGCTCAGTAGTGACCAGTGCTGCACTTTATGTACACGCTCAGTAGTGACCATTGCTGCACTTTATGTACACGCTCAGTAGTGACCAGTGCTGCACTTTATGTACATGCTCAGTAGTGACCAGTGCTGCACTTTATGTACACGCTCAGTAGTGACCAGTGCTGCACTTTATGTACACGCTCAGTAGTGACCAGTGCTGCACTTTATGTACACGCTCAGTAGTGACCAGTGCTGCACTTTATGTACATGCTGAGTAGTGACCAGTGCTGCACTTTATGTACACGCTCAGTAGTGACCAGTGCTGCACTTTATGTACACGCTCAGTAGTGACCAGTGCTGCACTTTATGTACACGCTCAGTAGTGACCAGTGCTGCACTTTATGTACAAGCTCAGTAGTGACCAGTGCTGCACTTTATGTACACGCTCAGTAGTGACCAGTGCTGCACTTTATGTACAAGCTCAGTAGTGACCAGTGCTGCACTTTATGTACACGCTCAGTAGTGACCAGTGCTGCACTTTATATACACGCTCAGTAGTGACCAGTGCTGCACTTTATGTACATGCTCAGTAGTGACCAGTCCTGCACTTTATGTACACGCTCAGTAGTGACCAGTGCTGCACTTTATGTACACGCTCAGTAGTGACCAGTGCTGCACTTTATGTACGTGCTCAGTAGTGACCAGTGCTGCACTTTATGTACGTGCTCAGTAGTGACCAGTGCTGCACTTTATGTACATGCTCAGTAGTGACCAGTGCTGCACTTTATGTACACGCTCAGTAGTGACCAGTGCTGCACTTTATGTACATACTCAGTAGTGACCAGTGCTGCACTTTATGTACATACTCAGTAGTGACCAGTGCTGCACTTTATGTACATGCTCAGTAGTGACCAGTGCTGCACTTTATGTACGTGCTCAGTAGTGACCAGTGCTGCACTTTATGTACATGCTAAGTAGTGACCAGTGCTGCACTTTATGTACATGCTCAGTTGTGACCGGGGCTGCACTTTATGTACACGCTCAGTAGTGACCAGTGCTGCACTTTATGTACACGCTCAGTAGTGACCAGTGCTGCACTTTATGTACATACTCAGTAGTGACCAGTGCTGCACTTTATGTACATACTCAGTAGTGACCAGTGCTGCACTTTATGTACATGCTCAGTAGTGACCAGTGCTGCACTTTATGTACGTGCTCAGTAGTGACCAGTGCTGCACTTTATGTACATACTCAGTAGTGACCAGTGCTGCACTTTATGTACGTGCTCAGTAGTGACCAGTGCTGCACTTTATGTACATGCTCAGTAGTGACCAGTGCTGCACTTTATGTACATACTCAGTAGTGACCAGTGCTGCACTTTATGTACACGCTCAGTAGTGACCAGTGCTGCACTTTATGTACACGCTCAGTAGTGACAAGTGCTGCACTTTATGTACATGCTCAGTAGTGACCAGTGCTGCACTTTATGTACATACTCAGTAGTGACCAGTGCTGCACTTTATGTACATGCTCAGTAGTGACCAGTGCTGCACTTTATGTACAAGCTCAGTAGTGACCAGTGCTGCACTTTATGTACATGCTCAGTAGAGACCAGTGCTGCACTTTATGTACATTCTCAGTAGTGACCAGTGCTGCACTTTATGTACATGCTCAGTAGAGACCAGTGCTGCACTTTATGTACATGCTCAGTAGTGACCAGTGCTGCACTTTATGTACACGCTCAGTAGTGATCAGTGCTGCACTTTATGTACATGCTCAGTAGTGACCAGTGCTGCACTTTATGTACATGCTCAGTAGTGACCAGTGCTGCACTTTATGTACATGCTCAGTAGTGACCAGTGCTGCACTTTATGTACATGCTCAGTAGAGACCAGTGCTGCACTTTATGTACATGCTCAGTAGTGACCAGTGCTGCACTTTATGTACGTGCTCAGTAGTGACCAGTGCTGCACTTTATGTACATGCTCAGTAGTGACCAGTGCTGCACTTTATGTACATACTCAGTAGTGACCAGTGCTGCACTTTATGTACGTGCTCAGTAGTGACCAGTGCTGCACTTTATGTACATACTCAGTAGTGACCAGTGCTGCACTTTATGTACGTGCTCAGTAGTGACCAGTGCTGCACTTTATGTACATGCTCAGTAGTGACCAGTGCTGCACTTTATGTACATACTCAGTAGTGACCAGTGCTGCACTTTATGTACACGCTCAGTAGTGACCAGTGCTGCACTTTATGTACACACTCAGTAGTGACAAGTGCTGCACTTTATGTACACGCTCAGTATTGACCAGTGCTGCACTTTATGTACATGCTCAGTAGTGACCAGTGCTGCACTTTATGTACACGCTCAGTATTGAACAGTGCTGCACTTTATGTACATGCTCAGTAGTGACCAGTGCTGCACTTTATGTACACGCTCAGTAGTAACCAGTGCTGCACTTTATGTACGTGCTCAGTAGTGACCAGTGCTGCACTTTATGTACATGCTCAGTAGTGACCAGTGCTGCACTTTATGTACATGCTCAGTAGTGACCAGTGCTGCACTTTATGTACGTGCTCAGTAGTGACCAGTGCTGCACTTTATGTACATGCTCAGTAGTGACCAGTGCTGCTCTATATGTACATGATCAGTAGTGACCAGTGCTGCACTTTATGCACACGCTTAGTAGTGACCAGTGCTGCTCTTTATGTACATGCTCAGTAGTGACCAGTGCTGCACTTTATGTACACACTCAGTAGTGACCAGTTCTGCACTTTATGTACATGCTCAGTAGTGAGTGACCAGTGCTGCACTTTATGTACATGCTCAGTAGTGACCAGTGCTGCACTTTATGTACGTGCTCAGTAGTGACCAGTGCTGCACTTTATGTACATACTCAGTAGTGACCAGTGCTGCACTTTATGTACGTGCTCAGTAGTGACCAGTGCTGCACTTTATGTACGTGCTCAGTAGTGACCAGTGCTGCACTTTATGTACGTGCTCAGTAGTGACCAGTGCTGCACTTTATGTACATGCTCAGTAGTGACCAGTGCTGCACTTTATGTACATGCTCAGTAGTGACCAGTGCTGCACTTTATGTACATGCTCAATAGTGACCAGTGCTGCACTTTATGTACATGCTCAGTAGTGACCAGTGCTGCACTTTATGTACATGCTCAGTAGTGACCAGTGCTGCACTTTATGTACACGCTCAGTAGTGACCAGTGCTGCACTTTATGTACGTGCTCAGTAGTGACCAGTGCTGCACTTTATGTACGTGCTCAGTAGTGACCAGTGCTGCATTTTATGTACATGGTCAGTAGTGACCAGTGCTGCACTTTATGTACATGCTCAGTAATGACCAGTGCTGCACTTTATGTACATGCTCAGTAGTGACCAGTGCTGCACTTTATGTACATGCTCAGTAGTGACCAGTGCTGCACTTTATGTACACGCTCAGTAGTGACCAGTGCTGCACTTTATGTACACGCTCAGTAGTGACCAGTGCTGCATTTTATGTACGTGCTCAGTAGTGACCAGTGCTGCACTTTATGTACATGCTCAGTAATGACCAGTGCTGCACTTTATGTACATGCTCAGTAGTGACCAGTGCTGCACTTTATGTACATGCTCAGTAGTGACCAGTGCTGCACTTTATGTACATGCTCAGTAGTGACCAGTGCTGCACTTTATGTACATGCTCAGTAGTGACCAGTGCTGCACTTTATGTACATGCTCAGTAGTGACCAGTGCTGCACTTTATGTACACGCTCAGTAGTGACCAGTGCTGCACTTTATGTACATGCTCAGTAGTGACCAGTGCTGCACTTTATGTACACGCTCAGTAGTGACCAGTGCTGCACTTTATGTACACGCTCAGTAGTGACCAGTGCTGCACTTTATATGCATGCTCAGTAGTGACCAGTGCTGCACTTTATGTACATGCTCAGTAGTGACCAGTGCTGCACTTTATGTACATGCTCAGTAGTGAACAGTGCTGCACTTTATGTACATGCTCAGTAGTGACCAGTGCTGCACTTTATGTACATGCTCAGTAGTGACCAGTGCTGCACTTTATGTACATGCTCAGTAGTGACCAGTGCTGCACTTTATGTACATGCTCAGTAGTGACCAGTGCTGCAATTTATGTACATGCTCAGTAGTGACCAGTGCTGCACGTTATGTACACGCTCAGTAGTGACCAGTGCTGCACTTTATGTACACGCTCAGTAGTGACCAGTGCTGCACTTTATGTACACGCTCAGTAGTGACCAGTGCTGCACTTTATGTACACGCTCAGTAGTGACCAGTGCTGCACTTTATGTACACGCTCAGTAGTGACCAGTGCTGCACTTTATGTACATGCTCAGTAGTGACCAGTGCTGCACTTTATGTACACGCTCAGTAGTGACCAGTGCTGCACTTTATGTACACGCTCAGTAGTGACCAGTGCTGCACTTTATGTACACGCTCAGCAGTGACCAGTGCTGCACTTTATGTACACGCTCAATAGTGACCAGTGCTGCACTTTATGTACACGCTCAGTAGTGACCAATGCTGCACTTTATGTACACGCTCAGTAGTGACCAGTGCTGCACTTTATGTACATGCTCAGTAGTGACCAGGGCTGCACTTTATGTACACGCTCAGTAGTGACCAGTGCTGCACTTTATGTACACGCTCAGTAGTGACCAGTGCTGCACTTTATGTACACGCTCAGTAGTGACCAGTGCTGCACTTTATGTACACGCTCAGTAGTGACCAGTGCTGCACTTTATGTACACGCTCAGTAGTGACCAGTGCTGCACTTTATGTACACGCTCAGTAGTGACCAGTGCTGCACTTTATGTACACGCTCAGTAGTGACCAGTGCTGCACTTTATGTACACGCTCAGTAGTGACCAGTGCTGCACTTTATGTACACGCTCAGTAGTGACCAGTGCTGCACTTTATGTACATGCTCAGTAGTGACCAGTGCTGCACTTTATGTACATGCTCAGTAGTGACCAGTGCTGCACTTTATGTACACGCTCAGTAGTGACCAGTGCTGCACTTTATGTACATGCTCAGTAGTGACCAGTGCTGCACTTTATGTACATACTCAGTAGTGACCAGAGCTGCACTTTATGTACACGCTCAGTAGTGACCAGTGCTGCACTTTATGTACATGCTCAGTAGTGACTGGGGCTGCACTTTATGTACATGCTCAGTAGTGACCGGTGCTGCACTTTATGTACACGCTCAGTAGTGACCAGTGCTGCTCTTTATATACACGCTCAGTAGTGACCAGTGCTGCACTTTATGTACATGCTCAGTAGTGACCGGGGCTGCACTTTATGTACACGCTCAGTAGTGACCAGTGCTGCTCTTTATGTACACGCTCAGTAGTGACCAGTGCTGCACTTTATGTACATGCTCAGTAGTGACCGGGGCTGCACTTTATGTACATACTCAGTAGTGACCAGTGCTGCACTTTATGTACACGCTCAGTAGTGACCAGTGCTGCTCTTTATGTACACGCTCAGTAGTGACCAGTGCTGCACTTTATGTACACGCTCAGTAGTGACCAGTGCTGCACTTTATGTACATACTCAGTAGTGACCAGAGCTGCACTTTATGTACACGCTCAGTAGTGACCAGTGCTGCACT
Source organism: Phyllobates terribilis (assembly GCF_046119375.1). Classification (NCBI taxonomy): domain Eukaryota; kingdom Metazoa; phylum Chordata; class Amphibia; order Anura; family Dendrobatidae; genus Phyllobates; species Phyllobates terribilis. The sequence goes on along the minus strand of NW_027363521.1, from coordinate 584,531 downwards.
TTATGTACATGCTCAGTAGTGACCGGGGCTGCACTTTATGTACATGCTCAGTAGTGACCGGGGCTGCACTTTATGTACATGCTCAGTAGTGACCAGTGCTGCACTTTATGTACATGCTCAGTAGTGACCAGTGCTGCACTTTATGTACACGCTCAGCAGTGACCAGTGCTGCTCTTTATGTACACGCTCAGTAGTGACCAGTGCTGCACTTTATGTACACGCTCAGTAGTGACCAGTGCTGCACTTTATGTACATACTCAGTAGTGACCGGGGCTGCACTTTATGTACATGCTCAGTAGTGACCAGTGCTGCACTTTATGTACATGCTCAGTAGTGACCGGGGCTGCACTTTATGTACATGCTCAGTAGTGACCAGTGCTGCACTTTATGTACATGCTCAGTAGTGACCAGTGCTGCACTTTATGCACATGCTCAGTAGTGACCAGTGGTGCACTTTATGTACATGCTCAGTAGTGAGTGATCAGTGCTGCACTTTATGTACATTCTCAGTAGTGACCAGTGCTGCACTTTATGTACATGCTCAGTAGTGACCAGAGCTGCACTTTATGTACACGCTCAGTAGTGACCAGTGCTGCACTTTATGTACACGCTCAGTAGTGACCAGTGCTGCACTTTATGTACACGCTCAGTAGTGACCAGAGCTGCACTTTATGTACACGCTCAGTAGTGACCAGTGCTGCACTTTATGTACACGCTCAGTAGTGACCAGTGCTGCACTTTATGCACATGCTCAGTAGTGACCAGTGCTGCACTTTATGTACACGCTCAGTAGTGACCAGTGCTGCACTTTATGTACACGCTCAGTAGTGACCAGTGCTGCACTTTATGTACATGCTCAGTAGTGACCAGTGCTGCTTTTTATGTACACGCTCAGTAGTGACCAGTGCTGCACTTTATGTACACGCTCAGTAGTGACCAGTGCTGCACTTTATGTACATGCTCAGTAGTGAGTGACCAGTGCTGCACTTTATGTACATGCTCAGTAGTGAGTGACCAGTGCTGCACTTTATGTACATGCTCAGTAGTGACCAGTGCTGCACTTTATGTACATGCTCAGTAGTGACCAGTGCTGTACTTTATCTACATGCTCAGTAGTGACCAGTGCTGCACTTTATGTACATGCTCAGTAGTGAGTGACCAGTGCTGCACTTTATGTACATGCTCAGTAGTGACCAGTGCTGCACTTTATGTTCGTGCTCAGTAGTGACCAGTCCTGCACTTTATGTACATGCTCAGTAGTGACCAGTGCTGCACTTTATGTACACGCTCAGTAGTGACCAGTGCTGCACTTTATGTACATGCTCAGTAGTGACCAGTGCTGCACTTTATCTACATGCTCAGTAGTGACCAGTGCTGCACTTTATGTACATGCTCAGTAGTGAGTGACCAGTGCTGCACTTTATGTACATGCTCAGTAGTGTCCAGTGCTGCAATTTATGTACACGCTCAGTAGTGACCAGTGCTGCACTTTATGTACACGCTCAGTAGTGACCAGTGCTGCACTTTATGTACACGCTCAGTAGTGTCCAGTGCTGCACTTTATGTACATGCTCAGTAGTGACCAGTGCTGCACTTTATGTACACGCTCAGTAGTGACCAGTGCTGCACTTTATGTACACGCTCAGTAGTGACCAGTGCTGCACTTTATGTACACGCTCAGTAGTGACCAGTGCTGCACTTTATGTACACGCTCAGTAGTGACCAGTGCTGCACTTTATGTACACGCTCAGTAGTGACCAGTGCTGCACTTTATGTACACGCTCAGTAGTGACCAGTGCTGCACTTTATGTACATGCTCAGTAGTGACCAGTGCTGCACTTTATGTACATGCTCAGTAGTGACCAGTGCTGCACTTTATGTACACGCTCAGTAGTGACCAGTGCTGCACTTTATGTACATGCTCAGTAGTGACCAGTGCTGCACTTTATGTACATTCTCAGTAGTGATCAGTGCTGCACTTTATGTACATGCTCAGTAGTGACCAGTGCTGCACTTTATGTACATTCTCAGTAGTGATCAGTGCTGCACTTTATGTACACGCTCAGTAGTGACCAGTGCTGCACTTTATGTACATGCTCAGTAGTGACCAGTGCTGCACTTTATGTACATACTCAGTAGTGACCAGAGCTGCACTTTATGTACACGCTCAGTAGTGACCAGTGCTGCACTTTATGTACATGCTCAGTAGTGACCGGGGCTGAACTTTATGTACATGCTCAGTAGTGACCGGGGCTGCACTTTATGTACACGCTCAGTAGTGACCAGTGCTGCTCTTTATGTACACGCTCAGTAGTGACCAGTGCTGCACTTTATGTACATGCTCAGTAGTGACCGGGGCTGCACTTTATGTACACGCTCAGTAGTGACCAGTGCTGCTCTTTATGTACACGCTCAGTAGTGACCAGTGCTGCACTTTATGTACATGCTCAGTAGTGACCGGGGCTGCACTTTATGTACATACTCAGTAGTGACCAGTGCTGCACTTTATGTACACGCTCAGTAGTGACCAGTGCTGCTCTTTATGTACACGCTCAGTAGTGACCAGTGCTGCACTTTATGTACACGCTCAGTAGTGACCAGTGCTGCACTTTATGTACATGCTCAGTAGTGACCAGTGCTGCACTTTATGTACATACTCAGTAGTGACCAGAGCTGCACTTTATGTACACGCTCAGTAGTGACCAGTGCTGCACTTTATGTACATGCTCAGTAGTGACCGGGGCTGCACTTTATGTACATGCTCAGTAGTGACCGGGGCTGCACTTTATGTACATGCTCAGTAGTGACCAGTGCTGCACTTTATGTACATGCTCAGTAGTGACCGGGGCTGCACTTTATGTACATGCTCAGTAGTGACCAGTGCTGCACTTTATGTACATGCTCAGTAGTGACCAGTGCTGCACTTTATGTACACGCTCAGCAGTGACCAGTGCTGCTCTTTATGTACACGCTCAGTAGTGACCAGTGCTGCACTTTATGTACACGCTCAGTAGTGACCAGTGCTGCACTTTATGTACATGCTCAGTAGTGACCAGTGCTGCACTTTATGTACATACTCAGTAGTGACCAGAGCTGCACTTTATGTACACGCTCAGTAGTGACCAGTGCTGCACTTTATGTACATGCTCAGTAGTGACCGGGGCTGCACTTTATGTACATGCTCAGTAGTGACCAGTGCTGCACTTTATGTACATGCTCAGTAGTGACCAGTGCTGCACTTTATGTACATGCTCAGTAGTGACCAGTGCTGCACTTTATGTACATGCTCAGTAGTGACCGGGGCTGCACTTTATGTACACTCTCAGTAGTGACCAGTGCTGCACTTTATGTACACGCTCAGTAGTGACCAGTGCTGCACTTTATGTACATACTCAGTAGTGACCAGTGCTGCACTTTATGCACATGCTCAGTAGTGACCAGTGGTGCACTTTATGTACATGCTCAGTAGTGAGTGATCAGTGCTGCACTTTATGTACATGCTCAGTAGTGACCAGTGCTGCACTTTATGTACATGCTCAGTAGTGACCAGAGCTGCACTTTATGTACACGCTCAGTAGTGACCAGAGCTGCACTTTATGTACACGCTCAGTAGTGACCAGTGCTGCACTTTATGTACACGCTCAGTAGTGACCAGAGCTGCACTTTATGTACACGCTCAGTAGTGACCAGTGCTGCACTTTATGTACACGCTCAGTAGTGACCAGTGCTGCACTTTATGCACATGCTCAGTAGTGACCAGTGCTGCCCTTTATGTACACGCTCAGTAGTGACCAGTGCTGCACTTTATGTACACGCTCAGTAGTGACCAGTGCTGCACTTTATGTACATGCTCAGTAGTGACCAGTGCTGCTTTTTATGTACACGCTCAGTAGTGACCAGTGCTGCACTTTATGTACACGCTCAGTAGTGACCAGTGCTGCACTTTATGTACATGCTCAGTAGTGAGTGACCAGTGCTGCACTTTATGTACATGCTCAGTAGTGAGTGACCAGTGCTACACTTTATGTACATGCTCAGTAGTGACCAGTGCTGCACTTTATGTACATGCTCAGTAGTGACCAGTGCTGCACTTTATGTACATGCTCAGTAGTGACCAGTGCTGCACTTTATCTACATGCTCAGTAGTGAGTGACCAGTGCTGCACTTTATGTACATGCTCAGTAGTGACCAGTGCTGCACTTTATGTTCGTGCTCAGTAGTGACCAGTCCTGCACTTTATGTACATGCTCAGTAGTGACCAGTGCTGCACTTTATGTACACGCTCAGTAGTGACCAGTGCTGCACTTTATGTACATGCTCAGTAGTGACCAGTGCTGCACTTTATCTACATGCTCAGTAGTGACCAGTGCTGCACTTTATGTACATGCTCAGTAGTGAGTGACCAGTGCTGCACTTTATGTACATGCTCAGTAGTGTCCAGTGCTGCAATTTATGTACACGCTCAGTAGTGACCAGTGCTGCACTTTATGTACACGCTCAGTAGTGACCAGTGCTGCACTTTATGTACACGCTCAGTAGTTTCCAGTGCTGCACTTTATGTACATGCTCAGTAGTGACCAGTGCTGCACTTTATGTACACGATCAGTAGTGACCAGTGCTGCACTTTATGTACACGCTCAGTAGTGTCCAGTGCTGCACTTTATGTACATGCTCAGTAGTGACCAGTGCTGCACTTTATGTACATGCTCAGTAGTGTCCAGTGCTGCACTTTATGTACATGCTCAGTAGTGACCAGTGCTGCACTTTATGTACACGATCAGTAGTGACCAGTGCTGCACTTTATGTACACGCTCAGTAGTGACCAGTGCTGCACTTTATGTACACGCTCAGTAGTGACCAGTGCTGCACTTTATGTACAAGCTCAGTAGTGACCAGTGCTGCACTTTATGTACACGCTCAGTAGTGACCAGTGCTGCACTTTATGTACACGCTCAGTAGTGACCAGTGCTGCACTTTATGTACACGCTCAGTAGTTACCAGTGCTGCACTTTATGTACACGCTCAGTAGTGACCAGTGCTGCACTTTATGTACACGCTCAGTAGTGACCAGTGCTGCACTTTATGTACATGCTCAGTAGTGAGTGACCAGTGCTGCACTTTGTGTACATGCTCAGCAGTGACCAGTGCTGCACTTTATGTACACGCTCAGCAGTGACCAGTGCTGCACTTTATGTACATGCTCAGTAGTGACCAGTGCTGCACTTTATGTACAATACTCAGTAGTGACCAGTGCTGCACTTTATGTACACGCTCAGTAGTGACCAGTGCTGCACTTTATGTACATGCTCAGTAGTGACCAGTGCTGCACTTTATGTACATACTCAGTAGTAACCAGTGCTGCACTTTATGTACGTGCTCAGTAGTGACCAGTGCTGCACTTTATGTACGTGCTCAGTAGTGACCAGTGCTGCACTTTATGTACATACTCAGTAGTGACCAGTGCTGCACTTTATGTACATGCTCAGTAGTGACCAGTGCTGCACTTTATGTACATGCTCAGTAGTGACCAGTGCTGCACTTTATGTACATGCTCAGTAGTGACCAGTGCTGCACTTTATGCACACGCTCAGTAGTGACCAGTGCTGCACTTTATGTACATACTCAGTAGTGACCAGTGCTGCACTTTATGTACACGCTCAGCAGTGACCAGCGCTGCACTTTATGTACATGCTCAGTAGTGACCGGAGCTGCACTTTATGTACATGCTCAGTAGTGACCAGTGCTGCACTTTATGTACACGCTCAGTAGTGACCAGTGCTGCACTTTATGTACACGCTCAGTAGTGACCAGTGCTGCACTTTATGTACGTGCTCAGTAGTGACCAGTGCTGCATTTTATGTACATGCTCAGTAGTGAGCAGTGCTGCACTTTATGTACATGCTCAGTAGTCACCAGTGCTGCACTTTATGTACATGCTCAGTAGTGACCAGTGCTGCACTTTATGTACATGCTCAGTAGTAACCAGTGCTGCACTTTATGTACATGCTCAGTAGTGACCAGAGCTGCACTTTATGTACACGCTCAGTAGTGACCAGAGCTACACTTTATGTACATGCTCAGTAGTGACCAGTGCTGCACTTTATGTACATGCTCAGTAGTGACCAGTGCTGCACTTTATGTACATGCTCAGTAGTGACCAGTGCTGCACTTTATGTACATGCTCAGTAGTGACCAGTGCTGCACTTTATGTACATGCTCAGTAGTGACCAGTGCTGCACTTTATGTACATGCTCAGTAGTGACCAGTGCTGCACTTTATGTACACGCTCAGTAGTGACCAGTGCTGCACTTTATGTACATGCTCAGTAGTGACCAGTGCGGCACTTTATGTACATGCTCAGTAGTGACCAGTGCTGCACTTTATGTACATGCTCAGTAGTGACCAGTGCTGCACTTTATGTACATGCCCAGTAGTGACCAGTGCTGCACTTTATGTACATGCTCAGTAGTGACCAGTGCTGCACTTTATGTACACGCTCAGTAGTGACCAGTGCTGCACTTTATGTACACGCTCAGTAGTGACCAGTGCTGCACTTTATGTACACGCTCAGTAGTGACCAGTGCTGCACTTTATGTACACGCTCAGTAGTGACCAGTGCTGCACTTTATGTACACGCTCAGTAGTGACCAGTGCTGCACTTTATGTACACGCTCAGTAGTGACCAGTGCTGCACTTTATGTGCACGCTCAGTAGTGACCAGTGCTGCACTTTATGTACATGCTCAGTAGTGACCAGTGCTGCACTTTATGTACACGCTCAGTAGTGACCAGTGCTGCACTTTATGTACACGCTCAGTAGTGACCAGTGCTGCACTTTATGTACACGCTCAGTAGTGACCAGTGCTGCACTTTATGTACATGCTCAGTAGTGACCAGTGCTGCACTTTATGTACGTGCTCAGTAGTGACCAGTGCTGCACTTTATGTACGTGCTCAGTAGTGACCAGTGCTGCACTTTATGTACGTGCTCAGTAGTGACCAGTGCTGCACTTTATGTACATGCTCAGTAGTGACCAGTGCTGCACTTTATGTACGTGCTCAGTAGTGACCAGTGCTGCACTTTATGTACATGCTCAGTAGTGACCAGTGCTGCACTTTATGTACACGCTCAGTAGTGACCAGTGCTGCACTTTATGTACACGCTCAGTAGTGACCAGTGCTGCACTTTATGTACGTGCTCAGTAGTGACCAGTGCTGCACTTTATGTACGTGCTCAGTAGTGACCAGTGCTGCACTTTATGTACGTGCTCAGTAGTGACCAGTGCTGCACTTTATGTACATGCTCAGTAGTGACCAGTGCTGCACTTTATGTACGTGCTCAGTAGTGACCAGTGCTGCACTTTATGTACATGCTCAGTAGTGACCAGTGCTGCACTTTATGTACACGCTCAGTAGTGACCAGTGCTGCACTTTATGTACACGCTCAGTAGTGACCAGTGCTGCACTTTATGTACACGCTCGGTAGTGACCAGTGCCGCGCTTTATGTACATGCTCAGTAGTGACCAGTGCTGCACTTTATGTACGTGCTCAGTAGTGACCAGAGCTGCACTTTATGTACACGCTCAGTAGTGACCAGAGCTGCACTTTATGTACACTCTCAGCAGTGACCAGTGCTGCACTTTATGTACATGCTCAGTTTTGACCAGAGCTGCACTTTATGTACACGCTCAGTAGTGACCAGTGCTGCACTTTATGTACACGCTCGGTAGTGACCAGTGCTGCACTTTATGTACACGCTCAGTAGTGACCAGTGCTGCACTTTATGTACACGCTCAGTAGTGAGTGACCAGTGCCGCGCTTTATGTACATGCTCAGTAGTGACCAGTGCTGCACTTTATGTACGTGCTCAGTAGTGACCAGAGCTGCACTTTACTCACACGCTCAGTAGGGACCAGAGCTGCACTTTATGTACACGCTCAGTAGTGACCAGTGCTGCACTTTATGTACACGCTCGGTAGTGACCAGTGCCGCGCTTTATGTACATGCTCAGTAGTGACCAGTGCTGCACTTTATGTACATGCTCAGTAGTGACCAGTGCTGCACTTTATGTACATGCTTAGTAGTGACCAGTGCTGCACTTTATGTACACGCTCAGTAGTGACCAGTGCTGCACTTTATGTACATGCTCAGTAGTGACCACTGCTGCAGTTTATATACACACTCAGTAGTGACCAGAGCTGCACTTTATGTACAAGCTCAGTAGTGACCAGTGTTGCACTTTATGTACGTGCTCAGTAGTGACCAGTGCTGCACTTTATGTACACGCTCAGTAGTGACCAGCGCTGCACTTTATGTACATGCTCAGTAGTGACCAGTGCTGCACTTTATGTACGTGCTCAGTAGTGACCAGTGCTGCACTTTATGTACAAGCTCAGTAGTGACCAGTGCTGCACTTTATGTACACGCTCAGTAGTGACCAGTGCTGCACTTTATGTACACGCTCAGTAGTGACCAGAGCTGCACTTTATGTACACGCTCAGTAGTGACCAGTGCTGCACTTTATGTACACGCTCAGTAGTGACCAGTGCTGCACTTTATGTACGTGCTCAGTAGTGACCAGTGCTGCACTTTATGTACACGCTCAGTAGTGACCAGTGCTGCACTTTATGTACACGCTCAGTAGTGACCAGTGCTGCACTGTATGTACACGCTCAGTAGTGAGTGACCAGTGCTGCACTTTATGTACACGCTCAGTAGTGAGTGACCCGTGCTGCACTTTATGTACACGCTCAGTAGTGACCAGTGCTGCACTGTATGTACATGCTCAGTAGTGAGTGACCCGTGCTGCACTTTATGTACGTGCTCAGTAGTGACCAGTGCTGCACTTTATGTACACGCTCAGTAGTGACCAGTGCTGCAGTTTATGTACACGCTCAGTAGTGACCAGTGCTGCTCTTTATGTACACGCTCAGTAGTGACCAGTGCTGCACTTTATGTACATGCTCAGTAGTGACCAGTGCTTCACTTTATGTACACGCTCAGTAGTGACCAGTGCTTCACTTTATGTACGTGCTCAGTAGGGACCAGTGCTGACTTTATGTACACGCTTAGTAGTGACCAGTGCTTCACTTTATGTACACTCTCAGTAGTGACCAGTGCTGCACTTTATGTACACGCTCAGTAGTGACCAGTGCTTCACTTTATGTACGTGCTCAGTAGTCACCAGTGCTGCACTTTATGTACACGCTCAGTAGTGACCAGTGCTGCACTTTATGTACATGCTCAGTAGTGACCAGTGCTGCACTTTATGTACATGCTCAGTAATGACAAGTGCTGCACTTTATGTACACGCTCAGTAGTGACCAGTGCTTCACTTTATGTACACGCTCAGTAGTGAACATTGCTTCACTTTATGTACGTGCTCAGTAGTGACCAGTGCTGACTTTATGTACACGCTTAGTAGTGACCAGTGCTTCACTTTATGTACACTCTTAGTAGTGACCAGTGCTGCACTTTATGTACATGCTCAGTAGTGACCAGTGCTGCACTTTATGTACACGCTCAGTAGTGACCAGTGCTGCACTTTATGTACATGCTCAGTAGTGACCAGTGCTTCACTTTATGTACGAGCTCAGTAGTGACCAGTGCTGCACTTTATGTACATGCTCAGTAGTGACCAGTGCTGCACTTTATGTACACGCTCAGTAGTGACCAGTGCTGCACTTTATGTACATGCTCAGTAGTGACCAGTGCTTCACTTTATGTACGAGCTCAGTAGTGACCAGTGCTGCAATTTATGTACACACTCAGTAGTGACCAGTGCTGCACTTTATGTACATGCTCAGTAGTGACCAGTGCTGCACTTTATGTACACGCTCAGTAGTGACCAGTGCTGCACTTTATGTACACGCTCGGTAGTGACCAGTGCTGCACTTTATGTACATGCTCAGTAGTGAACAGTGCTGCACTTTATGTACACGCTCAGTAGTGACCAGTGCTGCACTTTATGTACATGCTCAGTAGTGAACAGTGCTGCACTTTATGTACACGCTCAGTAGTGACCAGTGCTTCACTTTATGTACATGCTCAGTAGTGACCAGTGCTGCACTTTATGTACATGCTCAGTAGTGAACAGTGCTGCACTTTATGTACACGCTCAGTAGTGACCAGTGCTGCACTTTATGTACATGCTCAGTAGTGAACAGTGCTGCACTTTATGTACATGCTCAGTAGTGACCAGTGCTGCACTTTATGTACATGCTCAGTAGTGAACAGTGCTGCACTTTATGTACACGCTCAGTAGTGACCAGTGCTGCACTTTATGTACATGCTCAGTAGTGACCAGTGCTGCACTTTATGTACATGCTCAGTAGTGACCAGTGCTGCACTTTATGTACATGCTCAGTAGTGACCAGTGCTGCACTTTATGTACATGCTCAGTAGTGACCAGTGCTGCACTTTATGTACATGCTCAGTAGTGAACAGTGCTGCACTTTACGTACACGCTCAGTAGTGACCAGTGCTGCACTTTATGTACATGCTCAGTAGTGACCAGTGCTGCACTTTATGTACATGCTCAGTAGTGACCAGTGCTGCACTTTATGTACATGCTCAGTAGTGACCAGTGCTGCACTTTATGTACATGCTCAGTAGTGACCAGTGCTGCACTTTATGTACATGCTCAGTAGTGAACAGTGCTGCACTTTATGTACACGCTCAGTAGTGACCAGTGCTGCACTTTATGTACATGCTCAGTAGTGACCAGTGCTGCACTTTATGTACATGCTCAGTAGTGAACAGTGCTGCACTTTATGTACACGCTCAGTAGTGACCAGTGCTGCACTTTATGTACATGCTCAGTAGTGACCAGTGCTGCACTTTATGTACATGCTCAGTAGTGACCAGTGCTGCACTTTATGTACATGCTCAGTAGTGACAAGTGCTGAACATTATGTACACGCTCAGTAGTGACCAGTGCTGCACTTTATGTACATGCTCAGTAGTGAATAGTGCTGCACTTTATGTACATGCTCAGTATTGACCAGTGCTGCACTTTATGTACATGCTCAGTAGTGACAAGTGCTGCACATTATGTACACGCTCAGTAGTGACCAGTGCTGCACTTTATGTACATGCTCAGTAGTGACCAGTGCTGCACTTTATGTACGTGCTCAGTAGTGACCAGTGCTGCACTTTATGTACACGCTCAGTAGTGACCAGTGCTGCACTTTATGTACACGCTCAGTAGTGACCAGTGCTGCACTTTATGTACATGCTCAGTAGTGACCAGTGCTGCACTTTATGTACGTGCTCAGTAGTGACCAGTGCTGCACTTTATGTACACGCTCAGTAGTGACCAGAGCTGCACTTTATGTACACGCTCAGTAGTGACCAGTGCTGCACTTTATGTACATGCTCAGTAGTGACCAGTGCTGCACTTTATGTACACGCTCAGTAGTGACCAGTGCTGCACTTTATGTACATGCTCAGTAGAGACCAGTGCTGCACTTTATGTACACGCTCAGTAGTGACCAGTGCTGCACTGTATGTACACGCTCAGTAGTGACCAGTGCTGCACTTTATGTACACGCTCAGTAGTGACCAGTGCTGCACTTTATGTACACGCTCAGTAGTGACCAGTGCTGCACTGTATGTACACGCTCAGTAGTGACCAGTGCTGCACTTTATGTACACGCTCAGTAGTGACCAGTGCTGCACTTTATGTACACGCTCAGTAGTGACCAGTGCTGCACTTTATGTACACGCTCAGTAGTGACCAGTGCTGCACTGTATGTACACGCTCAGTAGTGACCAGTGCTGCACTGTATGTACACGCTCAGTAGTGACCAGTACTGCACTTTATGTACACGCTCAGTAGTGACCAGTGCTGCACTGTATGTACACGCTCAGTAGTGACCAGTGCTGCACTTTATGTACACGCTCAGTAGTGACCAGTGCTGCACTTTATGTACACGCTCAGTAGTGACCAGTGCTGCACTGTATGTACACACTCAGTAGTGACCAGTGCTGCACTGTATGTACACGCTCAGTAGTGACCAGTGCTGCACTGTATGTACACGCTCAGTAGTGACCAGTGCTGCACTTTATGTACACGCTCAGTAGTGACCAGTGCTGCACTTTATGTACACGCTCAGTAGTGACCAGTGCTGCACTTTATGTACACGCTCAGTAGTGACCAGTGCTGCACTTTATGTACACGCTCAGTAGTGACCAGTGCTGCACTTTATGTACATGCTCAGTAGTGACCAGTGCTGCACTTTATGTACATGCTCAGTAATGACCAGTGCTGCACTTTATGTACATGCTCAGTAGTGACCAGTGCTGCACTTTATGTACACGCTCAGTAGTGACCAGTTCTGCAGTTTATATACACACTCAGTAGTGACCAGTGCTGCACTTTATGTACACGCTCAGTAGTGACCAGTGCTGCACTTTATGTACATGCTCAGTAATGACCAGTGCTGCACTTTATGTACATGCTCAGTAGTGACCAGTGCTGTACTTTATGTACATGCTCAGTAGTGACCAGTGCTGCACTTTATGTACATGCTCAGTAGTGACCAGTGCTGCACTTTATGTACATGCTCAGTAGTGACCAGTGCTGCACTTTATGTACATGCTCAGTAGTGACCAGTGCTGCACTTTATGTACATGCTCAGTAGTGACCAGTGCTGCACTTTATGTACATGCTCAGTAGTGACCAGTGCTGCACTTTATGTACATGCTCAGTAGTGACCAGTGCTGCACGTTATGTACATGCTCAGTAGTGACCAGTGCTGCACTTTATGTACACGCTCAGTAGTGACCAGTGCTGCACTTTATGTACATGCTCAGTAGTGACCAGTGCTGCACTTTATGTACACGCTCAGTAGTGACCAGTGCTGCACTTTATGTACACGCTCAGCAGTGACCAGTGCTGCACTTTATGTACATGCTCAGTAGTGACCAGTGCTGCACTTTATGTACATGCTCAGTAGTGACCAGTGCTGCACTTTATGTACACGCTCAGTAGTGACCAGTGCTGCACTTTATGTACACGCTCAGTAGTGAACAATGCTGCACTTTATGTACACGCTCAGTAGTGACCAGTGCTGCACTTTATGTACACGCTCAGTAGTGACCAGGGCTGCACTTTATGTACACGCTCAGTAGTGACCAGTGCTGCACTTTATGTACACGCTCAGTAGTGACCAGTGCTTCACTTTATGTACACGCTCAGTAGTGACCAGTGCTGCACTTTATGTACACGCTCAGTAGTGACCAGTGCTGCACTTTATGTACACGCTCAGTAGTGACCAGTGCTGTACTTTATGTACACGCTCAGTAGTGACCAGTGCTGCACTTTATGTACACGCTCAGTAGTGACCAGTGCTGCACTTTATGTACACGCTCAGTAGTGACCAGTGCTGCACTTTATGTACACGCTCAGTAGTGACCAGTGCTGCACTTTATGTACACGCTCAGTAGTGACCAGTGCTGCACTTTATGTACATGCTCAGTAGTGACCAGTGCTGCACTTTATGTACACGCTCAGTACTGACCAGTGCTGCACTTTATGTACACGCTCAGTAGTGACCAGTGCTGCACTTTATGTACACGCTCAGTAGTGACCAGTGCTGCACTTTATGTACACGCTCAGTAGTGACCAGTGCTGCACTTTATGTACACGCTCAGTATTGACCAGTGCTGCACTTTATGTACATGCTCAGTAGTGACCAGTGCTGCACTTTATGTACGTGCTCAGTAGTGACCAGTGCTGCACTTTATGTACGTGCTCAGTAGTGACCAGTGCTGCACTTTATGTACACGCTCAGTAGTGACCAGGGCTGCACTTTATGTACACGCTCAGTAGTGACCAGTGCTGCACTTTACGTACACGCTCAGTAGTGACCAGTGCTGCACTTTATGTACATACTCAGTAGTGACCAGTGCTGCACTTTATGTACACGCTCAGTATTGACCAGTGCTGCACTTTATGTACATGCTCAGTAGTGACCAGTGCTGCACTTTATGTACACGCTCAGTAGTGACCAGTGCTGCACTTTATGTACATGCTCAGTAGTGACCAGTGCTGCACTTTATGTACACGCTCAGTAGTGACCAGTGCTGCACTTTATGTACACGCTCAGTAGTGACCAGTGCTGCTCTTTATGTACACGCGCAGTAGTGACCAGTGCTGCACTTTATGTACACACTCAGTAGTGACCAGAGCTGCACTTTATGTACATGCTCAGTAGTGACCGGGGCTGCACTTTATGTACACGCTCAGTAGTGACCAGTGCTGCACTTTATGTACATACTCAGTAGTGACCAGTGCTGCACTTTATGTACATACTCAGTAGTGACCAGAGCTGCACTTTATGTACACACTCAGTAGTGACCAGAGCTGCACTTTATGTACATGCTCAGTAGTGACCGGGGCTGCACTTTATGTACACGCTCAGTAGTGACCAGTGCTGCACTTTATGTACATACTCAGTAGTGACCAGTGCTGCACTTTATGCACATGCTCAGTAGTGACCAGTGCTGCACTTTATGTACATGCTCAGTAGTGACCAGTGCTGCACTTTATGTACACGCTCAGCAGTGACCAGTGCTGCTCTTTATGTACACGCTCAGTAGTGACCAGTGCTGCACTTTATGTACACGCTCAGTAGTGACCAGTGCTGCACTTTATGTACATGCTCAGTAGTGACCAGTGCTGCACTTTATGTACATACTCAGTAGTGACCAGAGCTGCACTTTATGTACACGCTCAGTAGTGACCAGTGCTGCACTTTATGTACATGCTCAGTAGTGACCGGGGCTGCACTTTATGTACATGCTCAGTAGTGACCAGTGCTGCACTTTATGTACATGCTCAGTAGTGACCAGTGCTGCACTTTATGTACATGCTCAGTAGTGACCAGTGCTGCACTTTATGTACATGCTCAGTAGTGACCGGGGCTGCACTTTATCTACACTCTCAGTAGTGACCAGTGCTGCACTTTATGTACACGCTCAGTAGTGACCAGTGCTGCACTTTATGTACATACTCAGTAGTGACCAGTGCTGAACTTTATGCACATGCTCAGTAGTGACCAGTGGTGCACTTTATGTACATGCTCAGTAGTGAGTGATCAGTGCTGCACTTTATGTACATGCTCAGTAGTGACCAGTGCTGCACTTTATGTACATGCTCAGTAGTGACCAGAGCTGCACTTTATGTACACGCTCAGTAGTGACCAGAGCTGCACTTTATGTACACGCTCAGTAGTGACCAGTGCTGCACTTTATGTACACGCTCAGTAGTGACCAGAGCTGC
This sequence comes from Phyllobates terribilis, assembly GCF_046119375.1. Classification (NCBI taxonomy): domain Eukaryota; kingdom Metazoa; phylum Chordata; class Amphibia; order Anura; family Dendrobatidae; genus Phyllobates; species Phyllobates terribilis. The sequence goes on along the minus strand of NW_027363521.1, from coordinate 569,246 downwards.
ACTTTATGTACACGCTCAGTAGTGACCAGAGCTGCACTTTATGTACACGCTCAGTAGTGACCAGTGCTGCACTTTATGTACACGCTCAGTAGTGACCAGTGCTGCACTTTATCCACATGCTCAGTAGTGACCAGTGCTGCACTTTATGTACACGCTCAGTAGTGACCAGTGCTGCACTTTATGTACATGCTCAGTAGTGACCAGTGCTGCTCTTTATGTACACGCTCAGTAGTGACCAGTGCTGCACTTTATGTACACGCTCAGTAGTGACCAGTGTTGCACTTTATGTACATGCTCAGTAGTGAGTGACCAGTGCTGCACTTTATGTACATGCTCAGTAGTGAGTGACCAGTGCTGCACTTTATGTACATGCTCAGTAGTGACCAGTGCTGCACTTTATGTACATGCTCAGTAGTGACCAGTGCTGCACTTTATCTACATGCTCAGTAGTGACCAGTGCTGCACTTTATGTACATGCTCAGTAGTGAGTGACCAGTGCTGCACTTTATGTACATGCTCAGTAGTGACCAGTGCTGCACTTTATGTTCGTGCTCAGTAGTGACCAGTCCTGCACTTTATGTACATGCTCAGTAGTGACCAGTGCTGCACTTTATGTACACGCTCAGCAGTGACCAGTGCTGCACTTTATGTACATGCTCAGTAGTGACCAGTGCTGCACTTTATGTACGTGCTCAGTAGTGACCAGTGCTGCACTTTATGTACATGTTCAGTAGTGAGTGACCAGTGCTGCACTTTATGTACATGCTCAGTAGTGTCCAGTGCTGCACTTTATGTACATGCTCAGTAGTGACCAGTGCTGCACTTTATGTACGTGCTCAGTAGTGACCAGTGCTGCACTTTATGTACATGTTCAGTAGTGAGTGACCAGTGCTGCACTTTATGTACATGCTCAGTAGTGTCCAGTGCTGCACTTTATGTACATGCTCAGTAGTGACCAGTGCTGCACTTTATGTACATGTTCAGTAGTGAGTGACCAGTGCTGCACTTTATGTACATGCTCAGTAGTGTCCAGTGCTGCACTTTATGTACATGCTCAGTAGTGACCAGTGCTGCACTTTATGTACACGATCAGTAGGGACCAGTGCTGCACTTTATGTACACGCTCAGTAGTGACCAGTGCTGCACTTTATGTACACGCTCAGTAGTGACCAGTGCTGCACTTTATGTACAAGCTCAGTAGTGACCAGTGCTGCACTTTATGTACACGCTCAGTAGTGACCAGTGCTGCACTTTATGTACACGCTCAGTAGTGACCAGTGCTGCACTTTATGTACACGCTCAGTAGTGACCAGTGCTGCACTTTATGTACACGCTCAGTAGTGACCAGTGCTGCACTTTATGTACACGCTCAGTAGTGACCAGTGCTGCACTTTATGTACATGCTCAGTAGTGAGTGACCAGTGCTGCACTTTATGTACATGCTCAGCAGTGACCAGTGCTGCACTTTATGTACACGCTCAGCAGTGACCAGTGCTGCACTTTATGTACACGCTCAGTAGTGACCAGTGCTGCACTTTATGTACATACTCAGTAGTAACCAGTGCTGCACTTTATGTACGTGCTCAGTAGTGACCAGTGCTGCACTTTATGTACGTGCTCAGTAGTGACCAGTGCTGCACTTTATGTACATACTCAGTAGTGACCAGTGCTGCACTTTATGTACATGCACAGTAGTGACCAGTGCTGCACTTTATGTACATGCTCAGTAGTGACCAGTGCTGCACTTTATGTACATGCTCAGTAGTGACCAGTGCTGCACTTTATGTACATGCTCAGTAGTGACCAGTGCTGCACTTTATGTACATGCTCAGTAGTGACCAGTGCTGCACTTTATGCACACGCTCAGTAGTGACCAGTGCTGCACTTTATGTACATACTCAGTAGTGACCAGTGCTGCACTTTATGTACACGCTCAGTAGTGACCAGTGCTGCACTTTATGTACATGCTCAGTAGTGACCGGGGCTGCACTTTATGTACATGCTCAGTAGTGACCAGTGCTGCACTTTATGTACATGCTCAGTAGTGACCAGTGCTGCACTTTATGTACATGCTCAGTAGTGACCAGTGCTGCACTTTATGTACATGCTCAGTAGTAACCAGTGCTGCACTTTATGTACATGCTCAGTAGTGACCAGAGCTGCACTTTATGTACACGCTCAGTAGTGACCAGAGCTGCACTTTATGTACATGCTCAGTAGTGACCAGTGCTGCACTTCATGTACATGCATAGTAGTGACCAGTGCTGCACTTTATGTACACGCTCAGTAGTGACCAGTGCTGCACTTTATGTACATGCTCAGTAGTGACCAGTGCTGCACTTTATGTACATGCTCAGTAGTGACCAGTGCTGCACTTTATGTACATGCTCAGTAGTGAGCAGTGCTGCACTTTATGTACACGCTCAATAGTGACCAGTGCTGCACTTTATGTACATGCTCAGTAGTGACCAGTGCTGCACTTTATGTACATGCTCAGTAGTGACCAGTGCTGCACTTTATGTACACGCTCAGTAGTGACCAGTGCTGCACTTTATGTACACGCTCAGTAGTGACCAGTGCTGCACTTTGTGCACATGCTCAGTAGTGACCAGTGCTGCACTTTATGTACATGCTCAGTAGTGACCAGTGCTGCACTTTATGTACATGCTCAGTAGTGACCAGTGCTGCACTTTATGTACACGCTCAGTAGTGACCAGTGCTGCACTTTATGTACACGCTCAGTAGTGACCAGTGCTGCACTTTATGTACACGCTCAGTAGTGACCAGTGCTGCACTTTATGTACACGCTCAGTAGTGACCAGTGCTGCACTTTATGTACACGCTCAGTAGTGACCAGTGCTGCACTTTATGTACACGCTCAGTAGTGACCAGTGCTGCACTTTATGTACACGCTCAGTAGTGACCAGTGCTGCACTTTATGTACACGCTCAGTAGTGACCAGTGCTGCACTTTATGTGCACGCTCAGTAGTGACCAGTGCTGCACTTTATGTACATGCTCAGTAGTGACCAGTGCTGCACTTTATGTACACGCTCAGTAGTGACCAGTGCTGCACTTTATGTACACGCTCAGTAGTGACCAGTGCTGCACTTTATGTACATGCTCAGTAGTGACCAGTGCTGCTCTTTATGTACACGCTCAGTAGTGACCAGTGCTGCACTTTATGTACACGCTCAGTAGTGACCAGTGCTGCACTTTATGTACATGCTCAGTAGTGAGTGACCAGTGCTGCACTTTATGTACATGCTCAGTAGTGAGTGACCAGTGCTGCACTTTATGTACATGCTCAGTAGTGACCAGTGCTGCACTTTATGTACATGCTCAGTAGTGACCAGTGCTGCACTTTATCTACATGCTCAGTAGTGACCAGTGCTGCACTTTATGTACATGCTCAGTAGTGAGTGACCAGTGCTGCACTTTATGTACATGCTCAGTAGTGACCAGTGCTGCACTTTATGTACATGCTCAGTAGTGACCAGTGCTGCACTTTATGTACACGCTCAGTAGTGACCAGTGCTGCACTTTATGTACACGCTCAGTAGTGACCAGTGCTGCACTTTATGTACACGCTCAGTAGTGACCAGTGCTGCACTTTATGTACACTCTCAGTAGTGACCAGTGCTGCACTTTATGTACGTGCTCAGTAGTGACCAGTGCTGCACTTTATGTACAAGCTCAGTAGTGACCAGTGCTGCACTTTATGTACGTGCTCAGTAGTGACCAGTGCTGCACTTTATGTACATGCTCAGTAGTGACCAGTGCTGCACTTTATGTACGTGCTCAGTAGTGACCAGTGCTGCACTTTATGTACATGCTCAGTAGTGACCAGTGCTGCACTTTATGTACACGCTCAGTAGTGACCAGTGCTGCACTTTATGTACACGCTCAGTAGTGACCAGTGCTGCACTTTATGTACACGCTCGGTAGTGACCAGTGCCGCGCTTTATGTACATGCTCAGTAGTGACCAGTGCTGCACTTTATGTACGTGCTCAGTAGTGACCAGAGCTGCACTTTATGTACACGCTCAGTAGTGACCAGAGCTGCACTTTATGTACACTCTCAGCAGTGACCAGTGCTGCACTTTATGTACATGCTCAGTAGTGACCAGAGCTGCACTTTATGTACACACTCAGTAGTGACCAGTGCTGCACTTTATGTACACGCTCGGTAGTGACCAGTGCTGCACTTTATGTACACGCTCAGTAGTGACCAGTGCTGCACTTTATGTACACGCTCAGTAGTGAGTGACCAGTGCCGCGCTTTATGTACATGCTCAGTAGTGACCAGTGCTGCACTTTATGTACGTGCTCAGTAGTGACCAGAGCTGCACTTTACTCACACGCTCAGTAGTGACCAGAGCTGCACTTTATGTACACGCTCAGTAGTGACCAGTGCTGCACTTTATGTACACGCTCGGTAGTGACCAGTGCCGCACTTTATGTACATGCTCAGTAGTGACCAGTGCTGCACTTTATGTACATGCTCAGTAGTGACCAGTGCTGCACTTTATGTACGTGCTCAGTAGTGACCAGTGCTGCACTTTATGTACATGCTCAGTAGTGACCAGTGCTGCACTTTATGTACATGCTCAGTAGTGACCAGTGCTGCACTTTATGTACATGCTCAGTAGTGACCAGTGCTGCACTTTATGTACATGCTCAGTAGTGACAAGTGCTGCAATTTATGTACACGCTCAGTAGTGACCAGTTCTGCAGTTTATGTACATGCTCAGTAGTGACCAGTGCTGCACTTTATGTACATGGTCAGTAGTGACCAGTGCTGCACTTTATGTACATGCTCAGTAGTGACCAGTGCTGCACTTTATGTACACGCTCAGTAGCGACCAGTGCTGCAGTTTATATACACACTCAGTAGTGACCAGAGCTGCACTTTATGTACAAGCTCAGTAGTGACCAGTGTTGCACTTTATGTACGTGCTCAGTAGTGACCAGTGCTGCACTTTATGTACACGCTCAGTAGTGACCAGCGCTGCTCTTTATGTACACGCTCAGTAGTGACCAGTGCTGCACTTTATGTACACGCTCAGTAGTGACCAGTGCTGCACTTTATGTACACGCTCAGTAGTGACCAGAGCTGCACTTTATGTACACGCTCAGTAGTGACCAGTGCTGCACTTTATGTACACGCTCAGTAGTGACCAGTGCTGCACTTTATGTACGTGCTCAGTAGTGACCAGTGCTGCACTTTATGTACACGCTCAGTAGTGACCAGTGCTGCACTTTATGTACACGCTCAGTAGTGACCAGTGCTGCACTGTATGTACACGCTCAGTAGTGAGTGACCAGTGCTGCACTTTATGTACACGCTCAGTAGTGACCAGTGCTGCACTGTATGTACATGCTCAGTAGTGAGTGACCCGTGCTGCACTTTATGTACACGCTCAGTAGTGACCAGTGCTGCACTGTATGTACATGCTCAGTAGTGAGTGACCCGTGCTGCAGTTTATGTACACGCTCAGTAGTGACCAGTGCTGCTCTTTATGTACACGCTCAGTAGTGACCAGTGCTGCACTTTATGTACACGCTCAGTAGTGACCAGTGCTGCACTTTATGTACATGCTCAGTAGTGACCAGTGCTTCACTTTATGTACACGCTCAGTAGTGACCAGTGCTTCACTTTATGTACGTGCTCAGTAGTGACCAGTGCTGACTTTATGTACACGCTTAGTAGTGACCAGTGCTTCACTTTATGTACACTCTCAGTAGTGACCAGTGCTGCACTTTATGTACACGCTCAGTAGTGACCAGTGCTTCACTTTATGTACGTGCTCAGTAGTGACCAGTGCTGCACTTTATGTACACGCTCAGTAGTGACCAGTGCTGCACTTTATGTACATGCTCAGTAGTGACCAGTGCTGCACTTTATGTACATGCTCAGTAATGACAAGTGCTGCACTTTATGTACATGCTCAGTAGTGACCAGTGCTTCACTTTATGTACACGCTCAGTAGTGAACAGTGCTTCACTTTATGTACGTGCTCAGTAGTGACCAGTGCTGACTTTATGTACACGCTTAGTAGTGACCAGTGCTTCACTTTATGTACACTCTTAGTAGTGACCAGTGCTGCACTTTATGTACACGCTCAGTAGTGACCAGTGCTTCACTTTATGTACACGCTCAGTAGTGACCAGTGCTGCACTTTATGTACATGCTCAGTAGTGACCAGTGCTGCACTTTATGTACATGCTCCGTAGTGACCAGTGCTGCACTTTATGTACATGCTCAGTAGTGACCAGTGCTGCACTTTATGTACATGCTCAGTAGTGACCAGTGCTGCACTTTATGTACACGCTCAGTAGTGACCAGTGCTGCACTTTATGTACACGCTCAGTAGTGACCAGTGCTGCACTTTATGTACACGCTCAGTAGTGACCAGTGCTGCACTTTATGTACGTGCTCAGTAGTGACCAGTGCTGCACTTTATGTACAAGCTCAGTAGTGACCAGTGCTGCACTTTATGTACGTGCTCAGTAGTGACCAGTGCTGCACTTTATGTACATGCTCAGTAGTGACCAGTGCTGCACTTTATGTACGTGCTCAGTAGTGACCAGTGCTGCACTTTATGTACATGCTCAGTAGTGACCAGTGCTGCACTTTATGTACACGCTCAGTAGTGACCAGTGCTGCACTTTATGTACACGCTCAGTAGTGACCAGTGCTGCACTTTATGTACACGCTCGGTAGTGACCAGTGCCGTGCTTTATGTACATGCTCAGTAGTGACCAGTGCTGCACTTTATGTACGTGCTCAGTAGTGACCAGAGCTGCACTTTATGTACACGCTCAGTAGTGACCAGAGCTGCACTTTATGTACACTCTCAGCAGTGACCAGTGCTGCACTTTATGTACATGCTCAGTAGTGACCAGAGCTGCACTTTATGTACACACTCAGTAGTGACCAGTGCTGCACTTTATGTACACGCTCGGTAGTGACCAGTGCTGCACTTTATGTACACGCTCAGTAGTGACCAGTGCTGCACTTTATGTACACGCTCAGTAGTGAGTGACCAGTGCCGCGCTTTATGTACATGCTCAGTAGTGACCAGTGCTGCACTTTATGTACGTGCTCAGTAGTGACCAGAGCTGCACTTTACTCACACGCTCAGTAGTGACCAGAGCTGCACTTTATGTACACGCTCAGTAGTGACCAGTGCTGCACTTTATGTACACGCTCGGTAGTGACCAGTGCCGCACTTTATGTACATGCTCAGTAGTGACCAGTGCTGCACTTTATGTACATGCTCAGTAGTGACCAGTGCTGCACTTTATGTACGTGCTCAGTAGTGACCAGTGCTGCACTTTATGTACATGCTCAGTAGTGACCAGTGCTGCACTTTATGTACATGCTCAGTAGTGACCAGTGCTGCACTTTATGTACATGCTCAGTAGTGACCAGTGCTGCACTTTATGTACATGCTCAGTAGTGACAAGTGCTGCAATTTATGTACACGCTCAGTAGTGACCAGTTCTGCAGTTTATGTACATGCTCAGTAGTGACCAGTGCTGCACTTTATGTACATGCTCAGTAGTGACCAGTGCTGCACTTTATGTACATGGTCAGTAGTGACCAGTGCTGCACTTTATGTACATGCTCAGTAGTGACCAGTGCTGCACTTTATGTACATGCTCAGTAGTGACCAGTGCTGCACTTTATGTACATGCTTAGTAGTGACCAGTGCTGCACTTTATGTACACGCTCAGTAGTGACCAGTGCTGCACTTTATGTACATGCTCAGTAGTGACCAGTGCTGCACTTTATGTACACGCTCAGTAGCGACCAGTGCTGCAGTTTATATACACACTCAGTAGTGACCAGAGCTGCACTTTATGTACAAGCTCAGTAGTGACCAGTGTTGCACTTTATGTACGTGCTCAGTAGTGACCAGTGCTGCACTTTATGTACACGCTCAGTAGTGACCAGCGCTGCACTTTATGTACATGCTCAGTAGTGACCAGTGCTGCACTATATGTACGTGCTCAGTAGTGACCAGTGCTGCACTTTATGTACAAGCTCAGTAGTGACCAGTGCTGCACTTTATGTACACGCTCAGTAGTGACCAGTGCTGCACTTTATGTACACGCTCAGTAGTGACCAGAGCTGCACTTTATGTACACGCTCAGTAGTGACCAGTGCTGCACTTTATGTACACGCTCAGTAGTGACCAGTGCTGCACTTTATGTACGTGCTCAGTAGTGACCAGTGCTGCACTTTATGTACACGCTCAGTAGTGACCAGTGCTGCACTTTATGTACACGCTCAGTAGTGACCAGTGCTGCACTGTATGTACACGCTCAGTAGTGAGTGACCAGTGCTGCACTTTATGTACACGCTCAGTAGTGACCAGTGCTGCACTTTATGTACACGCTCAGTAGTGACCAGTGCTGCACTGTATGTACATGCTCAGTAGTGAGTGACCCGTGCTGCACTTTATGTACACGCTCAGTAGTGACCAGTGCTGCACTGTATGTACATGCTCAGTAGTGAGTGACCCGTGCTGCAGTTTATGTACACGCTCAGTAGTGACCAGTGCTGCTCTTTATGTACACGCTCAGTAGTGACCAGTGCTGCACTTTATGTACACGCTCAGTAGTGACCAGTGCTGCACTTTATGTACATGCTCAGTAGTGACCAGTGCTTCACTTTATGTACACGCTCAGTAGTGACCAGTGCTTCACTTTATGTACGTGCTCAGTAGTGACCAGTGCTGACTTTATGTACACGCTTAGTAGTGACCAGTGCTTCACTTTATGTACACTCTCAGTAGTGACCAGTGCTGCACTTTATGTACACGCTCAGTAGTGACCAGTGCTTCACTTTATGTACGTGCTCAGTAGTGACCAGTGCTGCACTTTATGTACACGCTCAGTAGTGACCAGTGCTGCACTTTATGTACATGCTCAGTAGTGACCAGTGCTGCACTTTATGTACATGCTCAGTAATGACAAGTGCTGCACTTTATGTACATGCTCAGTAGTGACCAGTGCTTCACTTTATGTACACGCTCAGTAGTGAACAGTGCTTCACTTTATGTACGTGCTCAGTAGTGACCAGTGCTGACTTTATGTACACGCTTAGTAGTGACCAGTGCTTCACTTTATGTACACTCTTAGTAGTGACCAGTGCTGCACTTTATGTACACGCTCAGTAGTGACCAGTGCTTCACTTTATGTACACGCTCAGTAGTGACCAGTGCTGCACTTTATGTACATGCTCAGTAGTGACCAGTGCTGCACTTTATGTACATGCTCCGTAGTGACCAGTGCTGCACTTTATGTACATGCTCAGTAGTGACCAGTGCTGCACTTTATGTACATGCTCAGTAGTGACCAGTGCTGCACTTTATGTACACGCTCAGTAGTTACCAGTGCTGCACTTTATGTACACTCTCAGTAGTGACCAGTGCTGCACTTTATGTACATGCTCAGTAGTGACCAGTGCTTCACTTTATGTACGTGCTCAGTAGTGACCAGTGTTGCACTTTATGTACACGCTTAGTAGTGACCAGTGCTGCACTTTATATGCATGCTGAGTAGTCACCAGTGCTGCACTTTATATACATGCTCAGTAATGACAAGTGCTGCACTTTATGTACAAGCTCAGTAGTGACCAGTGCTTCACTTTATGTACGAGATCAGTAGTTACCAGTGCTGCACTTTATGTACATGCTCAGTAGTGACCAGTGCTGCACTTTATGTACATGCTCAGTAGTGACCAGTGCTGCACTTTATGTACATGCTCAGTAGTGACCAGTGCTGCAATTTATGTACACACTCAGTAGTGACCAGTGCTGCACTTTATGTACATGCTCAGTAGTGACCAGTGCTGCACTTTATGTACACTCTCAGTAGTGACCAGTGCTGCACTTTATGTACATGCTCAGTAGTGACCAGTGCTGCACTTTATGTACACGCTCAGTAGTGACCAGTGCTGATCTTTATGTACACGCTCAGTAGTGACCAGTGCTGCACTTTATGTACACGCTCAGTAGTGACCAGTGCTGCACTTTATGTACATGCTCAGTAGTGACCAGTGCTTCACTTTATGTACACGCTCAGTAGTGACCAGTGCTTCACTTTATGTACGTGCTCAGTAGTGACCAGTGCTGACTTTATGTACACGCTTAGTAGTGACCAGTGCTTCACTTTATGTACACTCTCAGTAGTGACCAGTGCTGCACTTTATGTACACGCTCAGTAGTGACCAGTGCTTCACTTTATGTACGTGCTCAGTAGTGACCAGTGCTGCACTTTATGTACACGCTCAGTAGTGACCAGTGCTGCACTTTATGTACATGCTCAGTAGTGACCAGTGCTGCACTTTATGTACATGCTCAGTAATGACAAGTGCTGCACTTTATGTACATGCTCAGTAGTGACCAGTGCTTCACTTTATGTACACGCTCAGTAGTGAACAGTGCTTCACTTTATGTACGTGCTCAGTAGTGACCAGTGCTGACTTTATGTACACGCTTAGTAGTGACCAGTGCTTCACTTTATGTACACTCTTAGTAGTGACCAGTGCTGCACTTTATGTACACGCTCAGTAGTGACCAGTGCTTCACTTTATGTACATGCTCAGTAGTGACCAGTGCTGCACTTTATGTACATGCTCCGTAGTGACCAGTGCTGCACTTTATGTACATGCTCAGTAGTGACCAGTGCTGCACTTTATGTACATGCTCAGTAGTGACCAGTGCTGCACTTTATGTACACGCTCAGTAGTGACCAGTGCTGCACTTTATGTACACTCTCAGTAGTGACCAGTGCTGCACTTTATGTACATGCTCAGTAGTGACCAGTGCTTCACTTTATGTACGTGCTCAGTAGTGACCAGTGTTGCACTTTATGTACACGCTTAGTAGTGACCAGTGCTGCACTTTATATGCATGCTGAGTAGTCACCAGTGCTGCACTTTATATACATGCTCAGTAATGACAAGTGCTGCACTTTATGTACAAGCTCAGTAGTGACCAGTGCTTCACTTTATGTACGAGATCAGTAGTGACCAGTGCTGCACTTTATGTACATGCTCAGTAGTGACCAGTGCTGCACTTTATGTACATGCTCAGTAGTGACCAGTGCTGCACTTTATGTACATGCTCAGTAGTGACCAGTGCTGCAATTTATGTACACACTCAGTAGTGACCAGTGCTGCACTTTATGTACATGCTCAGTAGTGACCAGTGCTGCACTTTATGTACACTCTCAGTAGTGACCAGTGAAGCACTTTATGTACATGCTCAGTAATGACAAGTGCTGCACTTTATGTACACGCTCAGTAGTGACCAGTGCTGCACTTTATGTACATGCTCAGTAGTGAACAGTGCTGCACTTTATGTACACGCTCAGTAGTGACCAGTGCTGTACTTTATGTACATGCTCAGTAGTGACCAGTGCTGCACTTTATGTACATGCTCAGTAGTGAATAGTGCTGCACTTTATGTACATGCTCAGTATTGACCAGTGCTGCACTTTATGTACATGCTCAGTAGTGACAAGTGCTGCACATTATGTACACGCTCAGTAGTGACCAGTGCTGCACTTTATGTACATGCTCAGTAGTGATCAGTGCTGCACTTTATGTACGTGCTCAGTAGTGACCAGTGCTGCACTTTATGTACACTCTCAGTAGTGACCAGTGCTGCACTTCATGTACACGCTCAGTAGTGACCAGTGCTTCACTTTATGTACACGCTCAGTAGTGACCAGAGCTTCACTTTATGTACATGCTCAGTAGTGACCAGTGTTGCACTTTATGTACATGCTTAGTAGTGACCAGTGCTGCACTTTATATGCATGCTGAGTAGTCACCAGTGCTGCACTTTATGTACATGCTCAGTAATGACAAGTGCTGCACTTTATGTACAAGCTCAGTAGTGACCAGTGCTTCACTTTATGTACGAGCTCAGTAGTGACCAGTGCTGCACTTTATGTACATGCTCAGTAGTGACCAGTGCTGCACTTTATGTTCATTCTCAGCAGTGACCAGTGCTGCACTTTATGTACACGCTCAGTAGTGACCACTGCTGCACTTTATGTTCATTCTCAGCAGTGACCAGTGCTGCACTTTATGTACACGCTCAGTAGTGACCAGTGCTGCACTTTATGTACATGCTCAGTAGTGACCAGTGCTGCACTTTATGTACATGCTCAGTAGTGACCAGTGCTGCACTTTATGTACATGCTCAGTAGTGACCAGTGCTGCACTTTATGTTCATTCTCAGCAGTGACCAGTGCTGCACTTTATGTACACGCTCAGTAGTGACCAGTGCTGCACTTTATGTACATGCTCAGTAGTGACCAGTGCTGCACTTTATGTACATGCTCAGTAGTGACCAGTGCTGCACTTTATGTACATGCTCAGTAGTGACCAGTGCTGCAATTTATGTACACACTCAGTAGTGACCAGTGCTGCACTTTATGTACATGCTCAGTAGTGACCAGTGCTGCAATTTATGTACACACTCAGCAGTGACCAGTGCTGCACTTTATGTACACGCTCAGTAGTGACCAGTGCTGCACTTTATGTACATGCTCAGTAGTGAACAGTGCTGCACTTTATGTACACGCTCAGTAGTGACCAGTGCTGCACTTTATGTACATGCTCAGTAGTGACCAGTGCTGCACTTTATGTACATGCTCAGTAGTAAATAGTGCTGCACTTTATGTACATGCTCAGTATTGACCAGTGCTGCACTTTATGTACATGCTCAGTAGTGACAAGTGCTGCACATTATGTACACGCTCAGTAGTGACCAGTGCTGCACTTTATGTACACGCTCAGTAGTGACGAGTGCTGCACTTTATGTACATGCTCAGTAGTGACCAGTGCTGCACTTTATGTACATGCTCAGTAGTGACCAGTGCTGCACTTTATGTACGTGCTCAGTAGTGACCAGTGCTGCACTTTATGTACGTGCTCAGTAGTGACCAGTGCTGCACTTTATGTACGTGCTCAGTAGTGACCAGTGCTGCACTTTATGTACATGCTCAGTAGTGACCAGAGCTGCACTTTATGTACACGCTCAGTAGTGACCAGTGCTGCACTTTATGTACACGCTCAGTAGTGACCAGTGCTGCACTTTATGTACATGCTCAGTAGTGACCAGTGCTGCACTTTATGTACATGCTCAGTAGTGAATAGTGCTGCACTTTATGTACATGCTCAGTATTGACCAGTGCTGCACTTTATGTACATGCTCAGTAGTGACAAGTGCTGCACATTATGTACACGCTCAGTAGTGACCAGTGCTGCACTTTATGTACGTGCTCAGTAGTGACCAGTGCTGCACTTTATGTACACGCTCAGTAGTGACCAGAGCTGCACTTTATGTACATGCTCAGTAATGACAAGTGCTGCACTTTATGTACACGCTCAGTAGTGACCAGTGCTGCACTTTATGTACATGCTCAGTAGTGAACAGTGCTGCACTTTATGTACACGCTCAGTAGTGACCAGTGCTGCACTTTATGTACATGCTCAGTAGTGACCAGTGCTGCACTTTATGTACATGCTCAGTAGTGACCAGTGCTGCACTTTATGTACATGCTCAGTAGTGAATAGTGCTGCACTTTATGTACATGCTCAGTATTGACCAGTGCTGCACTTTATGTACATGCTCAGTAGTGACAAGTGCTGCACATTATGTACACGCTCAGTAGTGACCAGTGCTGCACTTTATGTACACGCTCAGTAGTGACCAGAGCTGCACTTTATGTACATGCTCAGTAATGACAAGTGCTGCACTTTATGTACACGCTCAGTAGTGACCAGTGCTGCACTTTATGTACATGCTCAGTAGTGAACAGTGCTGCACTTTATGTACACGCTCAGTAGTGACCAGTGCTGCACTTTATGTACATGCTCAGTAGTGACCAGTGCTGCACTTTATGTACATGCTCAGTAGTGAATAGTGCTGCACTTTATGTACATGCTCAGTAGTGAATAGTGCTGCACTTTATGTACATGCTCAGTATTGACCAGTGCTGCACTTTATGTACATGCTCAGTAGTGACAAGTGCTGCACATTATGTACACGCTCAGTAGTGACCAGTGCTGCACTTTATGTACATGCTCAGTAGTGACCAGTGCTGCACTTTATGTACGTGCTCAGTAGTGACCAGTGCTGCACTTTATGTACACTCTCAGTAGTGACCAGTGCTGCACTTTATGTACACGCTTAGTAGTGACCAGTGCTTCACTTTATGTACACTCTCAGTAGTGACCAGTGCTGCACTTTATGTACATGTTCAGTAGTGACCAGTGCTTCACTTTATGTACATGCTCAGTAGTGACCAGTTTTGCACTTTATGTACACGCTTAGTAGTGACCAGTGCTGCACTTTATATGCATGCTGAGTAGTCACCAGTGCTGCACTTTATGTACATGCTCAGTAATGACAAGTGCTGCACTTTATGTACAAGCTCAGTAGTGACCAGTGCTTCACTTTATGTACGAGCTCAGTAGTGACCAGTGCTGCACTTTATGTACATGCTCAGTAGTGACCAGTGCTGCACTTTATGTTCATTCTCAGCAGTGACCAGTGCTGCACTTTATGTACATGCTCAGTAGTGACCAGTGCTGCACTTTATGTACACGCTCAGTAGTGACCAGTGCTGCACTTTATGTACATGCTCAGTAGTGACCAGTGCTGCACTTTATGTACATTCTCAGTAGTGACCAGTGCTGCACTTTATGTACATGCTCAGTAGTGACCAGTGCTGCAATTTATGTACACACTCAGTAGTGACCAGTGCTGCACTTTATGTACATGCTCAGTAGTGACCAGTGCTGCAATTTATGTACACACTCAGCAGTGACCAGTGCTGCACTTTATGTACACGCTCAGTAGTGACCAGTGCTGCACTTTATGTACATGCTCAGTAGTGAACAGTGCTGCACTTTATGTACATTCTCAGTAGTGACCAGTGCTGCACTTTATGTACACGCTCAGTAGTGACCAGTGCTGCACTTTATGTACACGCTCAGTAGTGACCAGTGCTGCACTTTATGTACATGCTCAGTAGTGACCAGTGCTGCACTTTATGTACATGCTCAGTAGTGAATAGTGCTGCACTTTATGTACATGCTCAGTATTGACCAGTGCTGCACTTTATGTACATGCTCAGTAGTGACAAGTGCTGCACATTATGTACACGCTCAGTAGTGACCAGTGCTGCACTTTATGTACATGCTCAGTAGTGATCAGTGCTGCACTTTATGTACGTGCTCAGTAGTGACCAGTGCTGCACTTTATGTACACTCTCAGTAGTGACCAGTGCTGCACTTCATGTACACGCTCAGTAGTGACCAGTGCTTCACTTTATGTACACGCTCAGTAGTGACCAGTGCTTCACTTTATGTACATGCTCAGTAGTGACCAGTGTTGCACTTTATGTACACGCTTAGTAGTGACCAGTGCTGCACTTTATATGCATGCTGAGTAGTCACCAGTGCTGCACTTTATGTACATGCTCAGTAATGACAAGTGCTGCACTTTATGTACAAGCTCAGTAGTGACCAGTGCTTCACTTTATGTACGAGCTCAGTAGTGACCAGTGCTGCACTTTATGTACATGCTCAGTAGTGACCAGTGCTGCACTTTATGTTCATTCTCAGCAGTGACCAGTGCTGCACTTTATGTACACGCTCAGTAGTGACCAGTGCTGCACTTTATGTACACGCTCAGTAGTGACCAGTGCTGCACTTTATGTACATGCTCAGTAGTGACCAGTGCTGCACTTTATGTACATGCTCAGTAGTGACCAGTGCTGCACTTTATGTACATGCTCAGTAGTGACCAGTGCTGCACTTTATGTTCATTCTCAGCAGTGACCAGTGCTGCACTTTATGTACACGCTCAGTAGTGACCAGTGCTGCACTTTATGTACATGCTCAGTAGTGACCAGTGCTGCACTTTATGTACATGCTCAGTAGTGACCAGTGCTGCACTTTATGTACATGCTCAGTAGTGACCAGTGCTGCAATTTATGTACACACTCAGTAGTGACCAGTGCTGCACTTTATGTACATGCTCAGTAGTGACCAGTGCTGCAATTTATGTACACACTCAGCAGTGACCAGTGCTGCACTTTATGTACACGCTCAGTAGTGACCAGTGCTGCACTTTATGTACATGCTCAGTAGTGAACAGTGCTGCACTTTATGTACACGCTCAGTAGTGACCAGTGCTGCACTTTATGTACATGCTCAGTAGTGACCAGTGCTGCACTTTATGTACATGCTCAGTAGTAAATAGTGCTGCACTTTATGTACATGCTCAGTATTGACCAGTGCTGCACTTTATGTACATGCTCAGTAGTGACAAGTGCTGCACATTATGTACACGCTCAGTAGTGACCAGTGCTGCACTTTATGTACACGCTCAGTAGTGACAAGTGCTGCACTTTATGTACATGCTCAGTAGTGACCAGTGCTGCACTTTATGTACATGCTCAGTAGTGACCAGTGCTGCACTTTATGTACGTGCTCAGTAGTGACCAGTGCTGCACTTTATGTACGTGCTCAGTAGTGACCAGTGCTGCACTTTATGTACGTGCTCAGTAGTGACCAGTGCTGCACTTTATGTACATGCTCAGTAGTGACCAGAGCTGCACTTTATGTACACGCTCAGTAGTGACCAGTGCTGCACTTTATGTACACGCTCAGTAGTGACCAGTGCTGCACTTTATGTACATGCTCAGTAGTGACCAGTGCTGCACTTTATGTACATGCTCAGTAGTGAATAGTGCTGCACTTTATGTACATGCTCAGTATTGACCAGTGCTGCACTTTATGTACATGCTCAGTAGTGACAAGTGCTGCACATTATGTACACGCTCAGTAGTGACCAGTGCTGCACTTTATGTACGTGCTCAGTAGTGACCAGTGCTGCACTTTATGTACACGCTCAGTAGTGACCAGAGCTGCACTTTATGTACACGCTCAGTAGTGACCAGTGCTGCACTTTATGTACATGCTCAGTAGTGAACAGTGCTGCACTTTATGTACACGCTCAGTAGTGACCAGTGCTGCACTTTATGTACATGCTCAGTAGTGACCAGTGCTGCACTTTATGTACATGCTCAGTAGTGACCAGTGCTGCACTTTATGTACATGCTCAGTAGTGACCAGTGCTGCACTTTATGTACATGCTCAGTAGTGACCAGTGCTGCACTTTATGTACACGCTCAGTAGTGACCAGTGCTGCACTTTATGTACATGCTCAGTAGTGACCAGTGCTGCACTTTATGTACATGCTCAGTAGTGACCAGTGCTGCACATTATGTACACGCTCAGTAGTGACCAGTGCTGCACTTTATGTACATGCTCAGTAGTGACCAGTGCTGCACTTTATGTACATGCTCAGTAGTGAACAGTGCTGCACTTTATGTACACGCTCAGTAGTGACCAGTGCTGCACTTTATGTACATGCTCAGTAGTGACCAGTGCTGCACTTTATGTACATGCTCAGTAGTGACCAGTGCTGCACATTATGTACACGCTCAGTAGTGACCAGTGCTGCACTTTATGTACACGCTCAGTAGTGACCAGAGCTGCACTTTATGTACATGCTCAGTAATGACAAGTGCTGCACTTTATGTACACGCTCAGTAGTGACCAGTGCTGCACTTTATGTACATGCTCAGTAGTGAACAGTGCTGCACTTTATGTACACGCTCAGTAGTGACCAGTGCTGCACTTTATGTACATGCTCAGTAGTGACCAGTGCTGCACTTTATGTACATGCTCAGTAGTGACCAGTGCTGCACTTTATGTACATGCTCAGTAGTGAATAGTGCTGCACTTTATGTACATGCTCAGTATTGACCAGTGCTGCACTTTATGTACATGCTCAGTAGTGACAAGTGCTGCACATTATGTACACGCTCAGTAGTGACCAGTGCTGCACTTTATGTACATGCTCAGTAGTGACCAGTGCTGCACTTTATGTACGTGCTCAGTAGTGACCAGTGCTGCACTTTATGTACACTCTCAGTAGTGACCAGTGCTGCACTTTATGTACACGCTCAGTAGTGACCAGTGCTTCACTTTATGTACACTCTCAGTAGTGACCAGTGCTGCACTTTATGTACATGCTCAGTAGTGACCAGTGCTTCACTTTATGTACATGCTCAGTAGTGACCAGTTTTGCACTTTATGTACACGCTTAGTAGTGACCAGTGCTGCACTTTATATGCATGCTGAGTAGTCACCAGTGCTGCACTTTATGTACATGCTCAGTAATGACAAGTGCTGCACTTTATGTACAAGCTCAGTAGTGACCAGTGCTTCACTTTATGTACGAGCTCAGTAGTGACCAGTGCTGCACTTTATGTACATGCTCAGTAGTGACCAGTGCTGCACTTTATGTTCATTCTCAGCAGTGACCAGTGCTGCACTTTATGTACATGCTCAGTAGTGACCAGTGCTGCACTTTATGTACATGCTCAGTAGTGACCAGTGCTGCACTTTATGTACATTCTCAGTAGTGACCAGTGCTGCACTTTATGTACATGCTCAGTAGTGACCAGTGCTGCAATTTATGTACACACTCAGTAGTGACCAGTGCTGCACTTTATGTACATGCTCAGTAGTGACCAGTGCTGCAATTTATGTACACACTCAGCAGTGACCAGTGCTGCACTTTATGTACACGCTCAGTAGTGACCAGTGCTGCACTTTATGTACATGCTCAGTAGTGAACAGTGCTGCACTTTATGTACATTCTCAGTAGTGACCAGTGCTGCACTTTATGTACACGCTCAGTAGTGACCAGTGCTGCACTTTATGTACACGCTCAGTAGTGACCAGTGCTGCACTTTATGTACATGCTCAGTAGTGACCAGTGCTGCACTTTATGTACATGCTCAGTAGTGAATAGTGCTGCACTTTATGTACATGCTCAGTATTGACCAGTGCTGCACTTTATGTACATGCTCAGTAGTGACCAGAGCTGCACTTTATGTACGTGCTCAGTAGTGACCAGTGCTGCACTTTATGTACATGCTCAGTAGTGACCAGAGCTGCACTTTATGTACACGCTCAGTAGTGACCAGTGCTGCACTTTATGTACACGCTCAGTAGTGACCAGTGCTGCACTTTATGTACATGCTCAGTAGTGACCAGTGCTGCACTTTATGTACAGTACAGACCAAAAGTTTGGACACGCCTTCTCATTTAAAGATTTTTCAGTATTTTCATGACTATGAAAATTGTACATTCACACTGAAGGCATCAAAACTATGAATTAACACATGTGGAATTATATACTTAACAAAAAAGTATGAAACAAATGAAAATATGTCTTATATTCTAGGTTCTTCACAGTAGCCACCTTTTGCTTTGATGACTGCTTTGCACACTCTTGGCATTCTCTTGATGAGCTTCTAGAGGTAGTCACCGGAAATGGTTTTCACTTCACAGGTGTGCCCTGTCAGGTTTAATAAGTGGGATTTCTTGCCTTATAAATGGGGTTGGGACCATCAGTTGTGTTGTGCAGAAGTCTGGTGGATACACAGCTGATAGTCCTACTGAATAGACTGTTAGAATTTGTATTATGGCAAGAAAATAGCAGCTAAGTAAAGAAAAACGAGTGGCCATCATTACTTTAAGAAATGAAGGTCAGTCAGTGCGAAAAATTGGGCAAACTTTGAAAGTGTCCCCAAGTGCAGTTGCAAAAACCATCAAGCGCTACAAAGAAACTGGCTCACATGAGGACCGCCCCAGGAAAGGAAGACCAAGAGTCACCTCTGCTTCTGAGGATAAGTTTATCCGAGTCACCAGCCTCAGAAATCGCAGGTTAACAGCAGCTCAGATTAGAGACCAGGTCAATGCCACACAGAGTTCTAGCAGCAGACACATCTCTACAACAACTGTTAAGAGGAGACTTTGTGCAGCAGGCCTTCATGGTAAAATAGCTGCTAGAAAACTACTGCTAAGGATTGGCAACAAGCAGAAGAGACTTGTTTGGACTAAAGAACACAAGGAATGGACATTAGACCAGTGGAAATCTGTGCTTTGGTCTGATGAGTCCAAATTTGAGATCTTTGGTTCCAACCACCGTGTCTTTGTGCGACGCAGAAAAGGTGAACGGATGGAGTCTACATGTCTGGTTCCCACCGTGAAGCATGGAGGAGGAGGTGTGATGGTGTGGGGGTGCTTTGCTGGTGACACTGTTGGGGATTTATTCAATATTGAAGGCAGACTGAACCAGCATGGCTACCACAGCATCTTGCAGCGGCATGCTATTCCATCCGGTTTGCGTTTAGTTGGACCATCATTTATCTTTCAACAGGACAATGACCCCAAACAACCTCCAGGCTGTGTAAGGGCTATTTGACCAAGAAGGAGAGTGATGGGGGGCTACACCAGATGACCTGGCCTCCACAGTCACCAGACCTGAACCCAATCGAGATGTTTGGGGTGAGCTGGACCGCAGAGTGAAGGCAAAAGGGCCAACAAGTGCTAAGCATCTCTGGGAACTCCTTCAAGATTGTTGGAAGACCATTTCCGGTGACTACCTCTTGAAGCTCATCAAGAGAATGCCAAGAGTGTGCAAAGCTGTCATCAAAGCAAAAGGTGGCTACTGTGAAGAACCTAGAATATAAGACATATTTTCAGTTGTTTCACACTTTTTTGTTAAGTATATAATTCCACATGTGGTAATTCATAGTTTTGATGCCTTCAGTGTGAATGTACAATTTTCATAGTCATGAAAATACAGAAAAACTTTAAATGAGAAGGTGTGTCCAAACTTTTGGTCTGTACTGTACATGCTCAATAGTGACCAGTGCTGCACTTTATGTACATGCTCAGCAGTGACCAGTGCTGCACTTTATGTACATGCTCAGTAGTGACCAGTGCTGCACTTTATGTACACGCTCGGTAGTGACCAGTGCCGCACTTTATGTACACGCTCAGTAGTGACCAGTGCCGCACTTTATGTACACGCTCGGTAGTGACCAGTGCCGCGCTTTATGTACACGGTGAGTAGTGACCAGAGCTGCACTTTATGTACACGCTCAGTAGTGACCAGTGCCGCGCTTTATGTACACGCTCGGTAGTGACCAGTGCCGCGCTTTATGTACACGCTCAGTAGTGACCAGTGCTGCACTTTATGTACATGCTCAGTAGTGACCAGAGCTGCACTTTATGTACACGCTCAGTAGTGACCAGTGCTGCACTTTATGTACATGCTCAGTAGTGACCAGTGCTGCACTTTATGTACACGCTCAGTAGTGACCAGTGCTGCACTTTATGTACATGCTCAGTAGAGACCAGTGCTGCACTTTATGTACACGCTCAGTAGTGACCAGTGCTGCACTGTATGTACACGCTCAGTAGTGACCAGTGCTGCACTTTATGTACACGCTCAGTAGTGACCAGTGCTGCACTTTATGTACACGCTCAGTAGTGACCAGTGCTGCACTTTATGTACACGCTCAGTAGTGACCAGTGCTGCACTTTATGTACATGCTCAGTAGTGACCAGTGCTGCACTTTATGTACACGCTCAGTAGTGACCAGTGCTGCACTTTATGTACATGCTCAGTAGTGAGCAGTGCTGCACTTTATGTACATGCTCAGTAGTGATCAGTGCTGCACTTTATGTACACGCTCAGTAGTGACCAGTGCTGCACTTTATGTACACGCTCAGTAGTGACCAGTGCTGCACTTTATGTACATGCTCAGTAGTGACCAGTGCTGCACTTTATGTACACGCTCAGTAGTGACCAGTTCTGCAGTTTATATACACACTCAGTAGTGACCAGTGCTGCACTTTATGTACGTGCTCAGTAGTGACCAGTGCTGCACTTTATGTACATGCTCAGTATTGAC
Source organism: Phyllobates terribilis (assembly GCF_046119375.1). NCBI lineage: Eukaryota > Metazoa > Chordata > Amphibia > Anura > Dendrobatidae > Phyllobates > Phyllobates terribilis. The sequence goes on along the minus strand of NW_027363521.1, from coordinate 547,365 downwards.
CAGTGCTGCACTTTATGTACACGCTCAGTAGTGACCAGTTCTGCAGTTTATATACACACTCAGTAGTGACCAGAGCTGCACTTTATGTACGTGCTCAGTAGTGACCAGTGCTGCACTTTATGTACATGCTCAGTAGTGACCAGTGCTGCACTTTATGTGCACGCTCAGTAGTGACCAGCGCTGCACTTTATGTACATGCTCAGTAGTGACCAGTGCTGCACTTTATGTACACGCTCAGTAGTGACCAGTGCTGTACTTTATGTACACGCTCAGTAGTGACCAGTGCTGCACTTTATGTACACGTTCAGTACTGACCAGTGCTGCACTTTATGTACATGCTCAGTAGTGAACAGTGCTGCACTTTATGTACACGCTCAGTAGTGACCAGTGCTGCACTTTATGTACATGCTCAGTAGTGAATAGTGCTGCACTTTATGTACATGCTCAGTAGTGATCAGTGCTGCACTTTATATACATACTCAGTAGTGACCAGTGCTGCACTTTATGTACACGCTCAGTAGTGACCAGTGCTGCACTTTATGTACATGCTCAGCAGTGACCAGTGCTGCATTTATGTACGTGCTCAGTAGTGACCAGTGCTGCACTTTATGTACACGCTCAGTAGTGATCAGTGCTGCACTTTATGTACATGCTCAGTAGTGACCGGTGCTGCACTTTATGTACATGCTCAGTAGTGACCAGTGCTTCACTTTATGTACGTGCTCAGTAGTGACCAGTTCTGCACTTTATGTACATGCTCAGTAGTGACCAGTGCTGCACTTTATGTACGTGCTCAGTAGTGACCAGTGCTGCACTTTATGTACATGCTCAGTAGTGACCAGTGCTGCACTTTATGTACACTCTCAGTAGTGACCAGTGCTGCACTTTATGTACGTGCTCAGTAGTGACCAGTGCTGCACTTTATATACATGCTCAGCAGTGACCAGTGCTGCATTTATGTACGTGCTCAGTAGTGACCAGTGCTGCACTTTATGTACACGCTCAGTAGTGATCAGTGCTGCACTTTATGTACATGCTCAGTAGTGACCAGTGCTGCACTTTATGTACGTGCTCAGTAGTGACCAGTGCTGCACTTTATATACATGCTCAGCAGTGACCAGTGCTGCATTTATGTACGTGCTCAGTAGTGACCAGTGCTGCACTTTATGTACACGCTCAGTAGTGATCAGTGCTGCACTTTATGTACATGCTCAGTAGTGACCGGTGCTGCACTTTATGTACATGCTCAGTAGTGACCAGTGCTTCACTTTATGTACGTGCTCAGTAGTGACCAGTTCTGCACTTTATGTACATGCTCAGTAGTGACCAGTGCTGCACTTTATGTACGTGCTCAGTAGTGACCAGTGCTGCACTTTATGTACATGCTCAGTAGTGACCAGTGCTGCACTTTATGTACACTCTCAGTAGTGACCAGTGCTGCACTTTATGTACACGCTCAGTAGTGACCAGTGCTGCACTTTATGTACACGCTCAGTAGTGACCAGTGCTGCACTTTATGTACATGCCCAGTAGTGACCAGTGCTGCACTTTATGTACATGCTCAGTAGTGACCAGTGCTGCACTTTATGTACATGCCCAGTAGTGACCAGTGCTGCACTTTATGTACATGCTCAGTAGTGACCAGTACTGCACTTTATTTACACGCTCGGTAGTGACCAGTGCCGCGCTTTATGTACACGCTCAGTAGTGACCAGTGCTGCACTTTATGTACACGCTCAGTAGTGTCCAGAGCTGCACTTTATGTACACGCTCAGTAGTGACCAGAGCTGCACTTTATGTACACGCTCAGTAGTGACCAGTGCTGCACTTTATGTACACGCTCAGTAGTGACCAGTGCTGCACTTTATGTACACGCTCAGTAGTGACCAGTGCTGCTCTTTATGTACGTGCTCAGTAGTGACAAGTGCTGCAATTTATGTACACGCTCAGTAGTGACCAGTGCTGCTCTTTATGTACGTGCTCAGTAGTGACCAGTTCTGCAGTTTATATACACACTCAGTAGTGACCAGTGCTACTCTTTATGTACACGCTCAGTAGTGACCAGAGCTGCACTTTATGTACACGCTCAGTAGTGACCAGAGCTGCACTTTATGTACACTCTCAGCAGTGACCAGTGCTGCACTTTATGTACACGCTCAGTAGTGACCAGTGCTACTCTTTATGTACATGCTCAGTAGTGACCAGTGCTGCACTTTATGTACATACTCAGTAGTGACCAGTGCTGCACTTTATGTACACGCTCAGTAGTGACCAGTGCTGCACTTTATGTACACGCTCAGTAGTGACCAGTGCTGCACTTTATGTACATGCTCAGTAGTGACCAGTGCTGCACTTTATGTACATGCTCAGTAGTGACCAGTGCTGCACTTTATGTACATGCTCAGTAGTGACCAGTGCTGCACTTTATGTACATGCTCAGTAGTGACCAGTGCTGCACTTTATGTACATGCTCAGTAGTGACCAGTGCTGCACTTTATGTACATGCTCAGTAGTGACCAGTGCTGCACTTTATGTACATGCTCAGCAGTGTCCAGTGCTGCACTTTATGTACACGCTCAGTAGTGACAAGTGCTGCAATTTATGTACATGCTCAGTAGTGACCAGTTCTGCAGTTTATATACACACTCAGTAGTGACCAGTGCTGCACTTTATGTACACGCTCAGTAGTGACCAGTGCTGCACTTTATGTACACGCTCAGTAGTGACCAGTGCTGCACTTTATGTACACGCTCAGTAGTGACCAGTGCTGCAATTTATGTACAAGCTTAGTAGTGACCAGTGCCGCACTTTATGTACACGCTCGGTAGTGACCAGTGCCGCGCTTTATGTACACGGTGAGTAGTGACCAGAGCTGCACTTTATGTACACGCTCAGTAGTGACCAGTGCTGCAATTTATGTACAAGCTTAGTAGTGACCAGTTCTGCAGTTTATATACACGCTCAGCAGTGACCAGTGCTGCACTTTATGTACACGCTCAGTAGTGACCAGTGCTGCACTTTATGTACATACTCAGTAGTGACCAGTTCTGCACTTTATGTACACGCTCAGTAGTGACCAGTGCTGCACTTTATGTACACGCTCAGTAGTGACCAGTGCTGCACTTTATGTACACGCTCAGTAGTGACCAGTGCTGCACTTTATGTTCACTCTCAGTAGTGACCAGTTCTGCAGTTTATGTACATGCTCAGTAGTGACCAGTGCTGCACTTTATGTACATGCTCAGTAGTGACCAGTGCTGCACTTTATCTACATGCTCAGTAGTGACCAGTGCTGCACTTTATGTACATGCTCAGTAGTGAGTGACCAGTGCTGCACTTTATGTACATGCTCAGTAGTGACCAGTGCTGCACTTTATGTACACGCTCAGTAGTGACCAGTGCTGCACTTTATGTACACGCTCAGTAGTGACCAGTGCTGCACTTTATGTACACGCTCAGTAGTGACCAGTGCTGCACTTTATGTACACGCTCAGTAGTGACCAGTGCTGCACTTTATGTACGTGCTCAGTAGTGACCAGTCCTGCACTTTATGTACATGCTCAGTAGTGACCAGTGCTGCACTTTATGTACATGCTCAGTAGTGACCAGTTCTGCACTTTATGTACACGCTCAGTAGTGACCAGTGCTGCACTTTATGTACATGCTCAGTAGTGACCAGTGCTGCACTTTATGTACATGCTCAGTAGTGACCAGTTCTGCACTTTATGTACACGCTCAGTAGTGACCAGTGCTGCACTTTATGTACATGCTCAGTAGTGACCAGTTCTGCACTTTATGTACACGCTCAGTAGTGACAAGTGCTGCACTTTATGTACATGCTCAGTAGTGACCAGTGCTGCACTTTATGTACATACTCAGTAGTGACCAGTGCTGCACTTTATGTACGTGCTCAGTAGTGACCAGTGCTGCACTTTATGTACATGCTCAGTAGTGACCAGTGCTGCACTTTATGTACAAACTCAGTAGTGACCAGTGCTGCACTTTATGTACATGCTCAGTAGTGACCAGTGCTGCACTTTATGTACATACTCAGTAGTGTCCAGTGCTGCACTTTATGTACGTGCTCAGTAGTGACCAGTGCTGCACTTTATGTACGTGCTCAGTAGTGACCAGTGCTGCACTTTATGTACGTGCTCAGTAGTGACCAGTGCTGCACTTTATGTACATGCTCAGTAGTGACCAGTGCTGCACTTTATGCACACGCTCAGTAGTGACCAGTGCTGCACTTTATGTACATACTCAGTAGTGACCAGTGCTGCACTTTATGTACATGCTCAGTAGTGACCGGGGCTGCACTTTATGTACATGCTCAGTAGTGACCAGTGCTGCACTTTATGTACACGCTCAGCAGTGACCAATGCTGCACTTTATGTACATGCTCAGTAGTGACCGGGGCTGCACTTTATGTACATGCTCAGTAGTGACTAGTGCTGCACTTTATGTACACGCTCAGTAGTGACCAGTGCTGCACTTTATGTACGTGCTCAGTAGTGACCAGTGCTGCACTTTATGTACATGCTCAGTAGTGACCAGTGCTGCACTTTATGTACACGCTCAGTAGTGACCAGTGCCGCACTTTATGTACACGCTCGGTAGTGACCAGTGCCGCGCTTTATGTACACGGTGAGTAGTGACCAGAGCTGCACTTTATGTACACGCTCAGTAGTGACCAGTGCCGCGCTTTAGGTACACGCTCGGTAGTGACCAGTGCCGCGCTTTATGTACACGCTCAGTAGTGACCAGAGCTGCACTTTATGTACACGCTCAGTAGTGACCAGTGCTGCACTTTATGTACATGCTCAGTAGTGACCAGTGCTGCACTTTATGTACACGCTCAGTAGTGACCAGAGCTGCACTTTATGTACATGCTCAGTAGTGACCAGTGCTGCACTTTATGTACATGCTCAGTAGTGACCAGTGCTGCACTTTATGTACACGCTCAGTAGTGACCAGTGCTGCACTTTATGTACATGCTCAGTAGAGACCAGTGCTGCACTTTATGTACACGCTCAGTAGTGACCAGTGCTGCACTGTATGTACACGCTCAGTAGTGACCAGTGCTGCACTTTATGTACACGCTCAGTAGTGACCAGTGCTGCACTTTATGTACACGCTCAGTAGTGACCAGTGCTGCACTTTATGTACACGCTCAGTAGTGACCAGTGCTGCACTTTATGTACATGCTCAGTAGTGACCAGTGCTGCACTTTATGTACACGCTCAGTAGTGACCAGTGCTGCACTTTATGTACATGCTCAGTAGTGAGCAGTGCTGCACTTTATGTACATGCTCAGTAGTGACCAGTGCTGCACTTTATGTACACGCTCAGTAGTGACCAGTGCTGCACTTTATGTACACGCTCAGTAGTGACCAGTGCTGCACTTTATGTACACGCTCAGTAGTGACCAGTGCTGCACTTTATGTACATGCTCAGTAGTGACCAGTGCTGCACTTTATGTACACGCTCAGTAGTGACCAGTTCTGCAGTTTATATACACACTCAGTAGTGACCAGTGCTGCACTTTATGTACGTGCTCAGTAGTGACCAGTGCTGCACTTTATGTACATGCTCAGTATTGACCAGTGCTGCACTTTATGTACACGCTCAGTAGTGACCAGTTCTGCAGTTTATATACACACTCAGTAGTGACCAGAGCTGCACTTTATGTACGTGCTCAGTAGTGACCAGTGCTGCACTTTATGTACATGCTCAGTAGTGACCAGTGCTGCACTTTATGTACACGCTCAGTAGTGACCAGCGCTGCACTTTATGTACATGCTCAGTAGTGACCAGTGCTGCACTTTATGTACACGCTCAGTAGTGACCAGTGCTGTACTTTATGTACACGCTCAGTAGTGACCAGTGCTGCACTTTATGTACACGCTCAGTACTGACCAGTGCTGCACTTTACGTACATGCTCAGTAGTGAACAGTGCTGCACTTTATGTACACGCTCAGTAGTGACTAGTGCTGCACTTTATGTACATGCTCAGTAGTGAATAGTGCTGCACTTTATGTACATGCTCAGTAGTGATCAGTGCTGCACTTTATATACATACTCAGTAGTGACCAGTGCTGCACTTTATGTACACGCTCAGTAGTGAGCAGTGCTGCATTTATGTACGTGCTCAGTAGTGACCAGTGCTGCACTTTATGTACACGCTCAGTAGTGATCAGTGCTGCACTTTATGTACATGCTCAGTAGTGACCGGTGCTGCACTTTATGTACATGCTCAGTAGTGACCAGTGCTTCACTTTATGTACGTGCTCAGTAGTGACCAGTGCTGCACTTTATGTACATGCTCAGTAGTGACCAGTGCTGCACTTTATGTACGTGCTCAGTAGTGACCAGTGCTGCACTTTATGTACATGCTCAGCAGTGACCAGTGCTGCACTTTATGTACACTCTCAGTAGTGACCAGTGCTGCACTTTATGTACACGCTCAGTAGTGACCAGTGCTGCACTTTATGTACACGCTCAGTAGTGACCAGTGCTGCACTTTATGTACATGCCCAGTAGTGACCAGTGCTGCACTTTATGTACATGCTCAGTAGTGACCAGTGCTGCACTTTATGTACATGCCCAGTAGTGACCAGTGCTGCACTTTATGTACATGCTCAGTAGTGACCAGTACTGCACTTTATTTACACGCTCGGTAGTGACCAGTGCCGCGCTTTATGTACATGCTCAGTAGTGAGTGACCAGTGCTGCACTTTATGTACACGCTCAGTAGTGACCAGTGCTGCACTTTATGTACACGCTCAGTAGTGTCCAGAGCTGCACTTTATGTACACGCTCAGTAGTGACCAGAGCTGCACTTTATGTACACGCTCAGTAGTGACCAGTGCTGCACTTTATGTACACGCTCAGTAGTGACCAGTGCTGCACTTTATGTACACGCTCAGTAGTGACCAGTGCTGCTCTTTATGTACGTGCTCAGTAGTGACAAGTGCTGCAATTTATGTACACGCTCAGTAGTGACCAGTGCTGCTCTTTATGTACGTGCTCAGTAGTGACCAGTTCTGCAGTTTATATACACACTCAGTAGTGACCAGTGCTACTCTTTATGTACACGCTCAGTAGTGACCAGAGCTGCTCTTTATGTACACGCTCAGTAGTGACCAGAGCTGCACTTTATGTACACTCTCAGCAGTGACCAGTGCTGCACTTTATGTACACGCTCAGTAGTGACCAGTGCTGCACTTTATGTACATGCTCAGTAGTGACCAGTGCTGCTCTTTATGTACATGCTCAGTAGTGACCAGTGCTGCACTTTATGTACATGCTCAGTAGTGACCAGTGCTGCACTTTATGTACATGCTCAGTAGTGACCAGTGCTGCACTTTATGTACATGCTCAGTAGTGACCAGTGCTGCACTTTATGTACATGCTCAGTAGTGACCAGTGCTGCACTTTATGTACATGCTCAGTAGTGACCAGTGCTGCACTTTATGTACATGCTCAGCAGTGTCCAGTGCTGCACTTTATGTACACGCTCAGTAGTGACAAGTGCTGCAATTTATGTACATGCTCAGTAGTGACCAGTTCTGCAGTTTATATACACACTCAGTAGTGACAAGTGCTGCACTTTATGTACACGCTCAGTAGTGACCAGTGCTGCAATTTATGTACAAGCTTAGTAGTGACCAGTTCTGCAGTTTATATACACGCTCAGCAGTGACCAGTGCTGCACTTTATGTACACGCTCAGTAGTGACCAGTGCTGCACTTTATGTACATACTCAGTAGTGACCAGTTCTGCACTTTATGTACACGCTCAGTAGTGACCAGTGCTGCACTTTATGTACACGCTCAGTAGTGACCAGTGCTGCACTTTATGTACACGCTCAGTAGTGACCAGTGCTGCACTTTATGTTCACTCTCAGTAGTGACCAGTTCTGCAGTTTATGTACATGCTCAGTAGTGACCAGTGCTGCACTTTATGTACATGCTCAGTAGTGACCAGTGCTGCACTTTATCTACATGCTCAGTAGTGACCAGTGCTGCACTTTATGTACATGCTCAGTAGTGAGTGACCAGTGCTGCACTTTATGTACATGCTCAGTAGTGACCAGTGCTGCACTTTATGTACACGCTCAGTAGTGACCAGTGCTGCACTTTATGTACACGCTCAGTAGTGACCAGTGCTGCACTTTATGTACACGCTCAGTAGTGACCAGTGCTGCACTTTATGTACACGCTCAGTAGTGACCAGTGCTGCACTTTATGTACGTGCTCAGTAGTGACCAGTCCTGCACTTTATGTACATGCTCAGTAGTGACCAGTGCTGCACTTTATGTACACGCTCAGTAGTGACCAGTGCTGCACTTTATGTACATGCTCAGTAGTGACCAGTGCTGCACTTTATGTACATACTCAGTAGTGACCAGTGCTGCACTTTATGTACGTGCTCAGTAGTGACCAGTGCTGCACTTTATGTACGTGCTCAGTAGTGACCAGTGCTGCACTTTATGTACATGCTCAGTAGTGACCAGTGCTGCACTTTATGTACAAACTCAGTAGTGACCAGTGCTGCACTTTATGTACATGCTCAGTAGTGACCAGTGCTGCACTTTATGTACATACTCAGTAGTGACCAGTGCTGCACTTTATGTACGTGCTCAGTAGTGACCAGTGCTGCACTTTATGTACGTGCTCAGTAGTGACCAGTGCTGCACTTTATGTACGTGCTCAGTAGTGACCAGTGCTGCACTTTATGTACATGCTCAGTAGTGACCAGTGCTGCACTTTATGCACACGCTCAGTAGTGACCAGTGCTGCACTTTATGTACATACTCAGTAGTGACCAGTGCTGCACTTTATGTACATGCTCAGTAGTGACCGGGGCTGCACTTTATGTACATGCTCAGTAGTGACCAGTGCTGCACTTTATGTACACGCTCAGCAGTGACCAATGCTGCACTTTATGTACATGCTCAGTAGTGACCGGGGCTGCACTTTATGTACATGCTCAGTAGTGACTAGTGCTGCACTTTATGTACACGCTCAGTAGTGACCAGTGCTGCACTTTATGTACGTGCTCAGTAGTGACCAGTGCTGCACTTTATGTACATGCTCAGTAGTGACCAGTGCTGCACTTTATGTACGTGCTCAGTAGTGACCAGTGCTGCACTTTATGTACATGCTCAGTAGTGACCAGTGCTGCACTTTATGTACATGCTCAGTAGTGACCAGTGCTGCACTTTATGTACATGCTCAGTAGTGACCAGTGCTGCACTTTATGTACATGCTCAGTAGTAACCAGTGCTGCACTTTATGTACACGCTCAGTAGTGACCAGTGCTGCACTTTATGTACACGCTCAGTAGTGACCAGTGCTGCACTTTATGTACATGCTCAGTAGTGACCAGTGCTGCACTTTATGTACATGCTCAGCAGTGACCAGTGCTGCACTTTATGTACACGCTCAGTAGTGACCAGAGCTGCACTTTATGTACATGCTCAGTAGTGACCAGTGCTGCACTTTATGTACATGCTCAGTAGTGACCACTGCTGCACTTTATGTACACGCTCAGTAGTGACCAGTGCTGCACTTTATGTACATGCTCAGTAGTGACCAGTGCTGCACTTTATGTACATGCTCAGTGGTGACCAGTGCTGCACTTTATGTACATGCTCAGTAGTGACCAGTGCTGCACTTTATGTACACGCTCAGTAGTGACCAGTGCTGCACTTTATGTACACGCTCAGTAGTGACCTGTGCTGCACTTTATGTACATGCTCAGTAGTGACCAGTGCTGCACTTTATGTACATGCTCAGTAGTGACCAGTGCTGCACTTTATGTACACGCTCAGTAGTGACCAGTGCTGCACTTTATGTACACGCTCAGTTGTGACCAGTGCTGCACTTTATGTACACGCTCAGTAGTGACCAGTGCTGCACTTTATGTACACGCTCAGTAGTGACCAGTGCTGCACTTTATGTACATGCTCAGTAGTGACCAGTGCTGCACTTTATGAACACGCTCAGTAGTGACCAGTGCTGCACTTTATGTGCACGCTCAGTAGTGACCAGTGCTGCACTTTATGTACATGCTCAGTAGTGACCAGTGCTGCACTTTATGTACATGCTCAGTAGTGACCAGTGCTGCACTTTATGTACACGCTCAGTAGTGTCCAGTGCTGCACTTCATGTACACGCTAAGTAGTGACCAGTGCTGCACTTTATGTACGTGCTCAGTAGTGACCAGTGCTGCACTTTATGTACATGCTCAGTAGTGACCAGTGCTGCACTTTATGTACATGCTCAGTAGTGACCAGTGCTGCACTTTATGTACAAGCTCAGTAGTGACCAGTGCTGCACTTTATGTACATGCTCAGTAGTGACCAGTGCTGCACTTTATGTACATGCTCAGTAGTGACCAGTGCTGCACTTTATGTACGTGCTCAGTAGTGACCAGTGCTGCACTTTATGTACATGCTCAGTAGTGACCAGTGCTGCACTTTATGTACACGCTCAGTAGTGACCAGTGCTGCACTTTATGTACACGCTCAGTAGTGACCAGTGCTGCACTTTATGTACACGCTCGGTAGTGACCAGTGCCGCGCTTTATGTACATGCTCAGTAGTGACCAGTGCTGCACTTTATGTACGTGCTCAGTAGTGACCAGAGCTGCACTTTATGTACACGCTCAGTAGTGACCAGAGCTGCACTTTATGTACACGCTCAGCAGTGACCGGGGCTGCACTTTATGTACACGCTCAGTAGTGACCAGTGCTGCACTTTATGTACACGCTCAGCAGTGACCGGGGCTGCACTTTATGTACACGCTCAGTAGTGACCAGAGCTGCACTTTATGTACACGCTCAGCAGTGACCGGGGCTGCACTTTATGTACATGCTCAGTAGTGACCAGAGCTGCACTTTATGTACACGCTCAGTAGTGACCAGTGCTGCACTTTATGTACACGCTCAGTAGTGACCAGTGCTGCACTTTATGTACATGCTCAGTAGTGACCAGTGCTGCACTTTATGTACACTCTCAGTAGTGACCAGTGCTGCACTTTATGTACACGCTCAGTAGTGACCAGTGCTGCACTTTATGTACATGCTCAGTAGTGACCAGTGCTGCACTTTATGTACACGTTCAGTAGTGACCAGTGCTGCACTTTATGTACACGCTCAGTAGTGACCAGTGCTGCACTTTATGTACACGCTCAGTAGTGACCAGTGCTGCACTTTATGTACATGCTCAGCAGTGACCAGTGCTGCACTTTATGTACATGCTCAGTAGTGACCAGTGCTGCAGTTTATATACACACTCAGTAGTGACCAGAGCTGCACTTTATGTACAAGCTCAGTAGTGACCAGTGTTGCACTTTATGTACGTGCTCAGTAGTGACCAGCGCTGCACTTTATGTACATGCTCAGTAGTGACCAGTGCTGCACTTTATGTACGTGCTCAGTAGTGACCAGTGCTGCACTTTATGTACAAGCTCAGTAGTGACCAGTGCTGCACTTTATGTACACGCTCAGTAGTGACCAGTGCTGCACTTTATGTACACGCTCAGTAGTGACCAGAGCTGCACTTTATGTACACGCTCAGTAGTGACCAGTGCTGCACTTTATGTACACGCTCAGTAGTGACCAGTGCTGCACTTTATGTTCGTGCTCAGTAGTGACCAGTGCTGCACTTTATGTACACGCTCAGTAGTGACCAGTGCTGCACTGTATGTACACGCTCAGTAGTGAGTGACCAGTGCTGCACTTTATGTACACGCTCAGTAGTGACCAGTGCTGCACTTTATGTACACGCTCAGTAGTGACCAGTGCTGCACTGTATGTACATGCTCAGTAGTGACCAGTGCTGCACTTTATGTACATGCTCAGTAGTGACCCGTGCTGCACTTTATGTACACACTCAGTAGTGACCAGTGCTGCACTTTATGTACACGCTCAGTAGTGACCAGTGCTGCACTGTATGTACATGCTCAGTAGTGACCAGTGCTGCACTTTATGTACATGCTCAGTAGTGGAGAGTGCTGCAATTTATGTACACGCTCAGTAGTGACCAGTTCTGCAGTTTATGTACATGCTCAGTAGTGACCAGTGCTGCACTTTATGTACATGCTTAGTAGTGACCAGTGCTTCACTTTATGTACATGCTCAGTAGTGGAGAGTGCTGCAATTTATGTACACGCTCAGTAGTGACCAGTTCTGCAGTTTATGTACACGCTCAGTAGTGACCAGTGCTGCACTTTATGTACATGCTTAGTAGTGACCAGTGCTTCACTTTATGTACACTCTCAGTAGTGACCAGTGCTGCACTTTATGTACACGCTCAGTAGTGACCAGTGCTTCACTTTATGTACGTGCTCAGTAGTGACCAGTGCTGCACTTTATGTACACGCTCAGTAGTGACCAGAGCTGCACTTTATGTACATGCTTAGTAGTGACCAGTGCTACACTTTATGTACATGCTCAGTAGTGACCAGTGCTGCACTTTATGTACATGCTCAGTAGTGACCAGTGCTGCACTTTATGTACATGCTTAGTAGTCACCAGTGCTGCACTTTATGTACATGCTCAGTAGTGACCAGTGCTGCACTTTATGTACATGCTCAGTAATGACAAGTGCTGCACTTTATGTACATGCTCAGTAGTGACCAGTGCTTCACTTTATGTACACGCTCAGTAGTGACCAGTGCTTCACTTTATGTACACGCTTAGTAGTGACCAGTGCTTCACTTTATGTACACTCTCAGTAGTGACCAGTGCTGCACTTTATGTACATGCTCAGTAGTGACCAGTGCTGCACTTTATGTACACGCTCAGTAGTGACCAGTGCTTCACTTTATGTACATGCTCAGTAGTGACCAGTGCTGCACTTTATGTACACTCTCAGTAGTGACCAGTGCTGCACTTTATGTACATGCTCAGTAGTGACCAGTGCTGCACTTTATGTACACGCTCAGAAGTGACCAGTGCTTCACTTTATGTACACGCTCAGTAGTGACCAGTGCTTCACTTTATGTTCATTCTCAGTAGTGACCAGTGCTGCACTTTATGTACGTGCTCAGTAGTGACCAGTGTTGCACTTTATGTACATGCTCAGTAGTGACCAGTGCTTCACTTTATGTTCATACTCAGTAGTGACCAGTGCTGCACTTTATGTACGTGCTCAGTAGTGACCAGTGTTGCACTTTATGTACACGCTCAGTAGTGACCAGTGCTTCACTTTATGTTCATTCTCAGTAGTGACCAGTGCTGCACTTTATGTACGTGCTCAGTAGTGACCAGTGCTGCACTTTATGTACATGCTCAGTAGTGACCAGTGCTGCACTTTATGTACACGCTCAGAAGTGACCAGTGCTTCACTTTATGTACACGCTCAGTAGTGACCAGTGCTTCACTTTATGTTCATTCTCAGTAGTGACCAGTGCTGCACTTTATGTACGTGCTCAGTAGTGACCAGTGTTGCACTTTATGTACATGCTCAGTAGTGACCAGTGCTGCACTTTATGTACACGCTCAGAAGTGACCAGTGCTTCACTTTATGTACACGCTCAGTAGTGACCAGTGCTTCACTTTATGTTCATTCTCAGTAGTGACCAGTGTTGCACTTTATGTACGTGCTCAGTAGTGACCAGTGTTGCACTTTATGTACACGCTTAGTAGTGACCAGTGCTTCACTTTATGTTCATTCTCAGTAGTGACCAGTGCTGCACTTTATGTACAAGCTCAGTAGTGACCAGTGCTGCATTTTATGTACATGCTCAGTAGTGACCAGTGCTACACTTTATGTTCATTCTCAGCAGTGACCAGTGCTGCACTTTATGTACACGCTCAGTAGTGACCAGTGCTGCACTTTATGTACACGCTCAGTAGTGACCAGTGCTGCACTTTATGTACATGCTCAGTAGTGACCAGTGCTGCTCTTTATGTACACGCTCAGTAGTGACCAGTGCTGCACTTTATGTACACGCTCAGTAGCGACCAGTGCTGCACTTTATGTACATGCTCAGTAGTGACCAGTGCTGCTCTTTATGTACACGCTCAGTAGTGACCAGTGCTGCACTTTATGTACACGCTCAGAAGTGACCAGTGCTGCACTTTATGTACACACTCAGTAGTGACCAGTGCTGCACTTTATGTACATGCTCAGTAGTGACCAGTGCTGCACTTTATGTACATGCTCAGTAGTGACCAGTGCTGCACTTTATGTACATGCTCAGTAGTGACCAGTGCTGCACTTTATGTACACGCTCAGTAGTGACCAGTGCTGCACTTTATGTACATGCTCAGTAGTGACCAGTGCTGCACTTTATGTACACGCTCAGTAGTGACCAGTGCTGCACTTTATGTACACGCTCAGTAGTGACCAGTGCTGCTCTTTATGTACACGCTCAGTAGTGACCAGTGCTGCACTTTATGTACACGCTCAGAAGTGACCAGTGCTGCACTTTATGTACACACTCAGTAGTGACCAGTGCTGCACTTTATGTACATGCTCAGTAGTGACCAGTGCTGCACTTTATGTACATGCTCAGTAGTGACCAGTGCTGCACTTTATGTACATGCTCAGTAGTGACCAGTGCTGCACTTTATGTACACGCTCAGTAGTGACCAGTGCTGCACTTTATGTACATGCTCAGTAGTGACCAGTGCTGCAATTTATGTACATGCTCAGTAATGACAAGTGCTGCACTTTATGTACACGCTCAGTAGTGACCAGTGCTGCACTTTATGTACATGCTCAGTAGTGACCAGTGCTGCACTTTATGTACGTGCTCAGTAGTGACCAGTGCTGCACTTTATGTACATGCTCAGTAGTGACCAGTGCTGCACTTTATGTACATGCTCAGTAGTGACCAGTGCTGCACTTTATGCACGTGCTCAGTAGTGACCAGTGCTGCACTTTATGTTCATGCTCAGTAGTGACCAGTGCTGCACTTTATGTACATGCTCAGTAGTGACCAGTGCTGCACTTTATGTACACGCTCAGTAGTGACCAGTGCTGCACTTTATGTACACGCTCAGTAGTGACCAGTGCTGCACTTTATGTACACGCTCAGTAGTGACCAGTGCTGCACTTTATGTACACGCTCAGTAGTGACCAGTGCTGCACTTTATGTACACGCTCAGTAGTGACCAGTGCTGCACTTTATGTACACGCTCAGCAGTGACCAGTGCTGCACTTTATGTACATGCTCAGTAAGTGACCAGTGCTGCACTTTATGTACATGCTCAGTAGTGACCAGTGCTGCACTTTATGTACATGCTCGGTAGTGACCAGTGCTGCACTTTATGTACATGCTCAGTAGTGACCAGTGCTGCACTTTATGTACATGCTCAGTAGTGACCAGAGCTGCACTTTATGTACATGCTCAGTAGTGACCAGTGCTGCACTTTATGTACACGCTCGGTAGTGACCAGTGCCGCGCTTTATGTACACGCTCAGTAGTGACCAGTGCTGCACTTTATGTACACGCTCAGTAGTGACCAGTGCTGCACTTTATGTACACGCTCAGTAGTGACCAGTGCTGCACTTTATGTGCACGCTCAGTAGTGACCAGTGCTGCACTTTATGTACATGCTCAGTAGTGACCAGTGCTGCACTTTATGTACATGCTCAGTAGTGACCAGTGCTGCACTTTATGTACATGCTCAGTAGTGACCAGTGCTGCACTTTATGTACGTGCTCAGTAGTGACCAGTGCTGCACTTTATGTACATGCTCAGTAGTGACCAGTGCTGCACTTTATGTACACGCTCAGTAGTGACCAGTGCTGCACTTTATGTACACGCTCAGTAGTGACCAGTGCTGCACTTTATGTACACGCTCGGTAGTGACCAGTGCCGCGCTTTATGTACATGCTCAGTAGTGACCAGTGCTGCACTTTATGTACACGCTCAGTAGTGACCAGTGCTGCACTTTATGTACATGCTCAGTAGTGACCAGTGCTGCACTTTATGTACGTGCTCAGTAGTGACCAGAGCTGCACTTTATGTACACGCTCAGTAGTGACCAGTGCTGCACTTTATGTACACGCTCAGCAGTGACCGGGGCTGCACTTTATGTACATGCTCAGTAGTGACCAGAGCTGCACTTTATGTACACGCTCAGTAGTGACCAGTGCTGCACTTTATGTACACGCTCGGTAGTGACCAGTGCCGCGCTTTATGTACATGCTCAGTAGTGACCAGTGCTGCACTTTATGTACATACTCAGTAGTGACCAGTGCTGCACTTTATGTACGTGCTCAGTAGTGACCAGAGCTGCACTTCATGTACACGCTCAGTAGTGACCAGAGCTGCACTTTATGTACACTCTCAGCAGTGACCAGTGCTGCACTTTATGTACATGCTCAGTAGTGGAAAGTGCTGCAATTTATGTACACGCTCAGTAGTGACCAGTTCTGCAGTTTATGTACATGCTCAGTAGTGACCAGTGCTGCACTTTATGTACATGCTCAGTAGTGACCAGTGCTGCACTTTATGTACATGCTCAGTAGTGACCAGTGCTGCACTTTATGTACATGCTCAGTAGTGACCAGTGCTGCACTTTATGTACACGCTCAGTAGTGACCAGTGCTGCACTTTATGTACACGCTCAGTAGTGACCAGTGCTGCACTTTATGTACACGTTCAGTAGTGACCAGTGCTGCACTTTATGTACACGCTCAGTAGTGACCAGTGCTGCACTTTATGTACATGCTCAGTAGTGACCAGTGCTGCACTTTATGTACATGCTCAGTAGTGACCAGTGCTGCAGTTTATATACACGCTCAGTAGTGACCAGAGCTGCACTTTATGTACAAGCTCAGTAGTGACCAGTGTTGCACTTTATGTACGTGCTCAGTAGTGACCAGTGCTGCACTTTATGTACACGCTCAGTAGTGACCAGCGCTGCACTTTATGTACATGCTCAGTAGTGACCAGTGCTGCACTTTATGTACGTGCTCAGTAGTGACCAGTGCTGCACTTTATGTACAAGCTCAGTAGTGACCAGTGCTGCACTTTATGTACACGCTCAGTAGTGACCAGTGCTGCACTTTATGTACACGCTCAGTAGTGACCAGAGCTGCACTTTATGTACACGCTCAGTAGTGACCAGTGCTGCACTTTATGTACACGCTCAGTAGTGACCAGTGCTGCACTTTATGTACATGCTCAGTAGTGACAAGTGCTGCACATTATGTACACGCTCAGTAGTGACCAGTGCTGCACTTTATGTACATGCTCAGTAGTGACCAGTGCTGCACTTTATGTACGTGCTCAGTAGTGACCAGTGCTGCACTTTATGTACATGCTCAGTAGTGACCAGAGCTGCACTTTATGTACACGCTCAGTAGTGACCAGTGCTGCACTTTATGTACACGCTCAGTAGTGACCAGTGCTGCACTTTATGTACACGCTCAGTAGTGACCAGTGCTGCACTTTATGTACACGCTCAGTAGTGACCAGTGCTGCACTTTATGTACACGCTCAGTAGTGACCAGTGCTGCACTTTATGTACACGCTCAGCAGTGACCAGTGCTGCACTTTATGTACATGCTCAGTAAGTGACCAGTGCTGCACTTTATGTACATGCTCAGTAGTGACCAGTGCTGCACTTTATGTACATGCTCGGTAGTGACCAGTGCTGCACTTTATGTACATGCTCAGTAGTGACCAGTGCTGCACTTTATGTACGTGCTCAGTAGTGACCAGTGCTGCACTTTATGTACATGCTCAGTAGTGACCAGTGCTGCACTTTATGTACGTGCTCAGTAGTGACCAGTGCTGCACTTTATGTACACACTCAGTAGTGACCAGAGCTGCACTTTATGTACACGCTCAGTAGTGACCAGTGCTGCACTTTATGTACACGCTCAGTAGTGACCAGTGCTGCACTTTATGTACACGCTCAGTAGTGACCAGTGCTGCACTTTATGTACACGCTCAGTAGTGACCAGTGCTGCACTTTATGTACACGCTCAGTAGTGACCAGTGCTGCACTTTATGTACACGCTCAGCAGTGACCAGTGCTGCACTTTATGTACATGCTCAGTAAGTGACCAGTGCTGCACTTTATGTACATGCTCAGTAGTGACCAGTGCTGCACTTTATGTACATGCTCGGTAGTGACCAGTGCTGCACTTTATGTACATGCTCAGTAGTGACCAGTGCTGCACTTTATGTACATGCTCAGTAGTGACCAGTGCTGCACTTTATGTACATGCTCAGTAGTGACCAGAGCTGCACTTTATGTACATGCTCAGTAGTGACCAGTGCTGCACTTTATGTACACGCTCGGTAGTGACCAGTGCCGCGCTTTATGTACACGCTCAGTAGTGACCAGTGCTGCCCTTTATGTACATGCTCAGTAGTGACCAGTGCTGCACTTTATGTACACGCTCAGTAGTGACCAGTGCTGCACTTTATGTACACGCTCAGTAGTGACCAGTGCTGCACTTTATGTGCACGCTCAGTAGTGACCAGTGCTGCACTTTATGTACATGCTCAGTAGTGACCAGTGCTGCACTTTATGTACATGCTCAGTAGTGACCAGTGCTGCACTTTATGTACACGCTCAGTAGTGTCCAGTGCTGCACTTCATGTACACGCTAAGTAGTGACCAGTGCTGCACTTTATGTACGTGCTCAGTAGTGACCAGTGCTGCACTTTATGTACATGCTCAGTAGTGACCAGTGCTGCACTTTATGTACATGCTCAGTAGTGACCAGTGCTGCACTTTATGTACAAGCTCAGTAGTGACCAGTGCTGCACTTTATGTACATGCTCAGTAGTGACCAGTGCTGCACTTTATGTACATGCTCAGTAGTGACCAGTGCTGCACTTTATGTACGTGCTCAGTAGTGACCAGTGCTGCACTTTATGTACATGCTCAGTAGTGACCAGTGCTGCACTTTATGTACACGCTCAGTAGTGACCAGTGCTGCACTTTATGTACACGCTCAGTAGTGACCAGTGCTGCACTTTATGTACACGCTCGGTAGTGACCAGTGCCGCGCTTTATGTACATGCTCAGTAGTGACCAGTGCTGCACTTTATGTACACGCTCAGTAGTGACCAGTGCTGCACTTTATGTACATGCTCAGTAGTGACCAGTGCTGCACTTTATGTACGTGCTCAGTAGTGACCAGTGCTGCACTTTATGTACATGCTCAGTAGTGACCAGTGCTGCACTTTATGTACACGCTCAGTAGTGACCAGTGCTGCACTTTATGTACACGCTCAGTAGTGACCAGTGCTGCACTTTATGTACACGCTCGGTAGTGACCAGTGCCGCGCTTTATGTACATGCTCAGTAGTGACCAGAGCTGCACTTTATGTACACGCTCAGTAGTGACCAGTGCTGCACTTTATGTACATGCTCAGTAGTGACCAGTGCTGCACTTTATGTACGTGCTCAGTAGTGACCAGTGCTGCACTTTATGTACACGCTCAGTAGTGACCAGTGCTGCACTTTATGTACACGCTCAGCAGTGACCGGGGCTGCACTTTATGTACACGCTCAGTAGTGACCAGAGCTGCACTTTATGTACACGCTCAGCAGTGACCGGGGCTGCACTTTATGTACATGCTCAGTAGTGACCAGAGCTGCACTTTATGTACACGCTCAGTAGTGACCAGTGCTGCACTTTATGTACACGCTCGGTAGTGACCAGTGCCGCGCTTTATGTACATGCTCAGTAGTGACCAGTGCTGCACTTTATGTACATACTCAGTTGTGACCAGTGCTGCACTTTATGTACGTGCTCAGTAGTGACCAGAGCTGCACTTCATGTACACGCTCAGTAGTGACCAGAGCTGCAGTTTATGTACACTCTCAGCAGTGACCAGTGCTGCACTTTATGTACATGCTCAGTAGTGGAAAGTGCTGCAATTTATGTACACGCTCAGTAGTGACCAGTTCTGCAGTTTATGTACATGCTCAGTAGTGACCAGTGCTGCACTTTATGTACATGCTCAGTAGTGACCAGTGCTGCACTTTATGTACATGCTCAGTAGTGACCAGTGCTGCACTTTATGTACATGCTCAGTAGTGACCAGTGCTGCACTTTATGTACACGCTCAGTAGTGACCAGTGCTGCACTTTATGTACACGCTCAGTAGTGACCAGTGCTGCACTTTATGTACACGTTCAGTAGTGACCAGTGCTGCACTTTATGTACACGCTCAGTAGTGACCAGTGCTGCACTTTATGTACATGCTCAGTAGTGACCAGTGCTGCACTTTATGTACATGCTCAGTAGTGACCAGTGCTGCAGTTTATATACACGCTCAGTAGTGACCAGAGCTGCACTTTATGTACAAGCTCAGTAGTGACCAGTGTTGCACTTTATGTACGTGCTCAGTAGTGACCAGTGCTGCACTTTATGTACACGCTCAGTAGTGACCAGTGCTGCACTTTATGTACACGCTCAGTAGTGACCAGTGCTGCACTTTATGTACACGCTCAGTAGTGACCAGAGCTGCACTTTATGTACACGCTCAGTAGTGACCAGTGCTGCACTTTATGTACACGCTCAGTAGTGACCAGTGCTGCACTTTATGTACGTGCTCAGTAGTGACCAGTGCTGCACTTTATGTACACGCTCAGTAGTGACCAGTGCTGCACTGTATGTACATGCTCAGTAGTGACCAGTGCTGCACTTTATGTACATGCTCAGTAGTGACCCGTGCTGCACTTTATGTACACGCTCAGTAGTGAGTGACCAGTGCTGCACTTTATGTACACGCTCAGTAGTGACCAGTGCTGCACTTTATGTACACGCTCAGTAGTGACCAGTGCTGCACTGTATGTACATGCTCAGTAGTGACCAGTGCTGCACTTTATGTACATGCTCAGTAGTGACCCGTGCTGCACTTTATGTACACGCTCAGTAGTGACCAGTGCTGCACTTTATGTACACGCTCAGTAGTGACCAGTGCTGCACTGTATGTACATGCTCAGTAGTGACCAGTGCTGCACTTTATGTACATGCTCAGTAGTGACCAGTGCTGCAATTTATGTACACGCTCAGTAGTGACCAGTTCTGCAGTTTATGTACATGCTCAGTAGTGACCAGTGCTGCACTTTATGTACATGCTCAGTAGTGACCAGTGCTGCACTTTATGTACACGCTCAGTAGTGAGTGACCAGTGCTGCACTTTATGTACACGCTCAGTAGTGACCAGTGCTGCACTTTATGTACATGCTTAGTAGTGACCAGTGCTTCACTTTATGTACACTCTCAGTAGTGACCAGTGCTGCACTTTATGTACACGCTCAGTAGTGACCAGTGCTTCACTTTATGTACGTGCTCAGTAGTGAGTGACCAGTGCTGCACTTTATGTACATGCTTAGTAGTGACCAGTGCTTCACTTTATGTACACTCTCAGTAGTGACCAGTGCTGCACTTTATGTACACGCTCAGTAGTGACCAGTGCTTCACTTTATGTACACGCTCAGTAGTGAGTGACCAGTGCTGCACTTTATGTACACGCTCAGTAGTGACCAGTGCTGCACTTTATGTACATGCTTAGTAGTGACCAGTGCTTCACTTTATGTACACTCTCAGTAGTGACCAGTGCTGCACTTTATGTACACGCTCAGTAGTGACCAGAGCTGCCCTTTATGTACATGCTTAGTAGTGACCAGTGCTACACTTTATGTACACTCTCAGTAGTGACCAGTGTTGCACTTTATGTACACGCTCAGTAGTGACCAGTGCTTCACTTTATGTACGTGCTCAGTAGTGACCAGTGCTGCACTTTATGTACACGCTCAGTAGTGACCAGAGCTGCCCTTTATGTACATGCTTAGTAGTGACCAGTGCTTCACTTTATGTACACTCTCAGTAGTGACCAGTGCTGCACTTTATGTACACGCTCAGTAGTGACCAGTGCTTCACTTTATGTACGTGCTCAGTAGTGACCAGTGCTGCACTTTATGTACACGCTCAGTAGTGACCAGAGCTGCCCTTTATGTACATGCTCAGTAGTGACCAGTGCTGCACTTTATGTACATGCTCATTAGTGACCAGTGCTGCACTTTATGTACATGCTTAGTAGTCACCAGTGCTGCACTTTATGTACATGCTCAGTAGTGACCAGTGCTGCACTTTATGTACATGCTCAGTAATGACAAGTGCTGCACTTTATGTACACGCTCAGTAGTGACCAGAGCTTCACTTTATGTACGTGCTCAGTAGTGACCAGTGCTGCACTTTATGTACACGCTCAGTAGTGACCAGAGCTGCACTTTATGTACATGCTTAGTAGTGACCAGTGCTACACTTTATGTACATGCTCAGTAGTGACCAGTGCTGCACTTTATGTACATGCTCAGTAGTGACCAGTGCTGCACTTTATGTACATGCTTAGTAGTCACCAGTGCTGCACTTTATGTACATGCTCAGTAGTGACCAGTGCTGCACTTTATGTACATGCTCAGTAATGACAAGTGCTGCACTTTATGTACATGCTCAGTAGTGACCAGTGCTTCACTTTATGTACACGCTTAGTAGTGACCAGTGCTTCACTTTATGTACACTCTCAGTAGTGACCAGTGCTGCACTTTATGTACATGCTCAGTAGTGACCAGTGCTGCACTCTATGTACACGCTCAGTAGTGACCAGTGCTTCACTTTATGTACATGCTCAGTAGTGACCAGTGCTGCACTTTATGTACACTCTCAGTAGTGACCAGTGCTGCACTTTATGTACATGCTCAGTAGTGACCAGTGCTGCACTTTATGTACACGCTCAGTAGTGACCAGTGCTTCACTTTATGTACACGCTCAGTAGTGACCAGTGCTTCACTTTATGTTCATTCTCAGTAGTGACCAGTGCTTCACTTTATGTACGTGCTCAGTAGTGACCAGTGTTGCACTTTATGTACACGCTTAGTAGTGACCAGTGCTTCACTTTATGTTCATTCTCAGTAGTGACCAGTGCTGCACTTTATGTACATGCTCAGTAGTGACCAGTGCTGCACTTTATGTACATGCTCAGTAGTGACCAGTGCTGCATTTTATGTACATGCTCAGTAGTGACCAGTGCTACACTTTATGTTCATTCTCAGCAGTGACCAGTGCTGCACTTTATGTACGCGCTCAGTAGTGACCAGTGCTGCACTTTATGTACACGCTCAGTAGTGACCAGTGCTGCACTTTATGTACATGCTCAGTAGTGACCAGTGCTGCTCTTTATGTACACGCTCAGTAGTGACCAGTGCTGCACTTTATGTACACACTCAGTAGCGACCAGTGCTGCACTTTATGTACATGCTCAGTAGTGACCAGTGCTGCTCTTTATGTACACGCTCAGTAGTGACCAGTGCTGCATTTTATGTACACGCTCAGAAGTGACCAGTGCTGCACTTTATGTACACACTCAGTAGTGACCAGTGCTGCACTTTATGTACATGCTCAGTAGTGACCAGTGCTGCACTTTATGTACATGCTCAGTAGTGACCAGTGCTGCACTCTATGTACATGCTCAGTAGTGACCAGTGCTGCACTTTATGTACATGCTCAGTAGTGACCAGTGCTGCACTTTATGTACACGCTCAGTAGTGACCAGTGCTGCACTTTATGTACATGCTCAGTAGTGACCAGTGCTGCAATTTATGTACATGCTCAGTAATGACAAGTGCTGCACTTTATGTACACGCTCAGTAGTGACCAGTGCTGCACTTTATGTACATGCTCAGTAGTGAACAGTGCTGCACTTTATGTACACGCTCAGTAGTGACCAGTGCTGCACTGTATGTACATGCTCAGTAGTGAATAGTGCTGCACTTTATGTACATGCTCAGTAGTGACCAGTGCTGCACTTTATGTACACGCTCAGTAGTGACCAGTGCTGCACTTTATGTACATGCTCAGTAGTGACCAGTGCTGCAATTTATGTACATGCTCAGTAATGACAAGTGCTGCACTTTTTGTACACGCTCAGTAGTGACCAGTGCTGCACTTTATGTACATGCTCAGTAGTGAACAGTGCTGCACTTTATGTACACGCTCAGTAGTGACCAGTGCTGCACTGTATGTACATGCTCAGTAGTGAATAGTGCTGCACTTTATGTACATGCTCAGTAGTGACTAGTGCTGCACTTTATGTACATGCTCAGTAGTGACCAGTGCTGCACTTTATGTACATGCTCAGTAGTGACAAGTGCTGCACATTATGTACACGCTCAGTAGTGACCAGTGCTGCACTTTATGTACATGCTTAGTAGTCACCAGTGCTGCACTTTATGTACATGCTCAGTAGTGACCAGTGCTGTACTTTATGTACATGCTCAGTAGTGACCAGTGCTGCACTTTATGTACGTGCTCAGTAGTGACCAGTGCTGCACTTTATGTACATGCTCAGTAGTGACCAGAGCTGCACTTTATGTACACGCTCAGTAGTGACCAGTGCTGCACTTTATGTACACGCTCAGTAGTGACCAGTGCTGCACTTTATGTACACGCTCAGTAGTGACCAGTGCTGCACTTTATGTACACGCTCAGTAGTGACCAGTGCTGCACTTAATGTACACGCTCGGTAGTGACCAGTGCTGCACTTTATGTACACGCTCAGCAGTGACCAGTGCTGCACTTTATGTACATGCTCAGTAAGTGACCAGTGCTGCACTTTATGTACATGCTCAGTAGTGACCAGTGCTGCACTTTATGTACATGCTCGGTAGTGACCAGTGCTGCACTTTATGTACATGCTCAGTAGTGACCAGTGCTGCACTTTATGTACGTGCTCAGTAGTGACCAGTGCTGCACTTTATGTACATGCTCAGTAGTGACCAGTGCTGCACTTTATGTACATGCTCAGTAGTGACCAGAGCTGCACTTTATGTACATGCTCAGTAGTGACCAGTGCTGCACTTTATGTACACGCTCAGTAGTGACCAGTGCTGCACTTTATGTACACACTCAGTAGTGACCAGTGCTGCACTTTATGTACATGCTCAGTAGTGACAAGTGCTGCACATTATGTACACGCTCAGTAGTGACCAGTGCTGCACTTTATGTACATGCTCAGTAGTGACCAGTGCTGCACTTTATGCACGTGCTCAGTAGTGACCAGTGCTGCACTTTATGTACATGCTCAGAAGTGACCAGAGCTGCACTTTATGTACACGCTCAGTAGTGACCAGTGCTGCACTTTATGTACACGCTCAGTAGTGACCAGTGCTGCACTTTATGTACACGCTCAGTAGTGACCAGTGCTGCACTTTATGTACACGCTCAGTAGTGACCAGTGCTTCACTTTATGTACACGCTCAGTAGTGACCAGTGCTGCACTTTATGTACACGCTCAGCAGTGACCAGTGCTGCACTTTATGTACATGCTCAGTAAGTGACCAGTGCTGCACTTTATGTACATGCTCAGCAGTGACCAGTGCTGCACTTTATGTACATGCTCGGTAGTGACCAGTGCTGCACTTTATGTACATGCTCAGTAGTGACCAGTGCTGCACTTTATGTACATGCTCAGTAGTGACCAGAGCTGCACTTTATGTACATGCTCAGTAGTGACCAGTGCTGCACTTTATGTACACGCTCGGTAGTGACCAGTGCCGCGCTTTATGTACACGCTCGGTAGTGACCAGTGCCGCGCTTTATGTACACGCTCAGTAGTGACCAGTGCTGCACTTTATGTACATGCTCAGTAGTGACCAGTGCTGCACTTTATGTACACGCTCAGTAGTGACCAGTGCTGCACTTTTTGTACACGCTCAGTAGTGACCAGTGCTGCACTTTATGTGCACGCTCAGTAGTGACCAGTGCTGCACTTTATGTACATGCTCAGTAGTGACCAGTGCTGCACTTTATGTACATGCTCAGTAGTGACCAGTGCTGCACTTTATGTACACGCTCAGTAGTGTCCAGTGCTGCACTTCATGTACACGCTAAGTAGTGACCAGTGCTGCACTTTATGTACGTGCTCAGTAGTGACCAGTGCTGCACTTTATGTACATGCTCAGTAGTGACCAGTGCTGCACTTTATGTACATGCTCAGTAGTGACCAGTGCTGCACTTTATGTACAAGCTCAGTAGTGACCAGTGCTGCACTTTATGTACATGCTCAGTAGTGACCAGTGCTGCACTTTATGTACATGCTCAGTAGTGACCAGTGCTGCACTGTATGTACGTGCTCAGTAGTGACCAGTGCTGCACTTTATGTACATGCTCAGTAGTGACCAGTGCTGCACTTTATGTACACGCTCAGTAGTGACCAGTGCTGCACTTTATGTACACGCTCAGTAGTGACCAGTGCTGCACTTTATGTACACGCTCAGTAGTGACCAGTGCTGCACTTTATGTACACGCTCGGTAGTGACCAGTGCCGCGCTTTATGTACATGCTCAGTAGTGACCAGTGCTGCACTTTATGTACACGCTCAGTAGTGACCAGTGCTGCACTTTATGTACATGCTCAGTAGTGACCAGTGCTGCACTTTATGTACGTTCTCAGTAGTGACCAGAGCTGCACTTTATGTACACGCTCAGTAGTGACCAGAGCTGCACTTTATGTACACGCTCAGCAGTGACCGGGGCTGCACTTTATGTACACGCTCAGTAGTGACCAGTGCTGCACTTTATGTACACGCTCAGCAGTGACCGGGGCTGCACTTTATGTACACGCTCAGTAGTGACCAGAGCTGCACTTTATGTACACGCTCAGCAGTGACCGGGGCTGCACTTTATGTACATGCTCAGTAGTGACCAGAGCTGCACTTTATGTACACGCTCAGTAGTGACCAGTGCTGCACTTTATGTACACGCTCGGTAGTGACCAGTGCCGCGCTTTATGTACATGCTCAGTAGTGACCAGTGCTGCACTTTATGTACACGCTCAGTAGTGACCAGAGCTGCACTTTATGTACATGCTCAGTAGTGACCAGTGCTGCACTTTATGTACATACTCAGTAGTGACCAGTGCTGCACTTTATGTACACGCTCAGTAGTGACCAGTGCTGCACTTTATGTACATGCTCAGTAGTGACCAGTGCTGCACTTTATGTACACGTTCAGTAGTGACCAGTGCTGCACTTTATGTACACGCTCAGTAGTGACCAGTGCTGCACTTTATGTACACGCTCAGTAGTGACCAGTGCTGCACTTTATGTACATGCTCAGTAGTGACCAGTGCTGCACTTTATGTACATGCTCAGTAGTGACCAGTGCTGCAGTTTATATACACGCTCAGTAGTGACCAGAGCTGCACTTTATGTACAAGCTCAGTAGTGACCAGTGTTGCACTTTATGTACGTGCTCAGTAGTGACCAGTGCTGCACTTTATGTACACGCTCAGTAGTGACCAGCGCTGCACTTTATGTACATGCTCAGTAGTGACCAGTGCTGCACTTTATGTACGTGCTCAGTAGTGACCAGTGCTGCACTTTATGTACAAGCTCAGTAGTGACCAGTGCTGCACTTTATGTACACGCTCAGTAGTGACCAGTGCTGCACTTTATGTACACGCTCAGTAGTGACCAGAGCTGCACTTTATGTACACGCTCAGTAGTGACCAGTGCTGCACTTTATGTACACGCTCAGTAGTGACCAGTGCTGCACTTTATGTACGTGCTCAGTAGTGACCAGTGCTGCACTTTATGTACACGCTCAGTAGTGACCAGTGCTGCACTGTATGTACACGCTCAGTAGTGAGTGACCAGTGCTGCACTTTATGTACACGCTCAGTAGTGACCAGTGCTGCACTTTATGTACACGCTCAGTAGTGACCAGTGCTGCACTGTATGTACATGCTCAGTAGTGACCAGTCCTGCACTTTATGTACATGCTCAGTAGTGACCCGTGCTGCACTTTATGTACACGCTCAGTAGTGACCAGTGCTGCACTTTATGTACACGCTCAGTAGTGACCAGTGCTGCACTGTATGTACATGCTCAGTAGTGACCAGTGCTGCACTTTATGTACATGCTCAGTAGTGGAGAGTGCTGCAATTTATGTACACGCTCAGTATTGACCAGTTCTGCAGTTTATGTACATGCTCAGTAGTGACCAGTGCTGCACTTTATGTACATGCTCAGTAGTGACCAGTGCTGC
Organism: Phyllobates terribilis; assembly: GCF_046119375.1. Lineage (NCBI taxonomy): Eukaryota > Metazoa > Chordata > Amphibia > Anura > Dendrobatidae > Phyllobates > Phyllobates terribilis. Next base: position 519,319 of record NW_027363521.1, on the reverse strand, counting down.
ACCTTATGTACACGCTCAGTAGTGAGTGACCAGTGCTGCACTTTATGTACACGCTCAGTAGTGACCAGTGCTGCACTTTATGTACATGCTTAGTAGTGACCAGTGCTTCACTTTATGTACACTCTCAGTAGTGACCAGTGCTGCACTTTATGTACACGCTCAGTAGTGACCAGTGCTTCACTTTATGTACGTGCTCAGTAGTGACCAGTGCTGCACTTTATGTACACGCTCAGTAGTGACCAGAGCTGCACTTTATGTACATGCTTAGTAGTGACCAGTGCTACACTTTATGTACATGCTAAGTAGTGACCAGTGCTGCACTTTATGTACATGCTCATTAGTGACCAGTGCTGCACTTTATGTACATGCTTAGTAGTCACCAGTGCTGCACTTTATGTACATGCTCAGTAGTGACCAGTGCTGCACTTTATGTACATGCTCAGTAATGACAAGTGCTGCACTTTATGTACACGCTCAGTAGTGACCAGTGCTTCACTTTATGTACATGCTCAGTAGTGACCAGTGCTGCACTTTATGTACACGCTCAGTAGTGACCAGTGCTGCACTTTATGTACACTCTCAGTAGTGACCAGTGCTGCACTTTATGTACATGCTCAGTAGTGACCCGTGCTGCAATTTATGTACACGCTCAGTAGTGACCAGTGCTGCACTTTATGTACACGCTCAGTAGTGACCAGTGCTGCACTGTATGTACATGCTCAGTAGTGACCAGTGCTGCACTTTATGTACATGCTCAGTAGTGGAGAGTGCTGCAATTTATGTACACGCTCAGTAGTGACCAGTTCTGCAGTTTATGTACATGCTCAGTAGTGACCAGTGCTGCACTTTATGTACACTCTCAGTAGTGACCAGTGCTGCACTTTATGTACATGCTCAGTAGTGACCAGTGCTGCACTTTATGTACACTCTCAGTAGTGACCAGTGCTGCACTTTATGTACATGCTCAGTAGTGACCAGTGCTGCACTTTATGTACACGCTCAGTAGTGACCAGTGCTGCACTTTATGTACATGCTCAGTAGTGACCAGTGCTGCACTTTATGTACACTCTCAGTAGTGACCAGTGCTGCACTTTATGTACATGCTCAGTAGTGACCAGTGCTGCACTTTATGTACACGCTCAGTAGTGACCAGTGCTTCACTTTATGTACACGCTCAGTAGTGACCAGTGCTTCACTTTATGTTCATTCTCAGTAGTGACCAGTGCTGCACTTTATGTACATGCTCAGTAGTGACCAGTGCTTCACTTTATGTACGTGCTCAGTAGTGACCAGTGTTGCACTTTATGTACACGCTTAGTAGTGACCAGTGCTGCACTTTATATGCATGCTGAGTAGTCACCAGTGCTGCACTTTATGTACAAGCTCAGTAGTGACCAGTGCTGCATTTTATGTACATGCTCAGTAGTGACCAGTGCTACACTTTATGTTCATTCTCAGCAGTGACCAGTGCTGCACTTTATGTACACGCTCAGTAGTGACCAGTGCTGCACTTTATGTACACGCTCAGTAGTGACCAGTGCTGCACTTTATGTACATGCTCAGTAGTGACCAGTGCTGCTCTTTATGTACACGCTCAGTAGTGACCAGTGCTGCACTTTATGTACACACTCAGTAGTGACCAGTGCTGCACTTTACGTACATGCTCAGTAGTGACCAGTGCTGCTCTTTATGTACACGCTCAGTAGTGACCAGTGCTGCACTTTATGTACACGCTCAGTAGTGACCAGTGCTGCACTTTATGTACACGCTCAGTAGTGACCAGTGCTGCATTTTATGTACATGCTCAGTAGTGACCAGTGCTGCACTTTATGTACATGCTCAGTAGTGACCAGTGCTGCACTCTATGTACATGCTCAGTAGTGACCAGTGCTGCACTTTATGTACATGCTCAGTAATGACCAGTGCTGCACTTTATGTACATGCTCAGTAGTGACCAGTGCTGCAATTTATGTACATGCTCAGTAATGACAAGTGCTGCACTTTATGTACACGCTCAGTAGTGACCAGTGCTGCACTTTATGTACATGCTCAGTAGTGAACAGTGCTGCACTTTATGTACACGCTCAGTAGTGACCAGTGCTGCACTTTATGTACACGCTCAGTAGTGAATAGTGCTGCACTTTATGTACATGCTCAGTAGTGACCAGTGCTGCACTTTATGTACATGCTCAGTAGTGACCAGTGCTGCACTTTATGTACATGCTCAGTAGTGACCAGTGCTGCACTTTATGTACATGCTCAGTAGTGACAAGTGCTGCACATTATGTACACGCTCAGTAGTGACCAGTGCTGCACTTTATGTACATGCTCAGTAGTGACCAGTGCTGCACTTTATGTACGTGCTCAGTAGTGACCAGTGCTGCACTTTATGTACATGCTCAGTAGTGACCAGAGCTGCACTTTATGTACACGCTCAGTAGTGACCAGTGCTGCACTTTATGTACACGCTCAGTAGTGACCAGTGCTGCACTTTATGTACACGCTCAGTAGTGACCAGTGCTGCACTTTATGTACACGCTCAGTAGTGACCAGTGCTGCACTTTATGTACACGCTCAGTAGTGACCAGTGCTGCACTTTATGTACACGCTCAGCAGTGACCAGTGCTGCACTTTATGTACATGCTCAGTAAGTGACCAGTGCTGCACTTTATGTACATGCTCAGTAGTGACCAGTGCTGCACTTTATGTACATGCTCGGTAGTGACCAGTGCTGCACTTTATGTACATGCTCAGTAGTGACCAGTGCTGCACTTTATGTACGTGCTCAGTAGTGACCAGTGCTGCACTTTATGTACATGCTCAGTAGTGACCAGTGCTGCACTTTATGTACATGCTCAGTAGTGACCAGAGCTGCACTTTATGTACATGCTCAGTAGTGACCAGTGCTGCACTTTATGTACACGCTCAGTAGTGACCAGTGCTGCACTTTATGTACACACTCAGTAGTGACCAGTGCTGCACTTTATGTACATGCTCAGTAGTGACAAGTGCTGCACATTATGTACACGCTCAGTAGTGACCAGTGCTGCACTTTATGTACACGCTCAGTAGTGACCAGTGCTGCACTTTATGTACGTGCTCAGTAGTGACCAGTGCTGCACTTTATGTACACGCTCAGTAGTGACCAGAGCTGCACTTTATGTACACGCTCAGTAGTGACCAGTGCTGCACTTTATGTACACGCTCAGTAGTGACCAGTGCTGCACTTTATGTACACGCTCAGTAGTGACCAGTGCTGCACTTTATGTACACGCTCAGTAGTGACCAGTGCTGCACTTTATGTACACGCTCAGTAGTGACCAGTGCTGCACTTTATGTACACGCTCAGCAGTGACCAGTGCTGCACTTTATGTACATGCTCAGTAAGTGACCAGTGCTGCACTTTATGTACATGCTCAGTAGTGACCAGTGCTGCACTTTATGTACATGCTCGGTAGTGACCAGTGCTGCACTTTATGTACATGCTCAGTAGTGACCAGTGCTGCACTTTATGTACGTGCTCAGTAGTGACCAGTGCTGCACTTTATGTACATGCTCAGTAGTGACCAGTGCTGCACTTTATGTACATGCTCAGTAGTGACAAGTGCTGCACTTTATGTACATGCTCAGTAGTGACCAGTGCTGCACTTTATGTACGTGCTCAGTAGTGACCAGTGCTGCACTTTATGTACATGCTCAGTAGTGACCAGAGCTGCACTTTATGTACACGCTCAGTAGTGACCAGTGCTGCACTTTATGTACACGCTCAGTAGTGACCAGTGCTGCACTTTATGTACACGCTCAGTAGTGACCAGTGCTGCACTTTATGTACACGCTCAGTAGTGACCAGTGCTGCACTTTATGTACACGCTCAGTAGTGACCAGTGCTGCACTTTATGTACACGCTCAGCAGTGACCAGTGCTGCACTTTATGTACATGCTCAGTAAGTGACCAGTGCTGCACTTTATGTACATGCTCAGTAGTGACCAGTGCTGCACTTTATGTACATGCTCGGTAGTGACCAGTGCTGCACTTTATGTACATGCTCAGTAGTGACCAGTGCTGCACTTTATGTACGTGCTCAGTAGTGACCAGTGCTGCACTTTATGTACATGCTCAGTAGTGACCAGTGCTGCACTTTATGTACATGCTCAGTAGTGACCAGAGCTGCACTTTATGTACATGCTCAGTAGTGACCAGTGCTGCACTTTATGTACACGCTCAGTAGTGACCAGTGCTGCACTTTATGTACACACTCAGTAGTGACCAGTGCTGCACTTTATGTACATGCTCAGTAGTGACAAGTGCTGCACATTATGTACACGCTCAGTAGTGACCAGTGCTGCACTTTATGTACACGCTCAGTAGTGACCAGTGCTGCACTTTATGTACGTGCTCAGTAGTGACCAGTGCTGCACTTTATGTACATGCTCAGTAGTGACCAGAGCTGCACTTTATGTACACGCTCAGTAGTGACCAGTGCTGCACTTTATGTACACGCTCAGTAGTGACCAGTGCTGCACTTTATGTACACGCTCAGTAGTGACCAGTGCTGCACTTTATGTACACGCTCAGTAGTGACCAGTGCTGCACTTTATGTACACGCTCAGTAGTGACCAGTGCTGCACTTTATGTACACGCTCAGCAGTGACCAGTGCTGCACTTTATGTACATGCTCAGTAAGTGACCAGTGCTGCACTTTATGTACATGCTCAGTAGTGACCAGTGCTGCACTTTATGTACATGCTCGGTAGTGACCAGTGCTGCACTTTATGTACATGCTCAGTAGTGACCAGTGCTGCACTTTATGTACGTGCTCAGTAGTGACCAGTGCTGCACTTTATGTACATGCTCAGTAGTGACCAGTGCTGCACTTTATGTACATGCTCAGTAGTGACAAGTGCTGCACTTTATGTACATGCTCAGTAGTGACCAGTGCTGCACTTTATGTACATGCTCAGTAGTGACAAGTGCTGCACTTTATGTACATGCTCAGTAGTGACCAGTTCTGCAGTTTATATACTCACTCAGTAGTGACCAGAGCTGCACTTTATGTACGTGCTCAGTAGTGACCAGTGCTGCACTTTATGTACACACTCAGTAGTGACCGGTGCTGCAATTTATGTACACGCTCAGTAGTGACCAGTTCTGCAGTTTATGTACAAGCTCAGTTGTGACCAGTGTTGCACTTTATGTACATGCTCAGTAGTGATCAGTGCTGCACTTTATGTACATGCTCAGTAGTGACCAGTGCTGCACTTTATGTACACGCTCAGTAGTGTCCAGTGCTGCACTTTATGTACACGCTCAGTAGTGATCAGTGCTGCACTTTATGTACATGCTCAGTAGTGACCAGTGCTGCACTTTTTGTACACGCTCAGTAGTGACCAGAGCTGCACTTTATGTACACGCTCAGTAGTGACCAGTGCCGCGCTTTATGTACACGCTCGGTAGTGACCAGTGCTGCACTTTATGTACATGCTCAGTAGTGACCAGTGCTGCACTTTATGTACATGCTCAGTAGTGACCAGTGCTGCACTTTATGTACATGCTCAGTAGTGACCAGTGCTGCACTTTATGTACATGCTCAGTAGTGACAAGTGCTGCACTTTATGTACATGCTCAGTAGTGACCAGTGCTGCACTTTATGTACATGCTCAGTAGTGACCAGTGCTGCACTTTATGTACATGCTCAGTAGTGACAAGTGCTGCACTTTATGTACATGCTCAGTAGTGACCAGTTCTGCAGTTTATATACTCACTCAGTAGTGACCAGAGCTGCACTTTATGTACGTGCTCAGTAGTGACCAGTGCTGCACTTTATGTACACACTCAGTAGTGACCGGTGCTGCAATTTATGTACACGCTCAGTAGTGACCAGTTCTGCAGTTTATATACACACTCAGTAGTGACCAGAGCTGCACTTTATGTACAAGCTCAGTTGTGACCAGTGTTGCACTTTATGTACGTGCTCAGTAGTGACCAGTGCTGCACTTTATGTACACGCTCAGTAGTGACCAGCGCTGCACTTTATATACATGCTCAATAGTGACCAGTGCTGCACTTTATGTACGTGCTCAGTAGTGACCAGTGCTGCACTTTATGAACAAGCTCAGTAGTGACCAGTGCTGCACTTTATGTACACGCTCAGTAGTGACCAGTGCTACTCTTTATGTACACGCTCAGTAGTGACCAGAGCTGCACTTTATGTACACGCTCAGTAGTGACCAGTGCTGCACTTTATGTACACGCTCAGTAGTGACGAGTGCTGCACTTTATGTACGTGCTCAGTAGTGACCAGTGCTGCACTTTATGTACACGCTCAGTAGTGACCAGTGCTGCACTTTATGTACACGCTCAGTAGTGACCAGTGCTGCACTGTATGTACACGCTCAGTAGTGAGTGACCAGTGCTGCACTTTATGTACATGCTCAGTAGTGACCAGAGCTGCACTTTATGTACATGCTCAGTAGTGACCAGTGCTGCACTTTATGTACACGCTCAGTAGTGACCAGTGCTGCACTTTATGTACACGCTCAGTAGTGACCAGTGCTGCACTGTATGTACATGCTCAGTAGTGACCAATGCTGCACTTTATGTACATGCTCAGTAGTGACCAGTGCTGCACTTTATGTACACGCTCAGTAGTGACCAGTGCTGCACTGTATGTACATGCTCAGTAGTGAGTGACCCGTGCTGCACTTTATGTACACGCTCAGTAGTGACCAGTGCTGCACTTTATGTACACGCTCAGTAGTGACCAGTGCTGCACTTTATGTTCATTCTCAGTGGTGACCAGTGCTTCACTTTATGTACACGCTCAGTAGTGACGAGTGCTGCACTTTATGTACGTGCTCAGTAGTGACCAGTGCTGCACTTTATGTACACGCTCAGTAGTGACCAGTGCTGCACTTTATGTACACGCTCAGTAGTGACCAGTGCTGCACTGTATGTACACGCTCAGTAGTGAGTGACCAGTGCTGCACTTTATGTACATGCTCAGTAGTGACCAGAGCTGCACTTTATGTACATGCTCAGTAGTGACCAGTGCTGCACTTTATGTACACGCTCAGTAGTGACCAGTGCTGCACTTTATGTACACGCTCAGTAGTGACCAGTGCTGCACTTTATGTACACGCTCAGTAGTGACCAGAGCTGCACTTTATGTACACGCTCAGTAGTGACCAGTGCTGCACTTTATGTACACGCTCAGTAGTGACCAGTGCTGCACTTTATGTACACGCTCAGTAGTGACCAGTGCTGCTCTTTATGTACGTGCTCAGTAGTGACAAGTGCTGCAATTTATGTACACGCTCAGTAGTGACCAGTGCTGCTCTTTATGTACGTGCTCAGTAGTGACCAGTTCTGCAGTTTATATACACACTCAGTAGTGACCAGTGCTACTCTTTATGTACACGCTCAGTAGTGACCAGAGCTGCACTTTATGTACACGCTCAGTAGTGACCAGAGCTGCACTTTATGTACACTCTCAGCAGTGACCAGTGCTGCACTTTATGTACACGCTCAGTAGTGACCAGTGCTACTCTTTATGTACATGCTCAGTAGTGACCAGTGCTGCACTTTATGTACATACTCAGTAGTGACCAGTGCTGCACTTTATGTACACGCTCAGTAGTGACCAGTGCTGCACTTTATGTACACGCTCAGTAGTGACCAGTGCTGCACTTTATGTACATGCTCAGTAGTGACCAGTGCTGCACTTTATGTACATGCTCAGTAGTGACCAGTGCTGCACTTTATGTACATGCTCAGTAGTGACCAGTGCTGCACTTTATGTACATGCTCAGTAGTGACCAGTGCTGCACTTTATGTACATGCTCAGTAGTGACCAGTGCTGCACTTTATGTACATGCTCAGTAGTGACCAGTGCTGCACTTTATGTACATGCTCAGCAGTGTCCAGTGCTGCACTTTATGTACACGCTCAGTAGTGACAAGTGCTGCAATTTATGTACATGCTCAGTAGTGACCAGTTCTGCAGTTTATATACACACTCAGTAGTGACAAGTGCTGCACTTTATGTACACGCTCAGTAGTGACCAGTGCTGTAATTTATGTACAAGCTTAGTAGTGACCAGTTCTGCAGTTTATATACACGCTCAGCAGTGACCAGTGCTGCACTTTATGTACACGCTCAGTAGTGACCAGTGCTGCACTTTATGTACATACTCAGTAGTGACCAGTTCTGCACTTTATGTACACGCTCAGTAGTGACCAGTGCTGCACTTTATGTACACGCTCAGTAGTGACCAGTGCTGCACTTTATGTACACGCTCAGTAGTGACCAGTGCTGCACTTTATGTTCACTCTCAGTAGTGACCAGTTCTGCAGTTTATGTACATGCTCAGTAGTGACCAGTGCTGCACTTTATGTACATGCTCAGTAGTGACCAGTGCTGCACTTTATCTACATGCTCAGTAGTGACCAGTGCTGCACTTTATGTACATGCTCAGTAGTGAGTGACCAGTGCTGCACTTTATGTACATGCTCAGTAGTGACCAGTGCTGCACTTTATGTACACGCTCAGTAGTGACCAGTGCTGCACTTTATGTACACGCTCAGTAGTGACCAGTGCTGCACTTTATGTACACGCTCAGTAGTGACCAGTGCTGCACTTTATGTACACGCTCAGTAGTGACCAGTGCTGCACTTTATGTACGTGCTCAGTAGTGACCAGTCCTGCACTTTATGTACATGCTCAGTAGTGACCAGTGCTGCACTTTATGTACATGCTCAGTAGTGACCAGTTCTGCACTTTATGTACACGCTCAGTAGTGACCAGTGCTGCACTTTATGTACATGCTCAGTAGTGACCAGTGCTGCACTTTATGTACATGCTCAGTAGTGACCAGTTCTGCACTTTATGTACACGCTCAGTAGTGACCAGTGCTGCACTTTATGTACATGCTCAGTAGTGACCAGTTCTGCACTTTATGTACACGCTCAGTAGTGACAAGTGCTGCACTTTATGTACATGCTCAGTAGTGACCAGTGCTGCACTTTATGTACATACTCAGTAGTGACCAGTGCTGCACTTTATGTACGTGCTCAGTAGTGACCAGTGCTGCACTTTATGTACATGCTCAGTAGTGACCAGTGCTGCACTTTATGTACAAACTCAGTAGTGACCAGTGCTGCACTTTATGTACATGCTCAGTAGTGACCAGTGCTGCACTTTATGTACATACTCAGTAGTGACCAGTGCTGCACTTTATGTACGTGCTCAGTAGTGACCAGTGCTGCACTTTATGTACGTGCTCAGTAGTGACCAGTGCTGCACTTTATGTACGTGCTCAGTAGTGACCAGTGCTGCACTTTATGTACATGCTCAGTAGTGACCAGTGCTGCACTTTATGCACACGCTCAGTAGTGACCAGTGCTGCACTTTATGTACATACTCAGTAGTGACCAGTGCTGCACTTTATGTACATGCTCAGTAGTGACCGGGGCTGCACTTTATGTACATGCTCAGTAGTGACCAGTGCTGCACTTTATGTACACGCTCAGCAGTGACCAATGCTGCACTTTATGTACATGCTCAGTAGTGACCGGGGCTGCACTTTATGTACATGCTCAGTAGTGACTAGTGCTGCACTTTATGTACACGCTCAGTAGTGACCAGTGCTGCACTTTATGTACGTGCTCAGTAGTGACCAGTGCTGCACTTTATGTACATGCTCAGTAGTGACCAGTGCTGCACTTTATGTACACGCTCAGTAGTGACCAGTGCCGCACTTTATGTACACGCTCGGTAGTGACCAGTGCCGCGCTTTATGTACACGGTGAGTAGTGACCAGAGCTGCACTTTATGTACACGCTCAGTAGTGACCAGTGCCGCGCTTTAGGTACACGCTCGGTAGTGACCAGTGCCGCGCTTTATGTACACGCTCAGTAGTGACCAGAGCTGCACTTTATGTACACGCTCAGTAGTGACCAGTGCTGCACTTTATGTACATGCTCAGTAGTGACCAGTGCTGCACTTTATGTACACGCTCAGTAGTGACCAGTGCTGCACTTTATGTACATGCTCAGTAGAGACCAGTGCTGCACTTTATGTACACGCTCAGTAGTGACCAGTGCTGCACTGTATGTACACGCTCAGTAGTGACCAGTGCTGCACTTTATGTACACGCTCAGTAGTGACCAGTGCTGCACTTTATGTACACGCTCAGTAGTGACCAGTGCTGCACTTTATGTACACGCTCAGTAGTGACCAGTGCTGCACTTTATGTACATGCTCAGTAGTGACCAGTGCTGCACTTTATGTACACGCTCAGTAGTGACCAGTGCTGCACTTTATGTACATGCTCAGTAGTGAGCAGTGCTGCACTTTATGTACATGCTCAGTAGTGACCAGTGCTGCACTTTATGTACACGCTCAGTAGTGACCAGTGCTGCACTTTATGTACACGCTCAGTAGTGACCAGTGCTGCACTTTATGTACACGCTCAGTAGTGACCAGTGCTGCACTTTATGTACATGCTCAGTAGTGACCAGTGCTGCACTTTATGTACACGCTCAGTAGTGACCAGTTCTGCAGTTTATATACACACTCAGTAGTGACCAGTGCTGCACTTTATGTACATGCTCAGTATTGACCAGTGCTGCACTTTATGTACATGCTCAGTAGTGACCAGTGCTGCACTTTATGTACACGCTCAGTAGTGACCAGTGCTGCACTTTATGTACACGCTCAGTAGTGACCAGTGCTGCACTTTATGTACACGCTCAGTAGTGACCAGTGCTGCACTTTATGTACACGCTCAGTAGTGACCAGTGCTGCACTTTATGTACGTGCTCAGTAGTGACCAGTGCTGCACTTTATGTACATGCTCAGTATTGACCAGTGCTGCACTTTATGTACACGCTCAGTAGTGACCAGTTCTGCAGTTTATATACACACTCAGTAGTGACCAGAGCTGCACTTTATGTACGTGCTCAGTAGTGACCAGTGCTGCACTTTATGTACATGCTCAGTAGTGACCAGTGCTGCACTTTATGTACACGCTCAGTAGTGACCAGCGCTGCACTTTATGTACATGCTCAGTAGTGACCAGTGCTGCACTTTATGTACACGCTCAGTAGTGACCAGTGCTGTACTTTATGTACACGCTCAGTAGTGACCAGTGCTGCACTTTATGTACACGCTCAGTACTGACCAGTGCTGCACTTTATGTACATGCTCAGTAGTGAACAGTGCTGCACTTTATGTACACGCTCAGTAGTGACCAGTGCTGCACTTTATGTACATGCTCAGTAGTGAATAGTGCTGCACTTTATGTACATGCTCAGTAGTGATCAGTGCTGCACTTTATATACATACTCAGTAGTGACCAGTGCTGCACTTTATGTACACGCTCAGTAGTGAGCAGTGCTGCATTTATGTACGTGCTCAGTAGTGACCAGTGCTGCACTTTATGTACACGCTCAGTAGTGATCAGTGCTGCACTTTATGTACATGCTCAGTAGTGACCGGTGCTGCACTTTATGTACATGCTCAGTAGTGACCAGTGCTTCACTTTATGTACGTGCTCAGTAGTGACCAGTGCTGCACTTTATGTACATGCTCAGTAGTGACCAGTGCTGCACTTTATGTACGTGCTCAGTAGTGACCAGTGCTGCACTTTATGTACATGCTCAGCAGTGACCAGTGCTGCACTTTATGTACACTCTCAGTAGTGACCAGTGCTGCACTTTATGTACACGCTCAGTAGTGACCAGTGCTGCACTTTATGTACACGCTCAGTAGTGACCAGTGCTGCACTTTATGTACATGCCCAGTAGTGACCAGTGCTGCACTTTATGTACATGCTCAGTAGTGACCAGTGCTGCACTTTATGTACATGCCCAGTAGTGACCAGTGCTGCACTTTATGTACATGCTCAGTAGTGACCAGTACTGCACTTTATTTACACGCTCGGTAGTGACCAGTGCCGCGCTTTATGTACATGCTCAGTAGTGAGTGACCAGTGCTGCACTTTATGTACACGCTCAGTAGTGACCAGTGCTGCACTTTATGTACACGCTCAGTAGTGTCCAGAGCTGCACTTTATGTACACGCTCAGTAGTGACCAGAGCTGCACTTTATGTACACGCTCAGTAGTGACCAGTGCTGCACTTTATGTACACGCTCAGTAGTGACCAGTGCTGCACTTTATGTACACGCTCAGTAGTGACCAGTGCTGCTCTTTATGTACGTGCTCAGTAGTGACAAGTGCTGCAATTTATGTACACGCTCAGTAGTGACCAGTGCTGCTCTTTATGTACGTGCTCAGTAGTGACCAGTTCTGCAGTTTATATACACACTCAGTAGTGACCAGTGCTACTCTTTATGTACACGCTCAGTAGTGACCAGAGCTGCACTTTATGTACACGCTCAGTAGTGACCAGAGCTGCACTTTATGTACACTCTCAGCAGTGACCAGTGCTGCACTTTATGTACACGCTCAGTAGTGACCAGTGCTACTCTTTATGTACATGCTCAGTAGTGACCAGTGCTGCACTTTATGTACATACTCAGTAGTGACCAGTGCTGCACTTTATGTACACGCTCAGTAGTGACCAGTGCTGCACTTTATGTACACGCTCAGTAGTGACCAGTGCTGCACTTTATGTACATGCTCAGTAGTGACCAGTGCTGCACTTTATGTACATGCTCAGTAGTGACCAGTGCTGCACTTTATGTACATGCTCAGTAGTGACCAGTGCTGCACTTTATGTACATGCTCAGTAGTGACCAGTGCTGCACTTTATGTACATGCTCAGTAGTGACCAGTGCTGCACTTTATGTACATGCTCAGTAGTGACCAGTGCTGCACTTTATGTACATGCTCAGCAGTGTCCAGTGCTGCACTTTATGTACACGCTCAGTAGTGACAAGTGCTGCAATTTATGTACATGCTCAGTAGTGACCAGTTCTGCAGTTTATATACACACTCAGTAGTGACAAGTGCTGCACTTTATGTACACGCTCAGTAGTGACCAGTGCTGCAATTTATGTACAAGCTTAGTAGTGACCAGATCTGCAGTTTATATACACGCTCAGCAGTGACCAGTGCTGCACTTTATGTACACGCTCAGTAGTGACCAGTGCTGCACTTTATGTACATACTCAGTAGTGACCAGTTCTGCACTTTATGTACACGCTCAGTAGTGACCAGTGCTGCACTTTATGTACACGCTAAGTAGTGACCAGTGCTGCACTTTATGTACACGCTCAGTAGTGACCAGTGCTGCACTTTATGTTCACTCTCAGTAGTGACCAGTTCTGCAGTTTATGTACATGCTCAGTAGTGACCAGTGCTGCACTTTATGTACATGCTCAGTAGTGACCAGTGCTGCACTTTATCTACATGCTCAGTAGTGACCAGTGCTGCACTTTATGTACATGCTCAGTAGTGAGTGACCAGTGCTGCACTTTATGTATATGCTCAGTAGTGACCAGTGCTGCACTTTATGTACACGCTCAGTAGTGACCAGTGCTGCACTTTATGTACACGCTCAGTAGTGACCAGTGCTGCACTTTATGTACACGCTCAGTAGTGACCAGTGCTGCACTTTATGTACACGCTCAGTAGTGACCAGTGCTGCACTTTATGTACGTGCTCAGTAGTGACCAGTCCTGCACTTTATGTACATGCTCAGTAGTGACCAGTGCTGCACTTTATGTACACGCTCAGTAGTGACCAGTGCTGCACTTTATGTACATGCTCAGTAGTGACCAGTGCTGCACTTTATGTACATACTCAGTAGTGACCAGTGCTGCACTTTATGTACGTGCTCAGTAGTGACCAGTGCTGCACTTTATGTACGTGCTCAGTAGTGACCAGTGCTGCACTTTATGTACATGCTCAGTAGTGACCAGTGCTGCACTTTATGTACAAACTCAGTAGTGACCAGTGCTGCACTTTATGTACATGCTCAGTAGTGACCAGTGCTGCACTTTATGTACATACTCAGTAGTGACCAGTGCTGCACTTTATGTACGTGCTCAGTAGTGACCAGTGCTGCACTTTATGTACGTGCTCAGAAGTGACCAGTGCTGCACTTTATGTACGTGCTCAGTAGTGACCAGTGCTGCACTTTATGTACATGCTCAGTAGTGACCAGTGCTGCACTTTATGCACACGCTCAGTAGTGACCAGTGCTGCACTTTATGTACATACTCAGTAGTGACCAGTGCTGCACTTTATGTACATGCTCAGTAGTGACCGGGGCTGCACTTTATGTACATGCTCAGTAGTGACCAGTGCTGCACTTTATGTACACGCTCAGCAGTGACCAATGCTGCACTTTATGTACATGCTCAGTAGTGACCGGGGCTGCACTTTATGTACATGCTCAGTAGTGACTAGTGCTGCACTTTATGTACACGCTCAGTAGTGACCAGTGCTGCACTTTATGTACGTGCTCAGTAGTGACCAGTGCTGCACTTTATGTACATGCTCAGTAGTGACCAGTGCTGCACTTTATGTACGTGCTCAGTAGTGACCAGTGCTGCACTTTATGTACATGCTCAGTAGTGACCAGTGCTGCACTTTATGTACATGCTCAGTAGTGACCAGTGCTGCACTTTATGTACATGCTTAGTAGTGACCAGTGCTGCACTTTATGTACATGCTCAGTAGTAACCAGTGCTGCACTTTATGTACACGCTCAGTAGTGACCAGTGCTGCACTTTATGTACACGCTCAGTAGTGACCAGTGCTGCACTTTATGTACATGCTCAGTAGTGACCAGTGCTGCACTTTAAGTACATGCTCAGCAGTGACCAGTGCTGCACTTTATGTACACGCTCAGTAGTGACCAGAGCTGCACTTTATGTACATGCTCAGTAGTGACCACTGCTGCACTTTATGTACATGCTCAGTAGTGACCACTGCTGCACTTTATGTACACGCTCAGTAGTGACCAGTGCTGCACTTTATGTACATGCTCAGTAGTGACCAGTGCTGCACTTTATGTACATGCTCAGTGGTGACCAGTGCTGCACTTTATGTACATGCTCAGTAGTGACCAGTGCTGCACTTTATGTACACGCTCAGTAGTGACCAGTGCTGCACTTTATGTACACGCTCAGTAGTGACCTGTGCTGCACTTTATGTACATGCTCAGTAGTGACCAGTGCTGCACTTTATGTACATGCTCAGTAGTGACCAGTGCTGCACTTTATGTACACGCTCAGTAGTGACCAGTGCTGCACTTTATGTACACGCTCAGTTGTGACCAGTGCTGCACTTTATGTACACGCTCAGTAGTGACCAGTGCTGCACTTTATGTACACGCTCAGTAGTGACCAGTGCTGCACTTTATGTACACGCTCAGTAGTGACCAGTGCTGCACTTTATGTACACGCTCAGTAGTGACCAGTGCTGCACTTTATGTGCACGCTCAGTAGTGACCAGTGCTGCACTTTATGTACATGCTCAGTAGTGACCAGTGCTGCACTTTATGTACATGCTCAGTAGTGACCAGTGCTGCACTTTATGTACACGCTCAGTAGTGTCCAGTGCTGCACTTCATGTACACGCTAAGTAGTGACCAGTGCTGCACTTTATGTACGTGCTCAGTAGTGACCAGTGCTGCACTTTATGTACATGCTCAGTAGTGACCAGTGCTGCACTTTATGTACATGCTCAGTAGTGACCAGTGCTGCACTTTATGTACAAGCTCAGTAGTGACCAGTGCTGCACTTTATGTACATGCTCAGTAGTGACCAGTGCTGCACTTTATGTACATGCTCAGTAGTGACCAGTGCTGCACTTTATGTACGTGCTCAGTAGTGACCAGTGCTGCACTTTATGTACATGCTCAGTAGTGACCAGTGCTGCACTTTATGTACACGCTCAGTAGTGACGAGTGCTGCACTTTATGTACACGCTCAGTAGTGACCAGTGCTGCACTTTATGTACACGCTCGGTAGTGACCAGTGCCGCGCTTTATGTACATGCTCAGTAGTGACCAGTGCTGCACTTTATGTACGTGCTCAGTAGTGACCAGAGCTGCACTTTATGTACACGCTCAGTAGTGACCAGAGCTGCACTTTATGTACACGCTCAGCAGTGACCGGGGCTGCACTTTATGTACACGCTCAGTAGTGACCAGTGCTGCACTTTATGTACACGCTCAGCAGTGACCGGGGCTGCACTTTATGTACACGCTCAGTAGTGACCAGAGCTGCACTTTATGTACACGCTCAGCAGTGACCGGGGCTGCACTTTATGTACATGCTCAGTAGTGACCAGAGCTGCACTTTATGTACACGCTCAGTAGTGACCAGTGCTGCACTTTATGTACACGCTCAGTAGTGACCAGTGCTGCACTTTATGTACATGCTCAGTAGTGACCAGTGCTGCACTTTATGTACACTCTCAGTAGTGACCAGTGCTGCACTTTATGTACACGCTCAGTAGTGACCAGTGCTGCACTTTATGTACATGCTCAGTAGTGACCAGTGCTGCACTTTATGTACACGTTCAGTAGTGACCAGTGCTGCACTTTATGTACACGCTCAGTAGTGACCAGTGCTGCACTTTATGTACACGCTCAGTAGTGACCAGTGCTGCACTTTATGTACATGCTCAGTAGTGACCAGTGCTGCACTTTATGTACATGCTCAGTAGTGACCAGTGCTGCAGTTTATATACACACTCAGTAGTGACCAGAGCTGCACTTTATGTACAAGCTCAGTAGTGACCAGTGTTGCACTTTATGTACGTGCTCAGTAGTGACCAGCGCTGCACTTTATGTACATGCTCAGTAGTGACCAGTGCTGCACTTTATGTACGTGCTCAGTAGTGACCAGTGCTGCACTTTATGTACAAGCTCAGTAGTGACCAGTGCTGCACTTTATGTACACGCTCAGTAGTGACCAGTGCTGCACTTTATGTACACGCTCAGTAGTGACCAGTGCTGCACTTTATGTACACGCTCAGTAGTGACCAGTGCTGCACTTTATGTTCGTGCTCAGTAGTGACCAGTGCTGCACTTTATGTACACGCTCAGTAGTGACCAGTGCTGCACTGTATGTACACGCTCAGTAGTGAGTGACCAGTGCTGCACTTTATGTACACGCTCAGTAGTGACCAGTGCTGCACTTTATGTACACGCTCAGTAGTGACCAGTGCTGCACTGTATGTACATGCTCAGTAGTGACCAGTGCTGCACTTTATGTACATGCTCAGTAGTGACCCGTGCTGCACTTTATGTACACGCTCAGTAGTGACCAGTGCTGCACTTTATGTACACGCTCAGTAGTGACCAGTGCTGCACTGTATGTACATGCTCAGTAGTGACCAGTGCTGCACTTTATGTACATGCTCAGTAGTGGAGAGTGCTGCAATTTATGTACACGCTCAGTAGTGACCAGTTCTGCAGTTTATGTACATGCTCAGTAGTGACCAGTGCTGCACTTTATGTACATGCTCAGTAGTGACCAGTGCTGCACTTTATGTACACGCTCAGTAGTGAGTGACCAGTGCTGCACTTTATGTACACGCTCAGTAGTGACCAGTGCTGCACTTTATGTACATGCTTAGTAGTGACCAGTGCTTCACTTTATGTACACTCTCAGTAGTGACCAGTGCTGCACTTTATGTACACGCTCAGTAGTGACCAGTGCTTCACTTTATGTACGTGCTCAGTAGTGACCAGTGCTGCACTTTATGTACACGCTCAGTAGTGACCAGAGCTGCACTTTATGTACATGCTTAGTAGTGACCAGTGCTACACTTTATGTACATGCTCAGTAGTGACGAGTGCTGCACTTTATGTACATGCTCAGTAGTGACCAGTGCTGCATTTTATGTACATGCTTAGTAGTCACCAGTGCTGCACTTTATGTACATGCTCAGTAGTGACCAGTGCTGCACTTTATGTACATGCTCAGTAATGACAAGTGCTGCACTTTATGTACATGCTCAGTAGTGACCAGTGCTTCACTTTATGTACACGCTCAGTAGTGACCAGTGCTTCACTTTATGTACACGCTTAGTAGTGACCAGTGCTTCACTTTATGTACACTCTCAGTAGTGACCAGTGCTGCACTTTATGTACATGCTCAGTAGTGACCAGTGCTGCACTTTATGTACACGCTCAGTAGTGACCAGTGCTTCACTTTATGTACATGCTCAGTAGTGACCAGTGCTGCACTTTATGTACACTCTCAGTAGTGACCAGTGCTGCACTTTATGTACATGCTCAGTAGTGACCAGTGCTGCACTTTATGTACACGCTCAGTAGTGACCAGTGCTTCACTTTATGTACACGCTCAGTAGTGACCAGTGCTTCACTTTATGTTCATTCTCAGTAGTGACCAGTGCTGCACTTTATGTACGTGCTCAGTAGTGACCAGTGTTGCACTTTATGTACACGCTCAGTAGTGACCAGTGCTTCACTTTATGTACGTGCTCAGTAGTGACCAGTGTTGCACTTTATGTACACGCTTAGTAGTGACCAGTGCTTCACTTTATGTACGTGCTCAGTAGTGACCAGTGTTGCACTTTATGTACACGCTTAGTAGTGACCAGTGCTTCACTTTATGTTCATTCTCAGTAGTGACCAGTGCTGCACTTTATGTACAAGCTCAGTAGTGACCAGTGCTGCATTTTATGTACATGCTCAGTAGTGACCAGTGCTACACTTTATGTTCATTCTCAGCAGTGACCAGTGCTGCACTTTATGTACACGCTCAGTAGTGACCAGTGCTGCACTTTATGTACACGCTCAGTAGTGACCAGTGCTGCACTTTATGTACATGCTCAGTAGTGACCAGTGCTGCTCTTTATGTACACGCTCAGTAGTGACCAGTGCTGCACTTTATGTACACGCTCAGTAGCGACCAGTGCTGCACTTTATGTACATGCTCAGTAGTGACCAGTGCTGCTCTTTATGTACACGCTCAGTAGTGACCAGTGCTGCACTTTATGTACACGCTCAGAAGTGACCAGTGCTGCACTTTATGTACACACTCAGTGGTGACCAGTGCTGCACTTTATGTACATGCTCAGTAGTGACCAGTGCTGCACTTTATGTACATGCTCAGTAGTGACCAGTGCTGCACTTTATGTACATGCTCAGTAGTGACCAGTGCTGCACTTTATGTACACGCTCAGTAGTGACCAGTGCTGCTCTTTATGTACACGCTCAGTAGTGACCAGTGCTGCACTTTATGTACACGCTCAGAAGTGACCAGTGCTGCACTTTATGTACACACTCAGTAGTGACCAGTGCTGCACTTTATGTACATGCTCAGTAGTGACCAGTGCTGCACTTTATGTACATGCTCAGTAGTGACCAGTGCTGCACTTTATGTACATGCTCAGTAGTGACCAGTGCTGCACTTTATGTACACGCTCAGTAGTGACCAGTGCTGCACTTTATGTACATGCTCAGTAGTGACCAGTGCTGCAATTTATGTACATGCTCAGTAATGACAAGTGCTGCACTTTATGTACACGCTCAGTAGTGACCAGTGCTGCACTTTATGTACATGCTCAGTAGTAACCAGTGCTGCACTTTATGTACGTGCTCAGTAGTGACCAGTGCTGCACTTTATGTACATGCTCAGTAGTGACCAGTGCTGCACTTTATGTACATGCTCAGTAGTGACCAGTGCTGCACTTTATGCACGTGCTCAGTAGTGACCAGTGCTGCACTTTATGTACATGCTCAGTAGTGACCAGTGCTGCACTTTATGTACATGCTCAGTAGTGACCAGAGCTGCACTTTATGTACACGCTCAGTAGTGACCAGTGCTGCACTTTATGTACACGCTCAGTAGTGACCAGTGCTGCACTTTATGTACACGCTCAGTAGTGACCAGTGCTGCACTTTATGTACACGCTCAGTAGTGACCAGTGCTGCACTTTATGTACACGCTCAGTAGTGACCAGTGCTGCACTTTATGTACACGCTCAGCAGTGACCAGTGCTGCACTTTATGTACATGCTCAGTAAGTGACCAGTGCTGCACTTTATGTACATGCTCAGTAGTGACCAGTGCTGCACTTTATGTACATGCTCGGTAGTGACCAGTGCTGCACTTTATGTACATGCTCAGTAGTGACCAGTGCTGCACTTTATGTACATGCTCAGTAGTGACCAGAGCTGCACTTTATGTACATGCTCAGTAGTGACCAGTGCTGCACTTTATGTACACGCTCGGTAGTGACCAGTGCCGCGCTTTATGTACACGCTCAGTAGTGACCAGTGCTGCACTTTATGTACACGCTCAGTAGTGACCAGTGCTGCACTTTATGTGCACGCTCAGTAGTGACCAGTGCTGCACTTTATGTACATGCTCAGTAGTGACCAGTGCTGCACTTTATGTACATGCTCAGTAGTGACCAGTGCTGCACTTTATGTACACGCTCAGTAGTGTCCAGTGCTGCACTTCATGTACGTGCTCAGTAGTGACCAGTGCTGCACTTTATGTACATGCTCAGTAGTGACCAGTGCTGCACTTTATGTACGTGCTCAGTAGTGACCAGTGCTGCACTTTATGTACATGCTCAGTAGTGACCAGTGCTGCACTTTATGTACACGCTCAGTAGTGACCAGTGCTGCACTTTATGTACACGCTCAGTAGTGACCAGTGCTGCACTTTATGTACACGCTCGGTAGTGACCAGTGCCGCGCTTTATGTACATGCTCAGTAGTGACCAGTGCTGCACTTTATGTACACGCTCAGTAGTGACCAGTGCTGCACTTTATGTACATGCTCAGTAGTGACCAGTGCTGCACTTTATGTACGTGCTCAGTAGTGACCAGAGCTGCACTTTATGTACACGCTCAGTAGTGACCAGTGCTGCACTTTATGTACACGCTCAGCAGTGACCGGGGCTGCACTTTATGTACACGCTCAGTAGTGACCAGAGCTGCACTTTATGTACACGCTCAGCAGTGACCGGGGCTGCACTTTATGTACATGCTCAGTAGTGACCAGAGCTGCACTTTATGTACACGCTCAGTAGTGACCAGTGCTGCACTTTATGTACACGCTCGGTAGTGACCAGTGCCGCGCTTTATGTACATACTCAGTAGTGACCAGTGCTGCACTTTATGTACGTGCTCAGTAGTGACCAGAGCTGCACTTCATGTACACGCTCAGTAGTGACCAGAGCTGCACTTTATGTACACTCTCAGCAGTGACCAGTGCTGCACTTTATGTACATGCTCAGTAGTGGAAAGTGCTGCAATTTATGTACACGCTCAGTAGTGACCAGTTCTGCAGTTTATGTACATGCTCAGTAGTGACCAGTGCTGCACTTTATGTACATGCTCAGTAGTGACCAGTGCTGCACTTTATGTACATGCTCAGTAGTGACCAGTGCTGCACTTTATGTACATGCTCAGTAGTGACCAGTGCTGCACTTTATGTACACGCTCAGTAGTGACCAGTGCTGCACTTTATGTACACGCTCAGTAGTGACCAGTGCTGCACTTTATGTACACGTTCAGTAGTGACCAGTGCTGCACTTTATGTACACGCTCAGTAGTGACCAGTGCTGCACTTTATGTACATGCTCAGTAGTGACCAGTGCTGCACTTTATGTACATGCTCAGTAGTGACCAGTGCTGCAGTTTATATACACGCTCAGTAGTGACCAGAGCTGCACTTTATGTACAAGCTCAGTAGTGACCAGTGTTGCACTTTATGTACGTGCTCAGTAGTGACCAGTGCTGCACTTTATGTACACGCTCAGTAGTGACCAGCGCTGCACTTTATGTACATGCTCAGTAGTGACCAGTGCTGCACTTTATGTACGTGCTCAGTAGTGACCAGTGCTGCACTTTATGTACAAGCTCAGTAGTGACCAGTGCTGCACTTTATGTACACGCTCAGTAGTGACCAGTGCTGCACTTTATGTACACGCTCAGTAGTGACCAGAGCTGCACTTTATGTACACGCTCAGTAGTGACCAGTGCTGCACTTTATGTACACGCTCAGTAGTGACCAGTGCTGCACTTTATGTACATGCTCAGTAGTGACAAGTGCTGCACATTATGTACACGCTCAGTAGTGACCAGTGCTGCACTTTATGTACATGCTCAGTCGTGACCAGTGCTGCACTTTATGTACGTGCTCAGTAGTGACCAGTGCTGCACTTTATGTACATGCTCAGTAGTGACCAGAGCTGCACTTTATGTACACGCTCAGTAGTGACCAGTGCTGCACTTTATGTACACGCTCAGTAGTGACCAGTGCTGCACTTTATGTACACGCTCAGTAGTGACCAGTGCTGCACTTTATGTACACGCTCAGTAGTGACCAGTGCTGCACTTTATGTACACGCTCAGTAGTGACCAGTGCTGCACTTTATGTACACGCTCAGCAGTGACCAGTGCTGCACTTTATGTACATGCTCAGTAAGTGACCAGTGCTGCACTTTATGTACATGCTCAGTAGTGACCAGTGCTGCACTTTATGTACATGCTCAGTAGTGACCAGTGCTGCACTTTATGTACGTGCTCAGTAGTGACCAGTGCTGCACTTTATGTACACACTCAGTAGTGACCAGAGCTGCACTTTATGTACACGCTCAGTAGTGACCAGTGCTGCACTTTATGTACACGCTCAGTAGTGACCAGTGCTGCACTTTATGTACACGCTCAGTAGTGACCAGTGCTGCACTTTATGTACACGCTCAGTAGTGACCAGTGCTGCACTTTATGTACACGCTCAGTAGTGACCAGTGCTGCACTTTATGTACACGCTCAGCAGTGACCAGTGCTGCACTTTATGTACATGCTCAGTAAGTGACCAGTGCTGCACTTTATGTACATGCTCAGTAGTGACCAGTGCTGCACTTTATGTACATGCTCGGTAGTGACCAGTGCTGCACTTTATGTACATGCTCAGTAGTGACCAGTGCTGCACTTTATGTACATGCTCAGTAGTGACCAGAGCTGCACTTTATGTACATGCTCAGTAGTGACCAGTGCTGCACTTTATGTACACGCTCGGTAGTGACCAGTGCCGCGCTTTATGTACACGCTCAGTAGTGACCAGTGCTGCCCTTTATGTACATGCTCAGTAGTGACCAGTGCTGCACTTTATGTACACGCTCAGTAGTGACCAGTGCTGCACTTTATGTACACGCTCAGTAGTGACCAGTGCTGCACTTTATGTGCACGCTCAGTAGTGACCAGTGCTGCACTTTATGTACATGCTCAGTAGTGACCAGTGCTGCACTTTATGTACACGCTCAGTAGTGTCCAGTGCTGCACTTCATGTACACGCTAAGTAGTGACCAGTGCTGCACTTTATGTACGTGCTCAGTAGTGACCAGTGCTGCACTTTATGTACATGCTCAGTAGTGACCAGTGCTGCACTTTATGTACATGCTCAGTAGTGACCAGTGCTGCACTTTATGTACAAGCTCAGTAGTGACCAGTGCTGCACTTTATGTACATGCTCAGTAGTGACCAGTGCTGCACTTTATGTACATGCTCAGTAGTGACCAGTGCTGCACTTTATGTACGTGCTCAGTAGTGACCAGTGCTGCACTTTATGTACATGCTCAGTAGTGACCAGTGCTGCACTTTATGTACACGCTCAGTAGTGACCAGTGCTGCACTTTATGTACACGCTCAGTAGTGACCAGTGCTGCACTTTATGTACACGCTCGGTAGTGACCAGTGCCGCGCTTTATGTACATGCTCAGTAGTGACCAGTGCTGCACTTTATGTACACGCTCAGTAGTGACCAGTGCTGCACTTTATGTACATGCTCAGTAGTGACCAGTGCTGCACTTTATGTACACGCTCAGTAGTGTCCAGTGCTGCACTTCATGTACACGCTAAGTAGTGACCAGTGCTGCACTTTATGTACGTGCTCAGTAGTGACCAGTGCTGCACTTTATGTACATGCTCAGTAGTGACCAGTGCTGCACTTTATGTACACGCTCGGTAGTGACCAGTGCCGCGCTTTATGTACACGCTCAGTAGTGACCAGTGCTGCACTTTATGTACACGCTCAGTAGTGACCAGTGCTGCACTTTATGTGCACGCTCAGTAGTGACCAGTGCTGCACTTTATGTACATGCTCAGTAGTGACCAGTGCTGCACTTTATGTACATGCTCAGTAGTGACCAGTGCTGCACTTTATGTACACGCTCAGTAGTGTCCAGTGCTGCACTTCATGTACGTGCTCAGTAGTGACCAGTGCTGCACTTTATGTACATGCTCAGTAGTGACCAGTGCTGCACTTTATGTACGTGCTCAGTAGTGACCAGTGCTGCACTTTATGTACATGCTCAGTAGTGACCAGTGCTGCACTTTATGTACACGCTCAGTAGTGACCAGTGCTGCACTTTATGTACACGCTCAGTAGTGACCAGTGCTGCACTTTATGTACACGCTCGGTAGTGACCAGTGCCGCGCTTTATGTACATGCTCAGTAGTGACCAGTGCTGCACTTTATGTACACGCTCAGTAGTGACCAGTGCTGCACTTTATGTACATGCTCAGTAGTGACCAGTGCTGCACTTTATGTACGTGCTCAGTAGTGACCAGAGCTGCACTTTATGTACACGCTCAGTAGTGACCAGTGCTGCACTTTATGTACACGCTCAGCAGTGACCGGGGCTGCACTTTATGTACACGCTCAGTAGTGACCAGAGCTGCACTTTATGTACACGCTCAGCAGTGACCGGGGCTGCACTTTATGTACATGCTCAGTAGTGACCAGAGCTGCACTTTATGTACACGCTCAGTAGTGACCAGTGCTGCACTTTATGTACACGCTCGGTAGTGACCAGTGCCGCGCTTTATGTACATACTCAGTAGTGACCAGTGCTGCACTTTATGTACGTGCTCAGTAGTGACCAGAGCTGCACTTCATGTACACGCTCAGTAGTGACCAGAGCTGCACTTTATGTACACTCTCAGCAGTGACCAGTGCTGCACTTTATGTACATGCTCAGTAGTGGAAAGTGCTGCAATTTATGTACACGCTCAGTAGTGACCAGTTCTGCAGTTTATGTACATGCTCAGTAGTGACCAGTGCTGCACTTTATGTACATGCTCAGTAGTGACCAGTGCTGCACTTTATGTACATGCTCAGTAGTGACCAGTGCTGCACTTTATGTACATGCTCAGTAGTGACCAGTGCTGCACTTTATGTACACGCTCAGTAGTGACCAGTGCTGCACTTTATGTACACGCTCAGTAGTGACCAGTGCTGCACTTTATGTACACGTTCAGTAGTGACCAGTGCTGCACTTTATGTACACGCTCAGTAGTGACCAGTGCTGCACTTTATGTACATGCTCAGTAGTGACCAGTGCTGCACTTTATGTACATGCTCAGTAGTGACCAGTGCTGCAGTTTATATACACGCTCAGTAGTGACCAGAGCTGCACTTTATGTACAAGCTCAGTAGTGACCAGTGTTGCACTTTATGTACGTGCTCAGTAGTGACCAGTGCTGCACTTTATGTACACGCTCAGTAGTGACCAGCGCTGCACTTTATGTACATGCTCAGTAGTGACCAGTGCTGCACTTTATGTACGTGCTCAGTAGTGACCAGTGCTGCACTTTATGTACAAGCTCAGTAGTGACCAGTGCTGCACTTTATGTACACGCTCAGTAGTGACCAGTGCTGCACTTTATGTACACGCTCAGTAGTGACCAGAGCTGCACTTTATGTACACGCTCAGTAGTGACCAGTGCTGCACTTTATGTACACGCTCAGTAGTGACCAGTGCTGCACTTTATGTACATGCTCAGTAGTGACAAGTGCTGCACATTATGTACACGCTCAGTAGTGACCAGTGCTGCACTTTATGTACATGCTCAGTCGTGACCAGTGCTGCACTTTATGTACGTGCTCAGTAGTGACCAGTGCTGCACTTTATGTACATGCTCAGTAGTGACCAGAGCTGCACTTTATGTACACGCTCAGTAGTGACCAGTGCTGCACTTTATGTACACGCTCAGTAGTGACCAGTGCTGCACTTTATGTACACGCTCAGTAGTGACCAGTGCTGCACTTTATGTACACGCTCAGTAGTGACCAGTGCTGCACTTTATGTACACGCTCAGTAGTGACCAGTGCTGCACTTTATGTACACGCTCAGCAGTGACCAGTGCTGCACTTTATGTACATGCTCAGTAAGTGACCAGTGCTGCACTTTATGTACATGCTCAGTAGTGACCAGTGCTGCACTTTATGTACATGCTCAGTAGTGACCAGTGCTGCACTTTATGTACGTGCTCAGTAGTGACCAGTGCTGCACTTTATGTACACACTCAGTAGTGACCAGAGCTGCACTTTATGTACACGCTCAGTAGTGACCAGTGCTGCACTTTATGTACACGCTCAGTAGTGACCAGTGCTGCACTTTATGTACACGCTCAGTAGTGACCAGTGCTGCACTTTATGTACACGCTCAGTAGTGACCAGTGCTGCACTTTATGTACACGCTCAGTAGTGACCAGTGCTGCACTTTATGTACACGCTCAGCAGTGACCAGTGCTGCACTTTATGTACATGCTCAGTAAGTGACCAGTGCTGCACTTTATGTACATGCTCAGTAGTGACCAGTGCTGCACTTTATGTACATGCTCGGTAGTGACCAGTGCTGCACTTTATGTACATGCTCAGTAGTGACCAGTGCTGCACTTTATGTACATGCTCAGTAGTGACCAGAGCTGCACTTTATGTACATGCTCAGTAGTGACCAGTGCTGCACTTTATGTACACGCTCGGTAGTGACCAGTGCCGCGCTTTATGTACACGCTCAGTAGTGACCAGTGCTGCCCTTTATGTACATGCTCAGTAGTGACCAGTGCTGCACTTTATGTACACGCTCAGTAGTGACCAGTGCTGCACTTTATGTACACGCTCAGTAGTGACCAGTGCTGCACTTTATGTGCACGCTCAGTAGTGACCAGTGCTGCACTTTATGTACATGCTCAGTAGTGACCAGTGCTGCACTTTATGTACACGCTCAGTAGTGTCCAGTGCTGCACTTCATGTACACGCTAAGTAGTGACCAGTGCTGCACTTTATGTACGTGCTCAGTAGTGACCAGTGCTGCACTTTATGTACATGCTCAGTAGTGACCAGTGCTGCACTTTATGTACATGCTCAGTAGTGACCAGTGCTGCACTTTATGTACAAGCTCAGTAGTGACCAGTGCTGCACTTTATGTACATGCTCAGTAGTGACCAGTGCTGCACTTTATGTACATGCTCAGTAGTGACCAGTGCTGCACTTTATGTACGTGCTCAGTAGTGACCAGTGCTGCACTTTATGTACATGCTCAGTAGTGACCAGTGCTGCACTTTATGTACACGCTCAGTAGTGACCAGTGCTGCACTTTATGTACACGCTCAGTAGTGACCAGTGCTGCACTTTATGTACACGCTCGGTAGTGACCAGTGCCGCGCTTTATGTACATGCTCAGTAGTGACCAGTGCTGCACTTTATGTACACGCTCAGTAGTGACCAGTGCTGCACTTTATGTACATGCTCAGTAGTGACCAGTGCTGCACTTTATGTACACGCTCAGTAGTGTCCAGTGCTGCACTTCATGTACACGCTAAGTAGTGACCAGTGCTGCACTTTATGTACGTGCTCAGTAGTGACCAGTGCTGCACTTTATGTACATGCTCAGTAGTGACCAGTGCTGCACTTTATGTACATGCTCAGTAGTGACCAGTGCTGCACTTTATGTACAAGCTCAGTAGTGACCAGTGCTGCACTTTATGTACATGCTCAGTAGTGACCAGTGCTGCACTTTATGTACATGCTCAGTAGTGACCAGTGCTGCACTTTATGTACGTGCTCAGTAGTGACCAGTGCTGCACTTTATGTACATGCTCAGTAGTGACCAGTGCTGCACTTTATGTACACGCTCAGTAGTGACCAGTGCTGCACTTTATGTACACGCTCAGTAGTGACCAGTGCTGCACTTTATGTACACGCTCGGTAGTGACCAGTGCCGCGCTTTATGTACATGCTCAGTAGTGACCAGTGCTGCACTTTATGTACACGCTCAGTAGTGACCAGTGCTGCACTTTATGTACATGCTCAGTAGTGACCAGTGCTGCACTTTATGTACGTGCTCAGTAGTGACCAGTGCTGCACTTTATGTACATGCTCAGTAGTGACCAGTGCTGCACTTTATGTACACGCTCAGTAGTGACCAGTGCTGCACTTTATGTACACGCTCAGTAGTGACCAGTGCTGCACTTTATGTACACGCTCGGTAGTGACCAGTGCCGCGCTTTATGTACATGCTCAGTAGTGACCAGTGCTGCACTTTATGTACACGCTCAGTAGTGACCAGTGCTGCACTTTATGTACGTGCTCAGTAGTGACCAGTGCTGCACTTTATGTACACGCTCAGTAGTGACCAGTGCTGCACTTTATGTACATGCTCAGTAGTGACCAGTGCTGCACTTTATGTACACGCTCAGCAGTGACCGGGGCTGCACTTTATGTACACGCTCAGTAGTGACCAGAGCTGCACTTTATGTACACGCTCAGCAGTGACCGGGGCTGCACTTTATGTACATGCTCAGTAGTGACCAGAGCTGCACTTTATGTACACGCTCAGTAGTGACCAGTGCTGCACTTTATGTACACGCTCGGTAGTGACCAGTGCCGCGCTTTATGTACATGCTCAGTAGTGACCAGTGCTGCACTTTATGTACATACTCAGTAGTGACCAGTGCTGCACTTTATGTACGTGCTCAGTAGTGACCAGAGCTGCACTTCATGTACACGCTCAGTAGTGACCAGAGCTGCACTTTATGTACACTCTCAGCAGTGACCAGTGCTGCACTTTATGTACATGCTCAGTAGTGGAAAGTGCTGCAATTTATGTACACGCTCAGTAGTGACCAGTTCTGCAGTTTATGTACATGCTCAGTAGTGACCAGTGCTGCACTTTATGTACATGCTCAGTAGTGACCAGTGCTGCACTTTATGTACATGCTCAGTAGTGACCAGTGCTGCACTTTATGTACATGCTCAGTAGTGACCAGTGCTGCACTTTATGTACACGCTCAGTAGTGACCAGTGCTGCACTTTATGTACACGCTCAGTAGTGACCAGTGCTGCACTTTATGTACACGTTCAGTAGTGACCAGTGCTGCACTTTATGTACACGCTCAGTAGTGACCAGTGCTGCACTTTATGTACATGCTCAGTAGTGACCAGTGCTGCACTTTATGTACATGCTCAGTAGTGACCAGTGCTGCAGTTTATATACACGCTCAGTAGTGACCAGAGCTGCACTTTATGTACAAGCTCAGTAGTGACCAGTGTTGCACTTTATGTACGTGCTCAGTAGTGACCAGTGCTGCACTTTATGTATACGCTCAGTAGTGACCAGCGCTGCACTTTATGTACATGCTCAGTAGTGACCAGTGCTGCACTTTATGTACGTGCTCAGTAGTGACCAGTGCTGCACTTTATGTACAAGCTCAGTAGTGACCAGTGCTGCACTTTATGTACACGCTCGGTAGTGACCAGTGCCGCGCTTTATGTACATGCTCAGTAGTGACCAGTGCTGCACTTTATGTACACGCTCAGTAGTGACCAGTGCTGCACTTTATGTACATGCTCAGTAGTGACCAGTGCTGCACTTTATGTACGTGCTCAGTAGTGACCAGTGCTGCACTTTATGTACACGCTCAGTAGTGACCAGTGCTGCACTTTATGTACATGCTCAGTAGTGACCAGTGCTGCACTTTATGTACACGCTCAGCAGTGACCGGGGCTGCACTTTATGTACACGCTCAGTAGTGACCAGAGCTGCACTTTATGTACACGCTCAGCAGTGACCGGGGCTGCACTTTATGTACATGCTCAGTAGTGACCAGAGCTGCACTTTATGTACACGCTCAGTAGTGACCAGTGCTGCACTTTATGTACACGCTCGGTAGTGACCAGTGCCGCGCTTTATGTACATGCTCAGTAGTGACCAGTGCTGCACTTTATGTACATACTCAGTAGTGACCAGTGCTGCACTTTATGTACGTGCTCAGTAGTGACCAGAGCTGCACTTCATGTACACGCTCAGTAGTGACCAGAGCTGCACTTTATGTACACTCTCAGCAGTGACCAGTGCTGCACTTTATGTACATGCTCAGTAGTGGAAAGTGCTGCAATTTATGTACACTCTCAGTAGTGACCAGTTCTGCAGTTTATGTACATGCTCAGTAGTGACCAGTGCTGCACTTTATGTACATGCTCAGTAGTGACCAGTGCTGCACTTTATGTACATGCTCAGTAGTGACCAGTGCTGCACTTTATGTACATGCTCAGTAGTGACCAGTGCTGCACTTTATGTACACGCTCAGTAGTGACCAGTGCTGCACTTTATGTACACGCTCAGTAGTGACCAGTGCTGCACTTTATGTACACGTTCAGTAGTGACCAGTGCTGCACTTTATGTACACGCTCAGTAGTGACCAGTGCTGCACTTTATGTACATGCTCAGTAGTGACCAGTGCTGCACTTTATGTACATGCTCAGTAGTGACCAGTGCTGCAGTTTATATACACGCTCAGTAGTGACCAGAGCTGCACTTTATGTACAAGCTCAGTAGTGACCAGTGTTGCACTTTATGTACGTGCTCAGTAGTGATCAGTGCTGCACTTTATGTACACGCTCAGTAGTGACCAGCGCTGCACTTTATGTACATGCTCAGTAGTGACCAGTGCTGCACTTTATGTACGTGCTCAGTAGTGACCAGTGCTGCACTTTATGTACAAGCTCAGTAGTGACCAGTGCTGCACTTTATGTACACGCTCAGTAGTGACCAGTGCTGCACTTTATGTACACGCTCAGTAGTGACCAGAGCTGCACTTTATGTACACGCTCAGTAGTGACCAGTGCTGCACTTTATGTACACGCTCAGTAGTGACCAGTGCTGCACTTTATGTACGTGCTCAGTAGTGACCAGTGCTGCACTTTATGTACACGCTCAGTAGTGACCAGTGCTGCACTGTATGTACATGCTCAGTAGTGACCAGTGCTGCACTTTATGTACATGCTCAGTAGTGACCCGTGCTGCACTTTATGTACACGCTCAGTAGTGAGTGACCAGTGCTGCACTTTATGTACACGCTCAGTAGTGACCAGTGCTGCACTTTATGTACACGCTCAGTAGTGACCAGTGCTGCACTGTATGTACATGCTCAGTAGTGACCAGTGCTGCACTTTATGTACATGCTCAGTAGTGACCCGTGCTGCACTTTATGTACACGCTCAGTAGTGACCAGTGCTGCACTTTATGTACACGCTCAGTAGTGACCAGTGCTGCACTGTATGTACATGCTCAGTAGTGACCAGTGCTGCACTTTATGTACATGCTCAGTAGTGACCAGTGCTGCAATTTATGTACACGCTCAGTAGTGACCAGTTCTGCAGTTTATGTACATGCTCAGTAGTGACCAGTGCTGCACTTTATGTACATGCTCAGTAGTGACCAGTGCTGCACTTTATGTACACGCTCAGTAGTGAGTGACCAGTGCTGCACTTTATGTACACGCTCAGTAGTGACCAGTGCTGCACTTTATGTACATGCTTAGTAGTGACCAGTGCTTCACTTTATGTACACTCTCAGTAGTGACCAGTGCTGCACTTTATGTACACGCTCAGTAGTGACCAGTGCTTCACTTTATGTACGTGCTCAGTAGTGACCAGTGCTGCACTTTATGTACACGCTCAGTAGTGACCAGAGCTGCCCTTTATGTACATGCTTAGTAGTGACCAGTGCTACACTTTATGTACACTCTCAGTAGTGACCAGTGCTGCACTTTATGTACACGCTCAGTAGTGACCAGTGCTTCACTTTATGTACGTGCTCAGTAGTGACCAGTGCTGCACTTTATGTACACGCTCAGTAGTGACCAGAGCTGCCCTTTATGTACATGCTTAGTAGTGACCAGTGCTTCACTTTATGTACACTCTCAGTAGTGACCAGTGCTGCACTTTATGTACACGCTCAGTAGTGACCAGTGCTTCACTTTATGTACGTGCTCAGTAGTGACCAGTGCTGCACTTTATGTACACGCTCAGTAGTGACCAGAGCTGCCCTTTATGTACATGCTCAGTAGTGACCAGTGCTGCACTTTATGTACATGCTCATTAGTGACCAGTGCTGCACTTTATGTACATGCTTAGTAGTCACCAGTGCTGCACTTTATGTACATGCTCAGTAGTGACCAGTGCTGCACTTTATGTACATGCTCAGTAATGACAAGTGCTGCACTTTATGTACACGCTCAGTAGTGACCAGAGCTTCACTTTATGTACGTGCTCAGTAGTGACCAGTGCTGCACTTTATGTACACGCTCAGTAGTGACCAGAGCTGCACTTTATGTA
The DNA here is from genome assembly GCF_046119375.1 of Phyllobates terribilis. NCBI lineage: Eukaryota > Metazoa > Chordata > Amphibia > Anura > Dendrobatidae > Phyllobates > Phyllobates terribilis. Next base: position 486,952 of record NW_027363521.1, on the reverse strand, counting down.
CATGCTTAGTAGTGACCAGTGCTACACTTTATGTACATGCTCAGTAGTGACCAGTGCTGCACTTTATGTACATGCTCAGTAGTGACCAGTGCTGCACTTTATGTACATGCTTAGTAGTCACCAGTGCTGCACTTTATGTACATGCTCAGTAGTGACCAGTGCTGCACTTTATGTACATGCTCAGTAATGACAAGTGCTGCACTTTATGTACATGCTCAGTAGTGACCAGTGCTTCACTTTATGTACACGCTCAGTAGTGACCAGTGCTTCACTTTATGTACACGCTTAGTAGTGACCAGTGCTTCACTTTATGTACACTCTCAGTAGTGACCAGTGCTGCACTTTATGTACATGCTCAGTAGTGACCAGTGCTGCACTTTATGTACACGCTCAGTAGTGACCAGTGCTTCACTTTATGTACATGCTCAGTAGTGACCAGTGCTGCACTTTATGTACATGCTCAGTAGTGACCAGTGCTGCACTTTATGTACATGCTCAGTAGTGACCAGTGCTTCACTTTATGTACACGCTCAGTAGTGACCAGTGCTTCACTTTATGTTCATTCTCAGTAGTGACCAGTGCTGCACTTTATGTACATGCTCAGTAGTGACCAGTGCTTCACTTTATGTACGTGCTCAGTAGTGACCAGTGTTGCACTTTATGTACACGCTTAGTAGTGACCAGTGCTTCACTTTATGTTCATTCTCAGTAGTGACCAGTGCTGCACTTTATGTACAAGCTCAGTAGTGACCAGTGCTGCATTTTATGTACATGCTCAGTAGTGACCAGTGCTACACTTTATGTTCATTCTCAGCAGTGACCAGTGCTGCACTTTATGTACACGCTCAGTAGTGACCAGTGCTGCACTTTATGTACACGCTCAGTAGTGACCAGTGCTGCACTTTATGTACATGCTCAGTAGTGACCAGTGCTGCTCTTTATGTACACGCTCAGTAGTGACCAGTGCTGCACTTTATGTACATGCTCAGTAGTGACCAGTGCTGCACTTTATGTACACACTCAGTAGCGACCAGTGCTGCACTTTATGTACATGCTCAGTAGTGACCAGTGCTGCTCTTTATGTACACGCTCAGTAGTGACCAGTGCTGCACTTTATGTACACGCTCAGAAGTGACCAGTGCTGCACTTTATGTACACACTCAGTAGTGACCAGTGCTGCACTTTATGTACATGCTCAGTAGTGACCAGTGCTGCACTTTATGTACATGCTCAGTAGTGACCAGTGCTGCACTCTATGTACATGCTCAGTAGTGACCAGTGCTGCACTTTATGTACATGCTCAGTAGTGACCAGTGCTGCACTTTATGTACACGCTCAGTAGTGACCAGTGCTGCACTTTATGTACATGCTCAGTAGTGACCAGTGCTGCAATTTATGTACATGCTCAGTAATGACAAGTGCTGCACTTTATGTACACGCTCAGTAGTGACCAGTGCTGCACTTTATGTACATGCTCAGTAGTGAACAGTGCTGCACTTTATGTACACGCTCAGTAGTGACCAGTGCTGCACTGTATGTACATGCTCAGTAGTGAATAGTGCTGCACTTTATGTACATGCTCAGTAGTGACCAGTGCTGCACTTTATGTACACGCTCAGTAGTGACCAGTGCTGCACTTTATGTACATGCTCAGTAGTGACCAGTGCTGCAATTTATGTACATGCTCAGTAATGACAAGTGCTGCACTTTTTGTACACGCTCAGTAGTGACCAGTGCTGCACTTTATGTACATGCTCAGTAGTGAACAGTGCTGCACTTTATGTACACGCTCAGTAGTGACCAGTGCTGCACTGTATGTACATGCTCAGTAGTGAATAGTGCTGCACTTTATGTACATGCTCAGTAGTGACTAGTGCTGCACTTTATGTACATGCTCAGTAGTGACCAGTGCTGCACTTTATGTACATGCTCAGTAGTGACAAGTGCTGCACATTATGTACACGCTCAGTAGTGACCAGTGCTGCACTTTATGTACATGCTCAGTAGTGACCAGTGCTGCACTTTATGTACGTGCTCAGTAGTGACCAGTGCTGCACTTTATGTACATGCTCAGTAGTGACCAGAGCTGCACTTTATGTACACGCTCAGTAGTGACCAGTGCTGCACTTTATGTACACGCTCAGTACTGACCAGTGCTGCACTTTATGTACACGCTCAGTAGTGACCAGTGCTGCACTTTATGTACACGCTCAGTAGTGACCAGTGCTGCACTTTATGTACACGCTCGGTAGTGACCAGTGCTGCACTTTATGTACACGCTCAGCAGTGACCAGTGCTGCACTTTATGTACATGCTCAGTAAGTGACCAGTGCTGCACTTTATGTACATGCTCAGTAGTGACCAGTGCTGCACTTTATGTACATGCTCGGTAGTGACCAGTGCTGCACTTTATGTACATGCTCAGTAGTGACCAGTGCTGCACTTTATGTACGTGCTCAGTAGTGACCAGTGCTGCACTTTATGTACATGCTCAGTAGTGACCAGTGCTGCACTTTATGTACATGCTCAGTAGTGACCAGAGCTGCACTTTATGTACATGCTCAGTAGTGACCAGTGCTGCACTTTATGTACACGCTCAGTAGTGACCAGTGCTGCACTTTATGTACACACTCAGTAGTGACCAGTGCTGCACTTTATGTACATGCTCAGTAGTGACAAGTGCTGCACATTATGTACACGCTCAGTAGTGACCAGTGCTGCACTTTATGTACATGCTCAGTAGTGACCAGTGCTGCACTTTATGCACGTGCTCAGTAGTGACCAGTGCTGCACTTTATGTACATGCTCAGTAGTGACCAGAGCTGCACTTTATGTACACGCTCAGTAGTGACCAGTGCTGCACTTTATGTACACGCTCAGTAGTGACCAGTGCTGCACTTTATGTACACGCTCAGTAGTGACCAGTGCTGCACTTTATGTACACGCTCAGTAGTGACCAGTGCTTCACTTTATGTACACGCTCAGTAGTGACCAGTGCTGCACTTTATGTACACGCTCAGCAGTGACCAGTGCTGCACTTTATGTACATGCTCAGTAAGTGACCAGTGCTGCACTTTATGTACATGCTCAGTAGTGACCAGTGCTGCACTTTATGTACATGCTCGGTAGTGTCCAGTGCTGCACTTTATGTACATGCTCAGTAGTGACCAGTGCTGCACTTTATGTACATGCTCAGTAGTGACCAGAGCTGCACTTTATGTACATGCTCAGTAGTGACCAGTGCTGCACTTTATGTACACGCTCAGTAGTGACCAGTGCTGCACTTTATGTACACGCTCAGTAGTGACCAGTGCTGCACTTTATGTACATGCTCAGTAGTGACCAGTGCTGCACTTTATGTACACGCTCAGTAGTGACCAGTGCTGCACTTTATGTACACGCTCAGTAGTGACCAGTGCTGCACTTTATGTGCACGCTCAGTAGTGACCAGTGCTGCACTTTATGTACATGCTCAGTAGTGACCAGTGCTGCACTTTATGTACATGCTCAGTAGTGACCAGTGCTGCACTTTATGTACACGCTCAGTAGTGTCCAGTGCTGCACTTCATGTACACGCTAAGTAGTGACCAGTGCTGCACTTTATGTACGTGCTCAGTAGTGACCAGTGCTGCACTTTATGTACATGCTCAGTAGTGACCAGTGCTGCACTTTATGTACATGCTCAGTAGTGACCAGTGCTGCACTTTATGTACACGCTCAGTAGTGACCAGTGCTGCACTTTATGTACACGCTCAGTAGTGACCAGTGCTGCACTTTATGTACACGCTCGGTAGTGACCAGTGCCGCGCTTTATGTACATGCTCAGTAGTGACCAGTGCTGCACTTTATGTACACGCTCAGTAGTGACCAGTGCTGCACTTTATGTACATGCTCAGTAGTGACCAGTGCTGCACTTTATGTACGTTCTCAGTAGTGACCAGAGCTGCACTTTATGTACACGCTCAGTAGTGACCAGAGCTGCACTTTATGTACACGCTCAGCAGTGACCGGGGCTGCACTTTATGTACACGCTCAGTAGTGACCAGTGCTGCACTTTATGTACACGCTCAGCAGTGACCGGGGCTGCACTTTATGTACACGCTCAGTAGTGACCAGAGCTGCACTTTATGTACACGCTCAGCAGTGACCGGGGCTGCACTTTATGTACATGCTCAGTAGTGACCAGAGCTGCACTTTATGTACACGCTCAGTAGTGACCAGTGCTGCACTTTATGTACACGCTCGGTAGTGACCAGTGCCGCGCTTTATGTACATGCTCAGTAGTGACCAGTGCTGCACTTTATGTACATACTCAGTAGTGACCAGTGCTGCACTTTATGTACATGCTCAGTAGTGACCAGTGCTGCACTTTATGTACACGTTCAGTAGTGACCAGTGCTGCACTTTATGTACACGCTCAGTAGTGACCAGTGCTGCACTTTATGTACACGCTCAGTAGTGACCAGTGCTGCACTTTATGTACATGCTCAGTAGTGACCAGTGCTGCACTTTATGTACATGCTCAGTAGTGACCAGTGCTGCAGTTTATATACACGCTCAGTAGTGACCAGAGCTGCACTTTATGTACAAGCTCAGTAGTGACCAGTGTTGCACTTTATGTACGTGCTCAGTAGTGACCAGTGCTGCACTTTATGTACACGCTCAGTAGTGACCAGCGCTGCACTTTATGTACATGCTCAGTAGTGACCAGTGCTGCACTTTATGTACGTGCTCAGTAGTGACCAGTGCTGCACTTTATGTACAAGCTCAGTAGTGACCAGTGCTGCACTTTATGTACACGCTCAGTAGTGACCAGTGCTGCACTTTATGTACACGCTCAGTAGTGACCAGAGCTGCACTTTATGTACACGCTCAGTAGTGACCAGTGCTGCACTTTATGTACACGCTCAGTAGTGACCAGTGCTGCACTTTATGTACGTGCTCAGTAGTGACCAGTGCTGCACTTTATGTACACGCTCAGTAGTGACCAGTGCTGCACTGTATGTACACGCTCAGTAGTGAGTGACCAGTGCTGCACTTTATGTACACGCTCAGTAGTGACCAGTGCTGCACTTTATGTACACGCTCAGTAGTGACCAGTGCTGCACTTTATGTACACGCTCAGTAGTGACCAGTGCTGCACTGTATGTACATGCTCAGTAGTGACCAGTGCTGCACTTTATGTACATGCTCAGTAGTGACCCGTGCTGCACTTTATGTACATGCTCAGTAGTGACCCGTGCTGCACTTTATGTACATGCTCAGTAGTGACCAGTGCTGCACTTTATGTACATGCTCAGTAGTGACCAGTGCTGCACTTTATGTACATGCTCAGTAGTGACCAGTGCTGCACTTTATGTACATGCTCAGTAGTGACCAGTGCTGCACTTTATGTACATGCTCAGTAGTGAACAGTGCTGCACTTTATGTACATGCTCAGTAGTGACCAGTGCTGCACTTTATGTACATGCTCAGTAGTGACCAGTGCTGCACTTTATGTACATGCTCAGTAGTGAACAGTGCTGCACTTTATGTACATGCTCAGTAGTGACCAGTGCTGCACTTTATGTACATGCTCAGTAGTGACCAGTGCTGCACTTTATGTACACACTCAGTAGTGACCAGTGCTGCACTGTATGTACATGCTCAGTAGTGACCAGTGCTGCACTTTATGTACATGCTCAGTAGTGACCCGTGCTGCACTTTATGTACACGCTCAGTAGTGACCAGTGCTGCACTTTATGTACACGCTCAGTAGTGACCAGTGCTGCACTGTATGTACATGCTCAGTAGTGACCAGTGCTGCACTTTATGTACATGCTCAGTAGTGGAGAGTGCTGCAATTTATGTACACGCTCAGTAGTGACCAGTTCTGCAGTTTATGTACATGCTCAGTAGTGACCAGTGCTGCACTTTATGTACATGCTCAGTAGTGACCAGTGCTGCACCTTATGTACACGCTCAGTAGTGAGTGACCAGTGCTGCACTTTATGTACACGCTCAGTAGTGACCAGTGCTGCACTTTATGTACATGCTTAGTAGTGACCAGTGCTTCACTTTATGTACACTCTCAGTAGTGACCAGTGCTGCACTTTATGTACACGCTCAGTAGTGACCAGTGCTTCACTTTATGTACGTGCTCAGTAGTGACCAGTGCTGCACTTTATGTACACGCTCAGTAGTGACCAGAGCTGCACTTTATGTACATGCTTAGTAGTGACCAGTGCTACACTTTATGTACATGCTCAGTAGTGACCAGTGCTGCACTTTATGTACATGCTCATTAGTGACCAGTGCTGCACTTTATGTACATGCTTAGTAGTCACCAGTGCTGCACTTTATGTACATGCTCAGTAGTGACCAGTGCTGCACTTTATGTACATGCTCAGTAATGACAAGTGCTGCACTTTATGTACACGCTCAGTAGTGACCAGTGCTTCACTTTATGTACATGCTCAGTAGTGACCAGTGCTGCACTTTATGTACATGCTCAGTAGTGACCCGTGCTGCAATTTATGTACACGCTCAGTAGTGACCAGTGCTGCACTTTATGTACACGCTCAGTAGTGACCAGTGCTGCACTGTATGTACATGCTCAGTAGTGACCAGTGCTGCACTTTATGTACATGCTCAGTAGTGGAGAGTGCTGCAATTTATGTACACGCTCAGTAGTGACCAGTTCTGCAGTTTATGTACATGCTCAGTAGTGACCAGTGCTGCACTTTATGTACATGCTCAGTAGTGACCAGTGCTGCACCTTATGTACACGCTCAGTAGTGAGTGACCAGTGCTGCACTTTATGTACACGCTCAGTAGTGACCAGTGCTGCACTTTATGTACATGCTTAGTAGTGACCAGTGCTTCACTTTATGTACACTCTCAGTAGTGACCAGTGCTGCACTTTATGTACGTGCTCAGTAGTGACCAGTGCTTCACTTTATGTACACGCTCAGTAGTGACCAGTGCTGCACTTTATGTACATGCTTAGTAGTCACCAGTGCTGCACTTTATGTACATGCTCAGTAGTGACCAGTGCTGCACTTTATGTACATGCTCAGTAGTGACCAGAGCTGCACTTTATGTACATGCTTAGTAGTGACCAGTGCTACACTTTATGTACATGCTCAGTAGTGACCAGTGCTGCACTTTATGTACATGCTCATTAGTGACCAGTGCTGCACTTTATGTACACGCTTAGTAGTGACCAGTGCTGCACTTTATGTACATGCTTAGTAGTCACCAGTGCTGCACTTTATGTACATGCTCAGTAGTGACCAGTGCTGCACTTTATGTACATGCTCAGTAATGACAAGTGCTGCACTTTATGTACACGCTCAGTAGTGACCAGTGCTTCACTTTATGTACACGCTCAGTAGTGACCAGTGCTTCACTTTATGTACACGCTTAGTAGTGACCAGTGCTTCACTTTATGTACACTCTCAGTAGTGACCAGTGCTGCACTTTATGTACGTGCTCAGTAGTGACCAGTGCTGCACTTTATGTACACTCTCAGTAGTGACCAGTGCTGCACTTTATGTACATGCTCAGTAGTGACCAGTGCTGCACTTTATGTACACGCTCAGTAGTGACCAGTGCTGCACTTTATGTACATGCTCAGTAGTGACCAGTGCTGCACTTTATGTACACTCTCAGTAGTGACCAGTGCTGCACTTTATGTACATGCTCAGTAGTGACCAGTGCTGCACTTTATGTACACGCTCAGTAGTGACCAGTGCTTCACTTTATGTACACGCTCAGTAGTGACCAGTGCTTCACTTTATGTTCATTCTCAGTAGTGACCAGTGCTGCACTTTATGTACATGCTCAGTAGTGACCAGTGCTTCACTTTATGTACGTGCTCAGTAGTGACCAGTGTTGCACTTTATGTACACGCTTAGTAGTGACCAGTGCTGCACTTTATATGCATGCTGAGTAGTCACCAGTGCTGCACTTTATGTACAAGCTCAGTAGTGACCAGTGCTGCATTTTATGTACATGCTCAGTAGTGACCAGTGCTACACTTTATGTTCATTCTCAGCAGTGACCAGTGCTGCACTTTATGTACACGCTCAGTAGTGACCAGTGCTGCACTTTATGTACACGCTCAGTAGTGACCAGTGCTGCACTTTATGTACATGCTCAGTAGTGACCAGTGCTGCTCTTTATGTACACGCTCAGTAGTGACCAGTGCTGCACTTTATGTACACGCTCAGTAGTGACCAGTGCTGCACTTTATGTACATGCTCAGTAGTGACCAGTGCTGCACTTTATGTACGTTCTCAGTAGTGACCAGAGCTGCACTTTATGTACACGCTCAGTAGTGACCAGAGCTGCACTTTATGTACACGCTCAGCAGTGACCGGGGCTGCACTTTATGTACACGCTCAGTAGTGACCAGTGCTGCACTTTATGTACACGCTCAGCAGTGACCGGGGCTGCACTTTATGTACACGCTCAGTAGTGACCAGAGCTGCACTTTATGTACACGCTCAGCAGTGACCGGGGCTGCACTTTATGTACATGCTCAGTAGTGACCAGAGCTGCACTTTATGTACACGCTCAGTAGTGACCAGTGCTGCACTTTATGTACACGCTCGGTAGTGACCAGTGCCGCGCTTTATGTACATGCTCAGTAGTGACCAGTGCTGCACTTTATGTACATACTCAGTAGTGACCAGTGCTGCACTTTATGTACATGCTCAGTAGTGACCAGTGCTGCACTTTATGTACACGTTCAGTAGTGACCAGTGCTGCACTTTATGTACACGCTCAGTAGTGACCAGTGCTGCACTTTATGTACACGCTCAGTAGTGACCAGTGCTGCACTTTATGTACATGCTCAGTAGTGACCAGTGCTGCACTTTATGTACATGCTCAGTAGTGACCAGTGCTGCAGTTTATATACACGCTCAGTAGTGACCAGAGCTGCACTTTATGTACAAGCTCAGTAGTGACCAGTGTTGCACTTTATGTACGTGCTCAGTAGTGACCAGTGCTGCACTTTATGTTCACGCTCAGTAGTGACCAGCGCTGCACTTTATGTACATGCTCAGTAGTGACCAGTGCTGCACTTTATGTACGTGCTCAGTAGTGACCAGTGCTGCACTTTATGTACAAGCTCAGTAGTGACCAGTGCTGCACTTTATGTACACGCTCAGTAGTGACCAGTGCTGCACTTTATGTACACGCTCAGTAGTGACCAGAGCTGCACTTTATGTACACGCTCAGTAGTGACCAGTGCTGCACTTTATGTACACGCTCAGTAGTGACCAGTGCTGCACTTTATGTACGTGCTCAGTAGTGACCAGTGCTGCACTTTATGTACACGCTCAGTAGTGACCAGTGCTGCACTGTATGTACACGCTCAGTAGTGAGTGACCAGTGCTGCACTTTATGTACACGCTCAGTAGTGACCAGTGCTGCACTTTATGTACACGCTCAGTAGTGACCAGTGCTGCACTGTATGTACATGCTCAGTAGTGACCAGTGCTGCACTTTATGTACATGCTCAGTAGTGACCCGTGCTGCACTTTATGTACACGCTCAGTAGTGACCAGTGCTGCACTTTATGTACACGCTCAGTAGTGACCAGTGCTGCACTGTATGTACACGCTCAGTAGTGACCAGTGCTGCACTGTATGTACACGCTCAGTAGTGACCAGTGCTGCACTTTATGTACATGCTCAGTAGTGGAGAGTGCTGCAATTTATGTACACGCTCAGTAGTGACCAGTTCTGCAGTTTATGTACATGCTCAGTAGTGACCAGTGCTGCACTTTATGTACATGCTCAGTAGTGACCAGTGCTGCACCTTATGTACACGCTCAGTAGTGAGTGACCAGTGCTGCACTTTATGTACACGCTCAGTAGTGACCAGTGCTGCACTTTATGTACATGCTTAGTAGTGACCAGTGCTTCACTTTATGTACATGCTCAGTAGTGACCAGTGCTGCACTTTATGTACACGCTCAGTAGTGACCAGTGCTTCACTTTATGTACGTGCTCAGTAGTGACCAGTGCTGCACTTTATGTACACGCTCAGTAGTGACCAGAGCTGCACTTTATGTACATGCTTAGTAGTGACCAGTGTTGCACTTTATGTACGTGCTCAGTAGTGACCAGTGCTGCACTTTATGTACACGCTCAGTAGTGACCAGCGCTGCACTTTATGTACATGCTCAGTAGTGACCAGTGCTGCACTTTATGTACGTGCTCAGTAGTGACCAGTGCTGCACTTTATGTACAAGCTCAGTAGTGACCAGTGTTGCACTTTATGTACGTGCTCAGTAGTGACCAGTGCTGCACTTTATGTACACGCTCAGTAGTGACCAGCGCTGCACTTTATGTACATGCTCAGTAGTGACCAGTGCTGCACTTTATGTACGTGCTCAGTAGTGACCAGTGCTGCACTTTATGTACAAGCTCAGTAGTGACCAGTGCTGCACTTTATGTACACGCTCAGTAGTGACCAGTGCTGCACTTTATGTACACGCTCAGTAGTGACCAGAGCTGCACTTTATGTACACGCTCAGTAGTGACCAGTGCTGCACTTTATGTACACGCTCAGTAGTGACCAGTGCTGCACTTTATGTACGTGCTCAGTAGTGACCAGTGCTGCACTTTATGTACACGCTCAGTAGTGACCAGTGCTGCACTGTATGTACACGCTCAGTAGTGACCAGTGCTGCACTTTATGTACACGCTCAGTAGTGACCAGTGCTGCACTTTATGTACACTCTCAGTAGTGACCAGTGCTGCACTTTATGTACACGCTCAGTAGTGACCAGTGCTTCACTTTATGTACGTGCTCAGTAGTGACCAGTGCTGCACTTTATGTACACGCTCAGTAGTGACCAGAGCTGCACTTTATGTACATGCTTAGTAGTGACCAGTGCTGCACTTTATGTACATGCTCAGTAGTGACCAGTGCTGCACTTTATGTACATGCTCATTAGTGACCAGTGCTGCACTTTATGTACATGCTTAGTAGTCACCAGTGCTGCACTTTATGTACATGCTCAGTAGTGACCAGTGCTGCACTTTATGTACATGCTCAGTAATGACAAGTGCTGCACTTTATGTACACGCTCAGTAGTGACCAGTGCTTCACTTTATGTACATGCTCAGTATTGACCAGTGCTGCACTTTATGTACATGCTCAGTAGTGACCCGTGCTGCAATTTATGTACACGCTCAGTAGTGACCAGTGCTGCACTTTATGTACACGCTCAGTAGTGACCAGTGCTGCACTGTATGTACATGCTCAGTAGTGACCAGTGCTGCACTTTATGTACATGCTCAGTAGTGGAGAGTGCTGCAATTTATGTACACGCTCAGTAGTGACCAGTTCTGCAGTTTATGTACATGCTCAGTAGTGACCAGTGCTGCACTGTATGTACATGCTCAGTAGTGACCAGTGCTGCACCTTATGTACACGCTCAGTAGTGAGTGACCAGTGCTGCACTTTATGTACACGCTCAGTAGTGACCAGTGCTGCACTTTATGTACATGCTTAGTAGTGACCAGTGCTTCACTTTATGTACACTCTCAGTAGTGACCAGTGCTGCACTTTATGTACACGCTCAGTAGTGACCAGTGCTTCACTTTATGTACGTGCTCAGTAGTGACCACTGCTGCACTTTATGTACACGCTCAGTAGTGACCAGAGCTGCACTTTATGTACATGCTTAGTAGTGACCAGTGCTACACTTTATGTACATGCTCAGTAGTGACCAGTGCTGCACTTTATGTACATGCTCATTAGTGACCAGTGCTGCACTTTATGTACATGCTTAGTAGTCACCAGTGCTGCACTTTATGTACATGCTCAGTAGTGACCAGTGCTGCACTTTATGTACATGCTCAGTAATGACAAGTGCTGCACTTTATGTACACGCTCAGTAGTGACCAGTGCTTCACTTTATGTACACGCTCAGTAGTGACCAGTGCTTCACTTTATGTACACGCTTAGTAGTGACCAGTGCTTCACTTTATGTACACTCTCAGTAGTGACCAGTGCTGCACTTTATGTACGTGCTCAGTAGTGACCAGTGCTGCACTTTATGTACACTCTCAGTAGTGACCAGTGCTGCACTTTATGTACATGCTCAGTAGTGACCAGTGCTGCACTTTATGTACACGCTCAGTAGTGACCAGTGCTGCACTTTATGTACATGCTCAGTAGTGACCAGTGCTGCACTTTATGTACGTGCTCAGTAGTGACCAGTGCTGCACTTTATGTACATACTCAGTAGTGACCAGTGCTGCACTTTATGTACACTCTCAGTAGTGACCAGTGCTGCACTTTATGTACATGCTCAGTAGTGACCAGTGCTGCACTTTATGTACACGCTCAGTAGTGACCAGTGCTTCACTTTATGTACACGCTCAGTAGTGACCAGTGCTTCACTTTATGTTCATTCTCAGTAGTGACCAGTGCTGCACTTTATGTACATGCTCAGTAGTGACCAGTGCTTCACTTTATGTACGTGCTCAGTAGTGACCAGTGTTGCACTTTATGTACACGCTTAGTAGTGACCAGTGCTGCACTTTATATGCATGCTGAGTAGTCACCAGTGCTGCACTTTATGTACAAGCTCAGTAGTGACCAGTGCTGCATTTTATGTACATGCTCAGTAGTGACCAGTGCTACACTTTATGTTCATTCTCAGCAGTGACCAGTGCTGCACTTTATGTACACGCTCAGTAGTGACCAGTGCTGCACTTTATGTACACGCTCAGTAGTGACCAGTGCTGCACTTTATGTACATGCTCAGTAGTGACCAGTGCTGCTCTTTATGTACACGCTCAGTAGTGACCAGTGCTGCACTTTATGTACACACTCAGTAGTGACCAGTGCTGCACTTTATGTACATGCTCAGTAGTGACCAGTGCTGCTCTTTATGTACACGCTCAGTAGTGACCAGTGCTGCACTTTATGTACACGCTCAGTAGTGACCAGTGCTGCACTTTATGTACACGCTCAGTAGTGACCAGTGCTGCATTTTATGTACATGCTCAGTAGTGACCAGTGCTGCACTTTATGTACATGCTCAGTAGTGACCAGTGCTGCACTCTATGTACATGCTCAGTAGTGACCAGTGCTGCACTTTATGTACATGCTCAGTAGTGACCAGTGCTGCACTTTATGTACATGCTCAGTAGTGACCAGTGCTGCAATTTATGTACATGCTCAGTAGTGACCAGTGCTGCACTTTATGTACACGCTCAGTAGTGAATAGTGCTGCACTTTATGTACATGCTCAGTAGTGAACATAGCTGCACTTTATGTACACGCTCAGTAGTGACCAGTGCTGCACTTTATGTACATGCTCAGTAGTGAACAGTGCTGCACTTTATGTACACGCTCAGTAGTGACCAGTGCTGCACTTTATGTACACGCTCAGTAGTGAATAGTGCTGCACTTTATGTACATGCTCAGTAGTGACCAGTGCTGCACTTTATGTACATGCTCAGTAGTGACCAGTGCTGCACTTTATGTACATGCTCAGTAGTGACAAGTGCTGCACATTATGTACACGCTCAGTAGTGACCAGTGCTGCACTTTATGTACATGCTCAGTAGTGACCAGTGCTGCACTTTATGTACGTGCTCAGTAGTGACCAGTGCTGCACTTTATGTACATGCTCAGTAGTGACCAGAGCTGCACTTTATGTACACGCTCAGTAGTGACCAGTGCTGCACTTTATGTACACGCTCAGTAGTGACCAGTGCTGCACTTTATGTACACGCTCAGTAGTGACCAGTGCTGCACTTTATGTACACGCTCAGTAGTGACCAGTGCTGCACTTTATGTACACGCTCAGTAGTGACCAGTGCTGCACTTTATGTACACGCTCAGCAGTGACCAGTGCTGCACTTTATGTACATGCTCAGTAAGTGACCAGTGCTGCACTTTATGTACATGCTCAGTAGTGACCAGTGCTGCACTTTATGTACATGCTCGGTAGTGACCAGTGCTGCACTTTATGTACATGCTCAGTAGTGACCAGTGCTGCACTTTATGTACGTGCTCAGTAGTGACCAGTGCTGCACTTTATGTACATGCTCAGTAGTGACCAGTGCTGCACTTTATGTACATGCTCAGTAGTGACCAGAGCTGCACTTTATGTACATGCTCAGTAGTGACCAGTGCTGCACTTTATGTACACGCTCAGTAGTGACCAGTGCTGCACTTTATGTACACACTCAGTAGTGACCAGTGCTGCACTTTATGTACATGCTCAGTAGTGACAAGTGCTGCACATTATGTACACGCTCAGTAGTGACCAGTGCTGCACTTTATGTACACGCTCAGTAGTGACCAGTGCTGCACTTTATGTACGTGCTCAGTAGTGACCAGTGCTGCACTTTATGTACACGCTCAGTAGTGACCAGAGCTGCACTTTATGTACACGCTCAGTAGTGACCAGTGCTGCACTTTATGTACACGCTCAGTAGTGACCAGTGCTGCCCTATATGTACATGCTCAGTAGTGACCAGTGCTGCACTTTATGTACACGCTCAGTAGTGACCAGTGCTGCACTTTATGTACATGCTCAGTAGTGACCAGTGCTGCACTTTATGTACACGCTCAGTAGTGACCAGTGCTGCACTTTATGTACACGCTCAGCAGTGACCAGTGCTGCACTTTATGTACATGCTCAGTAAGTGACCAGTGCTGCACTTTATGTACATGCTCAGTAGTGACCAGTGCTGCACTTTATGTACATGCTCGGTAGTGACCAGTGCTGCACTTTATGTACATGCTCAGTAGTGACCAGTGCTGCACTTTATGTACATGCTCAGTAGTGACAAGTGCTGCACTTTATGTACATGCTCAGTAGTGACCAGTGCTGCACTTTATGTACGTGCTCAGTAGTGACCAGTGCTGCACTTTATGTACATGCTCAGTAGTGACCAGAGCTGCACTTTATGTACACGCTCAGTAGTGACCAGTGCTGCACTTTATGTACACGCTCAGTAGTGACCAGTGCTGCACTTTATGTACACGCTCAGTAGTGACCAGTGCTGCACTTTATGTACACGCTCAGTAGTGACCAGTGCTGCACTTTATGTACACGCTCAGTAGTGACCAGTGCTGCACTTTATGTACACGCTCAGCAGTGACCAGTGCTGCACTTTATGTACATGCTCAGTAAGTGACCAGTGCTGCACTTTATGTACATGCTCAGTAGTGACCAGTGCTGCACTTTATGTACATGCTCGGTAGTGACCAGTGCTGCACTTTATGTACATGCTCAGTAGTGACCAGTGCTGCACTTTATGTACGTGCTCAGTAGTGACCAGTGCTGCACTTTATGTACATGCTCAGTAGTGACCAGTGCTGCACTTTATGTACATGCTCAGTAGTGACCAGAGCTGCACTTTATGTACATGCTCAGTAGTGACCAGTGCTGCACTTTATGTACACGCTCATTAGTGACCAGTGCTGCACTTTATGTACACACTCAGTAGTGACCAGTGCTGCACTTTATGTACATGCTCAGTAGTGACAAGTGCT
Organism: Phyllobates terribilis; assembly: GCF_046119375.1. NCBI lineage: Eukaryota > Metazoa > Chordata > Amphibia > Anura > Dendrobatidae > Phyllobates > Phyllobates terribilis. The sequence continues at coordinate 471,430 of NW_027363521.1, read as the reverse complement.
GCACATTATGTACACGCTCAGTAGTGACCAGTGCTGCTCTTTATGTACACGCTCAGTAGTGACCAGTGCTGCACTTTATGTACGTGCTCAGTAGTGACCAGTGCTGCACTTTATGTACATGCTCAGTAGTGACCAGAGCTGCACTTTATGTACACGCTCAGTAGTGACCAGTGCTGCACTTTATGTACACGCTCAGTAGTGACCAGTGCTGCACTTTATGTACACGCTCAGTAGTGACCAGTGCTGCACTTTATGTACACGCTCAGTAGTGACCAGTGCTGCACTTTATGTACACGCTCAGTAGTGACCAGTGCTGCACTTTATGTACACGCTCAGCAGTGACCAGTGCTGCACTTTATGTACATGCTCAGTAAGTGACCAGTGCTGCACTTTATGTACATGCTCAGTAGTGACCAGTGCTGCACTTTATGTACATGCTCGGTAGTGACCAGTGCTGCACTTTATGTACATGCTCAGTAGTGACCAGTGCTGCACTTTATGTACGTGCTCAGTAGTGACCAGTGCTGCACTTTATGTACATGCTCAGTAGTGACCAGTGCTGCACTTTATGTACATGCTCAGTAGTGACAAGTGCTGCACTTTATGTACATGCTCAGTAGTGACCAGTGCTGCACTTTATGTACATGCTCAGTAGTGACAAGTGCTGCACTTTATGTACATGCTCAGTAGTGACCAGTTCTGCAGTTTATATACTCACTCAGTAGTGACCAGAGCTGCACTTTATGTACGTGCTCAGTAGTGACCAGTGCTGCACTTTATGTACACACTCAGTAGTGAACGGTGCTGCAATTTATGTACACGCTCAGTAGTGACCAGTTCTGCAGTTTATATACACACTCAGTAGTGACCAGAGCTGCACTTTATGTACAAGCTCAGTTGTGACCAGTGTTGCACTTTATGTACATGCTCAGTAGTGATCAGTGCTGCACTTTATGTACATGCTCAGTAGTGACCAGTGCTGCACTTTATGTACACGCTCAGTAGTGTCCAGTGCTGCACTTTATGTACACGCTCAGTAGTGATCAGTGCTGCACTTTATGTACATGCTCAGTAGTGACCAGTGCTGCACTTTTTGTACACGCTCAGTAGTGACCAGAGCTGCACTTTATGTACACGCTCAGTAGTGACCAGTGCCGCGCTTTATGTACACGCTCGGTAGTGACCAGTGCTGCACTTTATGTACATGCTCAGTAGTGACCAGTGCTGCACTTTATGTACATGCTCAGTAGTGACCAGTGCTGCACTTTATGTACATGCTCAGTAGTGACAAGTGCTGCACTTTATGTACATGCTCAGTAGTGACCAGTGCTGCACTTTATGTACATGCTCAGTAGTGACCAGTGCTGCACTTTATGTACATGCTCAGTAGTGACAAGTGCTGCACTTTATGTACATGCTCAGTAGTGACCAGTTCTGCAGTTTATATACTCACTCAGTAGTGACCAGAGCTGCACTTTATGTACGTGCTCAGTAGTGACCAGTGCTGCACTTTATGTACACACTCAGTAGTGACCGGTGCTGCAATTTATGTACACGCTCAGTAGTGACCAGTTCTGCAGTTTATATACACACTCAGTAGTGACCAGAGCTGCACTTTATGTACAAGCTCAGTTGTGACCAGTGTTGCACTTTATGTACGTGCTCAGTAGTGACCAGTGCTGCACTTTATGTACACGCTCAGTAGTGACCAGCGCTGCACTTTATATACATGCTCAATAGTGACCAGTGCTGCACTTTATGTACGTGCTCAGTAGTGACCAGTGCTGCACTTTATGAACAAGCTCAGTAGTGACCAGTGCTGCACTTTATGTACACGCTCAGTAGTGACCAGTGCTACTCTTTATGTACACGCTCAGTAGTGACCAGAGCTGCACTTTATGTACACGCTCAGTAGTGACCAGTGCTGCACTTTATGTACACGCTCAGTAGTGACGAGTGCTGCACTTTATGTACGTGCTCAGTAGTGACCAGTGCTGCACTTTATGTACACGCTCAGTAGTGACCAGTGCTGCACTTTATGTACACGCTCAGTAGTGACCAGTGCTGCACTGTATGTACACGCTCAGTAGTGAGTGACCAGTGCTGCACTTTATGTACATGCTCAGTAGTGACCAGAGCTGCACTTTATGTACATGCTCAGTAGTGACCAGTGCTGCACTTTATGTACACGCTCAGTAGTGACCAGTGCTGCACTTTATGTACACGCTCAGTAGTGACCAGTGCTGCACTGTATGTACATGCTCAGTAGTGACCAATGCTGCACTTTATGTACATGCTCAGTAGTGACCAGTGCTGCACTTTATGTACACGCTCAGTAGTGACCAGTGCTGCACTGTATGTACATGCTCAGTAGTGAGTGACCCGTGCTGCACTTTATGTACACGCTCAGTAGTGACCAGTGCTGCACTTTATGTACACGCTCAGTAGTGACCAGTGCTGCACTTTATGTTCATTCTCAGTGGTGACCAGTGCTTCACTTTATGTACACGCTCAGTAGTGACGAGTGCTGCACTTTATGTACGTGCTCAGTAGTGACCAGTGCTGCACTTTATGTACAAGCTCAGTAGTGACAAGTGCTGCACTTTATGTACACGCTCAGTAGTGACCAGTGCTGCACTTTATGTACACGCTCAGTAGTGACCAGTGCTGCACTTTATGTACACGCTCAGTAGTGACCAGTGCTGCACTTTATGTACACGCTCAGTAGTGACCAGTGCTGCACTGTATGTACACGCTCAGTAGTGAGTGACCAGTGCTGCACTTTATGTACATGCTCAGTAGTGACCAGAGCTGCACTTTATGTACATGCTCAGTAGTGACCAGTGCTGCACTTTATGTACACGCTCAGTAGTGACCAGTGCTGCACTTTATGTACACGCTCAGTAGTGACCAGTGCTGCACTGTATGTACATGCTCAGTAGTGACCAATGCTGCACTTTATGTACATGCTCAGTAGTGACCAGTGCTGCACTTTATGTATACGCTCAGTAGTGACCAGTGCTGCACTGTATGTACATGCTCAGTAGTGAGTGACCCGTGCTGCACTTTATGTACACGCTCAGTAGTGACCAGTGCTGCACTTTATGTACACGCTCAGTAGTGACCAGTGCTGCACTTTATGTTCATTCTCAGTGGTGACCAGTGCTTCACTTTATTTACATGCTCAGTAGTGACCGGGGCTGCACTTTATGTACATGCTCAGTAGTGACCAGTGCTGCACTTTATGTACACGCTCAGTAGTGACCAGTGCTTCACTTTATGTACACTCTCAGTAGTGACCAGTGCTGCACTTTATGTACACGCTCAGTAGTGACCAGTGCTTCACTTTATGTACGTGCTCAGTAGTGACCAGTGCTGCACTTTATGTACACGCTCAGTAGTGACCAGAGCTGCACTTTATGTACACGCTCAGTAGTGACCAGTGCCGCGCTTTATGTACACGCTCGGTAGTGACCAGTGCTGCACTTTATGTACATGCTCAGTAGTGACCAGTGCTGCACTTTATGTACATGCTCAGTAGTGACCAGTGCTGCACTTTATGTACATGCTCAGTAGTGACCAGTGCTGCACTTTATGTACATGCTCAGTAGTGACAAGTGCTGCACTTTATGTACATGCTCAGTAGTGACCAGTGCTGCACTTTATGTACATGCTCAGTAGTGACCAGTGCTGCACTTTATGTACATGCTCAGTAGTGACAAGTGCTGCACTTTATGTACATGCTCAGTAGTGACCAGTTCTGCAGTTTATATACTCACTCAGTAGTGACCAGAGCTGCACTTTATGTACGTGCTCAGTAGTGACCAGTGCTGCACTTTATGTACACACTCAGTAGTGACCGGTGCTGCAATTTATGTACACACTCAGTAGTGACCAGAGCTGCACTTTATGTACAAGCTCAGTTGTGACCAGTGTTCCACTTTATGTACGTGCTCAGTAGTGACCAGTGCTGCACTTTATGTACACGCTCAGTAGTGACCAGCGCTGCACTTTATATACATGCTCAATAGTGACCAGTGCTGCACTTTATGTACGTGCTCAGTAGTGACCAGTGCTGCACTTTATGAACAAGCTCAGTAGTGACCAGTGCTGCACTTTATGTACACGCTCAGTAGTGACCAGTGCTACTCTTTATGTACACGCTCAGTAGTGACCAGAGCTGCACTTTATGTACACGCTCAGTAGTGACCAGTGCTGCACTTTATGTACACGCTCAGTAGTGACGAGTGCTGCACTTTATGTACGTGCTCAGTAGTGACCAGTGCTGCACTTTATGTACACGCTCAGTAGTGACCAGTGCTGCACTTTATGTACACGCTCAGTAGTGACCAGTGCTGCACTGTATGTACACGCTCAGTAGTGAGTGACCAGTGCTGCACTTTATGTACATGCTCAGTAGTGACCAGAGCTGCACTTTATGTACATGCTCAGTAGTGACCAGTGCTGCACTTTATGTACACGCTCAGTAGTGACCAGTGCTGCACTTTATGTACACGCTCAGTAGTGACCAGTGCTGCACTGTATGTACATGCTCAGTAGTGACCAATGCTGCACTTTATGTACATGCTCAGTAGTGACCAGTGCTGCACTTTATGTACACGCTCAGTAGTGACCAGTGCTGCACTGTATGTACACGCTCAGTAGTGACCAGTGCTGCACTTTATGTTCATTCTCAGTGGTGACCAGTGCTTCACTTTATGTACACGCTCAGTAGTGACGAGTGCTGCACTTTATGTACGTGCTCAGTAGTGACCAGTGCTGCACTTTATGTACACGCTCAGTAGTGACCAGTGCTGCACTTTATGTACACGCTCAGTAGTGACCAGTGCTGCACTGTATGTACACGCTCAGTAGTGAGTGACCAGTGCTGCACTGTATGTACATGCTCAGTAGTGAGTGACCCGTGCTGCACTTTATGTACACGCTCAGTAGTGACCAGTGCTGCACTTTATGTACACGCTCAGTAGTGACCAGTGCTGCACTTTATGTTCATTCTCAGTGGTGACCAGTGCTTCACTTTATGTACACGCTCAGTAGTGACGAGTGCTGCACTTTATGTACGTGCTCAGTAGTGACCAGTGCTGCACTTTATGTACACGCTCAGTAGTGACCAGTGCTGCACTTTATGTACACGCTCAGTAGTGACCAGTGCTGCACTGTATGTACACGCTCAGTAGTGAGTGACCAGTGCTGCACTTTATGTACGTGCTCAGTAGTGACCAGTGCTGCACTTTATGTACATACTCAGTAGTGACCAGTGCTGCACTTTATGTACACGCTCAGTAGTGACCAGTGCTGCACTTTATGTACATGCTCAGTAGTGACCAGTGCTGAACTTTATGTACACGCTCAGTAGTGATCAGTGCTGCACTTTATGTACATGCTCAGTAGTGACCAGTGCTGCACTTTATGTACATGCTCAGTAGTGACCAGTGCTGCACTTTATGTACGTGCTCAGTAGTGACCATTGCTGCACTTTATGTACATGCTCAGTAGTGACCAGTGCTGCATTTTATGTACATGCTCAGTAGTGACCAGTGCTGCACTTTATGTACATGCTCAGTAGTGACCAGTGCTGCACTTTATGTACGTGCTCAGTAGTGACCATTGCTGCACTTTATGTACATACTCAGTAGTGACCAGTGCTGCACTTTATGTACATGCTCAGTAGTGTCCAGAGCTGCATTTTATGTACGTGCTCAGTAGTGACCAGTGCTGCACTTTATGTACACGCTCAGTAGTGACCAGTGCTGCACTTTATGTACACGCTCAGTAGTGACCAGTGCTGCACTTTATGTACATGCTCAGTAGTGACCAGTGCTGCTCTTTATGTACACGCTCAGTAGTGACCAGTGCTGCACTTTATGTACACACTCAGTAGCGACCAGTGCTGCACTTTATGTACATGCTCAGTAGTGACCAGTGCTGCTCTTTATGTACACGCTCAGTAGTGACCAGGGCTGCACTTTATGTACACGCTCAGAAGTGACCAGTGCTGCACTTTATGTACACACTCAGTAGTGACCAGTGCTGCACTTTATGTACATGCTCAGTAGTGACCAGTGCTGCACTTTATGTACATGCTCAGTAGTGACCAGTGCTGCACTCTATGTACATGCTCAGTAGTGACCAGTGCTGCACTTTATGTACATGCTCAGTAGTGACCAGTGCTGCACTTTATGTACACGCTCAGTAGTGACCAGTGCTGCACTTTATGTACATGCTCAGTAGTGACCAGTGCTGCAATTTATGTACATGCTCAGTAATGACAAGTGCTGCACTTTATGTACACGCTCAGTAGTGACCAGTGCTGCACTTTATGTACATGCTCAGTAGTGAACAGTGCTGCACTTTATGTACACGCTCAGTAGTGACCAGTGCTGCACTGTATGTACATGCTCAGTAGTGAATAGTGCTGCACTTTATGTACATGCTCAGTAGTGACCAGTGCTGCACTTTATGTACACGCTCAGTAGTGACCAGTGCTGCACTTTATGTACATGCTCAGTAGTGACCAGTGCTGCAATTTATGTACATGCTCAGTAATGACAAGTGCTGCACTTTTTGTACACGCTCAGTAGTGACCAGTGCTGCACTTTATGTACATGCTCAGTAGTGAACAGTGCTGCACTTTATGTACACGCTCAGTAGTGACCAGTGCTGCACTGTATGTACATGCTCAGTAGTGAATAGTGCTGCACTTTATGTACATGCTCAGTAGTGACTAGTGCTGCACTTTATGTACATGCTCAGTAGTGACCAGTGCTGCACTTTATGTACATGCTCAGTAGTGACAAGTGCTGCACATTATGTACACGCTCAGTAGTGACCAGTGCTGCACTTTATGTACATGCTCAGTAGTGACCAGTGCTGCACTTTATGTACGTGCTCAGTAGTGACCAGTGCTGCACTTTATGTACATGCTCAGTAGTGACCAGAGCTGCACTTTATGTACACGCTCAGTAGTGACCAGTGCTGCACTTTATGTACACGCTCAGTAGTGACCAGTGCTGCACTTTATGTACACGCTCAGTAGTGACCAGTGCTGCACTTTATGTACACGCTCAGTAGTGACCAGTGCTGCACTTTATGTACACGCTCGGTAGTGACCAGTGCTGCACTTTATGTACACGCTCAGCAGTGACCAGTGCTGCACTTTATGTACATGCTCAGTAAGTGACCAGTGCTGCACTTTATGTACATGCTCAGTAGTGACCAGTGCTGCACTTTATGTACATGCTCGGTAGTGACCAGTGCTGCACTTTATGTACATGCTCAGTAGTGACCAGTGCTGCACTTTATGTACGTGCTCAGTAGTGACCAGTGCTGCACTTTATGTACATGCTCAGTAGTGACCAGTGCTGCACTTTATGTACATGCTCAGTAGTGACCAGAGCTGCACTTTATGTACATGCTCAGTAGTGACCAGTGCTGCACTTTATGTACACGCTCAGTAGTGACCAGTGCTGCACTTTATGTACACACTCAGTAGTGACCAGTGCTGCACTTTATGTACATGCTCAGTAGTGACAAGTGCTGCACATTATGTACACGCTCAGTAGTGACCAGTGCTGCACTTTATGTACATGCTCAGTAGTGACCAGTGCTGCACTTTATGCACGTGCTCAGTAGTGACCAGTGCTGCACTTTATGTACATGCTCAGTAGTGACCAGAGCTGCACTTTATGTACACGCTCAGTAGTGACCAGTGCTGCACTTTATGTACACGCTCAGTAGTGACCAGTGCTGCACTTTATGTACACGCTCAGTAGTGACCAGTGCTGCACTTTATGTACACGCTCAGTAGTGACCAGTGCTTCACTTTATGTACACGCTCAGTAGTGACCAGTGCTGCACTTTATGTACACGCTCAGCAGTGACCAGTGCTGCACTTTATGTACATGCTCAGTAAGTGACCAGTGCTGCACTTTATGTACATGCTCAGTAGTGACCAGTGCTGCACTTTATGCACACGCTCAGTAGTGACCAGTGCTTCACTTTATGTACACGCTCAGTAGTGACCAGTGCTGCACTTTATGTACACGCTCAGCAGTGACCAGTGCTGCACTTTATGTACATGCTCAGTAAGTGACCAGTGCTGCACTTTATGTACATGCTCAGTAGTGACCAGTGCTGCACTTTATGTACATGCTCAGTAGTGACCAGTGCTGCACTTTATGTACATGCTCAGTAGTGACCAGTGCTGCACTTTATGTGCATGCTCGGTAGTGACCAGTGCTGCACTTTATGTACATGCTCAGTAGTGACCAGTGCTGCACTTTATGTACATGCTCAGTAGTGACCAGAGCTGCACTTTATGTACATGCTCAGTAGTGACCAGTGCTGCACTTTATGTACACGCTCGGTAGTGACCAGTGCCGCGCTTTATGTACACGCTCAGTAGTGACCAGTGCTGCACTTTTTGTACATGCTCAGTAGTGACCAGTGCTGCACTTTATGTACACGCTCAGTAGTGACCAGTGCGGCACTTTATGTACACGCTCAGTAGTGACCAGTGCTGCACTTTATGTGCACGCTCAGTAGTGACCAGTGCTGCACTTTATGTACATGCTCAGTAGTGACCAGTGCTGCACTTTATGTACATGCTCAGTAGTGACCAGTGCTGCACTTTATGTACACGCTCAGTAGTGTCCAGTGCTGCACTTCATGTACACGCTAAGTAGTGACCAGTGCTGCACTTTATGTACGTGCTCAGTAGTGACCAGTGCTGCACTTTATGTACATGCTCAGTAGTGACCAGTGCTGCACTTTATGTACATGCTCAGTAGTGACCAGTGCTGCACTTTATGTACAAGCTCAGTAGTGACCAGTGCTGCACTTTATGTACATGCTCAGTAGTGACCAGTGCTGCACTTTATGTACATGCTCAGTAGTGACCAGTGCTGCACTTTATGTACGTGCTCAGTAGTGACCAGTGCTGCACTTTATGTACATGCTCAGTAGTGACCAGTGCTGCACTTTATGTACACGCTCAGTAGTGACCAGTGCTGCACTTTATGTACACGCTCAGTAGTGACCAGTGCTGCACTTTATGTACACGCTCGGTAGTGACCAGTGCCGCGCTTTATGTACATGCTCAGTAGTGACCAGTGCTGCACTTTATGTACACGCTCAGTAGTGACCAGTGCTGCACTTTATGTACATGCTCAGTAGTGACCAGTGCTGCACTTTATGTACGTTCTCAGTAGTGACCAGAGCTGCACTTTATGTACACGCTCAGTAGTGACCAGAGCTGCACTTTATGTACACGCTCAGCAGTGACCGGGGCTGCACTTTATGTACACGCTCAGTAGTGACCAGTGCTGCACTTTATGTACACGCTCAGCAGTGACCGGGGCTGCACTTTATGTACACGCTCAGTAGTGACCAGAGCTGCACTTTATGTACACGCTCAGCAGTGACCGGGGCTGCACTTTATGTACATGCTCAGTAGTGACCAGAGCTGCACTTTATGTACACGCTCAGTAGTGACCAGTGCTGCACTTTATGTACACGCTCGGTAGTGACCAGTGCCGCGCTTTATGTACATGCTCAGTAGTGACCAGTGCTGCACTTTATGTACATACTCAGTAGTGACCAGTGCTGCACTTTATGTACATGCTCAGTAGTGACCAGTGCTGCACTTTATGTACACGTTCAGTAGTGACCAGTGCTGCACTTTATGTACACGCTCAGTAGTGACCAGTGCTGCACTTTATGTACACGCTCAGTAGTGACCAGTGCTGCACTTTATGTACATGCTCAGTAGTGACCAGTGCTGCACTTTATGTACATGCTCAGTAGTGACCAGTGCTGCAGTTTATATACACGCTCAGTAGTGACCAGAGCTGCACTTTATGTACAAGCTCAGTAGTGACCAGTGTTGCACTTTATGTACGTGCTCAGTAGTGACCAGTGCTGCACTTTATGTACACGCTCAGTAGTGACCAGCGCTGCACTTTATGTACATGCTCAGTAGTGACCAGTGCTGCACTTTATGTACGTGCTCAGTAGTGACCAGTGCTGCACTTTATGTACAAGCTCAGTAGTGACCAGTGCTGCACTTTATGTACACGCTCAGTAGTGACCAGTGCTGCACTTTATGTACACGCTCAGTAGTGACCAGAGCTGCACTTTATGTACACGCTCAGTAGTGACCAGTGCTGCACTTTATGTACACGCTCAGTAGTGACCAGTGCTGCACTTTATGTACGTGCTCAGTAGTGACCAGTGCTGCACTTTATGTACACGCTCAGTAGTGACCAGTGCTGCACTGTATGTACACGCTCAGTAGTGAGTGACCAGTGCTGCACTTTATGTACACGCTCAGTAGTGACCAGTGCTGCACTTTATGTACACGCTCAGTAGTGACCAGTGCTGCACTGTATGTACATGCTCAGTAGTGACCAGTGCTGCACTTTATGTACATGCTCAGTAGTGACCCGTGCTGCACTTTATGTACACGCTCAGTAGTGACCAGTGCTGCACTTTATGTACACGCTCAGTAGTGACCAGTGCTGCACTGTATGTACATGCTCAGTAGTGACCAGTGCTGCACTTTATGTACATGCTCAGTAGTGGAGAGTGCTGCAATTTATGTACACGCTCAGTAGTGACCAGTTCTGCAGTTTATGTACATGCTCAGTAGTGACCAGTGCTGCACTTTATGTACATGCTCAGTAGTGACCAGTGCTGCACCTTATGTACACGCTCAGTAGTGAGTGACCAGTGCTGCACTTTATGTACACGCTCAGTAGTGACCAGTGCTGCACTTTATGTACATGCTTAGTAGTGACCAGTGCTTCACTTTATGTACACTCTCAGTAGTGACCAGTGCTGCACTTTATGTACACGCTCAGTAGTGACCAGTGCTTCACTTTATGTACGTGCTCAGTAGTGACCAGTGCTGCACTTTATGTACACGCTCAGTAGTGACCAGTGCTGCACTTTATGTTCACTCTCAGTAGTGACCAGTTCTGCAGTTTATGTACATGCTCAGTAGTGACCAGTGCTGCACTTTATGTACATGCTCAGTAGTGACCAGTGCTGCACTTTATCTACATGCTCAGTAGTGACCAGTGCTGCACTTTATGTACATGCTCAGTAGTGAGTGACCAGTGCTGCACTTTATGTATATGCTCAGTAGTGACCAGTGCTGCACTTTATGTACACGCTCAGTAGTGACCAGTGCTGCACTTTATGTACACGCTCAGTAGTGACCAGTGCTGCACTTTATGTACACGCTCAGTAGTGACCAGTGCTGCACTTTATGTACACGCTCAGTAGTGACCAGTGCTGCACTTTATGTACGTGCTCAGTAGTGACCAGTCCTGCACTTTATGTACATGCTCAGTAGTGACCAGTGCTGCACTTTATGTACACGCTCAGTAGTGACCAGTGCTGCACTTTATGTACATGCTCAGTAGTGACCAGTGCTGCACTTTATGTACATACTCAGTAGTGACCAGTGCTGCACTTTATGTACGTGCTCAGTAGTGACCAGTGCTGCACTTTATGTACGTGCTCAGTAGTGACCAGTGCTGCACTTTATGTACATGCTCAGTAGTGACCAGTGCTGCACTTTATGTACAAACTCAGTAGTGACCAGTGCTGCACTTTATGTACATGCTCAGTAGTGACCAGTGCTGCACTTTATGTACATACTCAGTAGTGACCAGTGCTGCACTTTATGTACGTGCTCAGTAGTGACCAGTGCTGCACTTTATGTACGTGCTCAGAAGTGACCAGTGCTGCACTTTATGTACGTGCTCAGTAGTGACCAGTGCTGCACTTTATGTACATGCTCAGTAGTGACCAGTGCTGCACTTTATGCACACGCTCAGTAGTGACCAGTGCTGCACTTTATGTACATACTCAGTAGTGACCAGTGCTGCACTTTATGTACATGCTCAGTAGTGACCGGGGCTGCACTTTATGTACATGCTCAGTAGTGACCAGTGCTGCACTTTATGTACACGCTCAGCAGTGACCAATGCTGCACTTTATGTACATGCTCAGTAGTGACCGGGGCTGCACTTTATGTACATGCTCAGTAGTGACTAGTGCTGCACTTTATGTACACGCTCAGTAGTGACCAGTGCTACACTTTATGTACGTGCTCAGTAGTGACCAGTGCTGCACTTTATGTACATGCTCAGTAGTGACCAGTGCTGCACTTTATGTACGTGCTCAGTAGTGACCAGTGCTGCACTTTATGTACATGCTCAGTAGTGACCAGTGCTGCACTTTATGTACATGCTCAGTAGTGACCAGTGCTGCACTTTATGTACATGCTTAGTAGTGACCAGTGCTGCACTTTATGTACATGCTCAGTAGTAACCAGTGCTGCACTTTATGTACACGCTCAGTAGTGACCAGTGCTGCACTTTATGTACACGCTCAGTAGTGACCAGTGCTGCACTTTATGTACATGCTCAGTAGTGACCAGTGCTGCACTTTATGTACATGCTCAGCAGTGACCAGTGCTGCACTTTATGTACACGCTCAGTAGTGACCAGAGCTGCACTTTATGTACATGCTCAGTAGTGACCAGTGCTGCACTTTATGTACATGCTCAGTAGTGACCACTGCTGCACTTTATGTACACGCTCAGTAGTGACCAGTGCTGCACTTTATGTACATGCTCAGTAGTGACCAGTGCTGCACTTTATGTACATGCTCAGTGGTGACCAGTGCTGCACTTTATGTACATGCTCAGTAGTGACCAGTGCTGCACTTTATGTACACGCTCAGTAGTGACCAGTGCTGCACTTTATGTACACGCTCAGTAGTGACCTGTGCTGCACTTTATGTACATGCTCAGTAGTGACCAGTGCTGCACTTTATGTACATGCTCAGTAGTGACCAGTGCTGCACTTTATGTACACGCTCAGTAGTGACCAGTGCTGCACTTTATGTACACGCTCAGTTGTGACCAGTGCTGCACTTTATGTACACGCTCAGTAGTGACCAGTGCTGCACTTTATGTACACGCTCAGTAGTGACCAGTGCTGCACTTTATGTACACGCTCAGTAGTGACCAGTGCTGCACTTTATGTACACGCTCAGTAGTGACCAGTGCTGCACTTTATGTGCACGCTCAGTAGTGACCAGTGCTGCACTTTATGTACATGCTCAGTAGTGACCAGTGCTGCACTTTATGTACATGCTCAGTAGTGACCAGTGCTGCACTTTATGTACACGCTCAGTAGTGTCCAGTGCTGCACTTCATGTACACGCTAAGTAGTGACCAGTGCTGCACTTTATGTACGTGCTCAGTAGTGACCAGTGCTGCACTTTATGTACATGCTCAGTAGTGACCAGTGCTGCACTTTATGTACATGCTCAGTAGTGACCAGTGCTGCACTTTATGTACAAGCTCAGTAGTGACCAGTGCTGCACTTTATGTACATGCTCAGTAGTGACCAGTGCTGCACTTTATGTACATGCTCAGTAGTGACCAGTGCTGCACTTTATGTACGTGCTCAGTAGTGACCAGTGCTGCACTTTATGTACATGCTCAGTAGTGACCAGTGCTGCACTTTATGTACACGCTCAGTAGTGACCAGTGCTGCACTTTATGTACACGCTCAGTAGTGACCAGTGCTGCACTTTATGTACACGCTCGGTAGTGACCAGTGCCGCGCTTTATGTACATGCTCAGTAGTGACCAGTGCTGCACTTTATGTACGTGCTCAGTAGTGACCAGAGCTGCACTTTATGTACACGCTCAGTAGTGACCAGAGCTGCACTTTATGTACACGCTCAGCAGTGACCGGGGCTGCACTTTATGTACACGCTCAGTAGTGACCAGTGCTGCACTTTATGTACACGCTCAGCAGTGACCGGGGCTGCACTTTATGTACACGCTCAGTAGTGACCAGAGCTGCACTTTATGTACACGCTCAGCAGTGACCGGGGCTGCACTTTATGTACATGCTCAGTAGTGACCAGAGCTGCACTTTATGTACACGCTCAGTAGTGACCAGTGCTGCACTTTATGTACACGCTCAGTAGTGACCAGTGCTGCACTTTATGTACATGCTCAGTAGTGACCAGTGCTGCACTTTATGTACACTCTCAGTAGTGACCAGTGCTGCACTTTATGTACACGCTCAGTAGTGACCAGTGCTGCACTTTATGTACATGCTCAGTAGTGACCAGTGCTGCACTTTATGTACACGTTCAGTAGTGACCAGTGCTGCACTTTATGTACACGCTCAGTAGTGACCAGTGCTGCACTTTATGTACACGCTCAGTAGTGACCAGTGCTGCACTTTATGTACATGCTCAGTAGTGACCAGTGCTGCACTTTATGTACATGCTCAGTAGTGACCAGTGCTGCAGTTTATATACACACTCAGTAGTGACCAGAGCTGCACTTTATGTACAAGCTCAGTAGTGACCAGTGTTGCACTTTATGTACGTGCTCAGTAGTGACCAGCGCTGCACTTTATGTACATGCTCAGTAGTGACCAGTGCTGCACTTTATGTACGTGCTCAGTAGTGACCAGTGCTGCACTTTATGTACAAGCTCAGTAGTGACCAGTGCTGCACTTTATGTACACGCTCAGTAGTGACCAGTGCTGCACTTTATGTACACGCTCAGTAGTGACCAGTGCTGCACTTTATGTACACGCTCAGTAGTGACCAGTGCTGCACTTTATGTTCGTGCTCAGTAGTGACCAGTGCTGCACTTTATGTACACGCTCAGTAGTGACCAGTGCTGCACTGTATGTACACGCTCAGTAGTGAGTGACCAGTGCTGCACTTTATGTACACGCTCAGTAGTGACCAGTGCTGCACTTTATGTACACGCTCAGTAGTGACCAGTGCTGCACTGTATGTACATGCTCAGTAGTGACCAGTGCTGCACTTTATGTACATGCTCAGTAGTGACCCGTGCTGCACTTTATGTACACGCTCAGTAGTGACCAGTGCTGCACTTTATGTACACGCTCAGTAGTGACCAGTGCTGCACTGTATGTACATGCTCAGTAGTGACCAGTGCTGCACTTTATGTACATGCTCAGTAGTGGAGAGTGCTGCAATTTATGTACACGCTCAGTAGTGACCAGTTCTGCAGTTTATGTACATGCTCAGTAGTGACCAGTGCTGCACTTTATGTACATGCTCAGTAGTGACCAGTGCTGCACTTTATGTACACGCTCAGTAGTGAGTGACCAGTGCTGCACTTTATGTACACGCTCAGTAGTGACCAGTGCTGCACTTTATGTACATGCTTAGTAGTGACCAGTGCTTCACTTTATGTACACTCTCAGTAGTGACCAGTGCTGCACTTTATGTACACGCTCAGTAGTGACCAGTGCTTCACTTTATGTACGTGCTCAGTAGTGACCAGTGCTGCACTTTATGTACACGCTCAGTAGTGACCAGAGCTGCACTTTATGTACATGCTTAGTAGTGACCAGTGCTACACTTTATGTACATGCTCAGTAGTGACGAGTGCTGCACTTTATGTACATGCTCAGTAGTGACCAGTGCTGCATTTTATGTACATGCTTAGTAGTCACCAGTGCTGCACTTTATGTACATGCTCAGTAGTGACCAGTGCTGCACTTTATGTACATGCTCAGTAATGACAAGTGCTGCACTTTATGTACATGCTCAGTAGTGACCAGTGCTTCACTTTATGTACACGCTCAGTAGTGACCAGTGCTTCACTTTATGTACACGCTTAGTAGTGACCAGTGCTTCACTTTATGTACACTCTCAGTAGTGACCAGTGCTGCACTTTATGTACATGCTCAGTAGTGACCAGTGCTGCACTTTATGTACACACTCAGTAGTGACCAGTGCTTCACTTTATGTACATGCTCAGTAGTGACCAGTGCTGCACTTTATGTACACTCTCAGTAGTGACCAGTGCTGCACTTTATGTACATGCTCAGTAGTGACCAGTGCTGCACTTTATGTACACGCTCAGTAGTGACCAGTGCTTCACTTTATGTACACGCTCAGTAGTGACCAGTGCTTCACTTTATGTTCATTCTCAGTAGTGACCAGTGCTGCACTTTATGTACGTGCTCAGTAGTGACCAGTGTTGCACTTTATGTACATGCTCAGTAGTGACCAGTGCTTCACTTTATGTACGTGCTCAGTAGTGACCAGTGTTGCACTTTATGTACACGCTTAGTAGTGACCAGTGCTTCACTTTATGTTCATTCTCAGTAGTGACCAGTGCTGCACTTTATGTACAAGCTCAGTAGTGACCAGTGCTGCATTTTATGTACATGCTCAGTAGTGACCAGTGCTACACTTTATGTTCATTCTCAGCAGTGACCAGTGCTGCACTTTATGTACACGCTCAGTAGTGACCAGTGCTGCACTTTATGTACACGCTCAGTAGTGACCAGTGCTGCACTTTATGTACATGCTCAGTAGTGACCAGTGCTGCTCTTTATGTACACGCTCAGTAGTGACCAGTGCTGCACTTTATGTACACGCTCAGTAGCGACCAGTGCTGCACTTTATGTACATGCTCAGTAGTGACCAGTGCTGCTCTTTATGTACACGCTCAGTAGTGACCAGTGCTGCACTTTATGTACACGCTCAGAAGTGACCAGTGCTGCACTTTATGTACACACTCAGTGGTGACCAGTGCTGCACTTTATGTACATGCTCAGTAGTGACCAGTGCTGCACTTTATGTACATGCTCAGTAGTGACCAGTGCTGCACTTTATGTACATGCTCAGTAGTGACCAGTGCTGCACTTTATGTACACGCTCAGTAGTGACCAGTGCTGCTCTTTATGTACACGCTCAGTAGTGACCAGTGCTGCACTTTATGTACACGCTCAGAAGTGACCAGTGCTGCACTTTATGTACACACTCAGTAGTGACCAGTGCTGCACTTTATGTACATGCTCAGTAGTGACCAGTGCTGCACTTTATGTACATGCTCAGTAGTGACCAGTGCTGCACTTTATGTACATGCTCAGTAGTGACCAGTGCTGCACTTTATGTACACGCTCAGTAGTGACCAGTGCTGCACTTTATGTACATGCTCAGTAGTGACCAGTGCTGCAATTTATGTACATGCTCAGTAATGACAAGTGCTGCACTTTATGTACACGCTCAGTAGTGACCAGTGCTGCACTTTATGTACATGCTCAGTAGTAACCAGTGCTGCACTTTATGTACGTGCTCAGTAGTGACCAGTGCTGCACTTTATGTACATGCTCAGTAGTGACCAGTGCTGCACTTTATGTACATGCTCAGTAGTGACCAGTGCTGCACTTTATGCACGTGCTCAGTAGTGACCAGTGCTGCACTTTATGTACATGCTCAGTAGTGACCAGTGCTGCACTTTATGTACATGCTCAGTAGTGACCAGAGCTGCACTTTATGTACACGCTCAGTAGTGACCAGTGCTGCACTTTATGTACACGCTCAGTAGTGACCAGTGCTGCACTTTATGTACACGCTCAGTAGTGACCAGTGCTGCACTTTATGTACACGCTCAGTAGTGACCAGTGCTGCACTTTATGTACACGCTCAGTAGTGACCAGTGCTGCACTTTATGTACACGCTCAGCAGTGACCAGTGCTGCACTTTATGTACATGCTCAGTAAGTGACCAGTGCTGCACTTTATGTACATGCTCAGTAGTGACCAGTGCTGCACTTTATGTACATGCTCGGTAGTGACCAGTGCTGCACTTTATGTACATGCTCAGTAGTGACCAGTGCTGCACTTTATGTACATGCTCAGTAGTGACCAGAGCTGCACTTTATGTACATGCTCAGTAGTGACCAGTGCTGCACTTTATGTACACGCTCGGTAGTGACCAGTGCCGCGCTTTATGTACACGCTCAGTAGTGACCAGTGCTGCACTTTATGTACACGCTCAGTAGTGACCAGTGCTGCACTTTATGTGCACGCTCAGTAGTGACCAGTGCTGCACTTTATGTACATGCTCAGTAGTGACCAGTGCTGCACTTTATGTACATGCTCAGTAGTGACCAGTGCTGCACTTTATGTACACGCTCAGTAGTGTCCAGTGCTGCACTTCATGTACGTGCTCAGTAGTGACCAGTGCTGCACTTTATGTACATGCTCAGTAGTGACCAGTGCTGCACTTTATGTACGTGCTCAGTAGTGACCAGTGCTGCACTTTATGTACATGCTCAGTAGTGACCAGTGCTGCACTTTATGTACACGCTCAGTAGTGACCAGTGCTGCACTTTATGTACACGCTCAGTAGTGACCAGTGCTGCACTTTATGTACACGCTCGGTAGTGACCAGTGCCGCGCTTTATGTACATGCTCAGTAGTGACCAGTGCTGCACATTATGTACATGCTCAGTAGTGACCAGTGCTGCACTTTATGTACATGCTCAGTAGTGACCAGTGCTGCACTTTATGTACGTGCTCAGTAGTGACCAGAGCTGCACTTTATGTACACGCTCAGTAGTGACCAGTGCTGCACTTTATGTACACGCTCAGCAGTGACCGGGGCTGCACTTTATGTACACGCTCAGTAGTGACCAGAGCTGCACTTTATGTACACGCTCAGCAGTGACCGGGGCTGCACTTTATGTACATGCTCAGTAGTGACCAGAGCTGCACTTTATGTACACGCTCAGTAGTGACCAGTGCTGCACTTTATGTACACGCTCGGTAGTGACCAGTGCCGCGCTTTATGTACATACTCAGTAGTGACCAGTGCTGCACTTTATGTACGTGCTCAGTAGTGACCAGAGCTGCACTTCATGTACACGCTCAGTAGTGACCAGAGCTGCACTTTATGTACACTCTCAGCAGTGACCAGTGCTGCACTTTATGTACATGCTCAGTAGTGGAAAGTGCTGCAATTTATGTACACGCTCAGTAGTGACCAGTTCTGCAGTTTATGTACATGCTCAGTAGTGACCAGTGCTGCACTTTATGTACATGCTCAGTAGTGACCAGTGCTGCACTTTATGTACATGCTCAGTAGTGACCAGTGCTGCACTTTATGTACATGCTCAGTAGTGACCAGTGCTGCACTTTATGTACACGCTCAGTAGTGACCAGTGCTGCACTTTATGTACACGCTCAGTAGTGACCAGTGCTGCACTTTATGTACACGTTCAGTAGTGACCAGTGCTGCACTTTATGTACACGCTCAGTAGTGACCAGTGCTGCACTTTATGTACATGCTCAGTAGTGACCAGTGCTGCACTTTATGTACATGCTCAGTAGTGACCAGTGCTGCAGTTTATATACACGCTCAGTAGTGACCAGAGCTGCACTTTATGTACAAGCTCAGTAGTGACCAGTGTTGCACTTTATGTACGTGCTCAGTAGTGACCAGTGCTGCACTTTATGTACACGCTCAGTAGTGACCAGCGCTGCACTTTATGTACATGCTCAGTAGTGACCAGTGCTGCACTTTATGTACGTGCTCAGTAGTGACCAGTGCTGCACTTTATGTACAAGCTCAGTAGTGACCAGTGCTGCACTTTATGTACACGCTCAGTAGTGACCAGTGCTGCACTTTATGTACACGCTCAGTAGTGACCAGAGCTGCACTTTATGTACACGCTCAGTAGTGACCAGTGCTGCACTTTATGTACACGCTCAGTAGTGACCAGTGCTGCACTTTATGTACATGCTCAGTAGTGACAAGTGCTGCACATTATGTACACGCTCAGTAGTGACCAGTGCTGCACTTTATGTACATGCTCAGTCGTGACCAGTGCTGCACTTTATGTACGTGCTCAGTAGTGACCAGTGCTGCACTTTATGTACATGCTCA
The DNA here is from genome assembly GCF_046119375.1 of Phyllobates terribilis. NCBI lineage: Eukaryota > Metazoa > Chordata > Amphibia > Anura > Dendrobatidae > Phyllobates > Phyllobates terribilis. The sequence goes on along the minus strand of NW_027363521.1, from coordinate 451,648 downwards.
GTAGTGACCAGAGCTGCACTTTATGTACACGCTCAGTAGTGACCAGTGCTGCACTTTATGTACACGCTCAGTAGTGACCAGTGCTGCACTTTATGTACACGCTCAGTAGTGACCAGTGCTGCACTTTATGTACACGCTCAGTAGTGACCAGTGCTGCACTTTATGTACACGCTCAGCAGTGACCAGTGCTGCACTTTATGTACATGCTCAGTAAGTGACCAGTGCTGCACTTTATGTACATGCTCAGTAGTGACCAGTGCTGCACTTTATGTACATGCTCAGTAGTGACCAGTGCTGCACTTTATGTACATGCTCAGTAGTGACCAGTGCTGCACTTTATGTACACGCTCAGTAGTGACCAGTGCTGCACTTTATGTACACGCTCAGCAGTGACCAGTGCTGCACTTTATGTACATGCTCAGTAAGTGACCAGTGCTGCACTTTATGTACATGCTCAGTAGTGACCAGTGCTGCACTTTATGTACATGCTCAGTAGTGACCAGTGCTGCACTTTATGTACGTGCTCAGTAGTGACCAGTGCTGCACTTTATGTACACACTCAGTAGTGACCAGAGCTGCACTTTATGTACACGCTCAGTAGTGACCAGTGCTGCACTTTATGTACACGCTCAGTAGTGACCAGTGCTGCACTTTATGTACACGCTCAGTAGTGACCAGTGCTGCACTTTATGTACACGCTCAGTAGTGACCAGTGCTGCACTTTATGTACACGCTCAGTAGTGACCAGTGCTGCACTTTATGTACACGCTCAGCAGTGACCAGTGCTGCACTTTATGTACATGCTCAGTAAGTGACCAGTGCTGCACTTTATGTACATGCTCAGTAGTGACCAGTGCTGCACTTTATGTACATGCTCGGTAGTGACCAGTGCTGCACTTTATGTACATGCTCAGTAGTGACCAGTGCTGCACTTTATGTACATGCTCAGTAGTGACCAGAGCTGCACTTTATGTACATGCTCAGTAGTGACCAGTGCTGCACTTTATGTACACGCTCGGTAGTGACCAGTGCCGCGCTTTATGTACACGCTCAGTAGTGACCAGTGCTGCCCTTTATGTACATGCTCAGTAGTGACCAGTGCTGCACTTTATGTACACGCTCAGTAGTGACCAGTGCTGCACTTTATGTACACGCTCAGTAGTGACCAGTGCTGCACTTTATGTGCACGCTCAGTAGTGACCAGTGCTGCACTTTATGTACATGCTCAGTAGTGACCAGTGCTGCACTTTATGTACACGCTCAGTAGTGTCCAGTGCTGCACTTCATGTACACGCTAAGTAGTGACCAGTGCTGCACTTTATGTACGTGCTCAGTAGTGACCAGTGCTGCACTTTATGTACATGCTCAGTAGTGACCAGTGCTGCACTTTATGTACATGCTCAGTAGTGACCAGTGCTGCACTTTATGTACAAGCTCAGTAGTGACCAGTGCTGCACTTTATGTACATGCTCAGTAGTGACCAGTGCTGCACTTTATGTACATGCTCAGTAGTGACCAGTGCTGCACTTTATGTACGTGCTCAGTAGTGACCAGTGCTGCACTTTATGTACATGCTCAGTAGTGACCAGTGCTGCACTTTATGTACACGCTCAGTAGTGACCAGTGCTGCACTTTATGTACACGCTCAGTAGTGACCAGTGCTGCACTTTATGTACACGCTCGGTAGTGACCAGTGCCGCGCTTTATGTACATGCTCAGTAGTGACCAGTGCTGCACTTTATGTACACGCTCAGTAGTGACCAGTGCTGCACTTTATGTACATGCTCAGTAGTGACCAGTGCTGCACTTTATGTACACGCTCAGTAGTGTCCAGTGCTGCACTTCATGTACACGCTAAGTAGTGACCAGTGCTGCACTTTATGTACGTGCTCAGTAGTGACCAGTGCTGCACTTTATGTACATGCTCAGTAGTGACCAGTGCTGCACTTTATGTACATGCTCAGTAGTGACCAGTGCTGCACTTTATGTACAAGCTCAGTAGTGACCAGTGCTGCACTTTATGTACATGCTCAGTAGTGACCAGTGCTGCACTTTATGTACATGCTCAGTAGTGACCAGTGCTGCACTTTATGTACGTGCTCAGTAGTGACCAGTGCTGCACTTTATGTACATGCTCAGTAGTGACCAGTGCTGCACTTTATGTACACGCTCAGTAGTGACCAGTGCTGCACTTTATGTACACGCTCAGTAGTGACCAGTGCTGCACTTTATGTACACGCTCGGTAGTGACCAGTGCCGCGCTTTATGTACATGCTCAGTAGTGACCAGTGCTGCACTTTATGTACACGCTCAGTAGTGACCAGTGCTGCACTTTATGTACATGCTCAGTAGTGACCAGTGCTGCACTTTATGTACGTGCTCAGTAGTGACCAGTGCTGCACTTTATGTACATGCTCAGTAGTGACCAGTGCTGCACTTTATGTACACGCTCAGTAGTGACCAGTGCTGCACTTTATGTACACGCTCAGTAGTGACCAGTGCTGCACTTTATGTACACGCTCGGTAGTGACCAGTGCCGCGCTTTATGTACATGCTCAGTAGTGACCAGTGCTGCACTTTATGTACACGCTCAGTAGTGACCAGTGCTGCACTTTATGTACGTGCTCAGTAGTGACCAGTGCTGCACTTTATGTACACGCTCAGTAGTGACCAGTGCTGCACTTTATGTACATGCTCAGTAGTGACCAGTGCTGCACTTTATGTACACGCTCAGCAGTGACCGGGGCTGCACTTTATGTACACGCTCAGTAGTGACCAGAGCTGCACTTTATGTACACGCTCAGCAGTGACCGGGGCTGCACTTTATGTACATGCTCAGTAGTGACCAGAGCTGCACTTTATGTACACGCTCAGTAGTGACCAGTGCTGCACTTTATGTACACGCTCGGTAGTGACCAGTGCCGCGCTTTATGTACATGCTCAGTAGTGACCAGTGCTGCACTTTATGTACATACTCAGTAGTGACCAGTGCTGCACTTTATGTACGTGCTCAGTAGTGACCAGAGCTGCACTTCATGTACACGCTCAGTAGTGACCAGAGCTGCACTTTATGTACACTCTCAGCAGTGACCAGTGCTGCACTTTATGTACATGCTCAGTAGTGGAAAGTGCTGCAATTTATGTACACGCTCAGTAGTGACCAGTTCTGCAGTTTATGTACATGCTCAGTAGTGACCAGTGCTGCACTTTATGTACATGCTCAGTAGTGACCAGTGCTGCACTTTATGTACATGCTCAGTAGTGACCAGTGCTGCACTTTATGTACATGCTCAGTAGTGACCAGTGCTGCACTTTATGTACACGCTCAGTAGTGACCAGTGCTGCACTTTATGTACACGCTCAGTAGTGACCAGTGCTGCACTTTATGTACACGTTCAGTAGTGACCAGTGCTGCACTTTATGTACACGCTCAGTAGTGACCAGTGCTGCACTTTATGTACATGCTCAGTAGTGACCAGTGCTGCACTTTATGTACATGCTCAGTAGTGACCAGTGCTGCAGTTTATATACACGCTCAGTAGTGACCAGAGCTGCACTTTATGTACAAGCTCAGTAGTGACCAGTGTTGCACTTTATGTACGTGCTCAGTAGTGACCAGTGCTGCACTTTATGTATACGCTCAGTAGTGACCAGCGCTGCACTTTATGTACATGCTCAGTAGTGACCAGTGCTGCACTTTATGTACGTGCTCAGTAGTGACCAGTGCTGCACTTTATGTACAAGCTCAGTAGTGACCAGTGCTGCACTTTATGTACACGCTCGGTAGTGACCAGTGCCGCGCTTTATGTACATGCTCAGTAGTGACCAGTGCTGCACTTTATGTACACGCTCAGTAGTGACCAGTGCTGCACTTTATGTACATGCTCAGTAGTGACCAGTGCTGCACTTTATGTACGTGCTCAGTAGTGACCAGTGCTGCACTTTATGTACACGCTCAGTAGTGACCAGTGCTGCACTTTATGTACATGCTCAGTAGTGACCAGTGCTGCACTTTATGTACACGCTCAGCAGTGACCGGGGCTGCACTTTATGTACACGCTCAGTAGTGACCAGAGCTGCACTTTATGTACACGCTCAGCAGTGACCGGGGCTGCACTTTATGTACATGCTCAGTAGTGACCAGAGCTGCACTTTATGTACACGCTCAGTAGTGACCAGTGCTGCACTTTATGTACACGCTCGGTAGTGACCAGTGCCGCGCTTTATGTACATGCTCAGTAGTGACCAGTGCTGCACTTTATGTACATACTCAGTAGTGACCAGTGCTGCACTTTATGTACGTGCTCAGTAGTGACCAGAGCTGCACTTCATGTACACGCTCAGTAGTGACCAGAGCTGCACTTTATGTACACTCTCAGCAGTGACCAGTGCTGCACTTTATGTACATGCTCAGTAGTGGAAAGTGCTGCAATTTATGTACACTCTCAGTAGTGACCAGTTCTGCAGTTTATGTACATGCTCAGTAGTGACCAGTGCTGCACTTTATGTACATGCTCAGTAGTGACCAGTGCTGCACTTTATGTACATGCTCAGTAGTGACCAGTGCTGCACTTTATGTACATGCTCAGTAGTGACCAGTGCTGCACTTTATGTACACGCTCAGTAGTGACCAGTGCTGCACTTTATGTACACGCTCAGTAGTGACCAGTGCTGCACTTTATGTACACGTTCAGTAGTGACCAGTGCTGCACTTTATGTACACGCTCAGTAGTGACCAGTGCTGCACTTTATGTACATGCTCAGTAGTGACCAGTGCTGCACTTTATGTACATGCTCAGTAGTGACCAGTGCTGCAGTTTATATACACGCTCAGTAGTGACCAGAGCTGCACTTTATGTACAAGCTCAGTAGTGACCAGTGTTGCACTTTATGTACGTGCTCAGTAGTGACCAGTGCTGCACTTTATGTACACGCTCAGTAGTGACCAGCGCTGCACTTTATGTACATGCTCAGTAGTGACCAGTGCTGCACTTTATGTACGTGCTCAGTAGTGACCAGTGCTGCACTTTATGTACAAGCTCAGTAGTGACCAGTGCTGCACTTTATGTACACGCTCAGTAGTGACCAGTGCTGCACTTTATGTACACGCTCAGTAGTGACCAGAGCTGCACTTTATGTACACGCTCAGTAGTGACCAGTGCTGCACTTTATGTACACGCTCAGTAGTGACCAGTGCTGCACTTTATGTACGTGCTCAGTAGTGACCAGTGCTGCACTTTATGTACACGCTCAGTAGTGACCAGTGCTGCACTGTATGTACATGCTCAGTAGTGACCAGTGCTGCACTTTATGTACATGCTCAGTAGTGACCCGTGCTGCACTTTATGTACACGCTCAGTAGTGAGTGACCAGTGCTGCACTTTATGTACACGCTCAGTAGTGACCAGTGCTGCACTTTATGTACACGCTCAGTAGTGACCAGTGCTGCACTGTATGTACATGCTCAGTAGTGACCAGTGCTGCACTTTATGTACATGCTCAGTAGTGACCCGTGCTGCACTTTATGTACACGCTCAGTAGTGACCAGTGCTGCACTTTATGTACACGCTCAGTAGTGACCAGTGCTGCACTGTATGTACATGCTCAGTAGTGACCAGTGCTGCACTTTATGTACATGCTCAGTAGTGACCAGTGCTGCAATTTATGTACACGCTCAGTAGTGACCAGTTCTGCAGTTTATGTACATGCTCAGTAGTGACCAGTGCTGCACTTTATGTACATGCTCAGTAGTGACCATTGCTGCACTTTATGTACACGCTCAGTAGTGAGTGACCAGTGCTGCACTTTATGTACACGCTCAGTAGTGACCAGTGCTGCACTTTATGTACATGCTTAGTAGTGACCAGTGCTTCACTTTATGTACACTCTCAGTAGTGACCAGTGCTGCACTTTATGTACACGCTCAGTAGTGACCAGTGCTTCACTTTATGTACGTGCTCAGTAGTGACCAGTGCTGCACTTTATGTACACGCTCAGTAGTGACCAGAGCTGCCCTTTATGTACATGCTTAGTAGTGACCAGTGCTACACTTTATGTACACTCTCAGTAGTGACCAGTGCTGCACTTTATGTACACGCTCAGTAGTGACCAGTGCTTCACTTTATGTACGTGCTCAGTAGTGACCAGTGCTGCACTTTATGTACACGCTCAGTAGTGACCAGAGCTGCCCTTTATGTACATGCTTAGTAGTGACCAGTGCTTCACTTTATGTACACTCTCAGTAGTGACCAGTGCTGCACTTTATGTACACGCTCAGTAGTGACCAGTGCTTCACTTTATGTACGTGCTCAGTAGTGACCAGTGCTGCACTTTATGTACACGCTCAGTAGTGACCAGAGCTGCCCTTTATGTACATGCTCAGTAGTGACCAGTGCTGCACTTTATGTACATGCTCATTAGTGACCAGTGCTGCACTTTATGTACATGCTTAGTAGTCACCAGTGCTGCACTTTATGTACATGCTCAGTAGTGACCAGTGCTGCACTTTATGTACATGCTCAGTAATGACAAGTGCTGCACTTTATGTACACGCTCAGTAGTGACCAGAGCTTCACTTTATGTACGTGCTCAGTAGTGACCAGTGCTGCACTTTATGTACACGCTCAGTAGTGACCAGAGCTGCACTTTATGTACATGCTTAGTAGTGACCAGTGCTACACTTTATGTACATGCTCAGTAGTGACCAGTGCTGCACTTTATGTACATGCTCAGTAGTGACCAGTGCTGCACTTTATGTACATGCTTAGTAGTCACCAGTGCTGCACTTTATGTACATGCTCAGTAGTGACCAGTGCTGCACTTTATGTACATGCTCAGTAATGACAAGTGCTGCACTTTATGTACATGCTCAGTAGTGACCAGTGCTTCACTTTATGTACACGCTCAGTAGTGACCAGTGCTTCACTTTATGTACACGCTTAGTAGTGACCAGTGCTTCACTTTATGTACACTCTCAGTAGTGACCAGTGCTGCACTTTATGTACATGCTCAGTAGTGACCAGTGCTGCACTTTATGTACACGCTCAGTAGTGACCAGTGCTTCACTTTATGTACATGCTCAGTAGTGACCAGTGCTGCACTTTATGTACACTCTCAGTAGTGACCAGTGCTGCACTTTATGTACATGCTCAGTAGTGACCAGTGCTGCACTTTATGTACACGCTCAGTAGTGACCAGTGCTTCACTTTATGTACACGCTCAGTAGTGACCAGTGCTTCACTTTATGTTCATTCTCAGTAGTGACCAGTGCTGCACTTTATGTACATGCTCAGTAGTGACCAGTGCTTCACTTTATGTACGTGCTCAGTAGTGACCAGTGTTGCACTTTATGTACACGCTTAGTAGTGACCAGTGCTTCACTTTATGTTCATTCTCAGTAGTGACCAGTGCTGCACTTTATGTACAAGCTCAGTAGTGACCAGTGCTGCATTTTATGTACATGCTCAGTAGTGACCAGTGCTACACTTTATGTTCATTCTCAGCAGTGACCAGTGCTGCACTTTATGTACACGCTCAGTAGTGACCAGTGCTGCACTTTATGTACACGCTCAGTAGTGACCAGTGCTGCTCTTTATGTACACGCTCAGTAGTGACCAGTGCTGCACTTTATGTACATGCTCAGTAGTGACCAGTGCTGCACTTTATGTACACGCTTAGTAGTCACCAGTGCTGCACTTTATGTACACGCTCAGTAGTGACCAGTGCTGCACTTTATGTACATGCTCAGTAGTGACCAGTGCTGCTCTTTATGTACACGCTCAGTAGTGACCAGTGCTGCACTTTATGTACATGCTCAGTAGTGACCAGTGCTGCACTTTATGTACACACTCAGTAGCGACCAGTGCTGCACTTTATGTACATGCTCAGTAGTGACCAGTGCTGCTCTTTATGTACACGCTCAGTAGTGACCAGTGCTGCACTTTATGTACACGCTCAGAAGTGACCAGTGCTGCACTTTATGTACACACTCAGTAGTGACCAGTGCTGCACTTTATGTACATGCTCAGTAGTGACCAGTGCTGCACTTTATGTACATGCTCAGTAGTGACCAGTGCTGCACTCTATGTACATGCTCAGTAGTGACCAGTGCTGCACTTTATGTACATGCTCAGTAGTGACCAGTGCTGCACTTTATGTACACGCTCAGTAGTGACCAGTGCTGCACTTTATGTACATGCTCAGTAGTGACCAGTGCTGCAATTTATGTACATGCTCAGTAATGACAAGTGCTGCACTTTATGTACACGCTCAGTAGTGACCAGTGCTGCACTTTATGTACATGCTCAGTAGTGAACAGTGCTGCACTTTATGTACACGCTCAGTAGTGACCAGTGCTGCACTGTATGTACATGCTCAGTAGTGAATAGTGCTGCACTTTATGTACATGCTCAGTAGTGACCAGTGCTGCACTTTATGTACACGCTCAGTAGTGACCAGTGCTGCACTTTATGTACATGCTCAGTAGTGACCAGTGCTGCAATTTATGTACATGCTCAGTAATGACAAGTGCTGCACTTTTTGTACACGCTCAGTAGTGACCAGTGCTGCACTTTATGTACATGCTCAGTAGTGAACAGTGCTGCACTTTATGTACACGCTCAGTAGTGACCAGTGCTGCACTGTATGTACATGCTCAGTAGTGAATAGTGCTGCACTTTATGTACATGCTCAGTAGTGACTAGTGCTGCACTTTATGTACATGCTCAGTAGTGACCAGTGCTGCACTTTATGTACATGCTCAGTAGTGACAAGTGCTGCACATTATGTACACGCTCAGTAGTGACCAGTGCTGCACTTTATGTACATGCTCAGTAGTGACCAGTGCTGCACTTTATGTACGTGCTCAGTAGTGACCAGTGCTGCACTTTATGTACATGCTCAGTAGTGACCAGAGCTGCACTTTATGTACACGCTCAGTAGTGACCAGTGCTGCACTTTATGTACACGCTCAGTAGTGACCAGTGCTGCACTTTATGTACACGCTCAGTAGTGACCAGTGCTGCACTTTATGTACACGCTCAGTAGTGACCAGTGCTGCACTTTATGTACACGCTCGGTAGTGACCAGTGCTGCACTTTATGTACACGCTCAGCAGTGACCAGTGCTGCACTTTATGTACATGCTCAGTAAGTGACCAGTGCTGCACTTTATGTACATGCTCAGTAGTGACCAGTGCTGCACTTTATGTACATGCTCGGTAGTGACCAGTGCTGCACTTTATGTACATGCTCAGTAGTGACCAGTGCTGCACTTTATGTACGTGCTCAGTAGTGACCAGTGCTGCACTTTATGTACATGCTCAGTAGTGACCAGTGCTGCACTTTATGTACATGCTCAGTAGTGACCAGAGCTGCACTTTATGTACATGCTCAGTAGTGACCAGTGCTGCACTTTATGTACACGCTCAGTAGTGACCAGTGCTGCACTTTATGTACACACTCAGTAGTGACCAGTGCTGCACTTTATGTACATGCTCAGTAGTGACAAGTGCTGCACATTATGTACACGCTCAGTAGTGACCAGTGCTGCACTTTATGTACATGCTCAGTAGTGACCAGTGCTGCACTTTATGCACGTGCTCAGTAGTGACCAGTGCTGCACTTTATGTACATGCTCAGTAGTGACCAGAGCTGCACTTTATGTACACGCTCAGTAGTGACCAGTGCTGCACTTTATGTACACGCTCAGTAGTGACCAGTGCTGCACTTTATGTACACGCTCAGTAGTGACCAGTGCTGCACTTTATGTACACGCTCAGTAGTGACCAGTGCTTCACTTTATGTACACGCTCAGTAGTGACCAGTGCTGCACTTTATGTACACGCTCAGCAGTGACCAGTGCTGCACTTTATGTACATGCTCAGTAAGTGACCAGTGCTGCACTTTATGTACATGCTCAGTAGTGACCAGTGCTGCACTTTATGTACATGCTCGGTAGTGACCAGTGCTGCACTTTATGTACATGCTCAGTAGTGACCAGTGCTGCACTTTATGTACATGCTCAGTAGTGACCAGAGCTGCACTTTATGTACATGCTCAGTAGTGACCAGTGCTGCACTTTATGTACACGCTCGGTAGTGACCAGTGCCGCGCTTTATGTACACGCTCAGTAGTGACCAGTGCTGCACTTTATGTACATGCTCAGTAGTGACCAGTGCTGCACTTTATGTACACGCTCAGTAGTGACCAGTGCTGCACTTTATGTACACGCTCAGTAGTGACCAGTGCTGCACTTTATGTGCACGCTCAGTAGTGACCAGTGCTGCACTTTATGTACATGCTCAGTAGTGACCAGTGCTGCACTTTATGTACATGCTCAGTAGTGACCAGTGCTGCACTTTATGTACACGCTCAGTAGTGTCCAGTGCTGCACTTCATGTACACGCTAAGTAGTGACCAGTGCTGCACTTTATGTACGTGCTCAGTAGTGACCAGTGCTGCACTTTATGTACATGCTCAGTAGTGACCAGTGCTGCACTTTATGTACATGCTCAGTAGTGACCAGTGCTGCACTTTATGTACAAGCTCAGTAGTGACCAGTGCTGCACTTTATGTACATGCTCAGTAGTGACCAGTGCTGCACTTTATGTACATGCTCAGTAGTGACCAGTGCTGCACTTTATGTACGTGCTCAGTAGTGACCAGTGCTGCACTTTATGTACATGCTCAGTAGTGACCAGTGCTGCACTTTATGTACACGCTCAGTAGTGACCAGTGCTGCACTTTATGTACACGCTCAGTAGTGACCAGTGCTGCACTTTATGTACACGCTCGGTAGTGACCAGTGCCGCGCTTTATGTACATGCTCAGTAGTGACCAGTGCTGCACTTTATGTACACGCTCAGTAGTGACCAGTGCTGCACTTTATGTACATGCTCAGTAGTGACCAGTGCTGCACTTTATGTACGTTCTCAGTAGTGACCAGAGCTGCACTTTATGTACACGCTCAGTAGTGACCAGAGCTGCACTTTATGTACACGCTCAGCAGTGACCGGGGCTGCACTTTATGTACACGCTCAGTAGTGACCAGTGCTGCACTTTATGTACACGCTCAGCAGTGACCGGGGCTGCACTTTATGTACACGCTCAGTAGTGACCATAGCTGCACTTTATGTACACGCTCAGCAGTGACCGGGGCTGCACTTTATGTACATGCTCAGTAGTGACCAGAGCTGCACTTTATGTACACGCTCAGTAGTGACCAGTGCTGCACTTTATGTACACGCTCGGTAGTGACCAGTGCCGCGCTTTATGTACATGCTCAGTAGTGACCAGTGCTGCACTTTATGTACATACTCAGTAGTGACCAGTGCTGCACTTTATGTACATGCTCAGTAGTGACCAGTGCTGCACTTTATGTACACGTTCAGTAGTGACCAGTGCTGCACTTTATGTACACGCTCAGTAGTGACCAGTGCTGCACTTTATGTACACGCTCAGTAGTGACCAGTGCTGCACTTTATGTACATGCTCAGTAGTGACCAGTGCTGCACTTTATGTACATGCTCAGTAGTGACCAGTGCTGCAGTTTATATACACGCTCAGTAGTGACCAGAGCTGCACTTTATGTACAAGCTCAGTAGTGACCAGTGTTGCACTTTATGTACGTGCTCAGTAGTGACCAGTGCTGCACTTTATGTACACGCTCAGTAGTGACCAGCGCTGCACTTTATGTACATGCTCAGTAGTGACCAGTGCTGCACTTTATGTACGTGCTCAGTAGTGACCAGTGCTGCACTTTATGTACAAGCTCAGTAGTGACCAGTGCTGCACTTTATGTACACGCTCAGTAGTGACCAGTGCTGCACTTTATGTACACGCTCAGTAGTGACCAGAGCTGCACTTTATGTACACGCTCAGTAGTGACCAGTGCTGCACTTTATGTACACGCTCAGTAGTGACCAGTGCTGCACTTTATGTACGTGCTCAGTAGTGACCAGTGCTGCACTTTATGTACACGCTCAGTAGTGACCAGTGCTGCACTGTATGTACACGCTCAGTAGTGAGTGACCAGTGCTGCACTTTATGTACACGCTCAGTAGTGACCAGTGCTGCACTTTATGTACACGCTCAGTAGTGACCAGTGCTGCACTTTATGTACACGCTCAGTAGTGACCAGTGCTGCACTGTATGTACATGCTCAGTAGTGACCAGTGCTGCACTTTATGTACATGCTCAGTAGTGACCCGTGCTGCACTTTATGTACATGCTCAGTAGTGACCCGTGCTGCACTTTATGTACATGCTCAGTAGTGACCAGTGCTGCACTTTATGTACATGCTCAGTAGTGACCAGTGCTGCACTTTATGTACATGCTCAGTAGTGACCAGTGCTGCACTTTATGTACATGCTCAGTAGTGACCAGTGCTGCACTTTATGTACATGCTCAGTAGTGAACAGTGCTGCACTTTATGTACATGCTCAGTAGTGACCAGTGCTGCACTTTATGTACATGCTCAGTAGTGACCAGTGCTGCACTTTATGTACATGCTCAGTAGTGAACAGTGCTGCACTTTATGTACATGCTCAGTAGTGACCAGTGCTGCACTTTATGTACATGCTCAGTAGTGACCAGTGCTGCACTTTATGTACACACTCAGTAGTGACCAGTGCTGCACTGTATGTACATGCTCAGTAGTGACCAGTGCTGCACTGTATGTACATGCTCAGTAGTGACCAGTGCTGCACTTTATGTACATGCTCAGTAGTGACCCGTGCTGCACTTTATGTACACGCTCAGTAGTGACCAGTGCTGCACTTTATGTACACGCTCAGTAGTGACCAGTGCTGCACTGTATGTACATGCTCAGTAGTGACCAGTGCTGCACTTTATGTACATGCTCAGTAGTGGAGAGTGCTGCAATTTATGTACACGCTCAGTAGTGACCAGTTCTGCAGTTTATGTACATGCTCAGTAGTGACCAGTGCTGCACTTTATGTACATGCTCAGTAGTGACCAGTGCTGCACCTTATGTACACGCTCAGTAGTGAGTGACCAGTGCTGCACTTTATGTACACGCTCAGTAGTGACCAGTGCTGCACTTTATGTACATGCTTAGTAGTGACCAGTGCTTCACTTTATGTACACTCTCAGTAGTGACCAGTGCTGCACTTTATGTACACGCTCAGTAGTGACCAGTGCTTCACTTTATGTACGTGCTCAGTAGTGACCAGTGCTGCACTTTATGTACACGCTCAGTAGTGACCAGAGCTGCACTTTATGTACATGCTTAGTAGTGACCAGTGCTACACTTTATGTACATGCTCAGTAGTGACCAGTGCTGCACTTTATGTACATGCTCATTAGTGACCAGTGCTGCACTTTATGTACATGCTTAGTAGTCACCAGTGCTGCACTTTATGTACATGCTCAGTAGTGACCAGTGCTGCACTTTATGTACATGCTCAGTAATGACAAGTGCTGCACTTTATGTACACGCTCAGTAGTGACCAGTGCTTCACTTTATGTACATGCTCAGTAGTGACCAGTGCTGCACTTTATGTACATGCTCAGTAGTGACCCGTGCTGCAATTTATGTACACGCTCAGTAGTGACCAGTGCTGCACTTTATGTACACGCTCAGTAGTGACCAGTGCTGCACTGTATGTACATGCTCAGTAGTGACCAGTGCTGCACTTTATGTACATGCTCAGTAGTGGAGAGTGCTGCAATTTATGTACACGCTCAGTAGTGACCAGTTCTGCAGTTTATGTACATGCTCAGTAGTGACCAGTGCTGCACTTTATGTACATGCTCAGTAGTGACCAGTGCTGCACCTTATGTACACGCTCAGTAGTGAGTGACCAGTGCTGCACTTTATGTACACGCTCAGTAGTGACCAGTGCTGCACTTTATGTACATGCTTAGTAGTGACCAGTGCTTCACTTTATGTACACTCTCAGTAGTGACCAGTGCTGCACTTTATGTACGTGCTCAGTAGTGACCAGTGCTTCACTTTATGTACACGCTCAGTAGTGACCAGTGCTGCACTTTATGTACATGCTTAGTAGTCACCAGTGCTGCACTTTATGTACATGCTCAGTAGTGACCAGTGCTGCACTTTATGTACATGCTCAGTAGTGACCAGAGCTGCACTTTATGTACATGCTTAGTAGTGACCAGTGCTACACTTTATGTACATGCTCAGTAGTGACCAGTGCTGCACTTTATGTACATGCTCATTAGTGACCAGTGCTGCACTTTATGTACACGCTTAGTAGTGACCAGTGCTGCACTTTATGTACATGCTTAGTAGTCACCAGTGCTGCACTTTATGTACATGCTCAGTAGTGACCAGTGCTGCACTTTATGTACATGCTCAGTAATGACAAGTGCTGCACTTTATGTACACGCTCAGTAGTGACCAGTGCTTCACTTTATGTACACGCTCAGTAGTGACCAGTGCTTCACTTTATGTACACGCTTAGTAGTGACCAGTGCTTCACTTTATGTACACTCTCAGTAGTGACCAGTGCTGCACTTTATGTACGTGCTCAGTAGTGACCAGTGCTGCACTTTATGTACACTCTCAGTAGTGACCAGTGCTGCACTTTATGTACATGCTCAGTAGTGACCAGTGCTGCACTTTATGTACACGCTCAGTAGTGACCAGTGCTGCACTTTATGTACATGCTCAGTAGTGACCAGTGCTGCACTTTATGTACACTCTCAGTAGTGACCAGTGCTGCACTTTATGTACATGCTCAGTAGTGACCAGTGCTGCACTTTATGTACACGCTCAGTAGTGACCAGTGCTTCACTTTATGTACACGCTCAGTAGTGACCAGTGCTTCACTTTATGTTCATTCTCAGTAGTGACCAGTGCTGCACTTTATGTACATGCTCAGTAGTGACCAGTGCTTCACTTTATGTACGTGCTCAGTAGTGACCAGTGTTGCACTTTATGTACACGCTTAGTAGTGACCAGTGCTGCACTTTATATGCATGCTGAGTAGTCACCAGTGCTGCACTTTATGTACAAGCTCAGTAGTGACCAGTGCTGCATTTTATGTACATGCTCAGTAGTGACCAGTGCTACACTTTATGTTCATTCTCAGCAGTGACCAGTGCTGCACTTTATGTACACGCTCAGTAGTGACCAGTGCTGCACTTTATGTACACGCTCAGTAGTGACCAGTGCTGCACTTTATGTACATGCTCAGTAGTGACCAGTGCTGCTCTTTATGTACACGCTCAGTAGTGACCAGTGCTGCACTTTATGTACACGCTCAGTAGTGACCAGTGCTGCACTTTATGTACATGCTCAGTAGTGACCAGTGCTGCACTTTATGTACGTTCTCAGTAGTGACCAGAGCTGCACTTTATGTGCACGCTCAGTAGTGACCAGAGCTGCACTTTATGTACACGCTCAGCAGTGACCGGGGCTGCACTTTATGTACACGCTCAGTAGTGACCAGTGCTGCACTTTATGTACACGCTCAGCAGTGACCGGGGCTGCACTTTATGTACACGCTCAGTAGTGACCAGAGCTGCACTTTATGTACACGCTCAGCAGTGACCGGGGCTGCACTTTATGTACATGCTCAGTAGTGACCAGAGCTGCACTTTATGTACACGCTCAGTAGTGACCAGTGCTGCACTTTATGTACACGCTCGGTAGTGACCAGTGCCGCGCTTTATGTACATGCTCAGTAGTGACCAGTGCTGCACTTTATGTACATACTCAGTAGTGACCAGTGCTGCACTTTATGTACATGCTCAGTAGTGACCAGTGCTGCACTTTATGTACACGTTCAGTAGTGACCAGTGCTGCACTTTATGTACACGCTCAGTAGTGACCAGTGCTGCACTTTATGTACACGCTCAGTAGTGACCAGTGCTGCACTTTATGTACATGCTCAGTAGTGACCAGTGCTGCACTTTATGTACATGCTCAGTAGTGACCAGTGCTGCAGTTTATATACACGCTCAGTAGTGACCAGAGCTGCACTTTATGTACAAGCTCAGTAGTGACCAGTGTTGCACTTTATGTACGTGCTCAGTAGTGACCAGTGCTGCACTTTATGTTCACGCTCAGTAGTGACCAGCGCTGCACTTTATGTACATGCTCAGTAGTGACCAGTGCTGCACTTTATGTACGTGCTCAGTAGTGACCAGTGCTGCACTTTATGTACAAGCTCAGTAGTGACCAGTGCTGCACTTTATGTACACGCTCAGTAGTGACCAGTGCTGCACTTTATGTACACGCTCAGTAGTGACCAGAGCTGCACTTTATGTACACGCTCAGTAGTGACCAGTGCTGCACTTTATGTACACGCTCAGTAGTGACCAGTGCTGCACTTTATGTACGTGCTCAGTAGTGACCAGTGCTGCACTTTATGTACACGCTCAGTAGTGACCAGTGCTGCACTGTATGTACACGCTCAGTAGTGAGTGACCAGTGCTGCACTTTATGTACACGCTCAGTAGTGACCAGTGCTGCACTTTATGTACACGCTCAGTAGTGATCAGTGCTGCACTGTATGTACATGCTCAGTAGTGACCAGTGCTGCACTTTATGTACATGCTCAGTAGTGACCCGTGCTGCACTTTATGTACACGCTCAGTAGTGACCAGTGCTGCACTTTATGTACACGCTCAGTAGTGACCAGTGCTGCACTGTATGTACACGCTCAGTAGTGACCAGTGCTGCACTGTATGTACACGCTCAGTAGTGACCAGTGCTGCACTTTATGTACATGCTCAGTAGTGGAGAGTGCTGCAATTTATGTACACGCTCAGTAGTGACCAGTTCTGCAGTTTATGTACATGCTCAGTAGTGACCAGTGCTGCACTTTATGTACATGCTCAGTAGTGACCAGTGCTGCACCTTATGTACACGCTCAGTAGTGAGTGACCAGTGCTGCACTTTATGTACACGCTCAGTAGTGACCAGTGCTGCACTTTATGTACATGCTTAGTAGTGACCAGTGCTTCACTTTATGTACATGCTCAGTAGTGACCAGTGCTGCACTTTATGTACACGCTCAGTAGTGACCAGTGCTTCACTTTATGTACGTGCTCAGTAGTGACCAGTGCTGCACTTTATGTACACGCTCAGTAGTGACCAGAGCTGCACTTTATGTACATGCTTAGTAGTGACCAGTGTTGCACTTTATGTACGTGCTCAGTAGTGACCAGTGCTGCACTTTATGTACACGCTCAGTAGTGACCAGCGCTGCACTTTATGTACATGCTCAGTAGTGACCAGTGCTGCACTTTATGTACGTGCTCAGTAGTGACCAGTGCTGCACTTTATGTACAAGCTCAGTAGTGACCAGTGTTGCACTTTATGTACGTGCTCAGTAGTGACCAGTGCTGCACTTTATGTACACGCTCAGTAGTGACCAGCGCTGCACTTTATGTACATGCTCAGTAGTGACCAGTGCTGCACTTTATGTACGTGCTCAGTAGTGACCAGTGCTGCACTTTATGTACAAGCTCAGTAGTGACCAGTGCTGCACTTTATGTACACGCTCAGTAGTGACCAGTGCTGCACTTTATGTACACGCTCAGTAGTGACCAGAGCTGCACTTTATGTACACGCTCAGTAGTGACCAGTGCTGCACTTTATGTACACGCTCAGTAGTGACCAGTGCTGCACTTTATGTACGTGCTCAGTAGTGACCAGTGCTGCACTTTATGTACACGCTCAGTAGTGACCAGTGCTGCACTGTATGTACACGCTCAGTAGTGACCAGTGCTGCACTTTATGTACACGCTCAGTAGTGACCAGTGCTGCACTTTATGTACACTCTCAGTAGTGACCAGTGCTGCACTTTATGTACACGCTCAGTAGTGACCAGTGCTTCACTTTATGTACGTGCTCAGTAGTGACCAGTGCTGCACTTTATGTACACGCTCAGTAGTGACCAGAGCTGCACTTTATGTACATGCTTAGTAGTGACCAGTGCTGCACTTTATGTACATGCTCAGTAGTGACCAGTGCTGCACTTTATGTACATGCTCATTAGTGACCAGTGCTGCACTTTATGTACATGCTTAGTAGTCACCAGTGCTGCACTTTATGTACATGCTCAGTAGTGACCAGTGCTGCACTTTATGTACATGCTCAGTAATGACAAGTGCTGCACTTTATGTACACGCTCAGTAGTGACCAGTGCTTCACTTTATGTACATGCTCAGTATTGACCAGTGCTGCACTTTATGTACATGCTCAGTAGTGACCCGTGCTGCAATTTCTGTACACGCTCAGTAGTGACCAGTGCTGCACTTTATGTACACGCTCAGTAGTGACCAGTGCTGCACTGTATGTACATGCTCAGTAGTGACCAGTGCTGCACTTTATGTACATGCTCAGTAGTGGAGAGTGCTGCAATTTATGTACACGCTCAGTAGTGACCAGTTCTGCAGTTTATGTACATGCTCAGTAGTGACCAGTGCTGCACTTTATGTACATGCTCAGTAGTGACCAGTGCTGCACCTTATGTACACGCTCAGTAGTGAGTGACCAGTGCTGCACTTTATGTACACGCTCAGTAGTGACCAGTGCTGCACTTTATGTACATGCTTAGTAGTGACCAGTGCTTCACTTTATGTACACTCTCAGTAGTGACCAGTGCTGCACTTTATGTACACGCTCAGTAGTGACCAGTGCTTCACTTTATGTACGTGCTCAGTAGTGACCACTGCTGCACTTTATGTACACGCTCAGTAGTGACCAGAGCTGCACTTTATGTACATGCTTAGTAGTGACCAGTGCTACACTTTATGTACATGCTCAGTAGTGACCAGTGCTGCACTTTATGTACATGCTCATTAGTGACCAGTGCTGCACTTTATGTACATGCTTAGTAGTCACCAGTGCTGCACTTTATGTACATGCTCAGTAGTGACCAGTGCTGCACTTTATGTACATGCTCAGTAATGACAAGTGCTGCACTTTATGTACACGCTCAGTAGTGACCAGTGCTTCACTTTATGTACACGCTCAGTAGTGACCAGTGCTTCACTTTATGTACACGCTTAGTAGTGACCAGTGCTTCACTTTATGTACACTCTCAGTAGTGACCAGTGCTGCACTTTATGTACGTGCTCAGTAGTGACCAGTGCTGCACTTTATGTACACTCTCAGTAGTGACCAGTGCTGCACTTTATGTACATGCTCAGTAGTGACCAGTGCTGCACTTTATGTACACGCTCAGTAGTGACCAGTGCTGCACTTTATGTACATGCTCAGTAGTGACCAGTGCTGCACTTTATGTACGTGCTCAGTAGTGACCAGTGCTGCACTTTATGTACATACTCAGTAGTGACCAGTGCTGCACTTTATGTACACTCTCAGTAGTGACCAGTGCTGCACTTTATGTACATGCTCAGTAGTGACCAGTGCTGCACTTTATGTACACGCTCAGTAGTGACCAGTGCTTCACTTTATGTACACGCTCAGTAGTGACCAGTGCTTCACTTTATGTTCATTCTCAGTAGTGACCAGTGCTGCACTTTATGTACATGCTCAGTAGTGACCAGTGCTTCACTTTATGTACGTGCTCAGTAGTGACCAGTGTTGCACTTTATGTACACGCTTAGTAGTGACCAGTGCTGCACTTTATATGCATGCTGAGTAGTCACCAGTGCTGCACTTTATGTACAAGCTCAGTAGTGACCAGTGCTGCATTTTATGTACATGCTCAGTAGTGACCAGTGCTACACTTTATGTTCATTCTCAGCAGTGACCAGTGCTGCACTTTATGTACACGCTCAGTAGTGACCAGTGCTGCACTTTATGTACACGCTCAGTAGTGACCAGTGCTGCACTTTATGTACATGCTCAGTAGTGACCAGTGCTGCTCTTTATGTACACGCTCAGTAGTGACCAGTGCTGCACTTTATGTACACACTCAGTAGTGACCAGTGCTGCACTTTATGTACATGCTCAGTAGTGACCAGTGCTGCTCTTTATGTACACGCTCAGTAGTGACCAGTGCTGCACTTTATGTACACGCTCAGTAGTGACCAGTGCTGCACTTTATGTACACGCTCAGTAGTGACCAGTGCTGCATTTTATGTACATGCTCAGTAGTGACCAGTGCTGCACTTTATGTACATGCTCAGTAGTGACCAGTGCTGCACTCTATGTACATGCTCAGTAGTGACCAGTGCTGCACTTTATGTACATGCTCAGTAGTGACCAGTGCTGCACTTTATGTACATGCTCAGTAGTGACCAGTGCTGCAATTTATGTACATGCTCAGTAGTGACCAGTGCTGCACTTTATGTACACGCTCAGTAGTGAATAGTGCTGCACTTTATGTACATGCTCAGTAGTGAACAGTGCTGCACTTTATGTACACGCTCAGTAGTGACCAGTGCTGCACTTTATGTACATGCTCAGTAGTGAACAGTGCTGCACTTTATGTACACGCTCAGTAGTGACCAGTGCTGCACTTTATGTACACGCTCAGTAGTGAATAGTGCTGCACTTTATGTACATGCTCAGTAGTGACCAGTGCTGCACTTTATGTACATGCTCAGTAGTGACCAGTGCTGCACTTTATGTACATGCTCAGTAGTGACAAGTGCTGCACATTATGTACACGCTCAGTAGTGACCAGTGCTGCACTTTATGTACATGCTCAGTAGTGACCAGTGCTGCACTTTATGTACGTGCTCAGTAGTGACCAGTGCTGCACTTTATGTACATGCTCAGTAGTGACCAGAGCTGCACTTTATGTACACGCTCAGTAGTGACCAGTGCTGCACTTTATGTACACGCTCAGTAGTGACCAGTGCTGCACTTTATGTACACGCTCAGTAGTGACCAGTGCTGCACTTTATGTACACGCTCAGTAGTGACCAGTGCTGCACTTTATGTACACGCTCAGTAGTGACCAGTGCTGCACTTTATGTACACGCTCAGCAGTGACCAGTGCTGCACTTTATGTACATGCTCAGTAAGTGACCAGTGCTGCACTTTATGTACATGCTCAGTAGTGACCAGTGCTGCACTTTATGTACATGCTCGGTAGTGACCAGTGCTGCACTTTATGTACATGCTCAGTAGTGACCAGTGCTGCACTTTATGTACGTGCTCAGTAGTGACCAGTGCTGCACTTTATGTACATGCTCAGTAGTGACCAGTGCTGCACTTTATGTACATGCTCAGTAGTGACCAGAGCTGCACTTTATGTACATGCTCAGTAGTGACCAGTGCTGCACTTTATGTACACGCTCAGTAGTGACCAGTGCTGCACTTTATGTACACACTCAGTAGTGACCAGTGCTGCACTTTATGTACATGCTCAGTAGTGACAAGTGCTGCACATTATGTACACGCTCAGTAGTGACCAGTGCTGCACTTTATGTACACGCTCAGTAGTGACCAGTGCTGCACTTTATGTACGTGCTCAGTAGTGACCAGTGCTGCACTTTATGTACACGCTCAGTAGTGACCAGAGCTGCACTTTATGTACACGCTCAGTAGTGACCAGTGCTGCACTTTATGTACACGCTCAGTAGTGACCAGTGCTGCACTTTATGTACACGCTCAGTAGTGACCAGTGCTGCACTTTATGTACACGCTCAGTAGTGACCAGTGCTGCACTTTATGTACACGCTCAGTAGTGACCAGTGCTGCACTTTATGTACACGCTCAGCAGTGACCAGTGCTGCACTTTATGTACATGCTCAGTAAGTGACCAGTGCTGCACTTTATGTACATGCTCAGTAGTGACCAGTGCTGCACTTTATGTACATGCTCGGTAGTGACCAGTGCTGCACTTTATGTACATGCTCAGTAGTGACCAGTGCTGCACTTTATGTACGTGCTCAGTAGTGACCAGTGCTGCACTTTATGTACATGCTCAGTAGTGACCAGTGCTGCACTTTATGTACATGCTCAGTAGTGACAAGTGCTGCACTTTATGTACATGCTCAGTAGTGACCAGTGCTGCACTTTATGTACGTGCTCAGTAGTGACCAGTGCTGCACTTTATGTACATGCTCAGTAGTGACCAGAGCTGCACTTTATGTACACGCTCAGTAGTGACCAGTGCTGCACTTTATGTACACGCTCAGTAGTGACCAGTGCTGCACTTTATGTACACGCTCAGTAGTGACCAGTGCTGCACTTTATGTACACGCTCAGTAGTGACCAGTGCTGCACTTTATGTACACGCTCAGTAGTGACCAGTGCTGCACTTTATGTACACGCTCAGCAGTGACCAGTGCTGCACTTTATGTACATGCTCAGTAAGTGACCAGTGCTGCACTTTATGTACATGCTCAGTAGTGACCAGTGCTGCACTTTATGTACATGCTCGGTAGTGACCAGTGCTGCACTTTATGTACATGCTCAGTAGTGACCAGTGCTGCACTTTATGTACGTGCTCAGTAGTGACCAGTGCTGCACTTTATGTACATGCTCAGTAGTGACCAGTGCTGCACTTTATGTACATGCTCAGTAGTGACCAGAGCTGCACTTTATGTACATGCTCAGTAGTGACCAGTGCTGCACTTTATGTACACGCTCAGTAGTGACCAGTGCTGCACTTTATGTACACACTCAGTAGTGACCAGTGCTGCACTTTATGTACATGCTCAGTAGTGACAAGTGCTGCACATTATGTACACGCTCAGTAGTGACCAGTGCTGCTCTTTATGTACACGCTCAGTAGTGACCAGTGCTGCACTTTATGTACGTGCTCAGTAGTGACCAGTGCTGCACTTTATGTACATGCTCAGTAGTGACCAGAGCTGCACTTTATGTACACGCTCAGTAGTGACCAGTGCTGCACTTTATGTACACGCTCAGTAGTGACCAGTGCTGCACTTTATGTACACGCTCAGTAGTGACCAGTGCTGCACTTTATGTACACGCTCAGTAGTGACCAGTGCTGCACTTTATGTACACGCTCAGTAGTGACCAGTGCTGCACTTTATGTACACGCTCAGCAGTGACCACTGCTGCACTTTATGTACATGCTCAGTAAGTGACCAGTGCTGCACTTTATGTACATGCTCAGTAGTGACCAGTGCTGCACTTTATGTACACGCTCAGTAGTGACCAGTGCTGCACTTTATGTACACGCTCAGCAGTGACCACTGCTGCACTTTATGTACATGCTCAGTAAGTGACCAGTGCTGCACTTTATGTACACGCTCAGTAGTGACCAGTGCTGCACTTTATGTACATGCTCGGTAGTGACCAGTGCTGCACTTTATGTACATGCTCAGTAGTGACCAGTGCTGCACTTTATGTACGTGCTCAGTAGTGACCAGTGCTGCACTTTATGTACATGCTCAGTAGTGACCAGTGCTGCACTTTATGTACATGCTCAGTAGTGACAAGTGCTGCACTTTATGTACATGCTCAGTAGTGACCAGTGCTGCACTTTATGTACATGCTCAGTAGTGACAAGTGCTGCACTTTATGTACATGCTCAGTAGTGACCAGTTCTGCAGTTTATATACTCACTCAGTAGTGACCAGAGCTGCACTTTATGTACGTGCTCAGTAGTGACCAGTGCTGCACTTTATGTACACACTCAGTAGTGAACGGTGCTGCAATTTATGTACACGCTCAGTAGTGACCAGTTCTGCAGTTTATATACACACTCAGTAGTGACCAGAGCTGCACTTTATGTACAAGCTCAGTTGTGACCAGTGTTGCACTTTATGTACATGCTCAGTAGTGATCAGTGCTGCACTTTATGTACATGCTCAGTAGTGACCAGTGCTGCACTTTATGTACACGCTCAGTAGTGTCCAGTGCTGCACTTTATGTACACGCTCAGTAGTGATCAGTGCTGCACTTTATGTACATGCTCAGTAGTGACCAGTGCTGCACTTTTTGTACACGCTCAGTAGTGACCAGAGCTGCACTTTATGTACACGCTCAGTAGTGACCAGTGCCGCGCTTTATGTACACGCTCGGTAGTGACCAGTGCTGCACTTTATGTACATGCTCAGTAGTGACCAGTGCTGCACTTTATGTACATGCTCAGTAGTGACCAGTGCTGCACTTTATGTACATGCTCAGTAGTGACAAGTGCTGCACTTTATGTACATGCTCAGTAGTGACCAGTGCTGCACTTTATGTACATGCTCAGTAGTGACCAGTGCTGCACTTTATGTACATGCTCAGTAGTGACAAGTGCTGCACTTTATGTACATGCTCAGTAGTGACCAGTTCTGCAGTTTATATACTCACTCAGTAGTGACCAGAGCTGCACTTTATGTACGTGCTCAGTAGTGACCAGTGCTGCACTTTATGTACACACTCAGTAGTGACCGGTGCTGCAATTTATGTACACGCTCAGTAGTGACCAGTTCTGCAGTTTATATACACACTCAGTAGTGACCAGAGCTGCACTTTATGTACAAGCTCAGTTGTGACCAGTGTTGCACTTTATGTACGTGCTCAGTAGTGACCAGTGCTGCACTTTATGTACACGCTCAGTAGTGACCAGCGCTGCACTTTATATACATGCTCAATAGTGACCAGTGCTGCACTTTATGTACGTGCTCAGTAGTGACCAGTGCTGCACTTTATGAACAAGCTCAGTAGTGACCAGTGCTGCACTTTATGTACACGCTCAGTAGTGACCAGTGCTACTCTTTATGTACACACTCAGTAGTGACCAGAGCTGCACTTTATGTACACGCTCAGTAGTGACCAGTGCTGCACTTTATGTACACGCTCAGTAGTGACCAGTGCTGCACTGTATGTACACGCTCAGTAGTGAGTGACCAGTGCTGCACTTTATGTACATGCTCAGTAGTGACCAGAGCTGCACTTTATGTACATGCTCAGTAGTGACCAGTGCTGCACTTTATGTACACGCTCAGTAGTGACCAGTGCTGCACTTTATGTACACGCTCAGTAGTGACCAGTGCTGCACTGTATGTACATGCTCAGTAGTGACCAATGCTGCACTTTATGTACATGCTCAGTAGTGACCAGTGCTGCACTTTATGTACACGCTCAGTAGTGACCAGTGCTGCACTGTATGTACATGCTCAGTAGTGAGTGACCCGTGCTGCACTTTATGTACACGCTCAGTAGTGACCAGTGCTGCACTTTATGTACACGCTCAGTAGTGACCAGTGCTGCACTTTATGTTCATTCTCAGTGGTGACCAGTGCTTCACTTTATGTACACGCTCAGTAGTGACGAGTGCTGCACTTTATGTACGTGCTCAGTAGTGACCAGTGCTGCACTTTATGTACACGCTCAGTAGTGACCAGTGCTGCACTTTATGTACACGCTCAGTAGTGACCAGTGCTGCACTGTATGTACACGCTCAGTAGTGAGTGACCAGTGCTGCACTTTATGTACATGCTCAGTAGTGACCAGAGCTGCACTTTATGTACATGCTCAGTAGTGACCAGTGCTGCACTTTATGTACACGCTCAGTAGTGACCAGTGCTGCACTTTATGTACACGCTCAGTAGTGACCAGTGCTGCACTGTATGTACATGCTCAGTAGTGACCAATGCTGCACTTTATGTACATGCTCAGTAGTGACCAGTGCTGCACTTTATGTATACGCTCAGTAGTGACCAGTGCTGCACTGTATGTACATGCTCAGTAGTGAGTGACCCGTGCTGCACTTTATGTACACGCTCAGTAGTGACCAGTGCTGCACTTTATGTACACGCTCAGTAGTGACCAGTGCTGCACTTTATGTTCATTCTCAGTGGTGACCAGTGCTTCACTTTATTTACATGCTCAGTAGTGACCGGGGCTGCACTTTATGTACATGCTCAGTAGTGACCAGTGCTGCACTTTATGTACACGCTCAGTAGTGACCAGTGCTTCACTTTATGTACACTCTCAGTAGTGACCAGTGCTGCACTTTATGTACACGCTCAGTAGTGACCAGTGCTTCACTTTATGTACGTGCTCAGTAGTGACCAGTGCTGCACTTTATGTACACGCTCAGTAGTGACCAGAGCTGCACTTTATGTACACGCTCAGTAGTGACCAGTGCCGCGCTTTATGTACACGCTCGGTAGTGACCAGTGCTGCACTTTATGTACATGCTCAGTAGTGACCAGTGCTGCACTTTATGTACATGCTCAGTAGTGACCAGTGCTGCACTTTATGTACATGCTCAGTAGTGACCAGTGCTGCACTTTATGTACATGCTCAGTAGTGACAAGTGCTGCACTTTATGTACATGCTCAGTAGTGACCAGTGCTGCACTTTATGTACATGCTCAGTAGTGACCAGTGCTGCACTTTATGTACATGCTCAGTAGTGACAAGTGCTGCACTTTATGTACATGCTCAGTAGTGACCAGTTCTGCAGTTTATATACTCACTCAGTAGTGACCAGAGCTGCACTTTATGTACGTGCTCAGTAGTGACCAGTGCTGCACTTTATGTACACACTCAGTAGTGACCGGTGCTGCAATTTATGTACACACTCAGTAGTGACCAGAGCTGCACTTTATGTACAAGCTCAGTTGTGACCAGTGTTGCACTTTATGTACGTGCTCAGTAGTGACCAGTGCTGCACTTTATGTACACGCTCAGTAGTGACCAGCGCTGCACTTTATATACATGCTCAATAGTGACCAGTGCTGCACTTTATGTACGTGCTCAGTAGTGACCAGTGCTGCACTTTATGAACAAGCTCAGTAGTGACCAGTGCTGCACTTTATGTACACGCTCAGTAGTGACCAGTGCTACTCTTTATGTACACGCTCAGTAGTGACCAGAGCTGCACTTTATGTACACGCTCAGTAGTGACCAGTGCTGCACTTTATGTACACGCTCAGTAGTGACGAGTGCTGCACTTTATGTACGTGCTCAGTAGTGACCAGTGCTGCACTTTATGTACACGCTCAGTAGTGACCAGTGCTGCACTTTATGTACACGCTCAGTAGTGACCAGTGCTGCACTGTATGTACACGCTCAGTAGTGAGTGACCAGTGCTGCACTTTATGTACATGCTCAGTAGTGACCAGAGCTGCACTTTATGTACATGCTCAGTAGTGACCAGTGCTGCACTTTATGTACACGCTCAGTAGTGACCAGTGCTGCACTTTATGTACACGCTCAGTAGTGACCAGTGCTGCACTGTATGTACATGCTCAGTAGTGACCAATGCTGCACTTTATGTACATGCTCAGTAGTGACCAGTGCTGCACTTTATGTACACGCTCAGTAGTGACCAGTGCTGCACTGTATGTACACGCTCAGTAGTGACCAGTGCTGCACTTTATGTTCATTCTCAGTGGTGACCAGTGCTTCACTTTATGTACACGCTCAGTAGTGACGAGTGCTGCACTTTATGTACGTGCTC
This sequence comes from Phyllobates terribilis, assembly GCF_046119375.1. Lineage (NCBI taxonomy): Eukaryota > Metazoa > Chordata > Amphibia > Anura > Dendrobatidae > Phyllobates > Phyllobates terribilis. Next base: position 424,357 of record NW_027363521.1, on the reverse strand, counting down.
AGTAGTGACCAGTGCTGCACTTTATGTACACGCTCAGTAGTGACCAGTGCTGCACTTTATGTACACGCTCAGTAGTGACCAGTGCTGCACTGTATGTACACGCTCAGTAGTGAGTGACCAGTGCTGCACTGTATGTACATGCTCAGTAGTGAGTGACCCGTGCTGCACTTTATGTACACGCTCAGTAGTGACCAGTGCTGCACTTTATGTACACGCTCAGTAGTGACCAGTGCTGCACTTTATGTTCATTCTCAGTGGTGACCAGTGCTTCACTTTATGTACACGCTCAGTAGTGACGAGTGCTGCACTTTATGTACGTGCTCAGTAGTGACCAGTGCTGCACTTTATGTACACGCTCAGTAGTGACCAGTGCTGCACTTTATGTACACGCTCAGTAGTGACCAGTGCTGCACTGTATGTACACGCTCAGTAGTGAGTGACCAGTGCTGCACTTTATGTACGTGCTCAGTAGTGACCAGTGCTGCACTTTATGTACATACTCAGTAGTGACCAGTGCTGCACTTTATGTACACGCTCAGTAGTGACCAGTGCTGCACTTTATGTACATGCTCAGTAGTGACCAGTGCTGAACTTTATGTACACGCTCAGTAGTGATCAGTGCTGCACTTTATGTACATGCTCAGTAGTGACCAGTGCTGCACTTTATGTACATGCTCAGTAGTGACCAGTGCTGCACTTTATGTACGTGCTCAGTAGTGACCATTGCTGCACTTTATGTACATGCTCAGTAGTGACCAGTGCTGCATTTTATGTACATGCTCAGTAGTGACCAGTGCTGCACTTTATGTACATGCTCAGTAGTGACCAGTGCTGCACTTTATGTACGTGCTCAGTAGTGACCATTGCTGCACTTTATGTACATACTCAGTAGTGACCAGTGCTGCACTTTATGTACATGCTCAGTAGTGTCCAGAGCTGCATTTTATGTACGTGCTCAGTAGTGACCAGTGCTGCACTTTATGTACACGCTCAGTAGTGACCAGTGCTGCACTTTATGTACACGCTCAGTAGTGACCAGTGCTGCACTTTATGTACATGCTCAGTAGTGACCAGTGCTGCTCTTTATGTACACGCTCAGTAGTGACCAGTGCTGCACTTTATGTACACGCTCAGTAGTGACCAGTGCTGCTCTTTATGTACATGCTCAGTAGTGACCAGTGCTGCTCTTTATGTACACGCTCAGTAGTGACCAGGGCTGCACTTTATGTACACGCTCAGAAGTGACCAGTGCTGCACTTTATGTACACACTCAGTAGTGACCAGTGCTGCACTTTATGTACATGCTCAGTAGTGACCAGTGCTGCACTCTATGTACATGCTCAGTAGTGACCAGTGCTGCACTCTATGTACATGCTCAGTAGTGACCAGTGCTGCACTTTATGTACATGCTCAGTAGTGACCAGTGCTGCTCTTTATGTACACGCTCAGTAGTGACCAGGGCTGCACTTTATGTACACGCTCAGAAGTGACCAGTGCTGCACTTTATGTACACACTCAGTAGTGACCAGTGCTGCACTTTATGTACATGCTCAGTAGTGACCAGTGCTGCACTTTATGTACATGCTCAGTAGTGACCAGTGCTGCACTCTATGTACATGCTCAGTAGTGACCAGTGCTGCACTTTATGTACATGCTCAGTAGTGACCAGTGCTGCACTTTATGTACACGCTCAGTAGTGACCAGTGCTGCACTTTATGTACATGCTCAGTAGTGACCAGTGCTGCAATTTATGTACATGCTCAGTAATGACAAGTGCTGCACTTTATGTACACGCTCAGTAGTGACCAGTGCTGCACTTTATGTACATGCTCAGTATTGAACAGTGCTGCACTTTATGTACACGCTCAGTAGTGACCAGTGCTGCACTGTATGTACATGCTCAGTAGTGAATAGTGCTGCACTTTATGTACATGCTCAGTAGTGACCAGTGCTGCACTTTATGTACACGCTCAGTAGTGACCAGTGCTGCACTTTATGTACATGCTCAGTAGTGACCAGTGCTGCAATTTATGTACATGCTCAGTAATGACAAGTGCTGCACTTTTTGTACACGCTCAGTAGTGACCAGTGCTGCACTTTATGTACATGCTCAGTAGTGAACAGTGCTGCACTTTATGTACACGCTCAGTAGTGACCAGTGCTGCACTGTATGTACATGCTCAGTAGTGAATAGTGCTGCACTTTATGTACATGCTCAGTAGTGACTAGTGCTGCACTTTATGTACATGCTCAGTAGTGACCAGTGCTGCACTTTATGTACATGCTCAGTAGTGACAAGTGCTGCACATTATGTACACGCTCAGTAGTGACCAGTGCTGCACTTTATGTACATGCTCAGTAGTGACCAGTGCTGCACTTTATGTACGTGCTCAGTAGTGACCAGTGCTGCACTTTATGTACATGCTCAGTAGTGACCAGAGCTGCACTTTATGTACACGCTCAGTAGTGACCAGTGCTGCACTTTATGTACACGCTCAGTAGTGACCAGTGCTGCACTTTATGTACACGCTCAGTAGTGACCAGTGCTGCACTTTATGTACACGCTCAGTAGTGACCAGTGCTGCACTTTATGTACACGCTCGGTAGTGACCAGTGCTGCACTTTATGTACACGCTCAGCAGTGACCAGTGCTGCACTTTATGTACATGCTCAGTAAGTGACCAGTGCTGCACTTTATGTACATGCTCAGTAGTGACCAGTGCTGCACTTTATGTACATGCTCGGTAGTGACCAGTGCTGCACTTTATGTACATGCTCAGTAGTGACCAGTGCTGCACTTTATGTACGTGCTCAGTAGTGACCAGTGCTGCACTTTATGTACATGCTCAGTAGTGACCAGTGCTGCACTTTATGTACATGCTCAGTAGTGACCAGAGCTGCACTTTATGTACATGCTCAGTAGTGACCAGTGCTGCACTTTATGTACACGCTCAGTAGTGACCAGTGCTGCACTTTATGTACACACTCAGTAGTGACCAGTGCTGCACTTTATGTACATGCTCAGTAGTGACAAGTGCTGCACATTATGTACACGCTCAGTAGTGACCAGTGCTGCACTTTATGTACATGCTCAGTAGTGACCAGTGCTGCACTTTATGCACGTGCTCAGTAGTGACCAGTGCTGCACTTTATGTACATGCTCAGTAGTGACCAGAGCTGCACTTTATGTACACGCTCAGTAGTGACCAGTGCTGCACTTTATGTACACGCTCAGTAGTGACCAGTGCTGCACTTTATGTACACGCTCAGTAGTGACCAGTGCTGCACTTTATGTACACGCTCAGTAGTGACCAGTGCTTCACTTTATGTACACGCTCAGTAGTGACCAGTGCTGCACTTTATGTACACGCTCAGCAGTGACCAGTGCTGCACTTTATGTACATGCTCAGTAAGTGACCAGTGCTGCACTTTATGTACATGCTCAGTAGTGACCAGTGCTGCACTTTATGTGCATGCTCGGTAGTGACCAGTGCTGCACTTTATGTACATGCTCAGTAGTGACCAGTGCTGCACTTTATGTACATGCTCAGTAGTGACCAGAGCTGCACTTTATGTACATGCTCAGTAGTGACCAGTGCTGCACTTTATGTACACGCTCGGTAGTGACCAGTGCCGCGCTTTATGTACACGCTCAGTAGTGACCAGTGCTGCACTTTATGTACATGCTCAGTAGTGACCAGTGCTGCACTTTATGTACACGCTCAGTAGTGACCAGTGCGGCACTTTATGTACACGCTCAGTAGTGACCAGTGCTGCACTTTATGTGCACGCTCAGTAGTGACCAGTGCTGCACTTTATGTACATGCTCAGTAGTGACCAGTGCTGCACTTTATGTACATGCTCAGTAGTGACCAGTGCTGCACTTTATGTACACGCTCAGTAGTGTCCAGTGCTGCACTTCATGTACACGCTAAGTAGTGACCAGTGCTGCACTTTATGTACGTGCTCAGTAGTGACCAGTGCTGCACTTTATGTACATGCTCAGTAGTGACCAGTGCTGCACTTTATGTACATGCTCAGTAGTGACCAGTGCTGCACTTTATGTACAAGCTCAGTAGTGACCAGTGCTGCACTTTATGTACATGCTCAGTAGTGACCAGTGCTGCACTTTATGTACATGCTCAGTAGTGACCAGTGCTGCACTTTATGTACGTGCTCAGTAGTGACCAGTGCTGCACTTTATGTACATGCTCAGTAGTGACCAGTGCTGCACTTTATGTACACGCTCAGTAGTGACCAGTGCTGCACTTTATGTACACGCTCAGTAGTGACCAGTGCTGCACTTTATGTACACGCTCAGTAGTGACCAGTGCTGCACTTTATGTACACGCTCGGTAGTGACCAGTGCCGCGCTTTATGTACATGCTCAGTAGTGACCAGTGCTGCACTTTATGTACACGCTCAGTAGTGACCAGTGCTGCACTTTATGTACATGCTCAGTAGTGACCAGTGCTGCACTTTATGTACGTTCTCAGTAGTGACCAGAGCTGCACTTTATGTACACGCTCAGTAGTGACCAGAGCTGCACTTTATGTACACGCTCAGCAGTGACCGGGGCTGCACTTTATGTACACGCTCAGTAGTGACCAGTGCTGCACTTTATGTACACGCTCAGCAGTGACCGGGGCTGCACTTTATGTACACGCTCAGTAGTGACCAGAGCTGCACTTTATGTACACGCTCAGCAGTGACCGGGGCTGCACTTTATGTACATGCTCAGTAGTGACCAGAGCTGCACTTTATGTACACGCTCAGTAGTGACCAGTGCTGCACTTTATGTACACGCTCGGTAGTGACCAGTGCCGCGCTTTATGTACATGCTCAGTAGTGACCAGTGCTGCACTTTATGTACATACTCAGTAGTGACCAGTGCTGCACTTTATGTACATGCTCAGTAGTGACCAGTGCTGCACTTTATGTACACGTTCAGTAGTGAATAGTGCTGCACTTTATGTACACGCTCAGTAGTGACCAGTGCTGCACTTTATGTACACGCTCAGTAGTGACCAGTGCTGCACTTTATGTACATGCTCAGTAGTGACCAGTGCTGCACTTTATGTACATGCTCAGTAGTGACCAGTGCTGCAGTTTATATACACGCTCAGTAGTGACCAGAGCTGCACTTTATGTACAAGCTCAGTAGTGACCAGTGTTGCACTTTATGTACGTGCTCAGTAGTGACCAGTGCTGCACTTTATGTACACGCTCAGTAGTGACCAGCGCTGCACTTTATGTACATGCTCAGTAGTGACCAGTGCTGCACTTTATGTACGTGCTCAGTAGTGACCAGTGCTGCACTTTATGTACAAGCTCAGTAGTGACCAGTGCTGCACTTTATGTACACGCTCAGTAGTGACCAGTGCTGCACTTTATGTACACGCTCAGTAGTGACCAGAGCTGCACTTTATGTACACGCTCAGTAGTGACCAGTGCTGCACTTTATGTACACGCTCAGTAGTGACCAGTGCTGCACTTTATGTACGTGCTCAGTAGTGACCAGTGCTGCACTTTATGTACACGCTCAGTAGTGACCAGTGCTGCACTGTATGTACACGCTCAGTAGTGAGTGACCAGTGCTGCACTTTATGTACACGCTCAGTAGTGACCAGTGCTGCACTTTATGTACACGCTCAGTAGTGACCAGTGCTGCACTGTATGTACATGCTCAGTAGTGACCAGTGCTGCACTTTATGTACATGCTCAGTAGTGACCCGTGCTGCACTTTATGTACACGCTCAGTAGTGACCAGTGCTGCACTTTATGTACACGCTCAGTAGTGACCAGTGCTGCACTGTATGTACATGCTCAGTAGTGACCAGTGCTGCACTTTATGTACATGCTCAGTAGTGGAGAGTGCTGCAATTTATGTACACGCTCAGTAGTGACCAGTTCTGCAGTTTATGTACATGCTCAGTAGTGACCAGTGCTGCACTTTATGTACATGCTCAGTAGTGACCAGTGCTGCACCTTATGTACACGCTCAGTAGTGAGTGACCAGTGCTGCACTTTATGTACACGCTCAGTAGTGACCAGTGCTGCACTTTATGTACATGCTTAGTAGTGACCAGTGCTTCACTTTATGTACACTCTCAGTAGTGACCAGTGCTGCACTTTATGTACACGCTCAGTAGTGACCAGTGCTTCACTTTATGTACGTGCTCAGTAGTGACCAGTGCTGCACTTTATGTACACGCTCAGTAGTGACCAGAGCTGCACTTTATGTACATGCTTAGTAGTGACCAGTGCTACACTTTATGTACATGCTCAGTAGTGACCAGTGCTGCACTTTATGTACATGCTCATTAGTGACCAGTGCTGCACTTTATGTACATGCTTAGTAGTCACCAGTGCTGCACTTTATGTACATGCTCAGTAGTGACCAGTGCTGCACTTTATGTACATGCTCAGTAATGACAAGTTCTGCACTTTATGTACACGCTCAGTAGTGACCAGTGCTTCACTTTATGTACATGCTCAGTAGTGACCAGTGCTGCACTTTATGTACATGCTCAGTAGTGACCCGTGCTGCAATTTATGTACACGCTCAGTAGTGACCAGTGCTGCACTTTATGTACACGCTCAGTAGTGACCAGTGCTGCACTGTATGTACATGCTCAGTAGTGACCAGTGCTGCACTTTATGTACATGCTCAGTAGTGGAGAGTGCTGCAATTTATGTACACGCTCAGTAGTGACCAGTTCTGCAGTTTATGTACATGCTCAGTAGTGACCAGTGCTGCACTTTATGTACATGCTCAGTAGTGACCAGTGCTGCACCTTATGTACACGCTCAGTAGTGAGTGACCAGTGCTGCACTTTATGTACACGCTCAGTAGTGACCAGTGCTGCACTTTATGTACATGCTTAGTAGTGACCAGTGCTTCACTTTATGTACACTCTCAGTAGTGACCAGTGCTGCACTTTATGTACACGCTCAGTAGTGACCAGTGCTTCACTTTATGTACGTGCTCAGTAGTGACCACTGCTGCACTTTATGTACACGCTCAGTAGTGACCAGAGCTGCACTTTATGTACATGCTCAGTAGTGACCAGTGCTACACTTTATGTACATGCTCAGTAGTGACCAGTGCTGCACTTTATGTACATGCTCATTAGTGACCAGTGCTGCACTTTATGTACATGCTTAGTAGTCACCAGTGCTGCACTTTATGTACACGCTCAGTAGTGACCAGTGCTGCACTTTATGTACATGCTCAGTAATGACAAGTGCTGCACTTTATGTACACGCTCAGTAGTGACCAGTGCTTCACTTTATGTACACGCTCAGTAGTGACCAGTGCTTCACTTTATGTACACGCTTAGTAGTGACCAGTGCTTCACTTTATGTACACTCTCAGTAGTGACCAGTGCTGCACTTTATGTACGTGCTCAGTAGTGACCAGTGCTGCACTTTATGTACACTCTCAGTAGTGACCAGTGCTGCACTTTATGTACATGCTCAGTAGTGACCAGTGCTGCACTTTATGTACACGCTCAGTAGTGACCAGTGCTGCACTTTATGTACATGCTCAGTAGTGACCAGTGCTGCACTTTATGTACACTCTCAGTAGTGACCAGTGCTGCACTTTATGTACATGCTCAGTAGTGACCAGTGCTGCACTTTATGTACACGCTCAGTAGTGACCAGTGCTTCACTTTATGTACACGCTCAGTAGTGACCAGTGCTTCACTTTATGTTCATTCTCAGTAGTGACCAGTGCTGCACTTTATGTACATGCTCAGTAGTGACCAGTGCTTCACTTTATGTACGTGCTCAGTAGTGACCAGTGTTGCACTTTATGTACACGCTTAGTAGTGACCAGTGCTGCACTTTATATGCATGCTGAGTAGTCACCAGTGCTGCACTTTATGTACAAGCTCAGTAGTGACCAGTGCTGCATTTTATGTACATGCTCAGTAGTGACCAGTGCTGCACTTTATGTACACGCTCAGTAGTGACCAGTGCTGCACTTTATGTACATGCTCAGTAGTGACCAGTGCTGCTCTTTATGTACACGCTCAGTAGTGACCAGTGCTGCACTTTATGTACACACTCAGTAGTGACCAGTGCTGCACTTTATGTACATGCTCAGTAGTGACCAGTGCTGCTCTTTATGTACACGCTCAGTAGTGACCAGTGCTACACTTTATGTACACGCTCAGTAGTGACCAGTGCTGCACTTTATGTACATGCTCAGTAGTGACCAGTGCTGCTCTTTATGTACACGCTCAGTAGTGACCAGTGCTGCACTTTATGTACACACTCAGTAGTGACCAGTGCTGCACTTTATGTACATGCTCAGTAGTGACCAGTGCTGCTCTTTATGTACACGCTCAGTAGTGACCAGTACTGCACTTTATGTACACGCTCAGTAGTGACCAGTGCTGCACTTTATGTACACGCTCAGTAGTGACCAGTGCTGCATTTTATGTACATGCTCAGTAGTGACCAGTGCTGCACTTTATGTACATGCTCAGTAGTGACCAGTGCTGCACTCTATGTACATGCTCAGTAGTGACCAGTGCTGCACTTTATGTACATGCTCAGTAGTGACCAGTGCTGCACTTTATGTACATGCTCAGTAGTGACCAGTGCTGCAATTTATGTACATGCTCAGTAATGACAAGTGCTGCACTTTACGTACACGCTCAGTAGTGACCAGTGCTGCACTTTATGTACATGCTCAGTAGTGAACAGTGCTGCACTTTATGTACACGCTCAGTAGTGACCAGTGCTGCACTTTATGTACACGCTCAGTAGTGAATAGTGCTGCACTTTATGTACATGCTCAGTAGTGACCAGTGCTGCACTTTATGTACATGCTCAGTAGTGACCAGTGCTGCACTTTATGTACATGCTCAGTAGTGACAAGTGCTGCACATTATGTACACGCTCAGTAGTGACCAGTGCTGCACTTTATGTACATGCTCAGTAGTGACCAGTGCTGCACTTTATGTACGTGCTCAGTAGTGACCAGTGCTGCACTTTATGTACATGCTCAGTAGTGACCAGAGCTGCACTTTATGTACACGCTCAGTAGTGACCAGTGCTGCACTTTATGTACACGCTCAGTAGTGACCAGTGCTGCACTTTATGTACACGCTCAGTAGTGACCAGTGCTGCACTTTATGTACACGCTCAGTAGTGACCAGTGCTGCACTTTATGTACACGCTCAGTAGTGACCAGTGCTGCACTTTATGTACACGCTCAGCAGTGACCAGTGCTGCACTTTATGTACATGCTCAGTAAGTGACCAGTGCTGCACTTTATGTACATGCTCAGTAGTGACCAGTGCTGCACTTTATGTACATGCTCGGTAGTGACCAGTGCTGCACTTTATGTACATGCTCAGTAGTGACCAGTGCTGCACTTTATGTACGTGCTCAGTAGTGACCAGTGCTGCACTTTATGTACATGCTCAGTAGTGACCAGTGCTGCACTTTATGTACATGCTCAGTAGTGACCAGAGCTGCACTTTATGTACATGCTCAGTAGTGACCAGTGCTGCACTTTATGTACACGCTCAGTAGTGACCAGTGCTGCACTTTATGTACACACTCAGTAGTGACCAGTGCTGCACTTTATGTACATGCTCAGTAGTGACAAGTGCTGCACATTATGTACACGCTCAGTAGTGACCAGTGCTGCACTTTATGTACACGCTCAGTAGTGACCAGTGCTGCACTTTATGTACGTGCTCAGTAGTGACCAGTGCTGCACTTTATGTACACGCTCAGTAGTGACCAGAGCTGCACTTTATGTACACGCTCAGTAGTGACCAGTGCTGCACTTTATGTACACGCTCAGTAGTGACCAGTGCTGCACTTTATGTACACGCTCAGTAGTGACCAGTGCTGCACTTTATGTACACGCTCAGTAGTGACCAGTGCTGCACTTTATGTACACGCTCAGTAGTGACCAGTGCTGCACTTTATGTACACGCTCAGCAGTGACCAGTGCTGCACTTTATGTACATGCTCAGTAAGTGACCAGTGCTGCACTTTATGTACATGCTCAGTAGTGACCAGTGCTGCACTTTATGTACATGCTCGGTAGTGACCAGTGCTGCACTTTATGTACATGCTCAGTAGTGACCAGTGCTGCACTTTATGTACGTGCTCAGTAGTGACCAGTGCTGCACTTTATGTACATGCTCAGTAGTGACCAGTGCTGCACTTTATGTACATGCTCAGTAGTGACAAGTGCTGCACTTTATGTACATGCTCAGTAGTGACCAGTGCTGCACTTTATGTACGTGCTCAGTAGTGACCAGTGCTGCACTTTATGTACATGCTCAGTAGTGACCAGAGCTGCACTTTATGTACACGCTCAATAGTGACCAGTGCTGCACTTTATGTACACGCTCAGTAGTGACCAGTGCTGCACTTTATGTACACGCTCAGTAGTGACCAGTGCTGCACTTTATGTACACGCTCAGTAGTGACCAGTGCTGCACTTTATGTACACGCTCAGTAGTGACCAGTGCTGCACTTTATGTACACGCTCAGCAGTGACCAGTGCTGCACTTTATGTACATGCTCAGTAAGTGACCAGTGCTGCACTTTATGTACATGCTCAGTAGTGACCAGTGCTGCACTTTATGTACATGCTCGGTAGTGACCAGTGCTGCACTTTATGTACATGCTCAGTAGTGACCAGTGCTGCACTTTATGTACGTGCTCAGTAGTGACCAGTGCTGCACTTTATGTACATGCTCAGTAGTGACCAGTGCTGCACTTTATGTACATGCTCAGTAGTGACCAGAGCTGCACTTTATGTACATGCTCAGTAGTGACCAGTGCTGCACTTTATGTACACGCTCAGTAGTGACCAGTGCTGCACTTTATGTACACACTCAGTAGTGACCAGTGCTGCACTTTATGTACATGCTCAGTAGTGACAAGTGCTGCACATTATGTACACGCTCAGTAGTGACCAGTGCTGCACTTTATGTACACGCTCAGTAGTGACCAGTGCTGCACTTTATGTACGTGCTCAGTAGTGACCAGTGCTGCACTTTATGTACATGCTCAGTAGTGACCAGAGCTGCACTTTATGTACACGCTCAGTAGTGACCAGTGCTGCACTTTATGTACACGCTCAGTAGTGACCAGTGCTGCACTTTATGTACACGCTCAGTAGTGACCAGTGCTGCACTTTATGTACACGCTCAGTAGTGACCAGTGCTGCACTTTATGTACACGCTCAGTAGTGACCAGTGCTGCACTTTATGTACACGCTCAGCAGTGACCAGTGCTGCACTTTATGTACATGCTCAGTAAGTGACCAGTGCTGCACTTTATGTACATGCTCAGTAGTGACCAGTGCTGCACTTTATGTACATGCTCGGTAGTGACCAGTGCTGCACTTTATGTACATGCTCAGTAGTGACCAGTGCTGCACTTTATGTACGTGCTCAGTAGTGACCAGTGCTGCACTTTATGTACATGCTCAGTAGTGACCAGTGCTGCACTTTATGTACATGCTCAGTAGTGACAAGTGCTGCACTTTATGTACATGCTCAGTAGTGACCAGTGCTGCACTTTATGTACATGCTCAGTAGTGACAAGTGCTGCACTTTATGTACATGCTCAGTAGTGACCAGTTCTGCAGTTTATATACTCACTCAGTAGTGACCAGAGCTGCACTTTATGTACGTGCTCAGTAGTGACCAGTGCTGCACTTTATGTACACACTCAGTAGTGACCGGTGCTGCAATTTATGTACACGCTCAGTAGTGACCAGTTCTGCAGTTTATATACACACTCAGTAGTGACCAGAGCTGCACTTTATGTACAAGCTCAGTTGTGACCAGTGTTGCACTTTATGTACATGCTCAGTAGTGATCAGTGCTGCACTTTATATACATGCTCAGTAGTGACCAGTGCTGCACTTTATGTACACGCTCAGTAGTGTCCAGTGCTGCACTTTATGTACACGCTCAGTAGTGATCAGTGCTGCACTTTATGTACATGCTCAGTAGTGACCAGTGCTGCACTTTTTGTACACGCTCAGTAGTGACCAGAGCTGCACTTTATGTACACGCTCAGTAGTGACCAGTGCCGCGCTTTATGTACACGCTCGGTAGTGACCAGTGCTGCACTTTATGTACATGCTCAGTAGTGACCAGTGCTGCACTTTATGTACATGCTCAGTAGTGACCAGTGCTGCACTTTATGTACATGCTCAGTAGTGACCAGTGCTGCACTTTATGTACATGCTCAGTAGTGACAAGTGCTGCACTTTATGTACATGCTCAGTAGTGACCAGTGCTGCACTTTATGTACATGCTCAGTAGTGACCAGTGCTGCACTTTATGTACATGCTCAGTAGTGACAAGTGCTGCACTTTATGTACATGCTCAGTAGTGACCAGTTCTGCAGTTTATATACTCACTCAGTAGTGACCAGAGCTGCACTTTATGTACGTGCTCAGTAGTGACCAGTGCTGCACTTTATGTACACACTCAGTAGTGACCGGTGCTGCAATTTATGTACACACTCAGTAGTGACCAGTTCTGCAGTTTATATACACACTCAGTAGTGACCAGAGCTGCACTTTATGTACAAGCTCAGTTGTGACCAGTGTTGCACTTTATGTACGTGCTCAGTAGTGACCAGTGCTGCACTTTATGTACACGCTCAGTAGTGACCAGCGCTGCACTTTATATACATGCTCAATAGTGACCAGTGCTGCACTTTATGTACGTGCTCAGTAGTGACCAGTGCTGCACTTTATGAACAAGCTCAGTAGTGACCAGTGCTGCACTTTATGTACACGCTCAGTAGTGACCAGTGCTACTCTTTATGTACACGCTCAGTAGTGACCAGAGCTGCACTTTATGTACACGCTCAGTAGTGACCAGTGCTGCACTTTATGTACACGCTCAGTAGTGACGAGTGCTGCACTTTATGTACGTGCTCAGTAGTGACCAGTGCTGCACTTTATGTACACGCTCAGTAGTGACCAGTGCTGCACTTTATGTACATGCTCAGTAGTGACCAGTGCTGCACTTTATGTACGTGCTCAGTAGTGACCAGTGCTGCACTTTATGTACATGCTCAGTAGTGACCAGTGCTGCACTTTATGTACATGCTCAGTAGTGACAAGTGCTGCACTTTATGTACATGCTCAGTAGTGACCAGTGCTGCACTTTATGTACGTGCTCAGTAGTGACCAGTGCTGCACTTTATGTACATGCTCAGTAGTGACCAGAGCTGCACTTTATGTACACGCTCAGTAGTGACCAGTGCTGCACTTTATGTACACGCTCAGTAGTGACCAGTGCTGCACTTTATGTACACGCTCAGTAGTGACCAGTGCTGCACTTTATGTACACGCTCAGTAGTGACCAGTGCTGCACTTTATGTACACGCTCAGTAGTGACCAGTGCTGCACTTTATGTACACGCTCAGCAGTGACCAGTGCTGCACTTTATGTACATGCTCAGTAAGTGACCAGTGCTGCACTTTATGTACATGCTCAGTAGTGACCAGTGCTGCACTTTATGTACATGCTCGGTAGTGACCAGTGCTGCACTTTATGTACATGCTCAGTAGTGACCAGTGCTGCACTTTATGTACGTGCTCAGTAGTGACCAGTGCTGCACTTTATGTACATGCTCAGTAGTGACCAGTGCTGCACTTTATGTACATGCTCAGTAGTGACCAGAGCTGCACTTTATGTACATGCTCAGTAGTGACCAGTGCTGCACTTTATGTACACGCTCAGTAGTGACCAGTGCTGCACTTTATGTACACACTCAGTAGTGACCAGTGCTGCACTTTATGTACATGCTCAGTAGTGACAAGTGCTGCACATTATGTACACGCTCAGTAGTGACCAGTGCTGCACTTTATGTACACGCTCAGTAGTGACCAGTGCTGCACTTTATGTACGTGCTCAGTAGTGACCAGTGCTGCACTTTATGTACATGCTCAGTAGTGACCAGAGCTGCACTTTATGTACACGCTCAGTAGTGACCAGTGCTGCACTTTATGTACACGCTCAGTAGTGACCAGTGCTGCACTTTATGTACACGCTCAGTAGTGACCAGTGCTGCACTTTATGTACACGCTCAGTAGTGACCAGTGCTGCACTTTATGTACACGCTCAGTAGTGACCAGTGCTGCACTTTATGTACACGCTCAGCAGTGACCAGTGCTGCACTTTATGTACATGCTCAGTAAGTGACCAGTGCTGCACTTTATGTACATGCTCAGTAGTGACCAGTGCTGCACTTTATGTACATGCTCGGTAGTGACCAGTGCTGCACTTTATGTACATGCTCAGTAGTGACCAGTGCTGCACTTTATGTACGTGCTCAGTAGTGACCAGTGCTGCACTTTATGTACATGCTCAGTAGTGACCAGTGCTGCACTTTATGTACATGCTCAGTAGTGACAAGTGCTGCACTTTATGTACATGCTCAGTAGTGACCAGTGCTGCACTTTATGTACATGCTCAGTAGTGACAAGTGCTGCACTTTATGTACATGCTCAGTAGTGACCAGTTCTGCAGTTTATATACTCACTCAGTAGTGACCAGAGCTGCACTTTATGTACGTGCTCAGTAGTGACCAGTGCTGCACTTTATGTACACACTCAGTAGTGACCGGTGCTGCAATTTATGTACACGCTCAGTAGTGACCAGTTCTGCAGTTTATATACACACTCAGTAGTGACCAGAGCTGCACTTTATGTACAAGCTCAGTTGTGACCAGTGTTGCACTTTATGTACATGCTCAGTAGTGATCAGTGCTGCACTTTATGTACATGCTCAGTAGTGACCAGTGCTGCACTTTATGTACACGCTCAGTAGTGTCCAGTGCTGCACTTTATGTACACGCTCAGTAGTGATCAGTGCTGCACTTTATGTACATGCTCAGTAGTGACCAGTGCTGCACTTTTTGTACACGCTCAGTAGTGACCAGAGCTGCACTTTATGTACACGCTCAGTAGTGACCAGTGCCGCGCTTTATGTACACGCTCGGTAGTGACCAGTGCTGCACTTTATGTACATGCTCAGTAGTGACCAGTGCTGCACTTTATGTACATGCTCAGTAGTGACCAGTGCTGCACTTTATGTACATGCTCAGTAGTGACCAGTGCTGCACTTTATGTACATGCTCAGTAGTGACAAGTGCTGCACTTTATGTACATGCTCAGTAGTGACCAGTGCTGCACTTTATGTACATGCTCAGTAGTGACCAGTGCTGCACTTTATGTACATGCTCAGTAGTGACAAGTGCTGCACTTTATGTACATGCTCAGTAGTGACCAGTTCTGCAGTTTATATACTCACTCAGTAGTGACCAGAGCTGCACTTTATGTACGTGCTCAGTAGTGACCAGTGCTGCACTTTATGTACACACTCAGTAGTGACCGGTGCTGCAATTTATGTACACGCTCAGTAGTGACCAGTTCTGCAGTTTATATACACACTCAGTAGTGACCAGAGCTGCACTTTATGTACAAGCTCAGTTGTGACCAGTGTTGCACTTTATGTACGTGCTCAGTAGTGACCAGTGCTGCACTTTATGTACACGCTCAGTAGTGACCAGCGCTGCACTTTATATACATGCTCAATAGTGACCAGTGCTGCACTTTATGTACGTGCTCAGTAGTGACCAGTGCTGCACTTTATGAACAAGCTCAGTAGTGACCAGTGCTGCACTTTATGTACACGCTCAGTAGTGACCAGTGCTACTCTTTATGTACACGCTCAGTAGTGACCAGAGCTGCACTTTATGTACACGCTCAGTAGTGACCAGTGCTGCACTTTATGTACACGCTCAGTAGTGACGAGTGCTGCACTTTATGTACGTGCTCAGTAGTGACCAGTGCTGCACTTTATGTACACGCTCAGTAGTGACCAGTGCTGCACTTTATGTACACGCTCAGTAGTGACCAGTGCTGCACTGTATGTACACGCTCAGTAGTGAGTGACCAGTGCTGCACTTTATGTACATGCTCAGTAGTGACCAGAGCTGCACTTTATGTACATGCTCAGTAGTGACCAGTGCTGCACTTTATGTACACGCTCAGTAGTGACCAGTGCTGCACTTTATGTACACGCTCAGTAGTGACCAGTGCTGCACTGTATGTACATGCTCAGTAGTGACCAATGCTGCACTTTATGTACATGCTCAGTAGTGACCAGTGCTGCACTTTATGTACACGCTCAGTAGTGACCAGTGCTGCACTGTATGTACATGCTCAGTAGTGAGTGACCCGTGCTGCACTTTATGTACACGCTCAGTAGTGACCAGTGCTGCACTTTATGTACACGCTCAGTAGTGACCAGTGCTGCACTTTATGTTCATTCTCAGTGGTGACCAGTGCTTCACTTTATGTACACGCTCAGTAGTGACGAGTGCTGCACTTTATGTACGTGCTCAGTAGTGACCAGTGCTGCACTTTATGTACACGCTCAGTAGTGACCAGTGCTGCACTTTATGTACACGCTCAGTAGTGACCAGTGCTGCACTGTATGTACACGCTCAGTAGTGAGTGACCAGTGCTGCACTTTATGTACATGCTCAGTAGTGACCAGAGCTGCACTTTATGTACATGCTCAGTAGTGACCAGTGCTGCACTTTATGTACACGCTCAGTAGTGACCAGTGCTGCACTGTATGTACATGCTCAGTAGTGACCAATGCTGCACTTTATGTACATGCTCAGTAGTGACCAGTGCTGCACTTTATGTACACGCTCAGTAGTGACCAGTGCTGCACTGTATGTACATGCTCAGTAATGAGTGACCCGTGCTGCACTTTATGTACACGCTCAGTAGTGACCAGTGCTGCACTTTATGTACACGCTCAGTAGTGACCAGTGCTTCACTTTATGTACACTCTCAGTAGTGACCAGTGCTGCACTTTATGTACACGCTCAGTAGTGACCAGTGCTTCACTTTATGTACGTGCTCAGTAGTGACCAGTGCTGCACTTTATGTACATGCTCAGTAGTGACCGGGGCTGCACTTTATGTACATGCTCAGTAGTGACCAGTGCTGCACTTTATGTACACGCTCAGTAGTGACCAGTGCTTCACTTTATGTACACTCTCAGTAGTGACCAGTGCTGCACTTTATGTACACGCTCAGTAGTGACCAGTGCTTCACTTTATGTACGTGCTCAGTAGTGACCAGTGCTGCACTTTATGTACACGCTCAGTAGTGACCAGCGCTGCACTTTATATACATGCTCAATAGTGACCAGTGCTGCACTTTATGTACGTGCTCAGTAGTGACCAGTGCTGCACTTTATGAACAAGCTCAGTAGTGACCAGTGCTGCACTTTATGTACACGCTCAGTAGTGACCAGTGCTACTCTTTATGTACACGCTCAGTAGTGACCAGAGCTGCACTTTATGTACACGCTCAGTAGTGACCAGTGCTGCACTTTATGTACACGCTCAGTAGTGACGAGTGCTGCACTTTATGTACGTGCTCAGTAGTGACCAGTGCTGCACTTTATGTACACGCTCAGTAGTGACCAGTGCTGCACTTTATGTACATGCTCAGTAGTGACCAGTGCTGCACTTTATGTACGTGCTCAGTAGTGACCAGTGCTGCACTTTATGTACATGCTCAGTAGTGACCAGTGCTGCACTTTATGTACATGCTCAGTAGTGACAAGTGCTGCACTTTATGTACATGCTCAGTAGTGACCA
Source organism: Phyllobates terribilis (assembly GCF_046119375.1). Taxonomy (NCBI): domain Eukaryota; kingdom Metazoa; phylum Chordata; class Amphibia; order Anura; family Dendrobatidae; genus Phyllobates; species Phyllobates terribilis. The sequence continues at coordinate 406,658 of NW_027363521.1, read as the reverse complement.
GTGCTGCACTTTATGTACGTGCTCAGTAGTGACCAGTGCTGCACTTTATGTACATGCTCAGTAGTGACCAGAGCTGCACTTTATGTACACGCTCAGTAGTGACCAGTGCTGCACTTTATGTACACGCTCAGTAGTGACCAGTGCTGCACTTTATGTACACGCTCAGTAGTGACCAGTGCTGCACTTTATGTACACGCTCAGTAGTGACCAGTGCTGCACTTTATGTACACGCTCAGTAGTGACCAGTGCTGCACTTTATGTACACGCTCAGCAGTGACCAGTGCTGCACTTTATGTACATGCTCAGTAAGTGACCAGTGCTGCACTTTATGTACATGCTCAGTAGTGACCAGTGCTGCACTTTATGTACATGCTCGGTAGTGACCAGTGCTGCACTTTATGTACATGCTCAGTAGTGACCAGTGCTGCACTTTATGTACGTGCTCAGTAGTGACCAGTGCTGCACTTTATGTACATGCTCAGTAGTGACCAGTGCTGCACTTTATGTACATGCTCAGTAGTGACCAGAGCTGCACTTTATGTACATGCTCAGTAGTGACCAGTGCTGCACTTTATGTACACGCTCAGTAGTGACCAGTGCTGCACTTTATGTACACACTCAGTAGTGACCAGTGCTGCACTTTATGTACATGCTCAGTAGTGACAAGTGCTGCACATTATGTACACGCTCAGTAGTGACCAGTGCTGCACTTTATGTACACGCTCAGTAGTGACCAGTGCTGCACTTTATGTACGTGCTCAGTAGTGACCAGTGCTGCACTTTATGTACATGCTCAGTAGTGACCAGAGCTGCACTTTATGTACACGCTCAGTAGTGACCAGTGCTGCACTTTATGTACACGCTCAGTAGTGACCAGTGCTGCACTTTATGTACACGCTCAGTAGTGACCAGTGCTGCACTTTATGTACACGCTCAGTAGTGACCAGTGCTGCACTTTATGTACACGCTCAGTAGTGACCAGTGCTGCACTTTATGTACACGCTCAGCAGTGACCAGTGCTGCACTTTATGTACATGCTCAGTAAGTGACCAGTGCTGCACTTTATGTACATGCTCAGTAGTGACCAGTGCTGCACTTTATGTACATGCTCGGTAGTGACCAGTGCTGCACTTTATGTACATGCTCAGTAGTGACCAGTGCTGCACTTTATGTACGTGCTCAGTAGTGACCAGTGCTGCACTTTATGTACATGCTCAGTAGTGACCAGTGCTGCACTTTATGTACATGCTCAGTAGTGACAAGTGCTGCACTTTATGTACATGCTCAGTAGTGACCAGTGCTGCACTTTATGTACATGCTCAGTAGTGACAAGTGCTGCACTTTATGTACATGCTCAGTAGTGACCAGTTCTGCAGTTTATATACTCACTCAGTAGTGACCAGAGCTGCACTTTATGTACGTGCTCAGTAGTGACCAGTGCTGCACTTTATGTACACACTCAGTAGTGACCGGTGCTGCAATTTATGTACACGCTCAGTAGTGACCAGTTCTGCAGTTTATATACACACTCAGTAGTGACCAGAGCTGCACTTTATGTACAAGCTCAGTTGTGACCAGTGTTGCACTTTATGTACATGCTCAGTAGTGATCAGTGCTGCACTTTATGTACATGCTCAGTAGTGACCAGTGCTGCACTTTATGTACACGCTCAGTAGTGTCCAGTGCTGCACTTTATGTACACGCTCAGTAGTGATCAGTGCTGCACTTTATGTACATGCTCAGTAGTGACCAGTGCTGCACTTTTTGTACACGCTCAGTAGTGACCAGAGCTGCACTTTATGTACACGCTCAGTAGTGACCAGTGCCGCGCTTTATGTACACGCTCGGTAGTGACCAGTGCTGCACTTTATGTACATGCTCAGTAGTGACCAGTGCTGCACTTTATGTACATGCTCAGTAGTGACCAGTGCTGCACTTTATGTACATGCTCAGTAGTGACCAGTGCTGCACTTTATGTACATGCTCAGTAGTGACAAGTGCTGCACTTTATGTACATGCTCAGTAGTGACCAGTGCTGCACTTTATGTACATGCTCAGTAGTGACCAGTGCTGCACTTTATGTACATGCTCAGTAGTGACAAGTGCTGCACTTTATGTACATGCTCAGTAGTGACCAGTTCTGCAGTTTATATACTCACTCAGTAGTGACCAGAGCTGCACTTTATGTACGTGCTCAGTAGTGACCAGTGCTGCACTTTATGTACACACTCAGTAGTGACCGGTGCTGCAATTTATGTACACGCTCAGTAGTGACCAGTTCTGCAGTTTATATACACACTCAGTAGTGACCAGAGCTGCACTTTATGTACAAGCTCAGTTGTGACCAGTGTTGCACTTTATGTACGTGCTCAGTAGTGACCAGTGCTGCACTTTATGTACACGCTCAGTAGTGACCAGCGCTGCACTTTATATACATGCTCAATAGTGACCAGTGCTGCACTTTATGTACGTGCTCAGTAGTGACCAGTGCTGCACTTTATGAACAAGCTCAGTAGTGACCAGTGCTGCACTTTATGTACACGCTCAGTAGTGACCAGTGCTACTCTTTATGTACACGCTCAGTAGTGACCAGAGCTGCACTTTATGTACACGCTCAGTAGTGACCAGTGCTGCACTTTATGTACACGCTCAGTAGTGACGAGTGCTGCACTTTATGTACGTGCTCAGTAGTGACCAGTGCTGCACTTTATGTACACGCTCAGTAGTGACCAGTGCTGCACTTTATGTACACGCTCAGTAGTGACCAGTGCTGCACTGTATGTACACGCTCAGTAGTGAGTGACCAGTGCTGCACTTTATGTACATGCTCAGTAGTGACCAGAGCTGCACTTTATGTACATGCTCAGTAGTGACCAGTGCTGCACTTTATGTACACGCTCAGTAGTGACCAGTGCTGCACTTTATGTACACGCTCAGTAGTGACCAGTGCTGCACTGTATGTACATGCTCAGTAGTGACCAATGCTGCACTTTATGTACATGCTCAGTAGTGACCAGTGCTGCACTTTATGTACACGCTCAGTAGTGACCAGTGCTGCACTGTATGTACATGCTCAGTAGTGAGTGACCCGTGCTGCACTTTATGTACACGCTCAGTAGTGACCAGTGCTGCACTTTATGTACACGCTCAGTAGTGACCAGTGCTGCACTTTATGTTCATTCTCAGTGGTGACCAGTGCTTCACTTTATGTACACGCTCAGTAGTGACGAGTGCTGCACTTTATGTACGTGCTCAGTAGTGACCAGTGCTGCACTTTATGTACACGCTCAGTAGTGACCAGTGCTGCACTTTATGTACACGCTCAGTAGTGACCAGTGCTGCACTGTATGTACACGCTCAGTAGTGAGTGACCAGTGCTGCACTTTATGTACATGCTCAGTAGTGACCAGAGCTGCACTTTATGTACATGCTCAGTAGTGACCAGTGCTGCACTTTATGTACACGCTCAGTAGTGACCAGTGCTGCACTGTATGTACATGCTCAGTAGTGACCAATGCTGCACTTTATGTACATGCTCAGTAGTGACCAGTGCTGCACTTTATGTACACGCTCAGTAGTGACCAGTGCTGCACTGTATGTACATGCTCAGTAATGAGTGACCCGTGCTGCACTTTATGTACACGCTCAGTAGTGACCAGTGCTGCACTTTATGTACACGCTCAGTAGTGACCAGTGCTTCACTTTATGTACACTCTCAGTAGTGACCAGTGCTGCACTTTATGTACACGCTCAGTAGTGACCAGTGCTTCACTTTATGTACGTGCTCAGTAGTGACCAGTGCTGCACTTTATGTACATGCTCAGTAGTGACCGGGGCTGCACTTTATGTACATGCTCAGTAGTGACCAGTGCTGCACTTTATGTACACGCTCAGTAGTGACCAGTGCTTCACTTTATGTACACTCTCAGTAGTGACCAGTGCTGCACTTTATGTACACGCTCAGTAGTGACCAGTGCTTCACTTTATGTACGTGCTCAGTAGTGACCAGTGCTGCACTTTATGTACACGCTCAGTAGTGACCAGAGCTGCACTTTATGTACATGCTTAGTAGTCACCAGTGCTGCACTTTATGTACATGCACAGTAGTGACCAGTGCTGCACTTTATGTACATGCTCAGTAGTGACCAGTGCTGCACTTTATGTACATGCTTAGTAGTCACCAGTGCTGCACTTTATGTACATGCTCAGTAGTGACCAGTGCTGCACTTTATGTACATGCACAGTAGTGACCAGTGCTGCACTTTATGTACATGCTCAGTAGTGACCAGTGCTGCACTTTATGTACATGCTCAGTAGTGACCAGTGCTGCACTTTATGTACATGCTCAGTAGTGACCAGTGCTGCACTTTATGTACATGCTCAGTAGTGACCAGTGCTGCACTTTATGTACACGCTCAGTAGTGACCAGTGCTTCACTTTATGTACACTCTCAATAATGACAAGTGCTGCACTTTATGTACACGCTCAGTAGTGACCAGTGCTTCACTTTATGTACATGCTCAGTAGTGACCAGTGCTGCACTTTATGTACATGCTCAGTAGTGACCAGTGCTGCACTTTATGTACACGCTCAGTAGTGACCAGTGCTTCACTTTATGTACACGCTCAGTAGTGATCAGTGCTGCACTTTATGTACACGCTCAGTAGTGACCAGTGCTGCACTTTATGTACATGCTCAGTAATGACCAGTGCTGCACTTTATGTACATGCTCAGTAATGACAAGTGCTGCACTTTATGTACACGCTCAGTAGTGACCAGTGCTTCACTTTATGTACACGCTCAGTAGTGACCAGTGCTGACTTTATGTACACGCTCAGTAGTGACCAGTGCTTCACTTTATGTACGTGCTCAGTAGTGAACAGTGCTGCACTTTATGTACACGCTCAGTAGTGACCAGTGCTGCACTTTATGTACACGCTCAGTAGTGACCAGTGCTGCACTTTATATACACGCTCAGTAGTGAATAGTGCTGCACTTTATGTACATGCTCAGTAGTGATCAGTGCTGCACTTTATGTACGTGCTCAGTAGTGACCAGTGTTGCACTTTATGTACACGCTTAGTAGTGACCAGTGCTGCACTTTATGTACATGCTCAGCAGTGACCAGTGCTGCACTTTATGTACATGCTCAGTAGTGACCAGTGCTGCACTTTATGTACATGCTCAGTAGTGACCAGTGCTGCACTTTATGTACACGCTCAGTAGTGACCAGTGCTTCACTTTATGTACACTCTCAATAATGACAAGTGCTGCACTTTATGTACGTGCTCAGTAGTGACCAGTGCTGCACTTTATGTACATGCTCAGTAGTGACCAGTGCTGCACTTTATGTACACGCTCAGTAGTGACCAGTGCTGCACTTTATGTACATGCTCAGTAGTGAACAGTGCTGCACTTTATGTACACGCTCAGTAGTGACCAGTGCTGCACTTTATGTACACGCTCAGTAGTGAATAGTGCTGCACTTTATGTACATGCTCAGTAGTGATCAGTGCTGCACTTTATGTACATACTCAGTAGTGACCAGTGCTGCACTTTATGTACACGCTCAGTAGTGACCAGTGCTGCACTTTATGTACATGCTCAGTAGTGACCAGTGCTGCACTTTATGTACACGCTCAGTAGTGATCAGTGCTGCACTTTATGTACATGCTCAGTAGTGACCAGTGCTGCACTTTATGTACATGCTCAGTAGTGACCAGTGCTGCACTTTATGTACGTGCTCAGTAGTGACCATTGCTGCACTTTATGTACATGCTCAGTAGTGACCAGTGCTGCATTTTATGTACATGCTCAGTAGTGACCAGTGCTGCACTTTATGTACATGCTCAGTAGTGACCAGTGCTGCACTTTATGTACACGCTCAGTAGTGACCATTGCTGCACTTTATGTACATACTCAGTAGTGACCAGTGCTGCACTTTATGTACATGCTCAGTAGTGTCCAGAGCTGCATTTTATGTACGTGCTCAGTAGTGACCAGTGCTGCACTTTATGTACACGCTCAGTAGTGACCAGTGCTGCACTTTATGTACACGCTCAGTAGTGACTAGTGCTGCAATTTATGTACACGCTCAGTAGTGAACAGTTCTGCAGTTTATATACACACTCAGTAGTGACCAGTGCTGCACTTTACGTACACGCTCAGTAGTGACCAGAGCTGCACTTTATGTACACGCTCAGTAGTGACCAGTGCTGCACTTTATGTACATACTCAGTAGTGACCAGTGCTGCACTTTATGTACACTCTCAGCAGTGACCAGTGCTGCACTTTATGTACATGATCAGTAGTGACCAGTGCTGCACTTTATGTACATGCTCAGTAGTGACCAGTGCTGCACTTTATGTACATGCTCAGTAGTGACCAGTGCTGCACTTTATGTACATGCTCAGTAGTGACCAGTGCTGCACTTTATGTACATACTTAGTAGTGACCAGTGCTGCACTTTATGTACACGCTCAGTAGTGACCAGTGCTGCACTTTATCTACATGCTTAGTAGTGACCAGTGCTGCACTTTATGTACATGCTCAGTAGTGACCAGTGCTGCACTTTATGTACATACTTAGTAGTGACCAGTGCTGCACTTTATGTACATGCTCAGTAGTGACCAGTGCTGCACTTTATGTACGTGCTCAGTAGTGACCAGTGCTGCACTTTATCTACATGCTTAGTAGTGACCAGTGCTGCACTTTATGTACACGCTCAGTAGTGACCAGTGCTGCACTTTATCTACATGCTTAGTAGTGACCAGTGCTGCACTTTATGTACATGCTCAGTAGTGACCAGTGCTGCACTTTATGTACATGCTCAGTAGTGACCAGTGCTGCACTTTATGTACATACTTAGTAGTGACCAGTGCTGCACTTTATGTACACGCTCAGTAGTGACCAGTGCTGCACTTTATCTACATGCTTAGTAGTGACCAGTGCTGCACTTTATGTACATGCTCAGTAGCGACCAGTGCTGCACTTTATGTACATGCTCAGTAGTGACCAGTGCTGCACTTTTTTACATGCTCAGTAGTGACCAGTGCTGCACTTTATGTACATGCTCAGTAGTGACCAGTGCTGCACTTTATCTACATGCTTAGTAGTGAAGCTGCCCCTACCAGTGCTATTGAGTCGGAGTCAGGGAAATCGAGGAGTCGGTAATTTGGCTTCCCGAATTCACAGCCCTGCTGTATACAGGGGGGCCTGGGGTCTGTATACAGGTTGTCTGGGGTATGTGTACAGTGGGTCTGGGGTCCGTATACAAATGCTCTGGTGTATGAATACAGGTGGTCTGGGGTCTGTGTACAGGGGGTCTGGGGTCCATATACAAGTGGTCTGGTTTTGGGTCTGTATACAGGAAAGTCTGGTCTGGGGTCTGTATACAGGAGGTCTGGTCTGGGGTCTGTATACAGTGAGTCTGATCTGATGCCTGTATACAAGGTCTGGTCTGGGGTATGTATATAGGGGTGTGTGGTCTGGGGTCTGTATACAGGGAGTCTGGTTTGGGGTATATATATAAAGGAGAGTGGTCTGGGGTCTGTATACAGGGGTCTGGCCTGGGGTCTGTATACAGGGGGGACTGTATACAGGGGGACTGGGGTCTGCATACAGTGGTTGTGGTCTGGGGTCTGTATACAGGGGGTCTTGTCTGGGGTCTGTATACTGGAGGGTCTGGTCTGGGGTCTCTATACAAGGGGTCTGGTCTGGGCTCTGTATACAGTGAGTTTGGTCTGGGGTCTGTATACATGGAGTTTGGTCTGGGGTGTGTATGCAGAGGGTCTGTATACAGGGGTTTGTTTTGGGGTCTGTATACAGGGGGTTTGGTCTGGGGTCTGTATACAGCGGATATGGTCTAGGGTCTGTATATAGGGGGTTTAGTCTGGGATCTATATACAGGGGGTCTGGTCTGGGGTATGTATATAGGGGTGTGTGGTCTGGGGTCTGTATACAGGGGGTCTAGTTTGGGGTCTCTATACAGTAGGGTCTGGTCTGGGGTGTGTATACTGGGGGTCTGGTGTGGGGTATGTATATAGGAATGTGTGGTCTGGGGTCTCTATACAGGAGGGTCTGTATACAGGAGGGTCTGGCCTGTTGTCTGTATACAGGGGAGTCTGGTCTGAGCTCTGTATACAGGGCCTCTGGTCTGGAGTCTGTATACAGGGCGTTTAGTCTGGGGTCTGTATACAGGGGGTCTGTATACAGGGGTTTGTTTTGGGGTCTGTGTACAGGGGGTCTGGGGTCCGTATACAAGTGCTCTGGTGTATGAATACAGGTGGTCTGGGGTCTGTGTACAGGGGGTCTGGGGTCCATATACAAGTGGTCTGGTCTTGGGTCTGTATACAGGAAAGTCTGGTCTAGGGTCTGTATACAGGAGGTCTGGTCTGGGGTCTGTATACAAGGTCTGGTCTGGGGTATGTATATAGGGGTGTGTGGTCTGGGGTCTGTATACAGGGGGTCTGCTCTGGGATCTGTATACAGGGGGTCTGGTCTGGGGTCTCTATACAAGGGGTCTGTCTGGGGTCTGTATACAGTGAGTTTGGTCTGGGGTCTGTATACATGGAGTTTCGTCTGGGGTCTGTATACAAAGGGTCTGTATACATGGCGTTTAGTCTGGGGTCTGTATACAGGAGGTCTGTATACAGGGGTTTGTTTTGGGGTCTGTATACAGGGGGTTTGGTCTGGGGTCTGTATACAGCGGGTGTGGTCAGGAGTCTGTATACAGGGGGTTTGGTCTGGGGTCTGTATACGGAGGGTCTGGTCTGGGGTCTCTATACAGGAGGGTCTGGTTTGGGGTCTGTATACAGGGGGTCTGGTCTGGGGTCTGTATACAGACCTGGACTAAAGCATCCGCCAGCTCCTGGACAGTCTGTGGAGCAACGTGACGTTGGTGGATGGAGCGAGACATGATGTCCCAGATGTGCTCAATCGGATTCAGGTCTGGGGAACGGGCGGCCAGTCCATAGCTTCAATGCCTTCATCTTGCAGGAACTGCTGACACACTCCAGCCACATGAGGTCTGGCATTGTCCTGCTTTAGGAGGAACCGCGGGCCAACCGCACCAGCATATGGTCTCACTAGGGGTCTGAGGATCGCATCTCGGTACCTAATGGCAGTCAGGCCACCTCTGGCGAACACATGGAGGGCTGTGCGGCCCTCCAAAGAAATGCCACCCCACACCATTACTGACCCACTGCCAAACCGGTCATGCTGAAGGATGTTGCAGGCAGCAGATCGCTCTCCACGGCGTCTCCAGACTCTGTCACGTCTGTCACATTTGCTCAGTGTGAACCTGCTTTCATCTGTGAAGAGCACAGGGCACCGGTGGAGACTTTGCCAATCCTGGTGTTCTGTGGCAAATGCTAAGCGTCCCGCACGGTGTTGGGCTGTGAACACAACCCCCATCTGTGGACGTCGGGCCCTCATACCACCTCATGGAGTCGGTTTCTGACCGTTTGTGCAGACACATGCACATTTGTGGCCTGCTGGGGGTCATTTTGCAGGGCTCTGGCAGTGCTCCTCCTGTTCCTCCTTGCACAAAGGCGGAGGTAGCGGTCCTGCTGCTGGGTTGTTGCCCTCCTACGACCCCCTCCACGTCTCCTGGTGTACTGGCCTGTCTCCTGGTAGCGCCTCCAGCCTCTGGACACTACGCTGATAGACACAGCAAACCTTCTTGCCACAACTCGCATTGATGTGCCATCCTGGATGAGCTGCACTACCTGATCAACTTCTGTGGGTTGTAGAGTCCGTCTCATGCTACCACGAGTGTGAAAGCACAACCAACATTCAAGAGTGACCAAAACATCAGCCAGAAAGCATTGGTACTGAGATGTGGTCTGTGATCCCCACCTGCAGAACCACTCCTTTATTGAGGGGGTCTTGATAATTGCCAATAATTTCCATCTATTGTCTATTCCATTTGCACAACAGCATGTGAGATTGATTGTCGATCAGTGTGGCTTCCTAAGTGGACAGTCTGATTTCACAGAAGTTTCATTTACTTGGAGTTATATTCTGTTGTTTAAGTGTTCCCTTTATTTTTTTGAGCAGTGTGTATAGGAGTGTGTGGTCTGGGGTCTGTATACAGGGGGCTGGTCTGGAGTCTGTATACAGGGGAGTCTGGTCTGAGCTCTGTATACAGGGAGTCTGGACTAAGGTCTGTATACAGTGCGTCTGGTCTAGGGTCTGTGTACAGGTGGTCTAGTCTGAGGTCTGTATACGGGAGTCTGATCTAGGGTATGTATATAAAAGTGTGTGGTCTGGGGTCTGTATACAGGTGGTCTGGTCTGGGGTCTGTATACAGGGGGTCTGGGGTCTCTTTACAGGAGGTCTGGTCTGAGGTCTCTATACAGAGGGCTGGTCTGGAGTCTGTATACAGGGGGCTGGTCTGGAGTCTGTATACAGGGGGCTGGTCTGGTGTCTGTATACAGGGAGACTGGACTAAGGTCTGTATACAGGGGGTCTGTATACAGGGGGTCTGACCTGGGGTCTGTATAGGGTCTGGTCTGGGGTCTGTATACAGGAGGTCTGGTCTGGGGTCTCTATACAGGGGGCTGGTCTGGAGTCTGTATACAGGGGGTCTAGTCTGGGGTCTGTATACAGGTAGTCTGGTCTGATGTCTGCATACACGGGGTCTGGTCTGGCTCTGTATACAGGGAGACTGGACTAAGGTCTGTATACAGGGGGTCTGTATACAGGGGGTCTGGCCTGGGGTCTGTATAGGGTCTGATCTGGGGTCTCTATACAAGTGATCTGGTCTGGGGTCTGTATACAGGTGAGTCTGTATACAGGGAGTCTAGTCTGGGGTCTGTATATATGGGGGCTGGGATCTGTATAAAGGGGGTCTGTATATGGGGGTTTGGTCTGGGGTCTGTATTCAGGGAGTCTAGTCTTGGATCTGTATACAGGGGGTCTGGACTAAGGTCTGTATACAGGGGGTCTGGTCTGGGGTCTGTATACAGGTAGGTCTGGTCTGGGGTCTGTATACAGGGAGTCTAGTCTGGGGTCTGTATACAGGAGGTCTGGTCAGGGGTTTGTATACAGGGGGTCTGGTTTGGAGTCTGTATACCAAAGGGGTCTGATGTGGGGTCTGTATACAGGTAATCTGGTCTGATGTCTGTATACACAGGGTCTGGTCTGGCTCTGTATACAGGGAGTCTGGACTAAGGTCTGGATACAGGGCGTCTGTATACAGGGGGTCTGTATAGAGGGAGTCTCGACTGAGGTCTGTATACAGGGGGTCTGTATATGGATTCTGGTCTGGGGTCTCTATACAAGGGGTCTGGTCTTGGGTCTGCATACAGGTGGGTCTGGTCTGGGGTCTGTATACAGGGAGTTTATTCTGGGGTCTGTATACAGGAGGTTTGGTCTGGGGTTGGTATACAGGGGGTCTGTATACCGAAGGGGTCTGGTGTGGGGTCTGTATACAGGTAGTCTGGTCTGATGCCCGCATGCACGGGGTCTGGTCTGGCTCTGTATACAGGGAGTCTGGACTAAGGTCTGTATACAGGGGGTCAAGTCTGAGGTCTGAATATGGGAGTCTGATCTGGGGTATGTATATAAAGGTGTGTGGTCTGGGTTCTGTATACAGGAAGTCTGGACTAAGGTCTGGATACAGGGGGTCTGTATACAGGGGGTCTGTATATGGATTCTGGTCTGGGGTCTCTATACAAGGGGTCTGGTCTACAGGTGGGTCTGGTCTGGGGTCTGTATACAGGGAGTTTATTCTGGGGTCTGTATACAGGAGGTCTAGTCTGGGGTTGGTATACAGGGGGTCTGTATACCGAAGGGGTCTGGTGTGGGGTCTGTATACAGGTAGTCTGGTCTGAGGTCTGTATAAAGGGAGTCTAGTCTGGGATTTGTATACAGGGGGGGTCTGGTCTGGGGTCTGTATACAAGGGGTCTGGTCTGGGGTCTGTATACAGGTGGGTCTGGTCTGGGGTCTGTATAAAGGGAGTCTAGTCTGGGATTTGTATACAGGGGGTCTGTATACCGAAGGGGGTCTGGTGTGGGGTCTGTATACAGGTAGTCTGGTCTGAGGTCTGTATATAGGGGATCTGGTCTAAAGTCTGTGTACAGGGGGTCTAGGGTCTGTATACAGGTGGTCTACTCTGGGCTGTATACAGGGCGTCTGGTCTAGGGTCTGTGTACAGGTGGTCTGTTCAGGGCTCTCTATACAGGAGGTCAGATCTGGGGTCTGTATACAGGAGGTCTGGGGTCTGAATACCGGTGGTCTGATCTCTGTGTACAGGGGGTCTGGGCAGTGGGCGATGCGTGGGTGCATCTAGTCGGGGGTCACATAAACCAAGCGATGCTCATACTCTAAGTTTATTTGTCTGTACAGTGTTCACACAGAACAGTTATTTACATACATGTTACCAACAACTCCCATCATTATGTACAGATACAGCTATGGACACATCGTGTGAGCGCAGCACGTGGACCCAATCCGAATACCTGCTTCCCAGGGAAGACGTGCTATAGGTTTTATTATATTCTGGTCATTACTGCTCCATTCACACAGGGAACTTGTGGTCGGATCCGACCCTACGATCATACAAGTATCACTGTGGTCCTGTGGTCCAACCAGATAGGTGATATGTCACTTAAAGGGAATCTATCACTTGCCATAAATCTATAATTTTGGTCCCATGCTGTAAATGCCGCTGTTCTCCTGAATCCGACGCTGTTTTTCTTTTGATGCTAGGCCTCTCTGTTCCTGAGATACGGCCCCTTCTTCCTTGTATATAAACCTAGTCTTTGTAGTCAAGGGGGCGTGTTTCTAAGACAAGAGTAAGAGTTCAGGACCACGCCCCCCGGCTAACAAGACTTGATTTACATACAGGAAAGAAGAGGACATATCTCAGGAAAGGAAAGGCGCAGGAACAAAAGAAAACCAGCGCCGGATTCAGGAAAACAGCGGCATTTACGCTAGAATACAAAATTCCATATTTATAGCAAGTGACAAGTCCCCTTTAAGGGACAACTACTTTGATATTAATTGTATGGCAGTATTATATAGACATTGTACAGTGCTCTAAATAGATATTTTTGCATTTTAAAGGTGGTAGTGACACTGTATGACTTATTTAGGAACCTGTAAAGAAATCGTATATGGCCCACAATGTGCACCATATGGCATGATTAATTATATACTATTTGACTGCACACCACATAGTCACCATCTGGCGTAAGGCCAGCTCTGGATATGATAAACGTCTTATACTAGAATCACCTTCTTGATTGGGACCAGTTTAGGGTGTTAAGCTTCATTATTCCCAAAGTACTTTTAAGAGAAGTAGGTCCTTAGCTTTGGATTTTGATCCAGACTGCAGAGCCATTACCATTTAACCAAAATGAAGCATGAAGAGCTTCAGTGAAGGTGGCAGAAAAAGTGTGCAGGTGTCTAGTAGGGGTACCCAGCTGGTAAAAGGACAGCTGTCCGGCCTCGTAATCCAGATACACCCCAAACATAGTAGAAGACAAATTATTGGACAACGTTAACTGGGCAGAGTTTTTGCCATGCACTGCTACACACTGGTTATAATTCCTCGACAAACACCAGGAGTCCCCACAAACACCATCCATAAAGGGGTAGCTCACACCAAACTTCCAGTTCCCTAATTTACTGGTGTCCACCACCCAGTAATATTGCCCGGATGAAAAAGTCTCGGTACTTAGAACCTCATTTTCTGGAGACCTCTCTGGGCAAACTGGTCGGGCTTGGTCTACGCAAGTAAAAAATGCAGTCTTCAGGTCGTCTGATATACTTAGATTATTAGCGGCCGTGTTTACATCCAACGAGAGGTCCAAAGGATCCAGCAAAAACAGCCAGGCATTGATATGGGTGGTCAGATCAGATACCTGCTCATGAATGTTCTTCTTGATCTGGTCCTCATCTAGGTCACCTGTATCTAGAATCTTCCGATTAAGCTCGTCTTCGTCATTCTCTTGATCATACTGGACAAAGTTTTCGCAACTTGGGTCTTGTAAGACGAGTATGGGATCAGTCACCTTACACAAGTCCTCGATCTGACCAATTTTCTTGGACAGATGGTTCTTCTTTATCTCCAGCTTTTGGATCAGAGCCCAGACAACGTCTGACATTTGTTTCTCCTGGTTGGAGATCTCACTTAAGATGCTCGCCTCCAGTTTCTCCAGTTGTTTCCTGATGTCTATGAACAGTGCCGAGACTTTCTCGGTTATCTCATCGGCTTTCTCATTTTCTTTTCTCAGCTTCTCGTGGAGATTTTGAATTTTTATCTTGGTTTCCCTCTTTTTCGAGGTCAACTTCTCCAGAACTTTGGACATTTTTGTTTTCTTCTCCTCCGAGGCTTCTTCCAAGGATTGAACTTGGTGGCCGTTGTGGTCTCCTTCGACCCGACAGTAAACGCAGATACAGGTCTGATCTTCAGGGCAGTAATACTCCAGGATCTTTTTGTGGCCCGAGCATTTTCGGTTCTTCAGGGAAACGGTGGGGTCGATCAAGACGTGTTCTGAAGATTTGTTGTGGACGTCCAAGTGTTTAACACACAGAGAAGCTTCACACAAGACGCAGGAGGTCACGGCAAGCACTGGGCAGTGCAGGCAGTAGGTGCACATGATGGTGGCTTTACCTTGTGGACCCTCGGGGATCTGGAAGTGTCTGGCTATGCTCCTCAGAGTCACGTTCTTGTACAACGATGGCCGCTGATTGTACTCCTTCCTACAGTCGGGGCAGGTATAAATTCTGGAGTTGGAGTCCCGCTGAGAGTCCAGCAGACGACTGATACAGTCCTGGCAGAAGTTGTGTCCACATCTCAGGGTGACGGGGTCCATGTAGATGCTCAGGCAGATGGAGCAGCTCAGCTCGTCCCTCAGATCAGTGGACGCCATCTTGGACTGTATGATGAAACCAAAACTGCTCTACAGCACAATGTGCATCCTGCCCAAGGAATGTGAGGGGGGGAGGAGGAGACCCTCTCACACTTTATTGGCCAGGCTGGATTTACTCACTTTTTTTTTTTTTTCTTAAAGGTGCGGTTTCAGAGCTTATTGTTACCAACCCTCCCAAGCTCTTGGATTACTTTAAGAAAGCTGACCTCTATTGGCTCTGGAACTGATAGAGTTAAAAAAAAACCCACAAAAACCCTCTAAACCCAGAAGAACAGGTTTCTCCATAATCAGCTGCTGTCCTCACTGATTAGGTGCTCTTAACTCTTTGCTTTACAGATTGCGCAGCTTTAACATTATTGCATTTGTGCTTTCTTTCTTGTTTAGTTTTTGCTGTTTTTTTTTTTTTGGCCTAATTTTATATCTTTTTTTTTTTTTTTTTTTTTGAGCATTTTTTTAAATGTAAATAGTTTTTTTTTTTTGTCATTTAGGCCGATTCACTAATTGCGACATTTTTTAAAAATTGGCAAAATTTTGGCGCATTTGAACATTTTGCCAATTTTTAAAATGTCGCAATTAGTGAATCGGCCTAAATGACAAAAAAAAAACTATTTACATTTAAAAAAATGCTCAAAAAAAAAAAAAAGATATAAAATTAGGCAAAAAAAAAAACCCAGAAAAAACTAAACAGGAAAAAAAAAGCACAAATGCAATAATGTTAAAGCTGCGCAATCTGGAAAGCAAAGAGTTAAGAGCACCTATCAGTCCCTTCCTGCAGGGATTTATATTAATCCGAAATTTATCTTAAATTTTGCGACATATTAGCAACTTTTTTGTACTAAAAAAGTGACAAAACGGGAAGATAAAAAATAAAGAGCATTTTTAATGAAGACATTTTGGGCACGATATTTTTCAAGTCACTTTTCTTCTTTTTTTGCGCCAAATTTTTCGAAACGACTCTCGAAGTTCACTAATTTTATTAGGACTAAAAAATGCATGAATCCGCTGCAAACATCTGGATTATCAGTTTTGATTTTGCACCAAATTTGTGAAAACCTGAAGAATTTGGCACTAAAAACAGCAGCGAAAACCACAAGACAAAAACAGAATATTAATGGGGAAAAAAAAGCCTCAAAGAAAAGAAGAACAGAATGGAGTTTCCTAATCAGTGTTGACTCTGAAGGATGAATGGAATGATAGAATTAGGAGGATCCTTTGTCTGAAGATGGAGGGACAGAGAGAACAATACAGGAGGTAGACATGGTATAGAGAGGAAGGGCACAGCTGGGGTCCCAAAAAGACCCAAATCTGGAGCAGAGGGGGGTTGTTGGCATTCAGGGAGAAGAAGAGGCATGGAGGACTAATCCCTGGAGGATGACATCCCTCGTAAAGGAAAGATGTGGACATAATGAAGATATCCCTACATAAAGGAGGCCATACTAAGGAGACATGAGGGCCACATCAAGGAAGCCACACCAAGGAAGCCAAACCATGGGGGACATACCAAGGAAGCCACACCATGGGGGCCATATCAAGAAAGTCACACCATGGGGGCCATATCAAGGAAGTCACACCATGGGGGCCATATCAAGGAAGTCACACCAAGGAAGCCACACCAAGGAAGTCACACCATGGGGGCCATATCAAGGAAGTCACACCAAGGAAGCCACACCAAGGAAGCCACACCATGGGGGACATACCAAGGAAGCCACACCATGGGGGACATACCAAGGAAGCCACACCATGGGGGACATACCAAGGAAGCCACACCGAGGAAGTCACACCATAGGGGACATATCAAGGAAGCCACACCATGGGGGCCATATCAAGGAAGCCACGCCATGGGGGCCATATCAAGGAAGCCACACTAAGGAAGCCACACCATGGGGGCCATATCAAGGAAGCCACACTAAGGAAGCCACACCATGGGGGCCATATCAAGGAGGCCACACCATGGGGGCCATATCAAGGAAGCCA
The DNA here is from genome assembly GCF_046119375.1 of Phyllobates terribilis. Taxonomy (NCBI): domain Eukaryota; kingdom Metazoa; phylum Chordata; class Amphibia; order Anura; family Dendrobatidae; genus Phyllobates; species Phyllobates terribilis. The sequence goes on along the minus strand of NW_027363521.1, from coordinate 389,801 downwards.
CACCATGAGGGCCACACCAAGGAAGCCACACCATGGGGGCCATATCAAGAAAGTGACACCATGGGGGCCATATCCAGGAAGCCACACCATGGGGGCCATATCAAGGAAGCCACACCAAGGAAACCTCACCATGGGAGCCATATCAAGGAAGCCACACCATGGGGGCCATATCAAGGAAGCCACACTAAGGAAGCCACACCATGGGGGCCATATCAAGGAAGCCACACCATGGGGGCCATATCAAGGAAGCCACACCATGGGGGCCACACCAAGGAAGCTACACCATGGGGGCCATATCAAGAAAGTGACACCATGGGGGCCATATCCAGGAAGCCACACCATGGGGGCCACACCAAGGAAGCCACACCACACTAAAGGAACTGCATCAAGAGAACGATACAAACGGGGCCACACCAACCTTAACCCTTAGGCCATGGTATTGGTCAGTATTTTTTCTCAGGAGTGGGAGCCAAAACCAGTTGATGAACAATCAGAGAAAAGGTAGAATAGAAACAAGTCACCAATTCTGCATTTATCACCCACTCCTGGTTTTGGCTCCCACTCCTGAGAAAAAATACTGACCAAATACTGATAGTGGGGCCGTGGCCTCATACTGTGGTTATATCAGCTATGAACTGGCCCCCTGGTATGCCCAGTTTGCAACTGTACGTGGAGCACAGCACCATTTTATTGTAGCCCAATGCTTTGATCTCAGCTACAATTTCACCAATTACAATTGGTGAGCGGTGACCAGGGTCGGTGGAAGGGAGGTGCAAACATGTTCCTGGAAAATCTGGATCCTCACCACCACCCAGCTTTCCCAGGAACCGATACAAAGAACAGTGACTGCATTACAGGGGGTGTATGGCTTGGACCTCCACACCCACATCGCTGGCCCTAGTCACCATTCATCACTAAAAAAATAAAATTAACATCTCACCTAAAAACCCGGAACCACAATCAAAAATAACATTACCACCGCACAAAAACAGGTTGGTATTGCCATAATCGCAAGCGACCGGGAGAATAACATCACAGGGGCATGCTTTCCCTGCCGTGAAAAATTGCAAAAAACAACGGAGGAATTGTGTTTATTCACTGCAGGATTATATTGTACTGCGGGGAGTACACCATGTCACTTTCCACCTCAGATACCAGGATCACCAAACACATCCCAGGATTATATTGCACTGCGGGGAGTGCACCATGTCACTTTCCACCTCAGATACCAGGATCACCAAACACATCCCAGGATTATATTGAACTGCGGGGAGTGCACCATGTCACTTTCCACCTCAGATACCAGGATCACCAAACACATCCCTGGATTATATTGCACTGCGGGGAGTGCACCATGTCACTTTCCTCCTCAGACACCAGGATCACCAAACACATCCCAGGATTATATTGCACTGCGGGGAGTGCACCATGTCACTTTCCACCTCAGATACCAGAATCACCAAACACATCCCAGGATTATATTGCACTGCGAGGAGTGTGCCATGTCACTTTCCACCTCAGATACCAGGATCACAAAACACATCCCAGGATTATATTGAGCTGTGGGGAGTGCGCCATGTCACTTTCCACCTCAGATACCAGGATCACCAAACACATCCCTGGATTATATTGCGCTGTGGGGAGTGCGCCATGTCACTTTCCACCTCAGATACCAGGATCACCAAACACATCCCAGGATTATATTGCACTGCGGGGAGTGCACCATGTCACTTTCCACCTCAGATACCAGGACCACCAAACACATCCCAGGATTATATTGCACTGCGGGGAGTGCACCATGTCACTTTCCACCTCAGATACCAGGACCACCAAACACATCCCAGGATTATATTGCACTGCGGGGAGTGCACCATGTCACTTTCCACCTCAGATACCAGGATCACCAAACACATCCCAGGATTATATTGCACTGCGGGGAGTGCACCATGTCACTTTCCACCTCAGATACCAGGACCACCAAACACATCCCAGGATTATATTGCGCTGCGGGGAGTGCACCATGTCACTTTCCTCCTCAGATACCAGGATCACCAAACACATTTCAGGATTATATTGCACTGCGGGGAGTACACCATGTCACTTTCCACCTCAGATACCAGAATCACCAAACACATACCAGGATTATATTGCACTGCGGGGAGTGCACCATGTCACTTTCCATCTCAGATACCAGGATCACCAAACACATCCCTGGATTATATTGCACTGCGGGGAGTGAGCCATGTCACTTTCCACCTCAGATACCAGGATCACCAAACACATCCCAGGATTATAATACACTGCGGGGAGTACACCATGTCACTTTCCACCCCAGATACCAGGATCACCAAACACATCCCAGGATTATATTGCACTGCGGGGAGTGCACCATGTCACTTTCCACCTCAGATACCAGGATCACCAAACACATCCCAGGATTATAATACACTGCGGGGAGTACACCATGTCACTTTCCACCTCAGATATCAGGATCACCAAACACATCCCAGAATTATATTGCACTGCGGGGAGTACACCATGTCACTTTCCACCCCAGATACCAGGATCACCAAACACATCCCAGGATTATATTGCACTGCGGGGAGTGCGACATGTCACTTTCCACCTCAGATACCAGGATCACCAAACACATTTCAGGATTATATTGCACTGCGGGGAGTGCGCTATGTCACTTTCCACCTCAGATACCAGGATCACCAAACACATCCCTGGATTATATTTCACTGTGGGGAGTGCACCATGTCACTTTCCACCTCAGATACCAGGATCAGCAAACACATCCCAGGATTATATTGCACTGCGGGGAGTGCACCATGTCACTTTCCATCTCAGATACCTGGATCACCAAACACATCCCAGGATTATATTGCACTGCGGGGAGAGCACCATGTCACTTTCCACCTCAGATACCAGGATCACCAAACACATCCCTGGATTATATTGCGCTGCGGGGAGTGCGCCATGTCACTTTCCACCTCAGATACCAGGATCGCCAAACACATCCCAGGATTATATTGCACTGCGGGGAGTGCACCATGTCACTTTCCACCTCAGATACCAGGATCACCAAACACATCCCAGAATTATATTGCACTGCGGGGAGTGCACCACGTCACTTTCCACCTCAGATACCAGGATCACCAAGACATTTCATGATTATATTGCACTGCGGGGAATGCACCATGTCACTTTCCACCTCAGATACCAGGATCACCAAAACATTTCAGGATTATATTGAACTGCGGGGAGTGCACCATGTCACTTTCCACCTCAGACACCTGGATCACCAAACACATCCCAGGATTATATTGAGCTGCGGGGAGTGCGCCATGTCACTTTCTACCTCAGAAACCAGGATCACCAAACACATCCCAGAATTATATTGAGCTGCGGGGAGTGCACCATGTCACTTTCCACCTCAGATACCAGGATCACCAAACACATTCCAGGATTATATTGCACTGCGGGGAGTGCACCATGTCACTTTCCATCTCAGATACCAGGATCACCAAACACATCCCAGGATTATATTGCACTGAGGGGAGTACGCCATGTCACTGTCCACCTCAGATACCAGGATCACCAAAACATTTCAGGATTATATTGCACTGCGGGGAGTGCACCATGTCACTTTCCACCTCAGATACCAGGATCACCAAACACATCCCAGGATTATATTGCACTGAGGGGAGTACGCCATGTCACTGTCCACCTCAGATACCAGGATCACCAAAACATTTCAGGATTATATTGCACTGCGGGGAGTGCACCATGTCACTTTCCATCTCAGATACCAGGATCACCAAACACATCCCAGGATTATATTGCACTGAGGGGAGTACGCCATGTCACTGTCCACCTCAGATACCAGGATCACCAAAACATTTCAGGATTATATTGCACTGCGGGGAGTGCACCATGTCACTTTCCACCTCAGATACCAGGATCACCAAACACATCCCAGGATTATATTGCACTGCGAGGAGTGTGCCATGTCACTTTCCACCTCAGATACCAGGATCACAAAACACATCCCAGGATTATATTGAGCTGTGGGGAGTGCGCCATGTCACTTTCCACCTCAGATACCAGGATCACCAAACACATCCCTGGATTATATTGCGCTGTGGGGAGTGCGCCATGTCACTTTCCACCTCAGATACCAGGATCACCAAACACATCCCAGGATTATATTGCACTGCGGGGAGAGCACCATGTCACTTTCCACCTCAGATACCAGGACCACCAAACACATCCCAGGATTATATTGCACTGCGGGGAGTGCACCATGTCACTTTCCACCTCAGATACCAGGACCACCAAACACATCCCAGGATTATATTGCACTGCGGGGAGTGCACCATGTCACTTTCCACCTCAGATACCAGGATCACCAAACACATCCCAGGATTATATTGCACTGCGGGGAGTGCACCATGTCACTTTCCACCTCAGATACCAGGATCACCAAACACATCCCAGGATTATATTGCACTGCGGGGAGTGCACCATGTCACTTTCCACCTCAGATACCAGGACCACCAAACACATCCCAGGATTATATTGCACTGCGGGGAGTGCACCATGTCACTTTCCACCTCAGATACCAGGACCACCAAACACATCCCAGGATTATATTGCACTGCGAGGAGTGCACCATATCACTTTCCACCTCAGATACCAGGATCACCAAACACATCCCAGGATTATATTGCACTGCGGGGAGTGCACCATGTCATTTTCCACCTCAGATACCAGGACCACCAAACACATCCCAGGATTATATTGCACTGCGAGGAGTGCACCATGTCACTTTCCAACTCAGATACCAGGATCACCAAACACATCCCTGGATTATATTGCACTGCGGGGAGTACGCCATGTCACTTTCCACCTCAGATACCAGGATCACCAAACACATCCCTGGATTATATTGCACTGCGGGGAGTACGCCATGTCACTTTCCACCTCAGATACCAGGATCACCAAACACATCCCAGGATTATATTGCACTGTGGGGAGTACGCCATGTCACTTTCCACCTCAGATACCAGGATCACCAAACACATCCCAGGATTATATTGCACTGCGGGGATTGCACCATGTCACTTTCCACCTCACATACCAGGATCACCAAACACATCCCAGGATTATATTGCACTGCGGGGAGTGCACCATGTCACTTTCCACCTCAGATACCAGGATCACCAAACACATTCCAGGATTATATTGCACTGCGGGGAGTGCACCATGTCACTTTCCACCTCAGATACCAGGACCACCAAACACATCCCAGGATTAAATTTCACTGCAGGGAGTGCACCATGTCCCTTTCCACCTCAGATACCAGGATCACCAAACACATCCCTGGATTATATTGCACTGCGGGGAGTACACCATGTCACTTTCCACCTCAGATACAAGGATCACCAAACACATACAAGGATTATATTGCACTATGGGGAGTGCACCATGTCACTTTCCACCTCAGATACCAGGATCACAAAACACATCCCAGGATTATATTGCACTGCGGGGAGTGCGCCATGTCACTTTCCACCTCAGATACCAGGATCACCAAACACATCCCAAGATTATATTGCACTGCGGGGAGTACACCATGTCACTTTCCACCTCAGATACCAGGATCACCAAACACATCCCAGGATTATATTGCACTGCGGGAATACACCATGTCACTTTCCACCTCAGATACCAGGATCACCAAACACATCCCAGGATTATATTGCACTGCGGGGAGTACGCCATGTCACTTTCCACCTCAGATACCAGGATCACCAAACACATCCCAGGATTATATTGCACTGCGGGGAGTGCACCATGTCACTTTCCACCACAGATACCAGGATCACCAAACACATCCCAGGATTATATTGCACTGCGGGGAGTACGCCATGTCGCTTTCCACCTCAGATACCAGGATCACCAAACACATCCCTGGATTATATTGCACTGCGGGGAGTGCACCATGTCACTTTCCACCTCAGATACCAGGATCACCAAACACATCCCAGGATTATATTGCACTGCGGGGAGTGCGCCGTGTCACTTTCCACCTCAGATACCAGGATCACCAAACACATCCCAGGATTATAATACACTGCGGGGAGTACACCATGTCACTTTCCACCTCAGATACCAGGATCACCAAACACATCCCAGGATTATATTGCACTGCTGGGAGTGCACCATGTCACTTTCCACCTCAGATACCAGGATCACCAAACACATTTCAGGATTATATTGCACTGCGGGGAGTGCGCCAAGTCACTTTCCACCTCAGATACCAGGATCACCAAACACATTTCAGGATTATATTGCACTGCGGGGAGTGCACCATGTCACTTTCCACCTCAGATACCAGGATCACCAAACACATTTCAGGATTATATTGCACTGCGGGGAGTGCGCCAAGTCACTTTCCACCTCAGATACCAGGATCACCAAACACATTTCAGGATTATATTGCACTGCGGGGAGTACGCCATGTCACTTTCCACCTCAGATACCAGGATCACCAAACACATCCCAGGACTATATTGCACTGCGGGGAGTACGCCATGTCACTTTCCACCTCAGATACCAGGATCACCAAACACATCCCAGGATTATATTGCACTGCGGGGAGTACACCATGTCACTTTCCACCTCAGATACCAGGATCACCAAACACCTCCCAGGATTATATTGCACTGCGGGGAGTACGCCGTGTCACTTTCCACCTCAGATACCAGGATCACCAAACACATCCCAGGATTATAATACGCTGCGGGGAGTACACCATGTCACTTTCCACCTCAGATACCAGGATCACCAAACACATCCCAGGATTATAATACACTGCGGGGAGTACACCATGTCACTTTCCACCTCAGATACCAGGATCACCAAACACATCCCAGAATTATATTGCACTGCGGGGAGTACACCATGTCACTTTCCACCCCAGATACCAGGATCACCAAACACATCCCAGGATTATATTGCACTGCGGGGAGTGCGACATGTCACTTTCCACCTCAGATACCAGGATCACCAAACACATCCCAGGATTATATTGCACTGCGGGGAGTGCACCATGTCACTTTCCACCTCAGATACCAGGATCACCAAACACATTTCAGGATTATATTGCACTGCGGGGAGTACGCCATGTCACTTTCCACCTCAGATACCAGGATCACCAAACACATCCCTGGATTATATTTCACTGCGGGGAGTGCACCATGTCACTTTCCACCTCAGATACCATGATCACCAAACACATCCCAGGATTATATTGCACTGCGGGGAGTGCACCATGTCACTTTCCACCTCAGATACCAGGATCACCAAACACATCCCAGGATTATATTGCACTGCAGGGAGTACGCCATGTCACTTTCCATCTCAGATACCTGGATCACCAAACACATCCTAGGATTATATTGCACTGCGGGGAGTGCACCATGTCACTTTCCACCTCAGATACCAGGATCACCAAACACATCCCTGGATTATATTGCGCTGCGGGGAGTGCACCATGTCACTTTCCTCCTCAGATACCAGGATCACCAAACACATCCCAGGATTATATTGCACTGCGGGGAGTACACCATGTCACTTTCCTCCTCAGATACCAGGATCACCAAACACATTTCAGGATTATATTGCACTGCGGGGAGTACGCCATGTCACTTTCCACCTCAGATACCAGAATCACCAAACACATACCAGGATTATATTGCACTGCGGGGAGTGCACCATGTCACTTTCCATCTCAGATACCAGGATCACCAAACACATCCCTGGATTATATTGCACTGCGGGGAGTGCGCCATGTCACTTTCCACCTCAGATACCAGGATCACCAAACTCATCCCAGGATTATAATACACTGCGAGGAGTACACCATGTCACTTTCCACCCCAGATACCAGGATCACCAAACACATCCCAGGATTATATTGCACTGCGGGGAGTGCACCATGTCACTTTCCACCTCAGATACCAGGATCACCAAACACATCCCAGGATTATAATACACTGCGGGGAGTACAGCATGTCACTTTCCACCTCAGATATCAGGATCACCAAACACATCCCAGAATTATATTGCACTGCGGGGAGTACACCATGTCACTTTCCACCCCAGATACCAGGATCACCAAACACATCCCAGGATTATATTGCACTGCGGGGAGTGCGACATGTCACTTTCCACCTCAGATACCAGGATCACCAAACACATCCCAGGATTATATTGCACTGCGGGGAGTGCACCATGTCACTTTCCACCTCAGATACCAGGATCACCAAACACATTTCAGGATTATATTGCACTGCGGGGAGTGCGCTATGTCACTTTCCACCTCAGAGACCAGGATCACCAAACACATCCCTGGATTATATTTCACTGCGGGGAGTGCACCATGTCACTTTCCACCTCAGATACCAGGATCAGCAAACACATCCCAGGATTATATTGCACTGCGGGGAGTGCACCATGTCACTTTCCATCTCAGATACCAGGATCACCAAACACATCCCAGGATTATATTACACTGCGGGGAGAGCACGATGTCACTTTCCACCTCAGATACCAGGATCACCAAACACATCCCTGGATTATATTGCGCTGCGGGGAGTGCGCCATGTCACTTTCCACCTCAGATACCAGGATCGCCATACACATCCCAGGATTATATTGCACTGCGGGGAGTGCACCATGTCACTTTCCACCTCAGATACCAGGATCACCAAACACATCCCAGAATTATATTGCACTGCGGGGAGTGCACCACGTCACTTTCCACCTCAGATACCAGGATCACCAAGACATTTCATGATTATATTGCACTGCGGGGAATGCACCATGTCACTTTCCACCTCAGATACCAGGATCACCAAAACATTTCAGGATTATATTGAACTGCGGGGAGTGCACCATGTCACTTTCCACCTCAGACACCTGGATCACCAAACACATCCCAGGATTATATTGAGCTGCGGGGAGTGCGCCATGTCACTTTCTACCTCAGATACCAGGATCACCAAACACATCCCAGAATTATATTGAGCTGCGGGGAGTGCACCATGTCACTTTCCACCTCAGATACCAGGATCACCAAACACATCCCAGGATTATATTGCACTGCGGGGAGTACGCCATGTCACTGTCCACCTCAGATACCAGGATCACCAAAACATTTCAGGATTATATTGCTCTGCAGGGAGTGCGCCATGTCACTTTCCACCTCAGATACCAGGATCACCAAACACATCCCAGGATTATATTGCACTGCGGGGAGTGCGCCATGTCACTTTCCTCCTCAGACACCAGGATCACCAAACACATCCCAGGATTATATTGCACTGCGGGGAGTACACCATGTCACTTTCCACCTCAGATACCAGGATCACCAAACACATCCCAGGATTATATTGCACTGCGGGGAGTGCACCATGTCACTTTCCACCTCAGATACCAGGATCACCAAACACATCCCAGGATTATATTGCACTGCGGGGAGTGCACCATGTCACTTTCCACCTCAGATACCAGGATCACAAAACACATCCCAGGATTATATTGAGCTGTGGGGAGTGCGCCATGTCACTTTCCACCTCAGATACCAGGATCACCAAACACATCCCTGGATTATATTGCGCTGTGGGGAGTGCGCCATGTCACTTTCCACCTCAGATACCAGGATCACCAAACACATCCCAGGATTATATTGCACTGCGGGGAGTGCACCATGTCACATTCCACCTCAGATACCAGGACCACCAAACACATCCCAGGATTATATTGCACTGCGGGGAGTGCACCATGTCACTTTCCACCTCAGATACAAGGACCACCAAACACATCCCAGGATTATATTGCACTGCGGGGAGTGCACCATGTCACTTTCCACCTCAGATACCAGGATCACCAAACACATCCCAGGATTATATTGCACTGCGGGGAGTGCACCATGTCACTTTCCACCTCAGATACCAGGATCACCAAACACATCCCAGGATTATATTGCACTGCGGGGAGTGCACCATGTCAGTTTCCACCTCAGATACCAGGATCACCAAACACATCCCAGGATTATATTGCACTGTGGGCAGTGCACCATGTCACTTTCCACCTCAGATACCAGGACCATCAAACACATCCCAGGATTATATTGCACTGCGAGGAGTGCACCATGTCACTTTCCAACTCAGATACCAGGATCACCAAACACATCCCTGGATTATATTGCACTGCGGGGAGTACGCCATGTCACTTTCCACCTCAGATACCAGGATCACCAAACACATCCCTGGATTATATTGCACTGCGGGGAGTACGCCATGTCACTTTCCACCTCAGATACCAGGACCACCAAACACATCCCAGGATTATATTACACTGCGGGGAGTACGCCATGTCACTTTCCACCTCAGATACCAGGATCACCAAACACATCCCAGGATTTTATTGCACTGTGGGGAGTACGCCATGTCACTTTCCACCTCAGATACCAGGATCACCAAACACATCCCAGGATTATATTGCACTGCGGGGATTGCACCATGTCACTTTCCACCTCAGATACCAGGATCACCAAACACATCCCAGGATTATATTGCACTGCGGGGAGTGCACCATGTCACTTTCCACCTCAGATACCAGGATCACCAAACACATTCCAGGATTATATTGCACTGCGGGGAGTGCACCATGTCACTTTCCACCTCAGATACCAGGACCACCAAACACATCCCAGGATTATATTTCACTGCAGGGAGTGCACCATGTCACTTTCCACCTCAGATACCAGGATCACCAAACACATCCCTGGATTATATTGCACTGCGGGGAGTACACCATGTCACTTTCCACCTCAGATACCAGGATCACCAAACACATCCCAGGATTATATTTCACTGCAGGGAGTGCACCATGTCACTTTCCACCTCAGATACCAGGATCACCAAACACATCCCAGGATTATAATACACTGCGGGGAGTATGCCATGTCACTTTCCACCTCAGATACCAGGATCACCAAACACATACCAGGATTATACTGCACTATGGGGAGTGCACCATGTCACTTTCCACCTCAGATACCAGGATCACAAAACACATCCCAGGATTATATTGCACTGCGGGGAGTGCGCCATGTCACTTTCCACCTCAGATACCAGGATCACCAAACACATCCCAGGATTATATTGCACTGCGGGGAGTACACCATGTCACTTTCCACCTCAGATACCAGGATCACCAAACACATCCCAGGATTATATTGCACTGCGGGAATACACCATGTCACTTTCCACCTCAGATACCAGGATCACCAAACACATCCCAGGATTATATTGCACTGCGGGGAGTACGCCATGTCACTTTCCGCCTCAGATACCAGGATCACCAAACACATCCCAGGATTATATTGCACTGCGGGGAGTGCACCATGTCACTTTCCACCACAGATACCAGGATCACCAAACACATCCCAGGATTATATTGCACTGCGGGGAGTGCGCCATGTCACTTTCCACCTCAGATACCAGGATCACCAAACACATCCCAGGATTATAATACACTGCGGGGAGTACACCATGTCACTTTCCACCTCAGATACCAGGATCACCAAACACATCCCAGGATTATATTGCACTGCTGGGAGTGCACCATGTCACTTTCCACCTCAGATACCAGGATCACCAAACACATTTCAGGATTATATTGCACTGCGGGGAGTGCGCCATGTCACTTTCCACCTCAGATACCAGGATCACCAAACACATTTCAGGATTATATTGCACTGCGGGGAGTGCACCATGTCACTTTCCACCTCAGATACCAGGATCACCAAACATATCCCAGGATTATATTGCACTGCGGGGAGTACGCCATGTCACTTTCCACCTCAGATACCAGGATCACCAAACACATCCCAGGTTTATATTGCACTGCGGGGAGTACACCATGTCACTTTCCACCTCAGATACCAGGATCACCAAACACCTCCCAGGATTATATTGCACTGCGGGGAGTACGCCGTGTCACTTTCCACCTCAGATACCAGGATCACCAAACACATCCCAGGATTATAATACACTGCGGGGAGTACACCATGTCACTTTCCACCTCAGATACCAGGATCACCAAACACATCCCAGGATTATAATACACTGCGGGGAGTATGCCATGTCACTTTCCACCTCAGATACCAGAATCACCAAACACATCCCAGGATTATATTGCACTGCGGGGATTGCACCATGTCACTTTCCACCTCAGATACCAGGATCACCAAACACATCCCAGGATTATATTGCACTGCGGGGAGTGCACCATGTCACTTTCCACCTCAGATACCAGGATCACCAAACACATTCCAGGATTATATTGCACTGCGGGGAGTGCACCATGTCACTTTCCACCTCAGATACCAGGACCACCAAACACATCCCAGGATTATATTTCACTGCAGGGAGTGCACCATGTCACTTTCCACCTCAGATACCAGGATCACCAAACACATCCCTGGATTATATTGCACTGCGGGGAGTACACCATGTCACTTTCCACCTCAGATACCAGGATCACCAAACACATCCCAGGATTATATTTCACTGCAGGGAGTGCACCATGTCACTTTCCACCTCAGATACCAGGATCACCAAACACATCCCAGGATTATAATACACTGCGGGGAGTATGCCATGTCACTTTCCACCTCAGATACCAGGATCACCAAACACATACCAGGATTATACTGCACTATGGGGAGTGCACCATGTCACTTTCCACCTCAGATACCAGGATCACAAAACACATCCCAGGATTATATTGCACTGCGGGGAGTGCGCCATGTCACTTTCAACCTCAGATACCAGGATCACCAAACACATCCCAGGATTATATTGCACTGCGGGGAGTGCACCATGTCACTTTCCACCTCAGATACCAGGATCACCAAACACATCCCAGGATTATATTGCACTGCGGGAAGTACGCCATGTCACTTTCCGCCTCAGATACCAGGATCACCAAACACATCCCAGGATTATATTGCTCTGCGGGGAGTGCACCATGTCACTTTCCACCACAGATACCAGGATCACCAAACACATCCCAGGATTATATTGCACTGCGGGGAGTGCGCCATGTCACTTTCCACCTCAGATACCAGGATCACCAAACACATCCCAGGATTATAATACACTGCGGGGAGTACACCATGTCACTTTCCACCTCAGATACCAGGATCACCAAACACATCCCAGGATTATATTGCACTGCTGGGAGTGCACCATGTCACTTTCCACCTCAGATACCAGGATCACCAAACACATTTCAGGATTATATTGCACTGCGGGGAGTGCGCCATGTCACTTTCCACCTCAGATACCAGGATCACCAAACACATTTCAGGATTATATTGCACTGCGGGGAGTGCACCATGTCACTTTCCACCTCAGATACCAGGATCACCAAACATATCCCAGGATTATATTGCACTGCGGGGAGTACGCCATGTCACTTTCCACCTCAGATACCAGGATCACCAAACACATCCCAGGTTTATATTGCACTGCGGGGAGTACACCATGTCACTTTCCACCTCAGATACCAGGATCACCAAACACCTCCCAGGATTATATTGCACTGCGGGTGTACGCCGTGTCACTTTCCACCTCAGATACCAGGATCACCAAACACATCCCAGGATTATAATACACTGCGTGGAGTACACCATGTCACTTTCCACCTCAGATACCAGGATCACCAAACACATCCCAGGATTATAATACACTGCGGGGAGTATGCCATGTCACTTTCCACCTCAGATACCAGAATCACCAAACACATACCAGGATTATATTTCACTGCGGGGAGTGCGCCATGTCACTTTCCACCTCAGATACCAGGATCACCAAACACATCCCTGGATTATATTGCACTGCGGGGAGTACACCATGTCACTTTCCACCTCAGATACCAGGATCACGAAACACATCCCAGGATTATAATACACTGCGGGGGGTACACCATGTCACTTTCCACCTCAGATACCAGGATCACCAAACACATCCCAGGATTATAATACACTGCGGGGAGTACACCATGTCACTTTCCACCTCAGATACCAGAATCACCAAACACATACCAGGATTATATTGCACTGCGGGGAGTGCACCATGTCACTTTCCACCTCAGATACCAGGATCACCAAACACATCCCTGGATTATATTGCACTGCGGGGAGTGCGCCATGTCACTTTCCACCTCAGATACCAGGATCACCAAACACATCGCAGGATTATAATGCACTGCGGGGAGTACACCATGTCACTTTCCACCCCAGATACCAGGATCACCAAACACATCCCAGGATTATATTGCACTGCGGGGAGTGCACCATGTCACTTTCCACCTCAGATACCAGGATCACCAAACACATCCCAGGATTATAATACACTGCGGGGAGTACACCATGTCACTTTCCACCTCAGATACCAGGATCACCAAACACATCCCAGAATTATATTGCACTGCGGGGAGTACACCATGTCACTTTCCACCCCAGATACCAGGATCACCAAACACATCCCAGGATTATATTGCACTGCGGGGAGTGCGACATGTCACTTTCCACCTCAGATACCAGGATCACCAAACACATCCCAGGATTATATTGCACTGCGGGGAGTGCACCATGTCACTTTCCACCTCAGATACCAGGATCACCAAACACATTTCAGGATTATATTGCACTGCGGGGAGTGCGCTATGTCACTTTCCACCTCAGATACCAGGATCACCAAACACATCCCTGGATTATATTTCACTGCGGGGAGTGCACCATGTCACTTTCCACCTCAGATACCAGGATCACCAAACACATACCAGGGTTATATTTCACTGCAGGGAGTGCACCATGTCACTTTCCACCTCAGATACCAGGATCACCAAACAAATCCCAGGATTATATTGCACTGCGGGGAGTACACCATGTCACTTTCCACCTCAGATACCAGGATCACCAAACACATACCAGGGTTATATTTCACTGCAGGGAGTGCACCATGTCACTTTCCACCTCAGATACCAGGATCACCAAACAAATCCCAGGATTATAATACACTGCGGGGAGTACACCATGTCACTTTCCACCTCAGATACCAGGATCACCAAACACATACCAGGATTATATTGCACTATGGGGAGTGCACCATGTCACTTTCCACCTCAGATACCAGGATCACAAAACACATCCCAGGATTATATTGCACTGCGGGGAGTGCGCCATGTCACTTTACACCTCAGATTCCAGGATCACCAAACACATCCCAGGATTATATTGCACTGCGGGGAGTACACCATGTCACTTTCCACCTCAGATACCAGGATCACCAAACACATCCCAGGATTATATTGCACTGCGGGAATACACCATGTCACTTTCCACCTCAGATACCAGGATCACAAAACACATCCCAGGATTATATTGCACTGCGGGGAGTACGCCATGTCACTTTCCACCTCAGATACCAGGATCACCAAACACATCCCAGGATTATATTGCACTGCGGGGAGTGCACCATGTCACTTTCCACCTCAGATACCAGGATCACAAAACACATCCCAGGATTATATTGCACTGCGGGGAGTGCGCCATGTCACTTTCCACCTCAGATACCAGGATCACCAAACACATCCCAGGATTATAATACACTGCGGGGAGTACACCATGTCACTTTCCACCTCAGATACCAGGATCACCAAACACATCCCAGGATTATATTGCACTGCTGGGAGTGCACCATGTCACTTTCCTCCTCAGATACCAGGATCACCAAACACATTTCAGGATTATATTGCACTGCGGGGAGTGCGCCATGTCACTTTCCACCTCAGATACCAGGATCACCAAAACATTTCAGGATTATATTGCACTGCGGGGAGTGCACCATGTCACTTTCCACCTCAGATACCAGGATCACCAAACACATCCCAGGATTATATTGCACTGCGGGGAGTACGCCATGTCACTTTCCACCTCAGATACCAGGATCACCAAACACATCCCAGGATTATATTGCACTGCGGGGAGTACACCATGTCACTTTCCACCTCAGATACCAGGATCACCAAAAACCTCCCAGTATTATATTGCACTGCGGGGAGTACGCCGTGTCACTTTCCACCTCAGATACCAGGATCACCAAACACATCCCAGGATTATAATACACTGCGGGGAGTACACCATGTCACTTTCCACCTCAGATACCAGGATCACCAAACACATCCCAGGATTATAATACACTGCGGGGAGTATGCCATGTCACTTTCCACCTCAGATACCAGAATCACCAAACACATACCAGGATTATATTTCACTGCGGGGAGTGCGCCATGTCACTTTCCACCTCAGATACCAGGATCACCAAACACATCCCTGGATTATATTGCACTGCGGGGAGTACACCATGTCACTTTCCACCTCAGAAACCAGGATCACGAAACACATCCCAGGATTATAATACACTGCGGGGAGTACACCATGTCACTTTCCACCTCAGATACCAGGATCACCAAACACATCCCAGGATTATAATACACTGCGGGGAGTACACCATGTCACTTTCCACCTCAGATACCAGAATCACCAAACACATACCAGGATTATATTGCACTGCGGGGAGTGCACCATGTCACTTTCCACCTCAGATACCAGGATCACCAAACACATCCCTGGATTATATTGCACTGCGGGGAGTGCGCCATGTCACTTTCCACCTCAGATACCAGGATCACCAAACACATCCCAGGATTATAATACACTGCGGGGAGTACACCATGTCACTTTCCACCCCAGATACCAGGATCACCAAACACATCCCAGGATTATATTGCACTGCGGGGAGTGCACCATGTCACTTTCCACCTCAGATACCAGGATCACCAAACACATCCCAGGATTATAATACACTGCGGGTAGTACACCATGTCACTTTCCACCTCAGATACCAGGATCACCAAACACATCCCAGAATTATATTGCACTGCGGGGAGTACACCATGTCACTTTCCACCCCAGATACCAGGATCACCAAACACATCCCAGGATTATATTGCACTGCGGGGAGTGCGACATGTCACTTTCCACCTTAGATACCAGGATCACCAAACACATCCCAGGATTATATTGCACTGCGGGGAGTGCACCATGTCACTTTCCACCTCAGATACCAGGATCACCAAACACATTTCAGGATTATATTGCACTGCGGGGAGCGCGCTATGTCACTTTCCACCTCAGATACCAGGATCACCAAACACATCCCTGGATTATATTTCACTGCGGGGAGTGCACCATGTCACTTTCCACCTCAGATACCATGATCACCAAACACATCCCAGGATTATATTGCACTGCGGGGAGTGCACCATGTCACTTTCCATCTCAGATACCTGGATCACCAAACACATCCCAGGATTATATTGCACTGCGGGGAGTGCACCATGTCACTTTCCACCTCAGATATCACGATCACCAAACACATCCCTGGATTATATTGCGCTGCGGGGAGTACACCATGTCACTTTCCACCTCAGATACCAGGATCGCCAAACACATCCCAGGATTATATTGCACTGCGGGGAGTGAACCATGTCACTTTCCACCTCAGATACCAGGATCACCAAACACATCCCAGAATTATATTGCACTGCGGGGAGTGCACCACGTCACTTTCCACCTCAGATACCAGGATCACCAAGACATTTCATGATTATATTGCACTGCGGGGAGTGCACCATGTCACTTTCCACCTCAGATACCAGGATCACCAAAACATTTCAGGATTATATCGAACTGCGGGGAGTACACCATGTCACTTTCCACCTCAGACACCTGGATCACCAAACACATCCCAGGATTATATTGAGCTGCGGGGAGTGCGCCATGTCACTTTCTACCTCAGATACCAGGATCACCAAACACATCCCAGAAATATATTGAGCTGCGGGGAGTGCACCATGTCACTTTCCACCTCAGATACCAGGATCACCAAACACATTCCAGGATTATATTGCACTGCGGGGAGTGCACCATGTCACTTTCCATCTCAGATACCAGGATCACCAAACACATCCCAGGATTATATTGCACTGCGGGGAGTACGCCATGTCACTGTCCACCTCAGATACCAGGATCACCAAAACATTTCAGGATTATATTGCTGTGCAGGGAGTGCGCCATGTCACTTTCCACCTCAGATACCAGGATCACCAAACACATCCCAGGATTATATTGCACTGCGGGGAGTGCGCCATGTCACTTTCCTCCTCAGACACCAGGATCACCAAACACATCCCAGGACTATATTGCACTGCGGGGAGTACGCCATGTCACTTTCCACCTCAGATACCAGGATCACGAAACACATCCCAGGATTATAATACACTGCGGGGAGTACACCATGTCACTTTCCACCTCAGAAACCAGGATCACGAAACACATCCCAGGATTATAATACACTGCGGGGAGTACACCATGTCACTTTCCACCTCAGATACCAGGATCACCAAACACATCCCAGGATTATAATACACTGCGGGGAGTACACCATGTCACTTTCCACCTCAGATACCAGGATCACCAAACACATCCCAGGATTATATTGCACTGCGGGGAGTACACCATGTCACTTTCCACCTCAGATACCAGGATCACCAAACACATCCCAGGATTATATTGCACTGCGGGGAGTGCACCATGTCACTTTCCACCTCAGATACCAGGATCACCAAACACATCCCAGGATTATATTGCACTGCGGGGAGTGCACCATGTCACTTTCCACCTCAGATACCTGGATCACCAAACACATCCCAGGATTATATTGCACTGCGAGGAGTGTGCCATGCCACTTTCCACCTCAGATACCAGGATCACAAAACACAACCCAGGATTATATTGCACTGCGGGGAGTGCACCATGTCACTTTCCACCTCAGATACCAGGATCACCAAACACATCCCTGGATTATATTGCGCTGTGGGGAGTGCGCCATGTCACTTTCCACCTCAGATACCAGGATCACCAAACACATCCCAGGATTATATTGCACTGCGGGGAGTGCACCATTTCACTTTCCACCTCAGATACCAGGACCACCAAACACATCCCAGGATTATATTGCACTGCGGGGAGTGCACCATGTCACTTTCCACCTCAGATACCAGGACCACCAAATACATCCCAGGATTATATTGCACTGCGAGGAGTGCACCATATCACTTTCCACCTCAGATACCAGGATCACCAAACACATCCCAGGACTATATTGCACTGCGGGGAGTGCACCATGTCATTTTCCACCTCAGATACCAGGACCACCAAACACATCCCAGGATTATATTGCACTGCGAGGAGTGCACCATGTCACTTTCCAACTCAGATACCAGGATCACCAAACACATCCCTGGATTATATTGCACTGCGGGGAGTACGCCATGTCACTTTCCACCTCAGATACCAGGATCACCAAACACATCCCAGGATTATATTGCACTGTGGGGAGTACGCCATGTCACTTTCCACCTCAGATACCAGGATCACCAAACACATCCCAGGATTATATTGCACTGCGGGGAGTGAACCATGTCACTTTCCACCACAGATACCAGGATCACCAAACACATCCCAGGATTATATTGCACTGCGGGGAGTACGCCATGTCGCTTTCCACCTCAGATACCAGGATCACCAAACACATCCCTGGATTATATTGCACTGCGGGTAGTGCACCATGTCACTTTCCACCTCAGATACCAGGATCACCAAACACATCCCAGGATTATATTGCACTGCGGGGAGTGCGCCATGTCACTTTCCACCTCAGATACCAGGATCACCAAACACATCCCAGGATTATAATACACCGCGGGGAGTACACCATGTCACTTTCCACCTCAGATACCAGGATCACCAAACACATCCCAGGATTATATTGCACTGCTGGGAGTGCACCATGTCACTTTCCACCTCAGATATCAGGATCACCAAACACATTTCAGGATTATATTGCACTGCGGGGAGTGCGCTATGTCACTTTCCACCTCAGATACCAGGATCACCAAACACATCCCAGGATTATATTTCACTGCAGGGAGTGCACCATGTCACGTTCCACCTCAGATACCAGGATCACCAAACAAATCCCAGGATTATAATACACTGCGGGGAGTACACCATGTCACTTTCCACCTCAGATACCAGGATCACCAAACACATACCAGGATTATATTGCACTGCGGGGAGTGCACCATGTCACTTTCCACCTCAGATACCAGGATCACCAAACACATCCCTGGATTATATTGCACTGCGGGGAGTGCGCCATGTCACTTTCCACCTCAGATACCAGGATCACCAAACACATCCCAGGATTATAATACACTGCGGGGAGTACACCATGTCACTTTCCACCCCAGATACCAGGATCACCAAACACATCCCAGGATTATATTGCACTGCGGGGAGTGCACCATGTCACTTTCCACCTCAGATACCAGGATCACCAAACACATCCCAGGATTATAATACACTGCGGGGAGTACACCATGTCACTTTCCACCCCAGATACCAGGATCACCAAACACATCCCAGGATTATATTGCACTGCGGGGAGTGCACCATGTCACTTTCCACCTCAGATACCAGGATCACCAAACACATCCCTGGATTATATTGCACTGCGGGGAGTACACCATGTCACTTTCCACCTCAGAAACCAGGATCACGAAACACATCCCAGGATTATAATACACTGCGGGGAGTACACCATGTCACTTTCCACCTCAGATACCAGGATCACCAAACACATCCCAGGATTATAATACACTGCGGGGAGTACACCATGTCACTTTCCACCTCAGATACCAGAATCACCAAACACATACCAGGATTATATTGCACTGCGGGGAGTGCACCATGTCACTTTCCACCTCAGATACTAGGATCACCAAACACATCCCTGGATTATATTGCACTGCGGGGAGTGCGCCATGTCACTTTCCACCTCAGATACCAGGATCACCAAACACATCCCAGGATTATAATACACTGCGGGGAGTACACCATGTCACTTTCCACCCCAGATACCAGGATCACCAAACACATCCCAGGATTATATTGCACTGCGGGGAGTGCACCATGTCACTTTCCACCTCAGATACCAGGATCACCAAACACATCCCAGGATTATAATACACTGCGGGTAGTACACCATGTCACTTTCCACCTCAGATACCAGGATCACCAAACACATCCCAGAATTATATTGCACTGCGGGGAGTACACCATGTCACTTTCCACCCCAGATACCAGGATCACCAAACACATCCCAGGATTATATTGCACTGCGGGGAGTGCGACATGTCACTTTCCACCTTAGATACCAGGATCACCAAACACATCCCAGGATTATATTGCACTGCGGGGAGTGCACCATGTCACTTTCCACCTCAGATACCAGGATCACCAAACACATTTCAGGATTATATTGCACTGCGGGGAGCGCGCTATGTCACTTTCCACCTCAGATACCAGGATCACCAAACACATCCCTGGATTATATTTCACTGCGGGGAGTGCACCATGTCACTTTCCACCTCAGATACCATGATCACCAAACACATCCCAGGATTATATTGCACTGCGGGGAGTGCACCATGTCACTTTCCATCTCAGATACCTGGATCACCAAACACATCCCAGGATTATATTGCACTGCGGGGAGTGCACCATGTCACTTTCCACCTCAGATACCACGATCACCAAACACATCCCTGGATTATATTGCGCTGCGGGGAGTACACCATGTCACTTTCCACCTCAGATACCAGGATCGCCAAACACATCCCAGGATTATATTGCACTGCGGGGAGTGAACCATGTCACTTTCCACCTCAGATACCAGGATCACCAAACACATCCCAGAATTATATTGCACTGCGGGGAGTGCACCACGTCACTTTCCACCTCAGATACCAGGATCACCAAGACATTTCATGATTATATTGCACTGCGGGGAGTGCACCATGTCACTTTCCACCTCAGATACCAGGATCACCAAACACATCCCAGAAATATATTGAGCTGCGGGGAGTGCACCATGTCACTTTCCACCTCAGATACCAGGATCACCAAACACATTCCAGGATTATATTGCACTGCGGGGAGTGCACCATGTCACTTTCCATCTCAGATACCAGGATCACCAAACACATCCCAGGATTATATTGCACTGCGGGGAGTACGCCATGTCACTGTCCACCTCAGATACCAGGATCACCAAAACATTTCAGGATTATATTGCTGTGCAGGGAGTGCGCCATGTCACTTTCCACCTCAGATACCAGGATCACCAAACACATCCCAGGATTATATTGCACTGCGGGGAGTGCGCCATGTCACTTTCCTCCTCAGACACCAGGATCACCAAACACATCCCAGGACTATATTGCACTGCGGGGAGTACGCCATGTCACTTTCCACCTCAGATACCAGGATCACGAAACACATCCCAGGATTATAATACACTGCGGGGAGTACACCATGTCACTTTCCACCTCAGAAACCAGGATCACGAAACACATCCCAGGATTATAATACACTGCGGGGAGTACACCATGTCACTTTCCACCTCAGATACCAGGATCACCAAACACATCCCAGGATTATAATACACTGCGGGGAGTACACCATGTCACTTTCCACCTCAGATACCAGGATCACCAAACACATCCCAGGATTATATTGCACTGCGGGGAGTACACCATGTCACTTTCCACCTCAGATACCAGGATCACCAAACACATCCCAGGATTATATTGCACTGCGGGGAGTGCACCATGTCACTTTCCACCTCAGATACCAGGATCACCAAACACATCCCAGGATTATATTGCACTGCGGGGAGTGCACCATGTCACTTTCCACCTCAGATACCAGGATCACCAAACACATCCCAGGATTATATTGCACTGCGGGGAGTGCACCATTTCACTTTCCACCTCAGATACCAGGACCACCAAACACATCCCAGGATTATATTGCACTGCGGGGAGTGCACCATGTCACTTTCCACCTCAGATACCAGGACCACCAAATACATCCCAGGATTATATTGCACTGCGAGGAGTGCACCATATCACTTTCCACATCAGATACCAGGATCACCAAACACATCCCAGGACTATATTGCACTGCGGGGAGTGCACCATGTCATTTTCCACCTCAGATACCAGGACCACCAAACACATCCCAGGATTATATTGCACTGCGAGGAGTGCACCATGTCACTTTCCAACTCAGATACCAGGATCACCAAACACATCCCTGGATTATATTGCACTGCGGGGAGTACGCCATGTCACTTTCCACCTCAGATACCAGGATCACCAAACACATCCCAGGATTATATTGCACTGTGGGGAGTACGCCATGTCACTTTCCACCTCAGATACCAGGATCACCAAACACATCCCAGGATTATATTGCACTGCGGGGAGTGAACCATGTCACTTTCCACCACAGATACCAGGATCACCAAACACATCCCAGGATTATATTGCACTGCGGGGAGTACGCCATGTCGCTTTCCACCTCAGATACCAGGATCACCAAACAAATCCCTGGATTATATTGCACTGCGGGTAGTGCACCATGTCACTTTCCACCTCAGATACCAGGATCACCAAACACATCCCAGGATTATATTGCACTGCGGGGAGTGCGCCATGTCACTTTCCACCTCAGATACCAGGATCACCAAACACATCCCAGGATTATAATACACCGCGGGGAGTACACCATGTCACTTTCCACCTCAGATACCAGGATCACCAAACACATCCCAGGATTATATTGCACTGCTGGGAGTGCACCATGTCACTTTCCACCTCAGATATCAGGATCACCAAACACATTTCAGGATTATATTGCACTGCGGGGAGTGCGCTATGTAACTTTCCACCTCAGATACCAGGATCACCAAACACATCCCAGGATTATATTTCACTGCAGGGAGTGCACCATGTCACTTTCCACCTCAGATACCAGGATCACCAAACAAATCCCAGGATTATAATACACTGCGGGGAGTACACCATGTCACTTTCCACCTCAGATACCAGGATCACCAAACACATACCAGGATTATATTGCACTATGGGGAGTGCACCATGTCACTTTCCACCTCAGATACCAGGATCACAAAACACATCCCAGGATTATATTGCACTGCGGGGAGTGCGCCATGTCACTTTCCACCTCAGATACCAGGATCACCAAACACATCCCAGGATTATATTGCACTGCGGGGAGTACACCATGTCACTTTCCACCTCAGATACCAGGATCACCAAACACATCCCAGGATTATATTGCACTGCGGGGAGTACACCATGTCACTTTCCACCTCAGATACCAGGATCACCAAACACATCCCAGGATTATATTGCACTGCGGGGAGTACGCCATGTCACTTTCCACCTCAGATACCAGGATCACCAAACACATCCCAGGATTATATTGCACTGCGGGGAGTGCACCATGTCACTTTCCACCACAGATACCAGGATCACCAAACACATCCCTGGATTATATTGCACTGCGGGGAGTGCACCATGTCACTTTCCACCTCAGATACCAGGATCACCAAACACATCCCAGGATTATATTGCACTGAGGGGAGTGCGCCATGTCACTTTCCACCTCAGATACCAGGATCACCAAACACATCCCAGGATTATAATACACTGCGGGGAGTACACCATGTCACTTTCCACCTCAGATACCAGGATCACCAAACACATCCCAGGATTATATTGCACTGCGGGGAGTGCGCCATGTCACTTTCCACCTCAGATACCAGGATCACCAAACACCTCCCAGGATTATATTGCACTGCGGGGAGTGCACCATGTCACTTTCCAACTCAGATACCAGGATCACCAAACACATCCCAGGATTATATTGCACTGCGGGGAGTACGCCATGTCACTTTCCACGTCAGATACCAGGATCACCAAACACATCCCAGGATTATATTGCACTGCGGGGAGTACACCATGTCACTTTCCACCTCAGATACCAGGATCACCAAACACCTACCAGGATTATATTGCACTGCGGGGAGTACGCCATGTCACTTTCCACCTCAGATACCAGAATCACCAAACACATACCAGGATTATATTGCACTGCGGGGAGTGCACCATGTCACTTTCCACCTCAGATACCAGGATCACCAAACACATCCCTGGATTATATTGCACTGCGGGGAGTACGCCATGTCACTTTCCACCTCAGATACCAGGATCACCAAACACATCCCAGGATTATAATGCACTGCGGGGAGTACACCATGTCACTTTCCACCCCAGATACCAGGATCACCAAACACATCCCAGGATTATATTGCACTGCGGGGAGTGCACCATGTCACTTTCCACCTCAGATACCAGGATCACCAAACACATCCCAGGATTATAATACACTGCGGGGAGTACACCATGTCACTTTCCACCTCAGATACCAGGATCACCAAACACATCCCAGAATTATATTGCACTGCGGGGAGTACACCATGTCACTTTCCACCCCAGATACCAGGATCACCAAACACATCCCAGGATTATATTGCACTGCGGGGAGTGCGACATGTCACTTTCCACCTCAGATACCAGGATCACCAAACACATCCCAGGATTATATTGCACTGCGGGGAGTGCACCATGTCACTTTCCACCTCAGATACCAGGATCACCAAGCACATTTCAGGATTATATTGCACTGCGGGGAGTGCGCTATGTCACTTTCCACCTCAGATACCAGGATCACCAAACACATCCCTGGATTATATTTCACTGTGGGGAGTGCACCATGTCACTTTCCACCTCAGATACCAGGACCACCAAACACATCCCAGGATTATATTTCACTGCAGGGAGTGCACCATGTCACTTTCCACCTCAGATACCAGGATCACCAAACACATCCCTGGATTATATTGCACTGCGGGGAGTACACCATGTCACTTTCCACCTCAGATACCAGGATCACCAAACACATACCAGGGTTATATTTCACTGCAGGGAGTGCACCATGTCACTTTCCACCTCAGATACCAGGATCACCAAACAAATCCCAGGATTATAATACACTGCGGGTAGTACACCATTTCACTTTCCACCTCAGATACCAGGATCACCAAACACATACCAGGATTATATTGCACTATGGGGAGTGCACCATGTCACTTTCCACCTCAGATACCAGGATCACAAAACACATCCCAGGATTATATTGCACTGCGGGGAGTGCGCCATGTCACTTTCCACCTCAGATACCAGGATCACCAAACACATCCCAGGACTATATTGCACTGCGGGGAGTACACCATGTCACTTTCCACCTCAGATACCAGGATCACCAAACACATCCCAGGATTATATTGCACTGCGGGAATACACCATGTCACTTTCCACCTCAGATACCAGGATCACAAAACACATCCCAGGATTATATTGCACTGCGGGGAGTACGCCATGTCACTTTCCACCTCAGATACCAGGATCACCAAACACATCCCAGGATTATATTGCACTGCGGGGAGTGCACCATGTCACTTTCCACCTCAGATACCAGGATCACCAAACACATCCCAGGATTATATTGCACTGCGGGGAGTGCGCCATGTCACTTTCCACCTCAGATACCAGGATCACCAAACACATCCCAGGATTATAATACACTGCGGGGAGTACACCATGTCACTTTCCACCTCAGATACCAGGATCACCAAACACATCCCAGGATTATATTGCACTGCTGGGAGTGCACCATGTCACTTTCCACCTCAGATACCAGGATCACCAAACACATTTCAGGATTATATTGCACTGCGGGGAGTGCGCCATGTCACTTTCCACCTCAGATACCAGGATCACCAAACACATTTCAGGATTATATTGCACTGCGGGGAGTGCACCATGTCACTTTCCACCTCAGATACCAGGATCACCAAACACATCCCAGGATTATATTGCACTGCGGGGAGTACGCCATATCACTTTCCACCTCAGATACCAGGATCACCAAACACATCCCAGGATTATATTGCACTGCGGGGAGTACACCATGTCACTTTCCACCTCAGATACCAGGATCACCAAAAACCTCCCAGGATTATATTGCACTGCGGGGAGTACGCCGTGTCACTTTCCACCTCAGATACCAGGATCACCAAACACATCCCAGGATTATAATACACTGCGGGGAGTACACCATGTCACTTTCCACCTCAGATACCAGGATCACCAAACACATCCCAGGATTATAATACACTGCGGTGAGTATGCCATGTCACTTTCCACCTCAGATACCAGAATCACCAAACACATACCAGGATTATATTTCACTGCGGGGAGTGCACCATGTCACTTTCCACCTCAGATACCAGGATCACCAAACACATCCCTGGATTATATTGCACTGCGGGGAGTACACCATGTCACTTTCCACCTCAGAAACCAGGATCACGAAACACATCCCAGGATTATAATACACTGCGGGGAGTACACCATGTCACTTTCCACCTCAGATACCAGGATCACCAAACACATCCCAGGATTATAATACACTGCGGGGAGTACACCATGTCACTTTCCACCTCAGATACCAGGATCACCAAACACATACCAGGATTATATTTCACTGCGGGGAGTGCGCCATGTCACTTTCCACCTCAGATACCAGGATCACCAAACACATCCCTGGATTATATTGCACTGCGGGGAGTACACCATGTCACTTTCCACCTCAGAAACCAGGATCACGAAACACATCCCAGGATTATAATACACTGCGGGGAGTACACCATGTCACTTTCCACCTCAGATACCAGGATCACCAAACACATCCCAGGATTATAATACACTGCGGGGAGTACACCATGTCACTTTCCACCTCAGATACCAGAATCACCAAACACATACCAGGATTATGTTGCACTGCGGGGAGTGCACCATGTCACTTTCCACCTCAGATACCAGGATCACCAAACACATCCCTGGATTATATTGCACTGCGGGGAGTGCGCCATGTCACTTTCCACCTCAGATACCAGGATCACCAAACACATCCCAGGATTATAATACACTGCGGGGAGTACACCATGTCACTTTCCACCCCAGATACCAGGATCACCAAACACATCCCAGGATTATATTGCACTGCGGGGAGTGCACCATGTCACTTTCCACCTCAGATACCAGGATCACCAAACACATCCCAGGATTATAATACACTGCGGGGAGTACACCATGTCACTTTCCACCTCAGATACCAGGATCACCAAACACATCCCAGAATTATATTGCACTGCGGGGAGTACACCATGTCACTTTCCACCCCAGATACCAGGATCACCAAACACATCCCAGGATTATATTGCACTGCGGGGAGTGCGACATGTCACTTTCCACCTCAGATACCAGGATCACCAAACACATCCCAGGATTATATTGCACTGCGGGGAGTGCACCATGTCACTTTCCACCTCAGATACCAGGATCACCAAACACATCCCAGGATTATAATACACTGCGGGGAGTACACCATGTCACTTTCCACCTCAGATACCAGGATCACCAAACACATCCCAGAATTATATTGCACTGCGGGGAGTACACCATGTCACTTTCCACCTCAGACACCTGGATCACCAAACACATCCCAGGATTATATTGCACTGCGGGGAGTGCGACATGTCACTTTCCACCTCAGATACCAGGATCACCAAACACATCCCAGGATTATATTGCACTGCGGGGAGTGCACCATGTCACTTTCCACCTCAGATACCAGGATCACCAAGCACATTTCAGGATTATATTGCACTGCGGGGAGTGCGCTATGTCACTTTCCACCTCAGATACCAGGATCACCAAACACATCCCTGGATTATATTTCACTGTGGGGAGTGCACCATGTCACTTTCCACCTCAGATACCAGGATCACCAAACACATCCCAGGATTATAATACACTGCGGGGAGTGCACCATGTCACTTTCCACCTCAGATACCAGGATCACCAAACACATTTCAGGATTATATTGCACTGCGGGGAGCGCGCTATGTCACTTTCCACCTCAGATACCAGGATCACCAAACACATCCCTGGATTATATTTCACTGCGGGGAGTGCACCATGTCACTTTCCACCTCAGATACCATGATCACCAAACACATCGCAGGATTATATTGCACTGCGGGGAGTGCACCATGTCACTTTCCATCTCAGATACCTGGATCACCAAACACATCCCAGGATTATATTACACTGCGGGGAGTGCACCATGTCACTTTCCACCTCAGATACCAGGATCACCAAACACATCCCTGGATTATATTGCGCTGCGGGGAGTGCGCCATGTCACTTTCCACCTCAGATACCAGGATCGCCAAACACATCCCAGGATTATATTGCACTGCGGGGAGTGCACCATGTCACTTTCCACCTCAGATACCAGGATCACCAAACACATCCCAGAATTATATTGCACTGCGGGGAGTGCACCACGTCACTTTCCACCTCAGATACCAGGATCACCAAGACATTTCATGATTATATTGCACTGCGGGGAGTGCACCATGTCACTTTCCACCTCAGATACCAGGATCACCAAAACATTTCAGGATTATATTGAACTGCGGGGAGTACACCATGTCACTTTCCACCTCAGACACCTGGATCACCAAACACATCCCAGGATTATATTGAGCTGCGGGGAGTGCGCCATGTCACTTTCTACCTCAGATACCAGGATCACCAAACACATCCCAGAAATATATTGAGCTGCGGGGAGTGCACCATGTCACTTTCCACCTCAGATACCAGGATCACCAAACACA
The DNA here is from genome assembly GCF_046119375.1 of Phyllobates terribilis. NCBI lineage: Eukaryota > Metazoa > Chordata > Amphibia > Anura > Dendrobatidae > Phyllobates > Phyllobates terribilis. Next base: position 359,790 of record NW_027363521.1, on the reverse strand, counting down.
TTCCAGGATTATATTGCACTGCGGGGAGTGCACCATGTCACTTTCCATCTCATACCAGGATCACCAAACACATCCCAGGATTATATTGCACTGCGGGGAGTACGCCATGTCACTGTCCACCTCAGATACCAGGATCACCAAAACATTTCAGGATTATATTGCTGTGCAGGGAGTGCGCCATGTCACTTTCCACCTCAGATACCAGGATCACCAAACACATCCCAGGATTATATTGCACTGCGGGGAGTGCGCCATGTCACTTTCCTCCTCAGACACCAGGATCACGAAACACATCCCAGGACTATATTGCACTGCGGGGAGTACGCCGTGTCACTTTCGACCTCAGATACCAGGATCACCAAACACATCCCAGGATTATAATACACTGCGGGGAGTACACCATGTCACTTTCCACCTCAGATACCAGGATCACCAAACACATCCCAGGATTATATTGCACTGCGGGGAGTACACCATGTCACTTTCCACCTCAGATACCAGGATCACCAAACACATCCCAGGATTATATTGCACTGCGGGGAGTGCACCATGTCACTTTCCACCTCAGATACCAGGATCACCAAACACATCCCAGGATTATATTGCACTGCGGGGAGTGCACCATGTCACTTTCCACCTCAGATACCAGGATCACCAAACACATCCCAGGATTATGTTGCACTGCGAGGAGTGTGCCATGTCACTTTCCACCTCAGATACCAGGATCACAAAACACAACCCAGGATTATATTGCACTGCGGGGAGTGCACCATGTCACTTTCCACCTCAGATACCAGGATCACCAAACACATCCCTGGATTATATTGCGCTGTGGGGAGTGCGCCATGTCACTTTCCACCTCAGATACCAGGATCACCAAACACATCCCAGGATTATATTGCACTGCGGGGAGTGCACCATGTCACTTTCCACCTCAGATACCAGGACCACCAAACACATCCCAGGATTATATTGCACTGCGGGGAGTGCACCATGTCACTTTCCACCTCAGATACCAGGACCACCAAATACATCCCAGGATTATATTGCACTGCGAGGAGTGCACCATATCACTTTCCACCTCAGATACCAGGATCACCAAACACATCCCAGGACTATATTGCACTGCGGGGAGTGCACCATGTCATTTTCCACCTCAGATACCAGGACCACCAAACACATCCCAGGATTATATTGCCCTGCGAGGAGTGCACCATGTCACTTTCCAACTCAGATACCAGGATCACCAAACACATCCCTGGATTATATTGCACTGCGGGGAGTACGCCATGTCACTTTCCACCTCAGATACCAGGATCACCAAACACATCCCAGGATTATATTGCACTGTGGGGAGTACGCCATGTCACTTTCCACCTCAGATACCAGGATCACCAAACACATCCCAGGATTATATTGCACTGCGGGGAGTGAACCATGTCACTTTCCACCACAGATACCAGGATCACCAAACACATCCCAGGATTATATTGCACTGCGGGGAGTACGCCATGTCGCTTTCCACCTCAGATACCAGGATCACCAAACACATCCCTGGATTATATTGCACTGCGGAGAGTGCACCATGTCACTTTCCACCTCAGATACCAGGATCACCAAACACATCCCAGGATTATATTGCACTGCGGGGAGTGCGCCATGTCACTTTCCACCTCAGATACCAGGATCACCAAACACATCCCAGGATCATAATACACTGCGGGGAGTACACCATGTCACTTTCCACCTCAGATACCAGGATCACCAAACACATCCCAGGATTATATTGCACTGCTGGGAGTGCACCATGTCACTTTCCACCTCAGATATCAGGATCACCAAACACATTTCAGGATTATATTGCACTGCGGGGAGTGCGCTATGTCACTTTCCACCTCAGATACCAGGATCACCAAACACATCCCAGGATTATATTTCACTGCAGGGAGTGCACCATGTCACTTTCCACCTCAGATACCAGGACCACCAAACAAATCCCAGGATTATAATACACTGCGGGGAGTACACCATGTCACTTTCCACCTCAGATACAAGGATCACCAAACACATACCAGGATTATATTGCACTATGGGGAGTGCACCATGTCACTTTCCACCTCAGATACCAGGATCACAAAACACATCCCAGGATTATATTGCACTGCGGGGAGTGCGCCATGTCACTTTCCACCTCAGATACCAGGATCACCAAACACATCCCAGGATTATATTGCACTGCGGGGAGTACACCATGTCACTTTCCACCTCAGATACCAGGATCACCAAACACATCCCAGGATTATATTGCACTGCGGGGAGTACACCATGTCACTTTCCACCTCAGATACCAGGATCACCAAACACATCCCAGGATTATATTGCACTGCGGGGAGTACGCCATGTCACTTTCCACCTCAGATACCAGGATCACCAAACACATCCCAGGATTATATTGCACTGCGGGGAGTGCACCATGTCACTTTCCACCACAGATACCAGGATCACCAAACACATCCCAGGATTATATTGCACTGCGGGGAGTACGCCATGTCGCTTTCCACCTCAGATACCAGGATCACCAAACACATCCCTGGATTATATTGCACTGCGGGGAGTGCACCATGTCACTTTCCACCTCAGATACCAGGATCACCAAACACATCCCAGGATTATATTGCACTGCGGGGAGTGCGCCATGTCACTTTCCACCTCAGATACCAGGATCACCAAACACATCCCAGGATTATAATACACTGCGGGGAGTACACCATGTCACTTTCCACCTCAGATACCAGGATCACCAAACACCTCCCAAGATTATATTGCACTGCTGGGAGTGCACCATGTCACTTTCCACCTCAGATACCAGGATCACCAAACACATTTCAGGATTATATTGCACTGCGGGGAGTACGCCATGTCACTTTCCACGTCAGATACCAGGATCACCAAACACATCCCAGGATTATATTGCACTGCGGGGAGTACACCATGTCACTTTCCACCTCAGATACCAGGATCACCAAACACCTACCAGGATTATATTGCACTGCGGGGAGTACGCCGTGTCACTTTCCACCTCAGATACCAGGATCACCAAACACATCCCAGGATTATAATACACTGCGGGGAGTACACCATGTCACTTTCCACCTCAGATACCAGGATCACCAAACACATCCCAGGATTATAATACACTGCGGGGAGTACACCATGTCACTTTCCACCTCAGATTCCAGGATCACCAAACACATCCCAGGATTATATTTCACTGCGGGGAGTGTGCCATGTGACTTTCCACCTCAGATACCAGGATCACCAAACACATCCCTGGATTATATTGCACTGCGGGGAGTACACCATGTCACTTTCCACCTCAGATACCAGGATCACGAAACACATCCCAGGATTATAATACACTGCGGGGAGTACACCATGTCACTTTCCACCTCAGATACCAGGATCACCAAACACATCCCAGGATTATAATACACTGCGGGGAGTACACCATGTCACTTTCCACCTCAGATTCCAGGATCACCAAAAACATCCCAGGATTATAATACACTGCGGGGAGTACACCATGTCACTTTCCACCTCAGATTCCAGGATCAGCAAACACATCCCAGGATTATATTACACTGCGGGTAGTGCGCCATGTCACTTTCCACCTCAGATACCAGGACCACCAAACACATCCCAGTATTATATTGCACTGCGGGGAGTGCACCATGTCACTTTCCACCTCAGATACCAGGATCACCAAACACATCCCAGGATTATATTGCACTGCGGGGAGTGCACCATGTCACTTTCCACCTCATACCAGGATCACCAAACACATCCCTGGATTATATTTCACTGCGGTGAGTGCGCCATGTCACTTTCCACCTCAGATACCAGGATCACCAAACACATCCCTGGATTATATTGCACTGCGGGGAGTACACCATGTCACTTTCCACCTCAGATACCAGGATCACGAAACACATCCCAGGATTATAATACACTGCGGGGAGTACAACATGTCACTTTCCACCTCAGGTACCAGGATCACCAAACACATCCCAGGATTATAATACACTGCGGGGAGTACACCATGTCACTTTCCACCTCAGATACCAGGATCACCAAACACATCCCAGGATTATAATACACTGCGGGGAGTACGCCATGTCACTTTCCACCTCAGATACCAGGACCACCAAACACATCCCAGGATTATATTACACTGCGGGGAGTGCGCCATGTCACTTTCCACCTCAGATACCAGGATCACCAAACACATCCCAGGATTATATTGCACTGCGGGGAGTGCACCATGTCACTTTCCACCTCATACCAGGATCACCAAACACATCCCTGGATTATATTTCACTGCGGGGAGTGCGCCATGTCACTTTCCACCTCAGATACCAGGATCACAAAACACATCCCTGGATTATATTGCACTGCGGGGAGTACGCCATGTCACTTTCCACCCCAGATACCAGGATCACCAAACACATCCCAGGATTATATTGCACTGCGGGGAGTACGCCATGTCACTTTCCACCTCAGATACCAGGATCACCAAACACATCCCAGGATTATATTGCACTGCGGGGAGTACGCCATGTCACTTTCCACCTCAGATACCAGGACCACCAAACACATCCCAGGATTATATTGCACTGCGGGGAGTACGCCATGTCACTTTCCACCTCAGATACCAGGATCACCAAACACATCCCAGGATTATATTGCACTGCGGGGAGTGAACCATGTCACTGTCCACCCCAGATACCAGGATCACCAAACACATCCCAGGATTATATTGCACTGCGGGGAGTACGCCATGTCACTTTCCACCTCAGATACCAGGATCACCAAGCACATCCCAGGATTATATTGCACTGCGGGGAGTGCGCCATGTCACTTTCCACCCCAGATACCAGGATCACCAAACACATCCCAGGATTATATTACACTGCGGGGAGTGCACCATGTCACTTTCCACCTCAGATACCAGGATCACCAAACACATCCCAAGATTATATTGCACTGCGGGGAGTGTACCATGTCACTTTCCACCTCAGATAACAGGATCACCAAACACATCCCAGGATTATATTGCACTGCGGGGAGTGCACCATGTCACTTTCCACCTCAGATACCAGGACCACCAAACACATCCCAGGATTATATTGCACTGTGGGGAGTGCGCCATGTCACTTTCCACCTCAGATACCAGGACCACCAAACACATCCCAGGATTATATTGCACTGCGGTGAGTGCACCATGTCACTTTCCACCTCAGACACCTGGATCACCAAACACATCCCAGGATTAAATTTCACTGCGGGGAGTGCGACATGTCACTTTCCACCTCAGATACCAGGATCACCAAACACATCCCAGGATTATATCGCACTGCGGGGAGTACGCCATGTCACTTTCCACCTCAGATACCAGGACCACCAAACACATCCCAGGATTATATTGCACTGCGGGGAGTACGCCATGTCACTTTCCACCCCAGATACCAGGATCACCAAACACATCCCAGGATTATATTGCACTGCGGGGAGTACACCATGTCACTTTCCACCTCAGATACCAGGATCACCAAACACATCCCAGGATTATATTGCACTGCGGGGAGTACGCCATGTCACTTTCCACCTCAGATACAAGGATCACCAAACACATCCCAGGATTATATTGCACTGCGGGGAGTACACCATGTCACTTTCCACCTCAGATACCAGGATCACCAAACACATCCCAGGATTATGTCGCACTGCGGGGAGTACGCCATGTCACTTTCCACCTCAGATACCAGGACCACCAAACACATCCCAGGATTATATTGCACTGCGGGGAGTACGCCATGTCACTTTCCACCCCAGATACCAGGATCACCAAACACATCCCAGGATTATATTGCACTGCGGGGAGTACGCCATGTCACTTTCCACCTCATACCAGGATCACCAAACACATCCCAGGATTATATTGCACTGCGGGGAGTACGCCATGTCACTTTCCACCTCAGATTCCAGGATCACCAAACACATCCCAGGATTATATTGCACTGCGGGGAGTACACCATGTCACTTTCCACCTCAGATACCAGGACCACCAAACACATCCCAGGATTATATTGCACTGCGGGTAGTACGCCATGTCACTTTCCACCCCAGATACCAGGATCACCAAACACATCCCAGGATTATATTGCACTGCGGGGAGTGCACCATGTCACTTTCCACCTCAGATACCAGGATCACAAAACACATCCCAGGATTATAATACACTGCGGGGAGTACACCATGTCACTTTCCACCTCAGATACCAGGATCATCAAACACATCCCAGGATTATATTGCACTGCGGGGAGTGCACCATGTCACTTTCCACCTCATACCAGGATCACCAAACACATCCCTGGATTATATTTCACTGCGGGGAGTACACCATGTCACTTTCCACCTCAGATACCAGGATCACGAAACACATCCCAGGATTATAATACACTGCGGGGAGTACACCATGTCACTTTCCACCTCAGATACCAGGATCACCAAACACATCCCAGGATTATAATACACTGCGGCGAGTACACCATGTCACTTTCCACCTCAGATACCAGGATCACCAAACACATCCCAGGATTATAATACACTGCGGGGAGTACGCCATGTCACTTTGCACCTCATATTCCAGGATCACCAAACACATCCCTGGATTATATTGCACTGCGGGGAGTACGCCATGTCACTTTCCACCCCAGATACCAGGATCACCAAACACATCCCAGGATTATATTGCACTGCGGGGAGTACGCCATGTCACTTTCCACCTCAGATACCAGGATCACCAAACACATCCCAGGATTATATTGCACTGCGGGGAGTACGCCATGTCACTTTCCACCTCAGATACTAGGACCACCAAACACATCCCAGGATTATATTGCACTGCGGGGAGTACGCCATGTCACTTTCCACCTCAGATACCAGGATCACCAAACACATCCCAGGATTATATTGCACTGCGGGGAGTGCACCATGTCACTGTCCACCCCAGATACCAGGATCACCAAACACATCCCAGGATTATATTGCACTGCGGCGAGTACGCCATGTCACTTTCCACCTCAGATACCAGGATCACCAAGCACATCCCAGGATTATATTGCACTGCGGGGAGTGCGCCATGTCACTTTCCACCCCAGATACCACGATCACCAAACACATCCCAGGATTATATTACACTGCGGGGAGTGCACCATGTCACTTTCCACCTCAGATACCAGGATCACCAAACACATCCCAGGATTATATTACACTGCGGGGAGTGCACCATGTCACTTTCCACCTCAGATACCAGGACCACCAAACACATCCCAGGATTATATTGCACTGTGGGGAGTGCGCCATGTCACTTTCCACCTCAGATACCAGGACCACCAAACACATCCCAGGATTATATTGCACTGCGGTGAGTGCACCATGTCACTTTCCACCTCAGATACCTGGATCACCAAACACATCCCTGGATTATATTGCACTGCGGGGAGTGCACCATGTCACTTTCCACCTCAGATACCAGGATCACCAAACACATCCCAGGATTATATCTCACTGCGGGGAGTGCGACATGTCACTTTCCACCTCAGATACCAGGATCACCAAACACATCCCAGGATTATATCGCACTGCGGGGAGTACGCCATGTCACTTTCCACCTCAGATACCAGGACCACCAAACACATCCCAGGATTATATTGCACTGCGGGGAGTATGCCATGTCACTTTCCACCTCAGATACCAGGATCACCAAACACATCCCAGGATTATATTGCACTGCGGGGAGTACGCCATGTCACTTTCCACCTCAGATACAAGGATCACCAAACACATCCCAGGATTATATTGCACTGCGGGGAGTACACCATGTCACTTTCCACCTCAGATACAAGGATCACCAAACACATCCCAGGATTATATTGCACTGCGGGGAGTACACCATGTCACTTTCCACCTCAGATACCAGGATCACCAAACACATCCCAGGATTATATCGCACTGCGGGGAGTACGCCATGTCACTTTCCACCTCAGATACCAGGACCACCAAACACATCCCAGGATTATATTGCACTGCGGGGAGTACGCCATGTCACTTTCCACCCCAGATACCAGGATCACCAAACACATCCCAGGATTATATCTCACTGCGGGGAGTGCGACATGTCACTTTCCACCTCAGATACCAGGATCACCAAACACATCCCAGGATTATATCGCACTGCGGGGAGTACGCCATGTCACTTTCCACCTCAGATACCAGGACCACCAAACACATCCCAGGATTATATTGCACTGCGGGGAGTATGCCATGTCACTTTCCACCTCAGATACCAGGATCACCAAACACATCCCAGGATTATATTGCACTGCGGGGAGTACGCCATGTCACTTTCCACCTCAGATACCAGGATCACCAAACACATCCCAGGATTATATTGCACTGCGGGGAGTACGCCATGTCACTTTCCACCTCAGATACAAGGATCACCAAACACATCCCAGGATTATATTGCACTGAGGGGAGTACACCATGTCACTTTCCACCTCAGATACCAGGATCACCAAACACATCCCAGGATTATATCGCACTGCGGGGAGTACGCCATGTCACTTTCCACCTCAGATACCAGGACCACCAAACACATCCCAGGATTATATTGCACTGCGGGGAGTACGCCATGTCACTTTCCACCCCAGATACCAGGATCACCAAACACATCCCAGGATTATATTGCACTGCGGGGAGTACGCCATGTCACTTTCCACCTCAGATACCAGGATCACCAAACACATCCCAGGATTATATTGCACTGCGGGGAGTACGCCATGTCACTTTGCACCTCAGATTCCAGGATCACCAAACACATCCCAGGATTATATTGCACTGCGGGGAGTACACCATGTCACTTTCCACCTCAGATACCAGGACCACCAAACACATCCCAGGATTATATTGCACTGCGGGGAGTACGCCATGTCACTTTCCACCCCAGATACCAGGATCACCAAACACATCCCAGGATTATATTGCACTGCGGGGAGTACGCCATGTCACTTTCCACCCCAGATACCAGGATCACCAAACACATCCCAGTATTATATTGCACTGCGGGGAGTACGCCATGTCACTTTCCACCTCAGATACCAGGATCACCAAACACATCCCAGGATTATATTGCACTGCGGGGAGTACGCCATGTCACTTTCCACCTCAGATACCAGGATCACCAAACACATCCCAGGATTATATTGCACTGCGGGGAGTGCGTCATGTCACTTTCCACCCCAGATACCAGGATCACCAAACACATCCCAGGATTATATTACACTGCGGGGAGTGCGCCATGTCACTTTCCACCTCAGATACCAGGATCACCAAACACATCCCAGGATTATATTGCACTGCGGGGAGTACACCATGTCACTTTCCACCTCAGATACCAGGATCACCAAACACATTCCAGGATTATATTGCACTGCGGGGAGTACGCCATGTCACTTTCTACCTCAGATACCAGGATCACCAAACACATCCCAGGATTATATTGCACTGCGGGGAGTGCGCCATGTCACTTTCCTCCTCAGATACCAGGATCACCAAACACATCCCAGGATTATATTGTACTGCGGGGAGTACACCATGTCACTTTCCACCTCAGATACCAGGATCACCAAACACATTCCAGGATTATATTGCACTGCGGGGAGTACGCCATGTCACTTTCTACCTCAGATACCAGGATCACCAAACACATCCCAGGATTATATTGCACTGCGGGGAGTGCGCCATGTCACTTTCCTCCTCAGATACCAGGATCACCAAACACATCCCAGGATTATATTGTACTGCGGGGAGTACACCATGTCACTTTCCACCTCAGATACCAGGATCACCAAACACATTCCAGGATTATATTGCACTGCGGGGAGTACGCCATGTCACTTTCTACCTCAGATACCAGGATCACCAAACACATCCCAGGATTATATTGCACTGCGGGGAGTGCACCATGTCACTTTCCACCTCAGATACCAGGATCACCAAACACATCCCTGGATTATATTGCACTACGGGGAGTACGCCATGTCGCTTTCCACCTCAGATACCAGGATCACCAAACACATCCCTGGATTATATTGCACTGCGGGGAGTGCACCATGTCACTTTCCACCTCAGATACCAGGATCACCAAACACATCCCAGGATTATATTGCACTGCGGGAAGTGCGCCATGTCACTTTCCACCTCAGATACCAGGATCACCAAACACATCCCAGGATTATAATACACTGCGGGGAGTACACCATGTCACTTTCCACCTCAGATACCAGGATCACCAAACACATCCCAGGATTATATTGCACTGCGGGGAGTGCACCATGTCACTTTCCACCTCAGATACCAGGATCACCAAACACATTTCAGGATTATATTGCACTGCGGGGAGTGCGCCATGTCACTTTCCACCTCAGATACCAGGATCACCAAACACCTCCCAGGATTATATTGCACTGCGGGGAGTACGCCATGTCACTTTCCACCTCAGATACCAGGATCACCAAACACATCCCAGGATTATATTGCACTGCGGGGAGTACACCATGTCACTTACCACCTCAGATACCAGGATCACCAAACACCTCCCAGGATTATATTGCACTGCGGGGAGTACGCCGTGTCACTTTCCACCTCAGATACCAGGATCACCAAACACATCTCAGGATTATAATACACTGCGGGGAGTACACCATGTCACTTTCCACCTCAGATACCAGGATCACCAAACACATCCCAGGATTATAATACACTGCGGGGAGTACACCATGTCACATTCCACCTCAGATTCCAGGATCACCAAACACATCCCAGGATTATATTTCACTGCAGGGAGTGCGCCATGTCACTTTCCACCTCAGATACCAGGATCACCAAACACATCCCTGGATTATATTGCACTGCGGGGAGTACACCATGTCACTTTCCACCTCAGATACCAGGATCACGAAACACATCCCAGGATTATAATACACTGCGGGGAGTACACCATGTCACTTTCCACCTCAGATACCAGGATCACCAAACACATCCCAGGATTATAATACACTGCGGGGAGAACACCATGTCACTTTCCACCTCAGATTCCAGGATCACCAAACACATCCCAGGATTATAATACACTGCGGGGAGTACACCATGTCACTTTCCACCTCAGATTCCAGGATCACCAAACACATCCCAGGATTATATTACACTGCGGGGAGTACGCCATGTCACTTTCCACCTCAGATACCAGGACCACCAAACACATCCCAGGATTATATTGCACTGCGGGGAGTGCACCATGTCACTTTCCACCTCAGATACCAGGATCACCAAACACATCCCAGGATTATATTGCACTGCGGGGAGTGCGCCATGTCACTTTCCACCTCAGATACCAGGATCACCAAACACATCCCTGGATTATATTGCACTGCGGGGAGTACACCATGTCACTTTCCACCTCAGATACGAGGATCACGAAACACATCCCAGGATTATAATTCACTGCGGGCAGTACACCATGTCACTTTCCACCTCAGATACCAGGATCACCAAACACATCCCAGGATTATATTGCACTGCGGGGAGTGCACCATGTCACTTTCCACCCCAGATACCAGGATCACCAAACACATCCCAGTATTATATTGCACTGCGGGGAGTACGCCATGTCACTTTCCACCTCAGATACCAGGATCACCAAACACATCCCAGGATTATATTGCACTGCGGGGAGTGCGCCATGTCACTTTCCACCCCAGATACCAGGATCACCAAACACATCCCAGGATTATATTACACTGCGGGGAGTGCACCATGTCACTTTCCACCTCAGATACCAGGATCACCAAACACATCCCAGGATTATATTGCACTGCGGGGAGTGCACCATGTCACTTTCCACCTCAGATACCAGGATCACCAAACACATCCCAGGATTATATTGCACTGCGGGGAGTGCACCATGTCACTTTCCACCTCAGATACCAGGATCACCAAACACATCCCAGGATTATATTGCACTGCGGGGAGTGCGCTATGTCACTTTCCACCTCAGATACCAGGATCACCAAACACATCCCAGGATTATATTGCACTGCGGGGAGTGCACCATGTCACTTTCCACCCCAGCTACCAGGATCACCAAACACATCCCAGGATTATATTGCACTGCGGGGAGTGCACCATGTCACTTTCCACCTCAGATACCAGGACCACCAAACACATCCCAGGATTATATTACACTGCGGGGAGTGCACCATGTCACTTTCCACCTCAGATACCAGGATCACCAAACACATCCCAGGATTATATCGCACTGCGGGGAGTACGCCATGTCACTTTCCACCTCAGATACCAAGACCACCAAACACATCCAGGGATTATATTGCACTGCGGGGAGTACGCCATGTCACTTTCCACCCCAGATACCAGGATCACCAAACACATCCCAGGATTATATTGCACTGCGGGGAGTGCGTCATGTCACTTTCCACCCCAGATACCAGGATCACCAAACACATCCCAGGATTATATTACACTGCGGGGAGTGCGCCATGTCACTTTCCACCTCAGATACCAGGATCACCAAACACATCCCAGGATTATATTGCACTGCGGGGAGTGCACCATGTCACTTTCCACCTCAGATACCAGGATCACCAAACACATCCCAGGATTATATTGCACTGCGGGGAGTGCGCCATGTCACTTTCTACCTCAGATACAGGATCACCAAACACATTCCAGGATTATATTGCACTGCGGGGAGTGCACCATGTCACTTTCTACCTCAGATACCAGGATCACCAAACACATCCCAGGATTATATTGCACTGCGGGGAGTGCGCCATGTCACTTTCCTCCTCAGATACCAGGATCACCAAACACATCCCAGGATTATATTGCACTACGGGGAGTACGCCATGTCGCTTTCCACCTCAGATACCAGGATCACCAAACACATCCCTGGATTATATTGCACTGCGGGGAGTGCACCATGTCACTTTCCACCTCAGATACCAGGATCACCAAACACATCCCAGGATTATATTGCACTGCGGGAAGTGCGCCATGTCACTTTCCACCTCAGATACCAGGATCACCAAACACATCCCAGGATTATAATACACTGCGGGGAGTACACCATGTCACTTTCCACCTCAGATACCAGGATCACCAAACACATCCCAGGATTATATTGCACTGCGGGGAGTGCACCATGTCACTTTCCACCTCAGATACCAGGATCACCAAACACATTTCAGGATTATATTGCACTGCGGGGAGTGCGCCATGTCACTTTCCACCTCAGATACCAGGATCACCAAACACCTCCCAGGATTATATTGCACTGCGGGGAGTACACCATGTCACTTACCACCTCAGATACCAGGATCACCAAACACCTCCCAGGATTATATTGCACTGCGGGGAGTACGCCGTGTCACTTTCCACCTCAGATACCAGGATCACCAAACACATCCCAGGATTATAATACACTGTGGGGAGTACACCATGTCACTTTCCACCTCAGATACCAGGATCACCAAACACATCCCAGGATTATAATACACTGCGGGGAGTACACCATGTCACATTCCACCTCAGATTCCAGGATCACCAAACACATCCCAGGATTATATTTCACTGCAGGGAGTGCGCCATGTCACTTTCCACCTCAGATACCAGGATCACCAAACACATCCCTGGATTATATTGCACTGCGGGGAGTACACCATGTCACTTTCCACCTCAGATACCAGGATCACGAAACACATCCCAGGATTATAATACACTGCGGGGAGTACACCATGTCACTTTCCACCTCAGATACCAGGATCACCAAACACATCCCAGGATTATAATACACTGCGGGGAGTACACCATGTCACTTTCCACCTCAGATTCCAGGATCACCAAACACATCCCAGGATTATAATACACTGCGGGGAGTACACCATGTCACTTTCCACCTCAGATTCCAGGATCACCAAACACATCCCAGGATTATATTACACTGCGGGGAGTACGCCATGTCACTTTCCACCTGAGATACCAGGACCACCAAACACATCCCAGGATTATATTGCACTGCGGGGAGTGCACCATGTCACTTTCCACCTCAGATACCAGGATCACCAAACACATCCCAGGATTATATTGCACTGCGGGGAGTGCGCCATGTCACTTTCCACCTCAGATACCAGGATCACCAAACACATCCCTGGATTATATTGCACTGCGGGGAGTACACCATGTCACTTTCCACCTCAGATACCAGGATCACGAAACACATCCCAGGATTATAATTCACTGCGGGGAGTACACCATGTCACTTTCCACCTTAGATACCAGGATCACCAAACACATCCCAGGATTATATTGCACTGCGGGGAGTGCACCATGTCACTTTCCACCCCAGATACCAGGATCACCAAACACATCCCAGGATTATATTGCACTGCGGAGAGTACGCCATGTCACTTTCCACCTCAGATACCAGGATCACCAAACACATCCCAGGATTATATTGCACTGCGGGGAGTGCGCCATGTCACTTTCCACCCCAGATACCAGGATCACCAAACACATCCCAGGATTATATTGCACTGCGGGGAGTACACCATGTCACTTTCCACCCCAGATACCAGGATCACCAAACACATCCCAGGATTATATTGCACTGCGGGGAGTGCACCATGTCACTTTCCACCTCAGATACCAGGACCACCAAACACATCCCAGGATTATATTACACTGCGGGGAGTGCACCATGTCACTTTCCACCTCAGATACCAGGATCACCAAACACATCCCAGGATTATATTACACTGCGGGGAGTGCACCATGTCACTTTCCACCTCAGATACCAGGACCACCAAACACATCCCAGGATTATATTGCACTGTGGGGAGTGCGCCATGTCACTTTCCACCTCAGATACCAGGACCACCAAACACATCCCAGGATTATATTGCACTGCGGTGAGTGCACCATGTCACTTTCCACCTCAGACACCTGGATCACCAAACACATCCCAGGATTATATTTCACTGCGGGGAGTGCGACATGTCACTTTCCACCTCAGATACCAGGATCACCAAACACATCCCAGGATTATATTGCACTGCGGGGAGTACGCCATGTCACTTTCCACCTCAGATACCAGGATCACCAAACACATCCCAGGATTATATTGCACTGCGGGGAGTACGCCATGTCACTTTCCACCTCAGATACCAGGATCACCAAACACATCCCAGGATTATATTGTACTGCGGGGAGTGCACCATGTCACTTTCCACCCCAGATACCAGGATCACCAAACACATCCCAGGATTATATTGCACTGCGGGGAGTACGCCATGTCACTTTCCACCTCAGATACCAGGATCACCAAACACATCCCAGGATTATATTACACTGCGGGGAGTACGCCATGTCACTTTCCACCTTACATACCAGGATCACCAAACACATCCCAGGATTATATTGCAGTGCGGGGAGTACGCTATGTCACTTTCCACCTCAGATACCAGGATCACCAAACACATCCCAGGATTATATTGCACTGCGGGGAGTACGCCATGTCACTTTCCACCTCAGATACCAGGATCACCAAACACATCCCAGGATTATATTACACTGCGGGGAGTACGCCATGTCACTTTCCACCTTAGATACCAGGATCACCAAACACATCCCAGGATTATATTGCACTGCGGGGAGTACGCCATGTCACTTTCCACCTCAGATACCAGGATCACCAAACACATCCCAGGATTATATTACACTACGGGGAGTACACCATGTCACTTTCCACCTCAGATACCAGGATCACCAAACACATCCCAGGATTATATTGCACTGTGGGGAGTGCACCATGTCACTTTCCACCTCAGATACCAGGATCACCAAACACATCCCAGGATTATATTGCACTGCGGGGAGTGCGCCATGTCACTTTCCACCCCAGATACCAGGATCACCAAACACATCCCAGGATTATATTACACTGCGGGGATTGCACCATGTCACTTTCCACCTCAGATACCAGGATCACCAAACACATCCCAGGATTATATTGTACTGCGGGGAGTACGCCATGTCACTTTCCACCTCAGATACCAGGATCACCAAACACATCCCAGGATTATATTGCACTGCGGGGAGTGCACCATGTCACTTTCCACCTCAGATACCAGGATCACCAAACACATCCCAGGATTATATTGCACTGCGGGGAGTACACCATGTCACTTTCCACCCCAGATACCAGGATCACCAAACACATCCCAGGATTATATTGCACTGCGGGGAGTACGCCATGTCACTTTCCACCTCAGATACCAGGATCACCAAACACATCCCAGGATTATATTACACTGCGGGGAGTACGCCATGTCACTTTCCACCTCATATACCAGGATCACCAAACACATCCCAGGATTATATTACACTACGGGGAGTACACCATGTCACTTTCCACCTCATATACCAGGATCACCAAACACATCCCAGGATTATATTGCACTGTGGGGAGTGCACCATGTCACTTTCCACCTCAGATACCAGGATCACCAGAATCAGCGCCATCAGCCGTCTTCGGTTTACACATCTCAGTATCACTTTGTCACCAACAAGTCTCTACCCTGTGATTCTAAACTTTATCCCCCTCTCTTCTTTTACAAACGCCCAGAAGGGGAGGAGACATCTGATATATATGAGCAGATCCTGCCCACATTTACAGCAGTCATAAAGCGACCATTGTGACTTGGGAGAATTTGTTATTTGTTTTCTCATCTGATTCTTGGGACATAACAATTTCTTCTCTTTTGTTACTGCGTTTTCTTTGCTCTTTCTTTTGCCCGTTCCCTAGCATCTCGGCAGGGAGAAGGTTCTTGTGCTGGATTCTCATGGTTGGACATTGGTGCTATCAGTAATAATGTTTCTTCATACTGTTCTGTATTCTTGTCGTTCGATATTGATTTCTCTTTAGGCCTCATTTTACTCACTTGGTTTATACCCCAGAAGCTTTTGCCGTCATGAACGCAAGTGAAGGGCCATAATGTGAGGACAGCCTGGCCTTCCTTGGATTGTGTTGAGGATGGAAATATCACAAATCTCTGTATTTTTAATGTTTATTATGCTTATGTAATTAAAACTCCTTTTTATGGGGTATATGGGCTGTTATGTCTTCAGTCAATGTAGACCGTAACCAAGGGGGATTACTGGGCAAGTAGCACTGACAGGGAGGGTGAGGACACCTGGGACTGGGATGCCAAACTACTGGACACCTGGAACTTGGATACCAAACTAGTGGACACCTGGGAGGCCAAACTACTGGACACCTGGGACTGGGACACCAAACAACTGGACACCTGTAACTGGGACACCAAACAACTGGACACCTGGGACACCAAACTACTGGACACCAGGAACTGGGACACCAAACTAGTGGACACCTGGGAGGCCAAACTACTGGACACCTGGAACTTGGACACCAAACTAGTGGACATGTGGGACGCCAAACTACTGGACACCTGGGACTGGGACACTAAACAACTGGACACCTGGAACTGGGACACCAAACAACTGGACACCTGGGACGCCAAACTACTGGACACCTGGAACTGGGACACCAAACTAGTGGACACCTGGGACAGGGACGCCAAACTACTGGACACCTGGGATTTGGACACCAAAATACTGGACACGTGGGGCTCTGGCATCAAACACTGAACACTAAGAACTTGAACATCAAACCACCTAACACAAAGAACTATGGCATCAGACAAGCGTCAGTAGATACCTCAGTGAATAGAGAAGGTAAGCACTGGACACCAATGACTAAAGTTACTTGAACTATGGACTCAGACACTGGACGTGGCATAAAAATTGGGCCCCATGAATTGGATTGATCAAAACCTTAACACCAGGGACTAAGGAAGCAACCAACTTGGCACCTGATCTCCACAGTATGGGCCAGTAAACCACTACAAGATATCAAGGTTTCAGGCTGCTGACCATCCACCTGCAAAACTGCATTGTCAGTGTCTGCCAGGAGCACGGAACATGAAAAAGCCAAGGTAGAGACTTCTTCAGATAGGACAATACTTATTGTCCCTCAGTATCTCATCGAATGCAGATTCTAGAACATGTGGGATACAGAGAATTGGTTTTGTTTGTGTAATTATTTGTGTGGCGCCCTGCTGCGCATTAGTGCCACAGATCACAGAGGGGTGCATGGACGGACTTCTCCACAAGAGGCCCTCATAGCATTCACACACCTCCACCTTCCACCTCAGACCAGCAGAGGGAGCCAGTTAGGGATATATAAAGGGAAGGTGGAGCTAGACAGCTCAGTCTGGAGTCTACAGTTTGTGAGAAGGTCAGGCTGTGAGAAGGTCAGTCTGTTGAGAGGAGCTCCTGCAGAAGCTAGCCTGCAGTGGAGCTCAGTCAGTTCAGTCCAGACTCAGAGAGCTCGAGTTAGTGAGCCTAGGACGTGCCGACGCCAAAAGAGCGGTGAAGAGTAGCGAGGCCGACTGTCTGTGTGAAGCCTAGTGAGGGCCCTGAGCATGGCCGAAGGCGAGTGGAGTAAGTAAGCAACAAAAAGGGGGCAGAGGAGCTTAACCAGCTCACCCCAGAGCATATACCGGACACCGGGTCCGCGTCTGCAGGGATCCCTTACAACCAGCAGAAACAACCGGAACCCCTGGCGAACTATATGTCCCAGGAACACCAAAAGCTGACTGTTATACCAGGGTCAGGAGTCACGGAGGCCCAAGAGACCAGGGAGTGTGATCTCCAACAGAAGGCCCTACCACCAGGTCAGCAGGTGTAAGACAGAGACCAAGTTAGGCCTATCTCCAGGCAGGTCAGAAACTTATCAAGGAAAGGCAAGGAACAGGAGGCCCCACACCCGCTCACTGGGGAGAGTCCTGATATGCACCCTTCACCCTGAAGCACCCTGGACCGTGCCAGAAACACCACCAGTAAAGGTACTGAAGTGAACTCCGGCGTGCGTGCCTGTTCTTCTATTCTTCCTCTGACCCGGCTGGGTCCCCTCCGTCCTGCATCCCTACACTTACGCTGCCCTGAGGCCCCGCTCCACCTGTGGGGAGCCGCACCAACTAAGCTGCCTGAACACCGGCCTCAGAGGACTGTCGCAGCGCTGGTGATCCTCACCAGACACCACAGGTGGCGTCACGAACATTCCCTATCCCATATAACTTATTTTAAGAGTGACCCCAGGGTACGGGCCCGGGAGACGACCACCGCGACATCCCCCAAGATCAGGCAACAACAAGGCCCGGGCGCCGAGTCGTCCCCATACCCTGGGCGCGTCATTTGCATTTCCCTTTACTATGCAAAATCATTGAAAAAGGGAACAGAAATAATGAGTGGTGGAATTACTAGAAGGAACTGAGTCTGGGACCCTAGAGGCCAGTCTGGCCCAAAACTATGAATTAAGGTAATAGAAACTATTCTATTTTGTGGTAGACTGAGTTGGCCATCTTTTCTCTGGACGTTAGTCTGATCTCTGGGTTTACATACATGTTTCAATGCTAAGCGAAGGAGGACGATGTAGAGATGGAGCTCCCATTGCGCTGCACCACCCTTTGGTGATGTGTTTATCATAAAGAAAGGGTTCCTCCACCAGTAAGAACCAAAGCCAATTGATTTATAACGAGTGGTATTATTTCAGCCCATGAATACTTTATATAATGTACAAATCTTCATTGCGGACAAAGGGAAATTTATACCACAAAAAAAAGCAGAGGAAAACATCTAGCGGTTCCATGTGAGGACTCTAAGCAGTAGACCATCATCTCAAAGTAGACAGGTCACCTATTTATGGTATAGTCTATGGTCACGTGGACTTTACTAGTTATATTGTGAAGCTTGTGATGTTTAGGGGTTCTCATGAATATACTCAGGCTCATGATGGCGGTGGATTAACCCATGACTGGTCACATAGAAGTTTGATGAAGGTTTGACTGCTGGGACCTTCACTAATGAAGAGACTCCAGTAATCAGAAGAGCATAGGTCAGTTATCTCTGGTCCTTTTGGGACACAGAAAGGTCTGAGAGGGAATACTCAGCCGATGTAGTCAACTCCCAAGAGCCATGACTTGGACCTCATTGTCAGTGAAGGTCCTAGCGTTAACACCCCCCCCCCGTGCACAAGATACACTCACCATCCTCTTTAACCTGACATCTTTGGCCAACCTGTAGGATTTCCACCACGCCATCCCTCTTAGTTTATTATTTTGACAACAGCATTTTTTCATACATAAAAGGCAGCATGGATGGGCTCGGTGAAGGCGTACTAAGTACTGTTTATCGACATACATGCAAAATCCCCAAGAATTAGTAGGATAGACACCCTTTCCTATCGAGACTTGGATAGCTCAGTCCTACCATCCAGCTGCCTAATCCATTGGCCTTCTAACACCAGAAATGTTGTCCCGAGGAAAAGCTTCTGGTGCTCAACACCTGGAAGTTCTTGAACCTTTGAGGTCTATGGGGACGTTCCTGGCTAATGTTGGTCCAGGAAGCAATTTTCAAGTTTTCAGAAACCTTGACATCATTGGTTGCTGTGTTCTCATCTAGCAACAGATCTGAAGATTCGGGGACCTTCGTACATCATTCGTAATCTCAGCCATTCCAGTATTCACCAGCATCACCACCGGGCTCTCCTCGAGGTTTCCTAGAACACGTACCTGGTCATCAACTGGGTCACCAATGTCAAGTGATGGCAATGTTTCTTCCTGTAGGAGTCTCACCGGGTCGGTCAATTTCACATATCTTCTCAAAGTCGGACATCCTCTTGGAAAGTTCATCCTTCTTTTCTTCCAGCTCGTGAATCAGATCAGAAACTGAGTGTAGTAATTGATGTTCTTGTCTGGATATTTCCTTCTGGATTCTCTTCTCGAGTTCTCCCAGTTGCCTCCTGATGTTGCTAAACAAGTTTATGATTCTTCTTTTACCACCGATGCTTTTGCCAGCATGGCTCCCCTCTCATCTTCCAGGTACTTTTGCCAGCATGGCTCCCCTCTCATCTTCCAGGTACTTTTGCCAGCATGGCTCCCCTCTCATCTTCCAGGTACTTTTGCCAGCATGGCTCCCCTCTCATCTTCCAGGTAGTGAAGTTCTTTGTGAACTTCCTCTCTCCTGAACTGTCCAGGACACCGCTCAGTTCCTTTTTCCTTTTCCCGTAGGCCTCATCTATGTGCTCTACATGATGTCTATCATCCAGTTTACAATGCCCACAGATGAAGGCAGCTTCCTTGGCTCAGTAATATTCCAAGATCTTCTTATGGATGGAGCATTTTCTGGTGTCCAAGGCCATGGAGGGTTCAATTAACACATGTTCCTTTGCTTCACTGTGGACTTTTTAGGTGGTCTTCACATAGATGAGCTTCACAAAGCAGGCAAGACTTCACGGCAGGCACCGGAGAAAGGATTCAGCAGGTAAAGATGGAGCTTGGCTCTTTGTTTTGGAGGTCAACAGAGGACAATGTGTCTGCTAAGTTTCGCAGGCTCCAGTTTGAGTTCAGCTCCGGTTGCACAATGGGCACTTGTATTCTTCTTTACCCTGTTGCTCGAATGTCTTGGTGATACAGACCCGGCAGTAGCTGTGCCCACATATCAGTGTCATGGACTCCTTACAGATGGAGGAGTATAGTTCGGCTCTCACATCGGCGGACGCCATGGCTGAAATGAGGAACAAGGAAGAAAACTGAATTTTTTTTTTTTACAATTTAACCCATTTACTGCTGATTGTGAACTATTTTTTTTTATGCCTTGTGCTTACCGACGCACCATGTAGATGGAAACAGACGTAAGAAATATGCGGCATATTTCATAAATGACCTAGGGATGTTCTATAAGCGTAAACCCTAAATCTTCTACCCAGGTCAAAAAATGAAAAAAAAAGCTCAACATCAAAGCCTTCTGCTTTCTCAGGAAAGTTTTCTGACATGTTTAGTGGTGTAGCTTGGCTTGCCAGCCTATAGGGCAATGCAAGTATTTTACACCCCATATCCAAGGGGACCATTAGCGTTCCCCAAATCCCTTCCACTAGTCTAGTATTGAATCAGTTATCCCCCAACACATCAGATATTACTGATGTAATTATGGTTTGCGCTTTGATATCTTTTTCAGCTTTTTTGCATAAATCTAATTTAAAATTTTACAACTGAAGTTATAATTTTTTATATTGTTTTTATTACATTTGGGGTGTTTTTATGCAACTATATTAATACCTTATCCCTATCCGTAATCCTCAGCCTAGCACTCGCCCTAACCCAAGTCCTCACACTAGCCCTACCATAGTCTTCACACTAATTTCAACCCAAGCCCTAACCATAGCTCTATCCCTAGCCATAACACTAGCCCTAACTCTTGCCTCAACACTAGTCCTAACCCTAGTCGTAACCCTAGCTTCAACACTAGCCCTAACCCTAGCTTCAACACTAGATCTAACCCTAGCTCTAACTCTAACCCTAGCCTCAACACTAGCCCTAACCCTAGCTTCAACACTAGCCCTAACCCTAGCTTCAACACTAGTCCTAACCCTAGCTCTAACTCTAACCCTAGCCTCAACACTAGCCCTAACCCTAGCTTCAACACTAGTCCTAACCCTAGCTCTAACTCTAACCCTAGCCTCAACACTAGCCCTAACCCTAGCCTCAACATTAGTCCTAACCCTAGCTCTAACCCTAGCCTCAACACTAGCCCTAACTCTAGCTTCAACACTAGACCTAACCCTAGCTCTAACTCTAGCTCTAACCCTAGCCTCAACACTAGCCCTAACCCTAGCCTCAACATTAGTCCTAACCCTAGCTCTAACCTTAGCCATAACCCTAGCTTCAACACTAGCCCTAACCCTAGCTTCAACACTAGTCCTAACCCTAGCTCTAACTCTAACCCTAGCCTCAACACTAGCCCTAACCCTAGCCTCAACACTAGCCCTAACCCCAGCTTCAACAATAGCCCTAAACCTAGCCTCAACCCTAGCCCTAACACTAGCTTCTACACTAGCCCTAACCCTAGCTTCAACACTAGACCTAACCCTAGCTCTAACTCTAGATCTAACCCTAGCCTCAACACTAGCCCTAACCCTAGCCTCAACATTAGTCCTAACCCTAGCTCTAACCCTACCCATAACCCTAGCTTCAACACTAGCCCTAACCATAGCTTCAACACTAGTCCTAACCCTAGCTCTAACTCTAGCTCTAACCCTAGCCTCAACACTAGCCCTAACCCTAGCCTCAACACTAGCCCTAACCCCAGCTTCAACAATAGCCCTAAACCTAGCCTCAACCCTCGCTCTAACCCTAGCCTCAACACTAGCCCTAACACTAGCACTAATCCTAGCTTCAGCACTAGCCCTAACTCTAGGTCTAACCCTAGCCGTAACCCTAGCTTCAACAATAGCCCTAACCCTGGCCTCAACCCTAGCCTTCACACTAGCCTCACCCCTAGCCCTAGTCCTCACTTATTTTTAACCTTAGCTTTACCCTAGCCTTCACACTAACATCAACCATAGCTCGATCCCTAGCTCTCACCCTTTTCCCAGTTAGGGTTAGAAAAAGTGTGTAAAAATTGAAAATGTAATATGTTAGTATTTTGGGGTTTTGTACAGGGGATACGTTTTACATTTAGAACAGCTCCCTCTGCTGTTCACTGTATGTCTTCTCACAAAATTACTAATGACAGGAGAGTCAGAAAGCTACAAAAGAGCCCAGTGCAGCCCATGGGCAGTACATGGGTCCATACGGTCTCTCAGCCTCTGGCATTTCAGTTGCTGCCTATGCAGAGCAAAGCAGTCAATGTGGGCTTCTGTGCTCTGCATAGGCAGAGACTGAGATGATAAAACTCACTTCATTATACTGAGAGCTTTGTCATCTTGGTCGCTTAGACCAACAGACGACCATGGAAAAGAAGCTGCGAATAATGTTCAAAGAAAATGGTACGGAGAGCTCGTCCTTTAGTTTTTCAGTTTGTAAAGTTAATTTTTACCATGTAACCTGGGATTGTGCTAGAAAAGATGATTAACGTGAGCTTTGATTCACTGGATGTAGATTGTAGAGGAACAGTAGGTATTGTATACCCAGAGATTAGACATAAGCTTATAATGCAAGGTACAAAGGTGATAAAGCTGCCGGATGGACAACCATCTGGCTAACAACTATCTCTTCAGGTGGTTCTGTGTTCTCCATGAGACTCCTCTAGATCCTGCTATCCTCTCCAGACTCTGCTAACCCCTCCAGCCTCCCCCGTATCCTACAGAATGCTATGTCCCCTCCAGACTCCCCCGTATCCTACAGAATGCTATGTCCCCTCCAGACTCCATCCCGTCCACACTCCTCCATCCCCTCTAGACTCCTCTGTCTCCTCTAGATCCTGCTATCCTCTCCAGACTCCCCTGTATCCTACAGAATGCTATGTCCCCTCCAGACTCCATCCTTTCCTGACTCCTACATCCCATCAAGACTCCTCCGTCCCCTCTAGACTCTTCTGTCTCCTCCAGACTCCTCCATCCTCCTTTCTTCCAGACTCCTCCAGACTCTTCTTTCCACTCCAACCCCCCTCTGTTTGCTACAGACCCATCTGTCCCTTCCAGACCCCTCTGTCCTCTCCAAGACCCCTCTGTCCTCTCCCAGACTCCTATGTCTCCTCCAATTTCCCCTGTCCTCCTCCAGACTCGCCTGTCCCCTTCAGACTTCTTTGTCCCTTCCAGACCCATCTGTCCTCCTCCAGTCTCCTCCTTCCTTTTCCAGGCTCCCCTGTCCCCTAAAGACTCCTATGTCCCCTCCAGGCTCCCCTGTCCCCTAAAGACTCCTATGTCTTCTCCAGTCTCCCCTGTCCTCCTCCAGATTCCTGTGTCCAGTCCCAGAGCCCCCACGGTCTTCACCAGAACCTTTTGTACCTTCTAGACCCCTCCTCTCTGTCCCTTAAAGATTGTCTTCTCCAGTCTCCCTGGTCCTCTCCATACTTCTGTCTACACTAAACTCCTCTGCTTCTGTCAGTCTCCATCGTCCCCTCAAGACTCCTATGTCTTCTCCAGTCTCCCCTGTCCTCCTCCAGATTCCTGTGTCCAGTCCCAGAGCCCCCACGGTCTTTACCAGAACCCTCTGTACCTTCTAGACCCCTCCTCTCTGTCCTTTAAAGATTGTCTTCTCCAGTCTCCCTGGTCCTCTCCATACTTCTGTCTACACTAGACTCCTCTGCTTCTGTCAGTCTCCATCGTCCCCTCAAGACTCCTATGTCTTCTCCAGCCTCCCCTGTCCTCCTCCAGATTCCTGTGTCCAGTCCCAGAGCCCCCACGGTCTTCACCAGAACCTTCTGTACCTTCTAGACCCCTCCTCTCTGTCCCTTAAAGATTGTCTTCTCCAGTCTCCCTGGTCCTCTCCATACTTCTGTCTACACTAGACTCCTCTGCTTCTGTCAGTCTCCATCGTCCCCTCAAGACTCCCATGTTATCTCCAGACTCCTCTGTCCCATGAAGACTCCTCTTTCCTTCTCCAGACTCCTTTGTCACCTCCAGACTCCTCTTTCCTCCTCCAGACTACCCTGTCCTATCAAGACTCCTGGGTCCGTCCAGACTCTGCTTTCCTCCTCCAGACTCCGCTTTTCTCCTCCAGACTCCTCTGTCCTATCAAGACTCCTTTGTCCCCTCCAGACTCCTCTTTCCTCCTCAATACTCCTCTTTCCTCCTCAATACTCCTCTTTCCTCCTCCAGACTCCGTTGACAGCGGCTTATTTCCTGGAGAACAATAAGATAGGCAGTTGGAAATGTAATATCTTGGAGGAGTCAGGACACATCGGCCTGTCAGCTGATCCCGATACCAGCCGGTTTGGCCAACGTTTCTCTAATGTGTACGGCGAATCCTTAACCTCATCCATGGAAAAAAAATAAAACCCCTCAACCCCGATGTCCTCACGTTAGTCAGTTCCCTAATAAACCCGCACACCTGCAATAGCTACTGGCTCAACGTCCATTCAGCCGACATCCATTTTTGTGTGGATTTAATAGAGAAAAATATAAATCACGACATTTTTTTATACAAATCCCTGTAAATAATCTGATCGCTGTGTTGTGCGGGTCGTTACGATTACAGGGACACCAAACATGTCCGCGTTATTTGCCGATTTGTGATGTTTATTATTATTATTTTTTTTTTTTTTAAAAAAGTGCATTAACAATTACATTATTTAATTGTTTTTCATTATTTTTTAGTAATTTTATAGGTAGAAAAACAATCTTTTATTCTCCATTTATCAGTATAATCTGCGTGTGCAGCCAGAGCCTACAATACAGATCAAGTACACAAAATTCTCCCAGAGCCTATGGCTCAATTGCCTTAGCTCCTGCCTGTAATGTTGAAGGTTGTGGGTTCGAGTACCAGCAAGACTCACAAAAAAAGAAAAAAATGACATTTTTGTAATTGCTTTTTATTATTTTTAGAAGTATTATAGGAACCCCAAAAAAAAAAATCAGACTTTTTTTTTTCACCTCTAGTATACAGGGAACATAGAAATACACTGTTATGTACAATGTATCTCTAGGTACCAGTATAATTTGCTTCTGGGTTCACTGCCTGCAATACAGCCCAAGATTACCAAATTCTCCTATCTACATCATTATGGGCTGCGAACACCCGATCACAAGAGAAGAAGTGATTATTATCATTTAATTTATGTTGGTACAGAGAGATGTGCCCCCCCCACATCCCGAGGAGGAGGAGCAATGATCAAAAATTACATAATTTACCCAAAGAACTGTCTCTCGGCTTTATACACAACCCATTAGGTTCTTTACCCTCTGTGCCGCCCTTAACCAGGCTCCTTTATAGTTATCTACTCATATTTGAGGCCACTTGAAATACAACAATAAGTAATTGTATAATATTAGAGCAGAAAAAAAAAAACTATAACTAAAGTTTCTGATTTCCAAAAAATCTCCAGGGGTTGCTGGATTGTTCTTTTCTTTTATACCCTTCATGAATTTAGGAGTTCTAGGCGGTTCATACATAATAGTAAATCGCAAAATCCACAACTACATAAGTAAGACAATCCCCGAGTCCACCCAGCCTTATTCACACCCGTCATTGGTTCTTTGTGCCGATGTTCTCACGAGAATAACCCAACCCCGTGAGATTCGACAGGTCAGAAGACATTGTGGCAACACAGACAATGTTCTCGCATTATTTTAGCTTTTCGTAGTGTGCTATTCTCACCCTACAGTCTTCTTGGTTTTTACCCCCAGGTACCCAAAACGCAGCATGGAGGGGCTCGGAGAATGTGGCGGTGAAGGTGTACAAGTGTCTCTCCAAGTTATTCATTTCACAGAAGGATAACTGCCCGGCCTCGTAATCCAGATTGATCTTCAGTCGGTGGCTGGAAATATTGTGCGGTAATATGACTGTCTGTTTACCATCATGCCTCATAATAAACTTATTATTAAACCCCCATAGACCCCAGGACTTATTATTGACCCCAATGACTGAGGAGTTCCCTTTTCTCTCTATGCTGGGATAACACATCCCAACCGCCCAACCTCCGGATTTACTGATTTCCACCTCCCAATGATGTCGTCCCGAAGAAAAATTCTCAATGCTTAACACTTGAAAGCACTGGAACCGATGTGGAGTTTCTGGACGATTCTGGCTTTCTTCTGACCAGGAGACGGTCTTCAAGTCGTCCGATAATTGTAGATTATTAGCTGCCGTGTCTATGTCCAGCAATAAGTCTGTAGATTCCCGCCAGTCATTGACTCCATATGCAACGTCCATCACATTAGATAAACCTACATGCAGCATCTGTGAGATCAGATCCTCATCCAGCTCGCCCACGACGTACGGCTCTTTATCATACTCATTCTGGTCCTCGTCAACACCACAAACGTACGTTTCTTCTGATTCCTGTAGAATTATTAGCGGGTCAATGACGTTACAAAGCTGCCCAACATGGTCCATCTTACTGTACAGCTCATCCTTCTCAATTTCCAGATGTCTGCTCAGATCCGAGACTGACAAGGACACTTGTTCTACTTGTCTGGAGGTCTCGCTCAGGACCTCGTTGGTCAGAACTTCCAGCTGTTCCACCATGTCTTCTCGCATGGACCTGACTCTTCTGATGACACCTGCTGCCTTAGCCTGAATCTTTTTGTCATGCCAGTTCAGGCTCTGAATCTTTATCTCAGCCTTTTCCCTCTTGGAAGACAATTTATCACGGATTTTTGCGAGCGTCTCCTTTTTAGTCTTTGTCGCACTGTCCAGTGACTCAACGTGGTGACCAAGGAGCTCACAATCTCGCTTGCACAACTCACAGAGACATAGAGAGTCCTCGGAGCAGAAATACTCCAGGAGCTTCTTGTGAGCAGAACATTTTCTGCTCTCTGGAGATGTTTTCAGCTCGGAGAAGACATGTTTTGGTGACTTACTGTGGAATCGGAGATGATGGTCACAGAGGAAAGCCTCGCAGTGCTGGCAACAAATAACAGCGGCTACTTTGGACGGTAGACAGTAGGCACAGAAGTTGTCTTCTAGCTGCAAAGAGTGGAAACGTTGGGCAATATTCGTCAAAGCCAAATTCTTCCTCAGTGTGGGACGTTCTGGTAGATGTTCTCTGCATTCAGGGCACTTGTAGATCCCGGTTCTGTCCTGACCATCCAAGAAATTATCTATACAACTCTGGCAAAAGTTGTGTCCACAACTTAAGGTGACGGGATCTCTAAAGATGCTCAGGCAGATGGAGCAATTTAGCTCTTCCCTCAGATCAGCAGACGCCATCATGAAGAGTAGAAGGAAACAAACTGAAGAAATTCTTCTTCTTCTTCAAAACTATATCCAACCCTCTCGGAGATGACACCACTGGAATTTGCATAATTGATAAGTCCGAGAATGTTTCCCGGTTTTACAAGGAAACTTTACGACAAGAGATTACTGATAATTCTGTTTTCTTCTGGACTGAAACTGTAAAGACAGAAGGAAGCCATTGGCACATCTTGAACTTTGGGCCCGAGGTGTAAAGCGATGACGCTTGGAATAAACTAATAAGAGTGTGGGAGGAGGCACCGCGATCAATATTTCAATATTGTAGTCAGATTTTGGTGTCACTCCAGGGGTGGTGATAACTACAGGCATCTGGGGCACAAGCCCCTGCATTGGCCGATCGCCAGTTTCTTCTGTATTCGCGTAAGCAGGAGGAAAGATGGTGGAGCAGAGAGCCATTGACTCCCTGCTCCACGTGGTACGCTTGTATATCAAAGTCAAACCAAGAACTGGGCCTCCGGTGGCCCGGGACAGGTGAAAGGCCCGGCTCATTGTGGGAGTAGGGTTTGGCGAGTATACATTGTTTTTTTCGTTGTCAAGGGCCACTAATAATAGGGGGATAGTGAGGAACAAAGGAACATCACTACTACTATAGTGTAGAGCACAATTACTGTGGGGGCGCAAATTGGGGCTCTAATGAGTAGGAATGCCTAAACGGGGGCATTACTACTAAGTGGGGGACTAAGAGGGCCACTATTTTTTTTAGTTGGGGGACTATTACTGTATAGTGGATGTAAGGCAGCGCTAGTCATCATAATGGGGGATACTCGCTGCACCGGGTCAATTAAGGCACATAAGCAATGTCCTTCCGATATTTCTCAATGCAGTTTATTATTTCATCATAAACCGCTAATCACACAGTCCATCTTAGTATACGCCCGGCATGTTTACACCTATCACCTCCGGGAGCTTCTCAAGTGGCAGACCGGCATATTACACACATCACAATTCGGGAGCCTTTCCAGCGACAGATACGTCCACTTGACTCCCGTTATAGCCCTCAGCTAGGCAACAACATAAATGTCCATATAACGCAGCGTTTTACCTTTAGCGGGTTTTGGCTGCTACAGTCCGTTTATTCCGCCACCACTGTGGCTTTGCGGCTTTCCCAGGTGGGGGTCTCTAGCCGTTGTCCCCTCGTAGGCTACTGGTATGTCTTCCACACTTGACATCCAGCCTGCGCCTTTCAGGGTTCTTCACCAAGCCGGCTCTCCCTCAAAGGCCACTGACATCCACGCACAGGATCCAGGCTCGGCCTTTCAGGCTGCCAGGCCTCACGCCTCACACCGAACACAGGCCTCACGCCTCACACCGAACACACCTGTCTCAAATTACCAGGGTTTATATATCCTGTGCACACACACACACACATACTGACAGGACCTTGCTGTTGTCACAGTCATGTGATCAGTCAGCTGTGTGTATAGGTCCTGTGTGCTGTCCCAGTCATGTGTACAGACCTTTACTGTGCATACAGGACCTGTATGATAAAGGAAGGGGGGGGATCTCCGCAAAGCAGAGAAAAAGGATGGTCACACTAGTTCATATGTAAAAAAATATTACTTTATTAGAAAAATATATATCACATCATGTACATATACATACGAAACATGTCCTGGAAAACAGAGTGCTAAGACCAAGACATATAAATTAAAAAGGCCATGATCACAAAAAAATAATAAAATTTGTGGCGCACCCGCGGCAAATGGTAGGCTAACATACTGCAAGTGCTAGTAGGGACGAAAAAATATATATATATATCAATATTCAAACGACTCAAAATTAGGGAATATTCCATCCCCATGTTACATCTGCATCCCTATATGGCATCTAGGATACCCAATAAACTGAATATAATCACTCCCAACATACATATATAAATGGTACCATTAATTAGTGTCCAAATATTGGGGAAAGGTATACCTGGATCGTTGCTCAGCCACCAATTGAACCGCAGGTAAGCGTCACCCCAACGCACGTTTCGGTAAGAAACCTTCTTCAAGGGGTGATCATATCTACCAGCCACCCACTATTTATACCCCTATGTCCAAAAATGTAATGTGCATGTGCTTTGCCGGCGTGCGGAAGTAAAGCACGCGACCCGCCCCCCCAGCTGCCATGGAGACACATGACCTGAGCACGTCATATGATCAGGAAGTCCTGACTCCCCATGAGTGTCGCCAGGTAACTACGGAGACGCGTCACCTGATCGTAACACGTGATCCGGAAGTCCCGCCTCCGTCGTCAAGGACGCTGTAAGCACTGTCTATCCAGCCGTGGAATGACGCGGACACACCGCCGCCACCGAAACGCACAACGGCGTCGGCATCCAAAGGATGCCAAGGGCCGATGCGCGCGTCAGGGAGGCGGAGGGACCGCGTACCAGCTGGACAGCCCAAGTGTGCGTCAATGCCATACATACAGTGCTGTACTAGAACCTACAGAGGCCAATGCATATAAATATAGAAAAAGTGGCATTGTCATATGCACATGGCCTTCTATAAATCGAGTGTAGGAAAAGGGGGGAGGGAAAAAGGGGAAAGGGGAGGAGAAACAGGAAGAGAAAAAGAGAAGAAGAAGAGGGAACGGGTTCCACAACTCTATTATCCACACATTGTACATATGATGTATCTATCAAGATGTCCCAGGTTACACTATACTGAAGGAAATAAAATTCCATATATGTACACAATGGACTCACCAATGGTGATAGTCATATGTGGACATATTCACATGAATGCACATACATTATTAACCATCATCATATTGTATATTGTCGTATGCAGCTCCATTTCTTCTTCATATCTTTACTCCACCAGGACACCATCCCAAATCCCTTGGTCGGTGCTCACCGAAAATCAGTATATAGTGTATTTGATAGCAGTCAATCAGTAAAGATAAGTAAGCCAAAGTAAGAGGTATCGATCTAATAGGGGTAAATACATATGAAGTTAAAAACTGGAAAGACAACAATAAAAACATATACATATTGGTCATGGAAGATGCATCAGGCATCACATGCAGGTATGAGACTACAAAAATGGGACAAAACTAATATTTTCATTCAACCCCTTGGGTTGCAGGGTTTTCAGCGCCCAAATCCACTTAGACTCTAACTGGGCTAATCTCTGTGTGACACGGCCACCACGGATACCAACAACTATATTATCGATACCCTTTATTCTTAATCCCGTGGCGTCACATCCATGGTATAGCTTAAAATGGCGTGGGATGGTTTTGAGCGTGGATACGTCGTTATGGCCACGTGCCGCCTCAATGCCCAACACATGCTCTCTTGCCCGTGTTTTGCCTGCGGTTCAATTGGTGGCTGAGCAACGATCCAGGTATACCTTTCCCCAATATTTGGACACTAATTAATGGTACCATTTATATATGTATGTTGGGAGTGATTATATTCAGTTTATTGGGTATCCTAGATGCCATATAGGGATGCAGATCTAACATGGGGATGGAATATTCCCTAATTTTGAGTCGTTTGAATATTGATATATATATATATTTTTTCGTCCCTACTAGCACTTGCAGTATGTTAGCCTACCATTTGCCGCGGGTGCGCCACAAATTTTATTATTTTTTGTGATCATGGCCTTTTTAATTTATATGTCTTGGTCTTAGCACTCTGTTTTCCAGGACATGTTTCGTATGTATATGTACATGATGTGATATATATTTTTCTAATAAAGTAATATTTTTTTACATATGAACTAGTGTGACCATCCTTTTTCTCTGCTTTGCGGAGATCCCCCCCTTTCTTATATCCACTAGATGGTCTGTTCTGAGGATTTAATCATATATACAATAACATGGGTCCATTGGGACTTGATATATTTCATCCTTGTTTATTGTGGTGGTGTTTCAGTCTCTCATTGTAGGACCTGTATGATGTCACAGTCATGTGACCAGTCAGCTGAGGGAAAGGTATATGGTCAGGTAAAACACATCCTAGACCATTACCGTAATGCAAGCACGTCGCTGCATTACATATCCCCCCCCTCTGTTCAAACTTGTGGGGTTGAACACATAATATACACAATCACCTCATATCCCACAGCTCATACTGAGACCATGTACTTGTCAATTGCGCTGTTCAGCCCCTGGAATATTAGTCAATGACATTAGCCCATTCCTTAGGGACCTACCATTTGTCACTGTCACTGACCGTCGGGTCACCTTTCCGGGTCGTAACCTTGTCAGAGCTCCCCCGCTCCCAGCGGTCAGTCATAATCTTGTCAGACCTCCCCCGCTCCCAGCGGTCAGTCATACAGCGGTGTGACTCACATGCCCTGGTATCTAAGGTCCGGTTCGACTCCGTACTGTCCCGTCCTCTATGGGGTCGTTTGTATGGGCTGCTCAAACCTGAGTTACTGGAGGTCTCACTACCTCTAAACCCACACCCACTACTCTCAGGACATCTTGAAAGGTCCCTAACTCCAGCTGTAGCTGTTCTGTTATTTAGGGGGCCCTTTCTCTGTCGAGTCTCACTATTTCTAGACGGCTTCCATCTTCTGCTGCTCAGATGATGCTGTCTTTCCACTCGCAATCTAGCGAGATTCAATTGTTCTACCTCCTGCAGGTAGGTCACTCAGTAATCAATCAGCATGCGTATATATTCTAGGCTTTCTTCTGTTCCTACAGCGGAGAATGACACCATGCCGTCTTCATCTGGTATCCAGTCCTGATGATCACGTGGACTGCTTACTTTCACCACACCAGACTTCTTGACCATCATCTGCATGGCTCGACCATTTCTCCCAACGAGCTTCCTCACCAGAACATGAGGCACCCGGATGACCTCTTCGCGCAGACTGTGAGCTTTTCTCCTCAACTCCAGTTGTCTAACGGCTTGTTCCGTCTTCAACCGGAGAAACCGCTTCGTGCGAATACATCGCCAGTGCATATCACTTAGGATCGCCACCCTCTTCACTGTGACTTCGGTCGTGGACAGGACCACCAGCTGTTTAGCTTCGGAGGTCGAGTACACCTTACAGGCTCCCACAGCCTTCTTAAACTCCTCACGCACGGACTCACGGGTGCATTCTTCCCTCAAATCCTCGGGTACATCTATGAGGCATTTGTACCGAGACGTTTCGGACTCACCAGTAGTTTCCAGACGATCAACCAGCTCAGGGTTCAGGGACAACTGACTTTCAGCTTCTTCCCCCTGTATGCTTACCCTGAGCTGCCTCACCGCTACAAATTCACGAATTTTCGTCTTGACCACTTCCATCTCATACTTATCTTCTGTTACTCTGCTCTTAGCTCTCCTCAGGTCCACCTTCTCATGGTATAAGGGAGTGAGTGCAACGTGTTTGCCCTTTTCCTTCTCCAAGGAGGCCTCGCTCACCGAGTGATACTTTGTCAGGCGACTTTTGAGCCCGGAAACCTCTTCCTCTAGTTCCGTCACTCGCCTCTCAGCGGCCCGTCTCTGAAGCTCTTCCTGCTTCAACTGCTCTTTTAACAGTAGAGTTCTCTCAGACCTCTCTTGCTTCAAATGGGCCTGAAGCAATTCCTTGAGCTCCCTGATCTCGGCTCTTACTTCCACCGAATCATCCAAGCTCGCATCACTCGAGGAGGTATCTGCTTCACACCTCCCATCACCAGCGGCCAACTCCTGGCCCTGGTCTGTGGCTTCTCCGATGGACTCCTCCATCTTTTTCCGCTCAGCTTCCATCTTGCTGACTGTTTCTTTAAGGCACGTCTCCGCCCTCTGGGGAGTTTCACAGGACATCTGCAGCTCCTTCACCTGAGCTTCCAGACCTAGGGTCTTTCCACGGAGATCATCATTCTCCTCACGGGTCTCTTGCAGAGTGGTCTCAACCACTTGGCGCACTTGCTCTGCACCCGCCTTATCCTCCTCTAGTTTTTCTTTTACCTTGAGGAGATCCTCATAATCTCTCTTAAGTTGTTGCAGTTCCATACCGAACTTTTCATCGCACTCCTTCTTGGAGTCACACAGCTCCTGGTGGAACTGTTCGCGCAATCGTTCTAGGTTTTGTTCACGCCCAGCAACTTCATGCTGCAGCGCCTCTTTGAGGGCAGACAGCTCTAACTGTACCAGGGAGAAGCGATCTTTCACCTCGCATAACTCATCTTCACACACCGCTTTGTCAATCTGTAATTGAGAAACCTCCTCCTTGATTTTGCGGCGGTCCTCCTTAATTCTGTAGAACATTTCCTTCCAATGGTTAATTTCCGCGTTGCTTCCCTCCGTGTCTCGCTGCCAGTTCCTCATAACGTATATTTTCTGCCGTTCAGACTCCAGGATCCGTTGGTCTGAGGACACGTTCCCCAGGTTTTCACATAACTGCTGCACGTCACTCTGACCCTGCTGGCCGATAGGCTCCAGCTCTTGGTCATGACTGGCCGCCTCCTCTTTCAGGGCTGTCGGATCCTGACCCGTCAGTCTCAGTACCGTACCGGAGGTTGCTACTGGCAATGTCATCTCCTCTTCTACCTCTAAAGGAGGATCCACACTTGAAGCATAGGCGCACAGTACTATATTCTCTTTATTTTCATTTTCAGGGAGTACTACCGGAGCAACCTTTTTGTGGCCCTTGCGTCGTCGACGACGAGAGGGGGACTCTCTCCCCTCGTCTAGCCCCTCCTGGAAAAAATATTCGTGAGCCCCGCCGAGCCACCGGAAGCCAAGTTTGAGTGCGACGATAATCTTCGCAACCCCGCCGAGTTGCAGCCAGATGCTTTTAATTTCGTGAGCCCCGCCGAGCCACAGCAAACCAGGTTTGAGCGCGACGCCAATCTTCGCAACCCCGCCGAGTTGCAGCCAGATGCTTTTAATTTCGTGAGCCCCGCCGAGCCACAGCAAACCAGGTTTGAGCGCGACGCCAATCTTCGCAACCCCGCCGAGTTGCAGCAAACAACCGAATTTGAGTGCGACGACAATCTTCGCAACCCCGCCGAGTTGCAGCCAGATGCTTTAATCCACACTCGTCCTGTGCCGTTGCCCCTAGCAACCAGACTGCAGCTGCCCGCATTCTCGAACCATATGTAAGGCAGCGCTAGTCATCATAATGGGGGATACTCGCTGCACCGGGTCAATTAAGGCACATAAGCAATGTCCTTCCGATATTTCACAATGCAGTTTATTATTTCGTCATAAACCGCTAATCACACAGTCCATCTTAGTATACGCCCGGCATGTTTACACCTATCACCTCCGGGAGCTTCTCAAGTGGCAGACCGGCATATTACACACATCACAATTCGGGAGCCTTTCCAGCGACAGATACGTCCACTTGACTCCCGTTATAGCCCTCAGCTAGGCAACAACATAAATGTCCATATAACGCAGCGTTTTACCTTTAGCGGGTTTTGGCTGCTACAGTCCGTTTATTCCGCCACCACTGTGGCTTTGCGGCTTTCCCAGGTGGGGGTCTCTAGCCGTCGTCCCCTCGTAGGCTACTGGTATGTCTTCCACACGTGACATCCAGCCTGCGCCTTTCAGGGTTCTTCACCAAGCCGGCTCTCCCTCAAAGGCCACTGACATCCACGCACAGGATCCAGGCTCGGCCTTTCAGGCTGCCAGGCTTCACTCTCGGCCTCCCTAGGCCTCCCACACACACGGAGCACAGGCCTCATGCCTCATACCGAACACGCCTGTCTCAAATTACCAGGGTTTATATATCCTGTGCACACACACACACATACTGACAGCACCTTGCTGATGTCACAGTCATGTGATCAGTCAGCTGTGTGTATAGGTCCTGTGTGCTGTCCCAGTCATGTGTACAGACCTTTACTGTGCATACAGGACCTGTATGATGTCACAGTCATGTGACCAGTCAGCTGAGGGAAAGGTATATGGTCAGGTAAAACACATGCTAGACCATTACCGTAATGCAAGCACGTCGCTGCATTACATGGACAAAAAGATGGGATTATAACCCAGTAGAAGCCTAGAGGGGGGCTACTATGTTGGTCTCTGACCCTTGGCGGTGGTCATATCTGACCCTTGTATAGTCCTCTTAGAAGCAGTGGGTCTTCTGCCTCTGATCTTAGCAATAGAGGAGACTTGGTGGGAAATTGTTTTGGCGTCATCCATGTTGAAGCGTGTATATCACTACATGGGCACGGTAGCGTATATTGTGATGTCATTTTCTGTGAACTCTTAACCCGAAACTTTCTTATCTTCTATCTTCAGCTCCGGGAAATATTAGAGACAAGGTCTAGTAAAAGGAGGAAAAAAACATGTGAACTCTGCACAAAGCAGGTTACATGGATTCACGTGAGGCTTCCTGTAATTCTACCGATTCTGGCCATAACTGATAAAAGTTACCAAGAAAAAGAGAAACAAGAAGAGGCAACTTCTCCGAGCATTCAAGGGAAGGGGCAGAACACGGGCGGCCATAAACGCCATCAGGCATATGAGACACGTGGAGATCAGGGGTGGGGAATGTATCTGGCCTGTGAGATCTACCAACCCGAACCAACAGAAGTGAAAATGGTGAACCTAGCAAGAGAGGCCGGGCAGCCGCCACCACCACCACTGAGCAGGAGAGGCCGGGCAGCCGCCACCACCACCACTGAGCAGGAGAGGCCGGGCAGCCGCCACCACCACCACTGAGCAGGAGAGGCCGGGCAGCCGCCACCACCACCACTGAGCAGGAGAGGCCGGGCAGCCGCCACCACCACCGAGCAGGAGAGGCCGGGCAGCCGCCACCACCACCGAGCAGGAGAGGCCGGGCAGCCGCCACCACCACCGAGCAGGAGAGGCCGGGCAGCCGCCACCACCACCGAGCAGGAGAGGCCGGGCAGCCGCCACCACCCCTGAGCAGTAGAGGCCGGGCAGCCGCCACCACCACTGAGCAGGAGAGGCCAGGCAGCTGCCACCACCACCACCGAGTAGGGGAGGCCGGGCAGCCGCCACCATAACCGAGCAGGAGAGGCCGGGCAGCCGCCACCACCACAGAGCAGGAGAGGCCAGGCAGCTGCCACCACCACCACCGAGTAGGAGAGGCCGGGCAGCCGCCACCATAACCGAGCAGGAGAGGCCGGGCAGCCGCCACCACCACAGAGCAGGAGAGGCCGGACAGCCGCCACTACCGAGCAGGAGAGGCCGGGCAGCCGCCACCACCACCGAGCAGGAGAGGCCGGGCAGCCGCCACCACCACCGAGCAGGAGAGGCCGGGCAGCCGCCACCACCACCGAGCAGGAGAGGCCGGGCAGCCGCCACCACCACCGAGCAGTAGAGGCCGGGCAGCCGCCACCACCACCGAGCAGTAGAGGCCGGGCAGCCGCCACCACCACCACCGAGCAGGAGAGGCCGGGCAGCCGCCACCACCACCGAGCAGTAGAGGCCGGGCAGCCGCCACCACCACCGAGCAGTAGAGGCCGGGCAGCCGCCACCACCACCACTGAGCAGGAGAGGCCGGGCAGCCGCCACCACCACTAAGCAGGAGAGGCCAGGCAGCTGCCACCACCACCACCGAGTAGGAGAGGCCGGGCAGCCGCCACCATAACCGAGCAGGAGAGGCCGGGCAGCCGCCACCACCACAGAGCAGGAGAGGCCGGACAGCCGCCACTACCGAGCAGGAGAGGCCGGGCAGCCGCCACCACCACCGAGCAGGAGAGGCCAGGCAGCTGCCACCACCACCACCGAGTAGGAGAGGCCGGGCAGCCGCCACCATAACCGAGCAGGAGAGGCCGGGCAGCTGCCACCACCACAGAGCAGGAGAGGCCGGGCAGCCGCCACCACCACCACCGAGCAGGAGAGGCCGGGCAGCCGCCACCACCACCACCGAGCAGGAGAGGCCGGGCAGCCGACACCACCACCGAGCAGGAGAGGCCGGGCAGCCGACGCCACCACCACCGAGCAGGAGAGGCCGGCCAGCCGACACCACCACCGAGCAGGAGAGGCCGGCCAGCCGACACCACCACCGAGCAGGAGAGGCTGGGCAGCCGACACCACCACCGAGCAGGAGAGGCCGGCCAGCCGCCACCACCACCGAGCAGGAGAGGCCGGGCAGCCGCCACCACCACCGAGCAGGAGAGGCCGAGCAGCCGCCGCCACCACCACTGAGCAGGAGAGGCCGGGCAGCCGCCACCACCACTAAGCAGGAGAGGCCAGGCAGCTGCCACCACCACCACCGAGTAGGGGAGGCCGGGCAGCCGCCACCATAACCGAGCAGGAGAGGCCGGGCAGCCGCCACCACCACAGAGCAGGAGAGGCCGGACAGCCGCCACTACCGAGCAGGAGAGGCCGGGCAGCCGCCACCACCACCGAGCAGGAGAGGCCAGGCAGCTGCCACCACCACCACCGAGTAGGAGAGGCCGGGCAGCCGCCACCATAACCGAGCAGGAGAGGCCGGGCAGCCGCCACCACCACAGAGCAGGAGAGGCCGGACAGCCGCCACTACCGAGCAGGAGAGGCCGGGCAGCCGCCACCACCACCGAGCAGGAGAGGCCAGGCAGCTGCCACCACCACCACCGAGTAGGAGAGGCCGGGCAGCCGCCACCATAACCGAGCAGGAGAGGCCGGGCAGCTGCCACCACCACAGAGCAGGAGAGGCCGGGCAGCCGCCACCACCACCACCGAGCAGGAGAGGCCGGGCAGCCGCCACCACCACCACCGAGCAGGAGAGGC
Organism: Phyllobates terribilis; assembly: GCF_046119375.1. NCBI lineage: Eukaryota > Metazoa > Chordata > Amphibia > Anura > Dendrobatidae > Phyllobates > Phyllobates terribilis. Next base: position 320,199 of record NW_027363521.1, on the reverse strand, counting down.
CGGGCAGCCGACACCACCACCAAGCAGGAGAGGCCGGGCAGCCGACACCACCACCGAGCAGGAGAGGCCGGCCAGCCGACACCACCACCGAGCAGGAGAGGCCGGGCAGCCGACACCACCACCGAGCAGGAGAGGCCGGCCAGCCGCCACCACCACCGAGCAGGAGAGGCCGGGCAGCCGCCACCACCACCGAGCAGGAGAGGCCGGGCAGCCGCCACCGCCACCGAGCAGGAGAGGCCGGGCAGCCGCCACCGCCACCGAGCAGGAGAGGCCGGGCAGCCGACACCACCACCGAGCAGGAGAGGCCGGGCAGCCGACACCACCACCGAGCAGGAGAGGCCGGGCAGCCGACACCACCACCGAGCAGGAGAGGCCGGGCAGCCGACACCACCACCGAGCAGGAGAGGCCGGGCAGCCGACACCACCACCGAGCAGGAGAGGCCGGGCAGCCGACACCACCACCGAGCAGGAGAGGCCAGGCAGCCGACACCACCACCGAGCAGGAGAGGCCGGGCAGCCGACACCACCACCGAGCAGGAGAGGCCAGGCAGCCACCACCACCACCGAGCAGGAGAGGCCAGGCAGCCGACACCACCACCGAGCAGGAGAAGCCGGGCAGCCGCCACCACCACCGAGCAGGAGAGGCCGGGCAGCCGCCACCACCACCGAGCAGGAGAGGCCAGGCAGCCGACACCACCACCGAGCAGGAGAGGCCAGGCAGCCGACACCACCACCGAGCAGGAGAGGCCGGGCAGCCGACACCACCACCGAGCAGGAGAGGCCAGGCAGCCACCACCACCACCGAGCAGGAGAGGCCAGGCAGCCGACACCACCACCGAGCAGGAGAAGCCGGGCAGCCGCCACCACCACCGAGCAGGAGAGGCCGGGCAGCCGCCACCACCACCACCGAGCAGGAGAGGCCGGCCAGCCGACACCACCACCGAGCAGGAGAGGCCGGGCAGCCGACACCACCACCGAGCTGGAGAGGCCGGGCAGCCGACACCACCACCGAGCAGGAGAGGCCGGCCAGCCAACACCACCACCGAGCAGGAGAGGCCAGGCAGCTGACACCACCACCGAGCAGGAGAGACCGGGCAGCTACCACCACCACCACCGAGCAGGAGAGGCCGGGCAGCCGCCACCACCACCGAGCAGGAGAGGCCGGGCAGCCGACACCACCACCGAGCAGGAGAGGCCGGGCAGCCGACACCACCACCGAGCAGGAGAGGCCAGGCAGCCGACACCACCACCGAGCAGGAGAAGCCGGGCAGCCGCCACCACCACCGAGCAGGAGAGGCCGGGCAGCCGCCACCACCACCACCGAGCAGGAGAGGCCGGCCAGCCGACACCACCACCGAGCAGGAGAGGCCGGGCAGCCGACACCACCACAGAGCAGGAGAGGCCGGGCAGCCGACACCACCACCACCGAGCAGGAGAGGCCGGGCAGCCGCCACCACCACCACCGAGCAGGAGAGGCCGGGCAGCCGCCACCACCACCACCGAGCAGGAGAGGCCGGGCAGCCGCCACCACCACCACCGAGCAGGAGAGGCCGGGCAGCCGACACCACCACCGAGCAGGAGAGGCCGGGCAGCCGACACCACCACCAAGCAGGAGAGGCCGGGCAGCCGACACCACCACCAAGCAGGAGAGGCCGGGCAGCCGCCACCACCACCGAGCAGGAGAGGCCGGCCAGCCGACACCACCACCGAGCAGGAGAGGCTGGGCAGCCGACACCACCACCGAGCAGGAGAGGCCGGCCAGCCGCCACCACCACCGAGCAGGAGAGGCCGGGCAGCCGCCACCGCCACCACCACCGAGCAGGAGAGGCCGAGCAGCCGCCGCCACCACCACTGAGCAGGAGAGGCCGGGCAGCCGCCACCACCACTAAGCAGGAGAGGCCAGGCAGCTGCCACCACCACCACCGAGTAGGGGAGGCCGGCCAGCCGACACCACCACCGAGCAGGAGAGGCCGGGCAGCCGACACCACCACCGAGCAGGAGAGGCCGGGCAGCCGACACCACCACCGAGCAGGAGAGGCCGGCCAGCCAACACCACCACCGAGCAGGAGAGGCCAGGCAGCTGACACCACCACCGAGCAGGAGAGACCGGGCAGCTACCACCACCACCACCGAGCAGGAGAGGCCGGGCAGCCGCCACCACCACCGAGCAGGAGAGGCCGGGCAGCCGACACCACCACCGAGCAGGAGAGGCCGGGCAGCCGACACCACCACCGAGCAGGAGAGGCCAGGCAGCCGACACCACCACCGAGCAGGAGAAGCCGGGCAGCCGCCACCACCACCGAGCAGGAGAGGCCGGGCAGCCGCCACCACCACCACCGAGCAGGAGAGGCCGGCCAGCCGACACCACCACCGAGCAGGAGAGGCCGGGCAGCCGACACCACCACAGAGCAGGAGAGGCCGGGCAGCCGACACCACCACCGAGCAGGAGAGGCCAGGCAGCCACCACCACCACCGAGCAGGAGAGGCCAGGCAGCCGACACCACCACCGAGCAGGAGAAGCCGGGCAGCCGCCACCACCACCGAGCAGGAGAGGCCGGGCAGCCGCCACCACCACCACCGAGCAGGAGAGGCCGGCCAGCCGACACCACCACCGAGCAGGAGAGGCCGGGCAGCCGACACCACCACCGAGCAGGAGAGGCCGGGCAGCCGACACCACCACCGAGCAGGAGAGGCCGGGCAGCCGACACCACCACCGAGCAGGAGAGGCCGGGCAGCCGACACCACCACCGAGCAGGAGAGGCCGGGCAGCCGACACCACCACCGAGCAGGAGAGGCCGGCCAGCCAACACCACCACCGAGCAGGAGAGGCCAGGCAGCCGCCACCACCACCGAGCAGGAGAGGCCTGGTAGCCGTCATCATAGAGCAGGAGAGGCCTGGTAGCTGCCATCATGGAGCAGGAGAGGCCGGGCAGCCGCCATCATCGAGCAGGTGAGGCCGGGCAGCCGCCACCACCGAGCAGGAGAGGCCGGGCAGCCGCCATCACTGAAGAGAGTCATTAGCTGCGGGTCTCAAGACAGAGGAGAACAAACTACAAGGAAAACGATCCAACATGGAGCATCCCCACCCCAGAATAGGAAATGAAAATCTACAGATTCAACCACCAATACCAGTCTAACCATATAAATATGGACATTGCTACCGGCAGTGTTCACATCTAGAAACACATCGGACAGTTCTCGGACGTAGAACCATAAGTCAGCGCTTGTCATAATGTGAGACAATCATGGGTAACATCTGAGATCAGACCTATGCCCACACCACCTGCACCGGGGACTAGTACACCGTAGCTCTCACTTTTCTCCTTCTTTCTGTATTGGTACTACTGATACTATGGCTACTGCGTGCGCCACTGCCAGTACTATGGCTGGTACTGTGTGCGCCACTGCCAGTACTATGGCTGGTACTGTGTGCGCCACTGCCAGTACTATGGCTGGTACTGTGTGCGCCACTGCCAGTACTATGGCTGGTACTGTGTGCGCCACTGCCAGTACTATGGCTGGTACTGTGTGCGCCACTGCCAGTACTATGGCTGGTACTGTGTGCGCCACTGCCAGTACTATGGCTGGTACTGTGTGCGCCACTGCCAGTACTATGGCTGGTACTGTGTGTGCTACTGCAGGTACTATGGCTGGTACTGTGTGCACTACTGCCGGTACTATGGCCGATACTATGTGCGCTACTGTAGGTACTGTGTACGCTACTGCCGGTACTATGGCTGGTACTGTGTGCGCTACTGCCAGTACTATGGCTGGTACTGTGTGCGCTACTGCCAGTACTATGGCCGATACTATGTGCGCTACTGCAGGTACTATGGCCGATACTATGTGCGCTACTGCAGGTACTGTGTACGCTACTGCCGGTACTATGGCTGGTACTGTGTGCGCTACTGCCAGTACTATGGCCGGTACTGTGTACGCTACTGCCGGTACTATGGCTGGTACTGTGTGCGCTACTGCCAGTACTATGGCCGGTACTGTGTACGCTACTGCCGGTACTATGGCCGATACTATGTGCGCTACCGCTGGTACTGTGTACGCTACAGCCGGTACTATGGCTGGTACTGTGTACGCTACTGCCGGTACTATGGCTGGTACTGTGTGCGCTACTGCCAGTACTATGGCCGGTACTGTGTACGCTACTGCCGGTACTATGGCCGATACTATGTGCGCTACCGCTGGTACTGTGTACGCTACTGCCGGTACTATGGCTGGTACTGTGTGCGCTAGTGCCAGTACTATAGCCAGTACTAAGGCTAGCATTGTGTGTGCTACTGCTGGGACTGTGTGCACTACTGCCAGTACTATGGCTGGTACTGTCTGTGTATTATTGCAAGTACTATGGCTAGCATTATAATAATAATAGCATTATGCGCGCTACTGCTGGTACTGTGAGTTTGCACTACTGCCAGAACTATGGCTAGCATTGTGTTCGCTACTGCCAGTACTATGGCTTGTACTGTGTGTGCTACTGCTGATACTACGTGTGTGCTGTTGTGTGCGCTACTGCCAGTACTATGGCTGGTACTGTATATGCTACTGCAGGTACTATGGCTGGTACTGTGTGTGCTACTGCCAGTAATATGGCTGGTACTGTGTCTGCTACTGCCAGTACTATGGCTTGTACTGTGTGTGCTACTGCTGGTACTATGGCTTGTACTGTGTGTGCTACTGCCAGTACTATGGCTGGTACTGTGTGTGTGCCACTGCCAGTACTATGGCTTGTACTGTATATGCTACTGCAGGTACTATGGCTGGTACTGTGTGTGCTACTGCCGGTACTATGGCTGGTACTGTGTCTGCTACTGCCAGTACTATGGCTTGTACTGTGTGTGCTACTGCTGGTACTGTGTGCGCTACTGCCGGTACTATGGCTGGAGCTGTGTGTGCTACTACTGGTACTGTGTGTGCTACTGCCATTACTATGGCTGGTACTGTGTGCGCTACTGCCGGTACTATGGCTGGTACTGTACTGTATATGTATTACTGCCAGTACTATGGCTAGCATTATGGATGCTACTGCTGGTACTGTGTGCACTACTGCCAGTACTATGGCTAGCATTGTGTGTGCTTTTGCTGGTACTGTGTATGTATTACTGCAAGTACTATGGCTGGTGCTGTGTGTGTATTACTGCAAGTACTATGGCTGGTACTGTATGTGTATTACTGAAAGTACTATGGCTAGCATTATGTGCGCTACTGCTGGTACTGTGAGTTTGCACCACTACTGCCAGTACTATGGCTGGTACTGTGTGCGCTACTGCCGGTACTATGGCTGGTACTGTGTGTGTTACTGCCATTACTATGGCTGGTACTGTGTGCACTACTGCTGGTACTATGGCTGGTACTGTACTGCATGTGTATTACTGCCAGAGCTATGGCTAGCATTATGAGTGCTACTGCTGTTACTGTGTGCGCTACTGCCGGTACTATGGCTGGTACTGTGTGTGTTACTGCCATTACTATGGCTGGTACTGTGTGCACTACTGCCGGTACTATGGCGGGTACTGTACTGTATGTGTATTACTGCCAGTACTATGGCTAGCATTATGAGTGCTACTGCTGGTACTGTGTGCACTACTGCCAGTACTATGGCTAGCATTGTGTGTGCTTTTGCTGGTACTGTGTATGTATTACTGAAAGTACTATGGCTGGTGCTGTGTGTGTATTACTGCAAGTACTATGGCTGGTACTGTATGTGTATTACTGAAAGTACTATGGCTAGCATTATGTGCGCTACTGCTGGTACTGTGAGTTTGCACCACTACTGCCAGTACTATGGCTGGTACTGTGTGCGCTACTGCCGGTACTATGGCTGGTACTGTGTGTGTTACTGCCATTACTATGGCTGGTACTGTGTGCACTACTGCCGGTACTATGGCTGGTACTGTACTGTATGTGTATTACTGCCAGAGCTATGGCTAGCATTATGAGTGCTACTGCTGGTACTGTGTGGCTACTGCCGGTACTATGGCTGGTACTGTGTGTGTTACTGCCAGTACTATGGCTGGTACTGTGTGCACTACTGCCGGTACTATGGCGGGTACTGTACTATATGTGTATTACTGCCAGTACTATGGCTAGCATTATGAGTGCTACTGCTGGTACTGTGTGCACTACTGCCAGTACTATAGCTAGCATTGTGTGTGCTTTTGCTGGTACTGTGTATGTATTACTGCAAGTACTATGGCTGTTACTGTGTGCGCTACTGCCGGTACTATGGCTGGTACTGTGTGTGTTACTGCCATTACTATGGCTGGTACTGTGTGTGTTACTGCCATTACTATGGCTGGTACTGTGTGCACTACTGCCGGTACTATGGCGGGTACTGTACTGTATGTGTATTACTGCCAGTACTATGGCTAGCATTATGAGTGCTACTGCTGGTACTGTGTGCGCTACTGCCAGTACTATGGCTAGCATTGTGTGTGCTTTTGCTGGTACTGTGTATGTATTACTGCAAGTACTATGGCTGTTACTGTGTGTGTATTACTGCAAATACTATGACTGGTACTGTATGTGTATTACTGCCAGTACTATGGCTAGCATTGTGTGTGCTTTTGCTGGTACTGTGTATGTATTACTGCAAGTACTATGGCTGGTGCTGTGTGTGTATTACTGCAAATACTATGACTGGTACTGTATGTGTATTACTGAAAGTACTATGGCTAGCATTATGTGTGCTACTGCTGGTACTGTGTGTGCTACTGCCATTACTATGGCTGGTACTGTGTGCACTACTGCCGGTACTATAGCTGGTACTGTACTGTATGTGTATTACTGCCAGTACTATGGCTAGCATTATGAGTGCTACTGCTGGTACTGTGCGCGCTACTGCCAGTACTATGGCTAGCATTGTGTGTGCTTTTGCTGGTACTGTGTATGTATTACTGCAAGTACTATGGCTGGTACTGTGTGTGTGTATTACTGCAAATACTATGGCTGGTACTGTGTGTGTATTACTGAAAGTACTATGGCTGGTACTGTGTGTGTATTACTGAAAGTACTATGGCTAGCATTATGTGTGCTACTGCTGGTACTATGGCTTGTACTGTGTGCTACCGTGTGCACTACTGCCAGTACTATGGCTGGTATTGTGTGTGTGCTACTGCCAGTACTATGGCTAGCATTGTGTGTGCTTTTGCTGGTACTGTGTATGTATTACTGCAAATACTATGGCTGGTACTGTGTGTGTATTACTGCAAGTACTATGGCTGGTACTGTGTGTGTATTATTGCAAGTACTATGGCTTATACTGTGTGTGTATTACTGCAAATACTATGGCTGGTACTGTGTGTGTATTATTGCAAGTACTATGGCTTATACTGTGTGTGTATTACTGCAAGTACTATGGCTGGTACTGTATGTGTATTACTGCAAGTACTATGGCTAGCATTATGTGCGCTACTGCTGGTACTGTGAGTAGCACCACTACTGCCAGTACTATGGCTGGTACTGTGTGTGCGCTACTGCTGGTACTGTGTGCGCTACTGCCGGTACTATGACTGGTACTGTGTGCGCTACTGCCGGTACTATGGCTGGTACTGTGTGTGTTACTGCTGGTACTGTGTGCGCTACTGCCGGTACTATGACTGGTACTGTGTGCGCTACTGCCGGTACTATGGCTGGTACTGTGTTTGTTACTGCTGGTACTGTGTGCGCTACTGCCGGTACTATGACTGGTACTGTGTGCGCTACTGCCGGTACTATGGCTTGTACTGTGTGTGCTTCTGCTGGTACTGTGTGCGCTACTGCCAGTACTATGGCTCGTACTGTGTGCGCTTCCGCTGGTACTGTGTGTGCTTCTGCTGGTCCTGTGTGTGCTTCTGCTGGTCCTGTGTGTGCTTCTGCTGGTCCTGTGTGTGCTTCTGCTGGTCCTGTGTGTGCTTCTGCTGGTCCTGTGTGTGCTTCTGCTGGTCCTGTGTGTGCTTCTGCTGGTCCTGTGTGTGCTTCTGCTGGTCCTGTGTGTGCTTCTGCTGGTCCTGTGTGTGCTTCTGCTGGTACTGTGTGTGCTTCTGCTGGTACTGTGTGTGCTTCTGCTGGTACTGTGTGTGCTTCTGCTTGTACTGCGTGTGCTTCTGCTGGTACTGTGTGCGCTACTGCCGGTACTGTGTGCGCTACTGCCGGTACTATGGCTCGTACTGTGTGCGCTTCCGCTGGTCCTGTGTGTGCTTCTGCTGGTCCTGTGTGTGCTTCTGCTGGTCCTGTGTGTGCTTCTGCTGGTCCTGTGTGTGCTTCTGCTGGTCCTGTGTGTGCTTCTGCTGGTCCTGTGTGTGCTTCTGCTGGTCCTGTGTGTGCTTCTGCTGGTCCTGTGTGTGCTTCTGCTTGTACTGCGTGTGCTTCTGCTGGTCCTGTGTGTGCTTCTGCTGGTCCTGTGTGTGCTTCTGCTGGTCCTGTGTGTGCTTCTGCTGGTCCTGTGTGTGCTTCTGCTTGTACTGAGTGTGCTTCTGCTGGTACTGTGTGTGCCTAACTCCGCCCCTTCCTCCTGAACTTCCTGCTGCACTGTCACAGGGATTAGAGGAGAAGAAAAAATGGCTGTCTCCTGAGAGAAGTAAACGACCCATAACCTGCCGTGATAAGGAACAAAACAGGAGCAAGAAAGATAAATCCACGACTGTATGTTCAGTCAATTCTTTTATCCTTTGGTTGGATTACTGGTTACTGCGCCTTTAAGAAATGGACATAACAGCAATAAACGCGTATCTTCTGCTTCGGCTCCTTGTAGAGTAACCGAACCCGCCATAAACCGCCACATGGTCCCAGAAATGTGCTGACGGGTGGGAGCCCGTCCCAAAGTGTCCTCATCACAAGAGACGTATGGAGGGAGGACCAAAGACATCAGGTGCAAAGTCAGGACTCATGAATGGTCACACTGTCACCGGAGACTCCATGCTAAGGCTAGCTCCATCAACAGACGCATGAAAACCGCCACTCCGCATCTCATAGGACCGTCTTACAGTGTTGAGGCCAAGATGTCCTTATCTCCTTGTCAACGTAGATGTAGATCCAAACCAGGAACGGAAAAACCGAGACCGAGACGGCCACAAGTAATCTCAATCCACCGACCGCGGCTCTGGAAGGACCAGCAAAAATTATTATACACAGGGGGCAGTATTATAGGAGTTATATTCTTGTACATAGGAGCAGTATTATAGTAGTTATATTCTTGTACATAGGAGCAGTATTATAGTAGTTATATTCTTGTACATAGGAGCAGTATTATAGTAGTTATATTCTTGTACATAAGGAGCAGTATTATAGTAGTTATATTCTTGTACATAGGGAGCAGTATTATAGTAGTTATATTCTTGTACATAGGGAGCAGTATTATAGTAGTTATATTCTTGTACATAGGGAGCAGTATTATAGGAGTTATATTCTTGTACATAGGAGCAGTATTATAGTAGTTATATTCTTGTACATAGGGAGCAGTAATAGAGTAGTTATATTCTTGTACATAGGGAGCAGTATTATAGTAGTTATATTCTTGTACATAGGAGCAGTATTATAGCAGTTATATTCTTGTAGATAGGAGCAGTATTATAGTAGTTATATTCTTGTACATAGGGGGCAGTATTATAGTAGTTATATTCTTGTACTTAGGAGCAGTATTATAGTAGTTATATTCTTGTACATAGGGAGCAGTATTATAGGAGTTATATTCTTGTACATAGGAGCAGTATTATAGTAGTTTTATTCTTGTACATAGGGGGCAGTATTATAGTTTTTATATTCTTGTACATAGGGGCAGTATTATAGTAGTTATATTCTTGTACATAGGAGCAGTATTATAGTAGTTATATTCTTGTACATAGGGGGCAGTATTATAGTTTTTATATTCTTGTACATAGGGGCAGTATTATAGTAGTTATATTCTTGTACATAGGAGCAGTATTATAGTAGTTATATTCTTGTACATAGGGGCAGTATTATAGCAGTTATATTCTTGTACATAGGGACAGTATTATAGTAGTTATATTCTTGTACATAGGGAGCAGTATTATAGGAGTTATATTCTTGTACATAGGAGCAGTATTATAATAGATATATTCTTGCACATAAGGAGCAGTATTATAGGAGTTATATTCTTGTACATAGGAGCAGTATTATAGTAGATATATTCTTGTACATAGGGAGCAGTATTATAGGAGTTATATTCTTGTACATAGGAGCAGTATTATAGTAGTTATATTCTTGTACATAGGGGGCAGTATTATAGTAGTTATATTCTTGTACATAGGGGCAGTATTACAGTAGTTATATTCTTGTACATAGGGGCAGTATTACAGTAGTTATATTCTTGTACATAGGGGGCAGTATTATAGTAGTTATATTCTTGTACATAGGGGGCAGTATTATAGTAGTTATATTCTTGTACATAGGAAGCAGTATTATAGTAGTTATATTCTTGTACATAGGAGCAGTATTATAGTAGTTATATTCTTGTACATAGGGGACAGTATTATAGTACTTATATTCTTGTACATAGGGGGCAGTATTACAGTAGTTATATTCTTGTACATAGGGGCAGTATTACAGTAGTTATATTCTTGTACATAGGGGGCAGTATTATAGTAGTTATATTCTTGTACATAGGGGGCAGTATTATAGTAGTTATATTCTTGTACATAGGAAGCAGTATTATAGTAGTTATATTCTTGTACATAGGGGACAGTATTATAGTAGTTATATTCCTGTACATAGGAGCAGTATTATAGTAGTTATATTCTTGTACATAGGGGCAGTATTATAGTAGTTATATTCTTGCACATAGGGAGCAGTATTATAGTAGTTATATTCTTGTACATAGGGGGCAGTATTATAGTAGTTATATTCTTGTACATAGGAGCAGTATTATAGTAGTTATATTCTTGTACATAGGGGGCAGTATTATAGTAGTTATATTCTTGTACATAGGGGGCAGTATTATAGTAGTTATATTCTTCTACATAGGAGCAGTATTATAGTAGTTATATTCTTGTACATAGGGGGCAGTATTATAGTAGTTATATTCTTGTACATAGGAGCAGTATTATAGCAGTTATATTCTTGTACATAGGAGCAGTATTATAGCAGTTATATTCTTGTACATAGGGGGCAGTATTATAGTAGTTATATTCTTGTATATAGGAGCAGTATTATAGTAGATATATTCTTGTACATAGGGGGCAGTATTATAGTAGTTATATTCTTGTACATAGGAGCAGTATTATAGTAGTTATATTCTTGTACATAGGGGGCAGTATTATAGTAGTTATATTCTTGTATATAGGAGCAGTATTATAGTAGATATATTCTTGTACATAGGGGGCAGTATTATAGTAGTTATATTCTTGTACATAGGAGCAGTATTATAGTAGTTATATTCTTGTACATAGGGGGCAGTATTATAGTAGTTATATTCTTGTACACAGGAGCAGTATTATAGTAGTTATATTCTTGTACATAGGAGCAGTATTATAGTAGTTATATTCTTGTATATAGGGGCAGTATTATAGTAGTTATATTCTTGTACATAGGGAGCAGTATTATAGTAGTTATATTCTTGTACATAGGGGGCAGTATTATAGTAGTTATATTCTTGTACATAGGAGCAGTATTATAGCAGTTATATTCTTGTACATAGGAGCAGTATTATAGTAGTTATATTCTTGTACATAGGGGGCAGTATTATAGTAGTTATATTCTTGTATATAGGAGCAGTATTATAGTAGATATATTCTTGTACATAGGGGGCAGTATTATAGTAGTTATATTCTTGTACATAGGAGCAGTATTATAGTAGTTATATTCTTGTACATAGGGGGCAGTATTATAGTAGTTATATTCTTGTACATAGGAGCAGTATTATAGTAGTTATATTCTTGTACATAGGGGGCAGTATTATAGTAGTTATATTCTTGTACATAGGGGGCAGTATTATAGTAGTTATATTCTTGTACATAGGAGCAGTATTATAGTAGTTATATTCTTGTACATAGGGGGCAGTATTATAGTAGTTATATTCTTGTACATAGGGGGCAGTATTATAGTAGTTATATTCTTGTACATAGGAGCAGTATTATAGTAGTTATATTCTTGTACATAGGAGCAGTATTATAGTAGTTATATTCTTGTACATAGGGAGCAGTATTATAGGAGTTATATTCTTGTACATAGGAGCAGTATTATAGTAGTTTTATTCTTGTACATAGGGGGCAGTATTATAGTAGTTATATTCTTGTATATAGGAGCAGTATTATAGTAGATATATTCTTGTACATAGGGGGCAGTATTATAGTAGTTATATTCTTGTACATAGGAGCAGTATTATAGTAGTTATATTCTTGTACATAGGGGGCAGTATTATAGTAGTTATATTCTTGTATATAGGAGCAGTATTATAGTAGATATATTCTTGTACATAGGGGGCAGTATTATAGTAGTTATATTCTTGTACATAGGAGCAGTATTATAGTAGTTATATTCTTGTACATAGGGGGCAGTATTATAGTAGTTATATTCTTGTACACAGGAGCAGTATTATAGTAGTTATATTCTTGTACATAGGAGCAGTATTATAGTAGTTATATTCTTGTATATAGGGGCAGTATTATAGTAGTTATATTCTTGTACATAGGGAGCAGTATTATAGTAGTTATATTCTTGTACATAGGGGGCAGTATTATAGTAGTTATATTCTTGTACATAGGAGCAGTATTATAGCAGTTATATTCTTGTACATAGGAGCAGTATTATAGTAGTTATATTCTTGTACATAGGGGGCAGTATTATAGTAGTTATATTCTTGTATATAGGAGCAGTATTATAGTAGATATATTCTTGTACATAGGGGGCAGTATTATAGTAGTTATATTCTTGTACATAGGAGCAGTATTATAGTAGTTATATTCTTGTACATAGGGGGCAGTATTATAGTAGTTATATTCTTGTACATAGGAGCAGTATTATAGTAGTTATATTCTTGTACATAGGGGGCAGTATTATAGTAGTTATATTCTTGTACATAGGGGGCAGTATTATAGTAGTTATATTCTTGTACATAGGAGCAGTATTATAGTAGTTATATTCTTGTACATAGGGGGCAGTATTATAGTAGTTATATTCTTGTACATAGGAGCAGTATTATAGTAGTTATATTCTTGTACATAGGGGCAGTATTATAGTAGTTATATTCTTGTACATAGGGGCAGTATTATAGTAGATATATTCTTGTACATAGGGGGCAGTATTATAGTAGTTATATTCTTGTACATAGGAGCAGTATTATAGTAGTTATATTCTTGTACATAGGAGCAGTATTATAGTAGTTATATTCTTGTACATAGGGAGCAGTATTATAGGAGTTATATTCTTGTACATAGGAGCAGTATTATAGTAGTTTTATTCTTGTACATAGGGGGCAGTATTATAGTAGTTATATTCTTGTACATAGGAGCAGTATTATAGTAGTTATATTCTTGTACATAGGGAGCAGTATTACAGGAGTTATATTCTTGTACATAGGAGCAGTATTATAGTAGTTATATTCTTGTACATAGGGGGCAGTATTATAGTAGTTATATTCTTGTACATAGGAGCAGTATTATAGTAGTTATATTCTTGTACATAGGAGCAGTATTATAGCAGTTATATTCTTGTAGATAGGAGCAGTATTAAAGTAGTTATATTCTTGTACATAGGGGGCAGTATTATAGTAGTTATATTCTTGTACATAGGGAGCAGTATTATAGGAGTTATATTCTTGTACATAGGAGCAGTATTATAGTAGTTATATTCTTGTACATAGGGAGCAGTATTATAGGAGTTATATTCTTGTACATAGGAGCAGTATTATAGTAGTTATATTCTTGTACATAGGGAGCAGTATTATAGGAGTTATATTCTTGTACATAGGAGCAGTATTATAGTAGTTATATTCTTGTACATAGGGAGCAGTATTATAGGAGTTATATTCTTGTACATAGGAGCAGTATTATAGTAGTTTTATTCTTGTACATAGGGGGCAGTATTATAGTTTTTATATTCTTGTACATAGGGGCAGTATTATAGTAGTTATATTCTTGTACATAGGAGCAGTATTATAGTAGTTATATTCTTGTACATAGGGGCAGTATTATAGCAGTTATATTCTTGTACATAGGGACAGTATTATAGTAGTTATATTCTTGTACATAGGAGCAGTATTATAGTAGTTATATTCTTGTACATAGGGGCAGTATTATAGCAGTTATATTCTTGTACATAGGGACAGTATTATAGTAGTTATATTCTTGTACATAGGGAGCAATATTATAGGAGTTATATTCTTGTACATAGGAGCAGTATTATAATAGATATATTCTTGTACATAAGGAGCAGTATTATAGGAGTTATATTCTTGTACATAGGAGCAGTATTATAGTAGTTATATTCTTGTACATAGGGGGCAGTATTATAGTAGTCATATTCTTGTATATAGGGGGCAGTATTATAGTAGTTATATTCTTGTACATAGGGGACAGTATTATAGTAGTTATATTCTTGTACATAGGGGGCAGTATTATAGTAGTTATATTCTTGTACACAGGAGCAGTATTATAGTAGTTATATTCTTGTACATAGGAGCAGTATTATAGTAATTATATTCCTGTACATAGGGGCAGTATTATAGTAGTTATATTCTTGTATATAGGGGGCAGTATTATAGTAGTTATATTCTTGTACATAGGGGGCAGTATTATAGTAGTTATATTCTTGTACATAGGAGCAGTATTATAGTATATTCTTGTACATAGGGGCAGTATTATAGTTGTGTTATTCTTCTATATAGGAGCAGTATTATAGTAGTTATATTCCTGTACATAGGAGCAGTATTATAGTAGTTATATTCCTGTACATAGGAGCAGTATTATAGTAGTTATATTCTTGTACATAGGAGCAGTATTATAGTAGTTATATTCTTGTACATAGGGGGCAGTATTATAGTAGTTATATTGTTGTATATAGGGGGCAGTATTATAGTAGTTCTATTCTTGTACATAGGGGGCAGTATTATAGTAGTTATATTCTTGTACATAGGGGGCAGTATTATAGTAGTTATCTTCTTGTACATAGGGGGCAGTATTATAGTAGTTATCTTCTTGTACATAGGAGCAGTATTATAGTAGTTATCTTCTTGTACATAGGAGCAGTATTATAGTAGTTATATTCTTGTACATAGGGGGCAGTATTATAGTAGTTATATTCTTGTACATAGGAGCAGTATTATAGTAGTTATATTCTTGTACATAGGAGCAGTATTATAGTAGTTATATTCTTGTACATAGGGACAGTATTATAGTAGTTATATTCTTGTACATAGGAGCAGTATTATAGTAGTTATATTCTTGTACATAGGGGGCAGTATTATAGCAGTTATATTCTTGTACATAGGGGGCAGTATTATAGTAGTTATATTCTTGTACATAGGAGCAGTATTATAGTATATTCTTGTACATAGGGGCAGTATTATAGTAGTTATATTCTTGTACATAGGGAGCAGTATTATAGTAGTTATATTCTTGTACATAGGAGCAGTATTATAGTATATTCTTGTACATAGGGGCAGTATTATAGTAGTTATATTCTTGTACATAGGAGCAGTATTATAGTAGTTATATTCCTTTACATAGGAGCAGTATTATAGTAGTTATATTCCTGTACATAGGAGCAGTATTATAGTAGTTATATTCTTGTACATAGGAGCAGTATTATAGTAGTTATATTCTTGTACATAGAGGGCAGTATTATAGTAGTTATATTCTTGTACATAGGGGCAGTATTATAGTAGTTATATTCTTGTACATAGGAGCAGTATTATAGTAGTTATATTCCTGTACACAGGGGGCGGTATTATATATTATAGTAGTTATATTCTCGTACATAGGGGCAGTATTATAGTAGTTATATTCTTGTACATAGGAGCAGTATTATAGTAGTTATATTCTTGTACATAGGGGCAGTATTATAGTAGTTATATTCTTGTACATAGGGGGCAGTATTATAGCAGTTATATTCTTGTACATAGGGGGCAGTATTATAGCAGTTATATTCTTGTACATAGGGGGCAGTATTATAGCAGTTATATTCTTGTACATAGGAGCAGTATTATAGTAGTTATATTCTTGTACATAGGGGCAGTATTATAGTAGTTATATTCTTGTACATAGGGGCAGTATTATAGTAGTTATATTCTTGTACATAGGGGCAGTATTATAGTAGTTATATCCCTGTACAAAGGGGGCAGTATTATAGTAGTTATATTCTTGTACATAGGAGCAGTATTATAGTAGTTATATTCCTGTACATAGGGGGCAGTATTATAGTAGTTATATTCTTGTACATAGGAGGCAGTATTATAGTAGTTATATTCTTGTACATAGGAGGCAGTATTATAGTAGTTATATTCTTGTACATAGGGGGCAGTATTATAGTAGTTATATTCTTGTACATAGGAGCAGTATTATAGTAGTTATATTCTTGTACATAGGAGCAGTATTATAGTAGTTATATTCTTGTATATAGGGAGCAGTATTATAGTAGTTATATTCTTGTACATACGAGCAGTATTATAGTAGTTATATTCTTGTACATAGGAACAGTATTATAGTAGTTATATTCTTGTACATAGGGGCAGTATTATAGTAGTTATATTCTTGTACATAGGGGGCAGTATTATAGTAGTTATATTCTTGTACATAGGAGGCAGTATTATAGTAGTTATATTCTTGTACATAGGAGGCAGTATTATAGTAGTTATATTCTTGTACATAGGGGGCAGTATTATAGTAGTTATATTCTTGTACATAGGAGCAGTATTATAGTAGTTATATTCTTGTACATAGGAGCAGTATTATAGTAGTTATATTCTTGTACATAGGGGCAGTATTATAGTAGTTATATTCTTGTACATAGGGGCAGTATTATAGTAGTTATATTCTTGTACATAGGGGCAGAATTATAGTAGTTATATTCTTGTACATAGGGGCAGTATTATAGTAGTTATATTCTTGTACATAGGAGCAGTATTATAGTAGGTATATTCTTGTACATAGGGGGCGCAGTATTATAGTAGTTATATTCCTGTACATAGGAGCAGTATTATAGTAGTTATATTCTTGTATATAGGAGTAGTATTATAGTAGTTATATTCTTGTACATAGGGGGCAGTATTATAGTAGTTATATTCCTGTACATAGGGGCAGTATTATAGTAGTTATATTCTTGTATATAGGGGCAGTATTATAGTAGTTATATTCTTGTACATAGGGGCAGTATTATAGTAGTTATATTGTACACAGGGGGCAGTATTATAGTAGTTATATTCTTCTATATAGGAGCAGTGTTATAGTAGTTATATTCCTGTACATAGGGGGCAGTATTATAGCAGTTATATTCTTGTACATAGGAGCAGTATTATAGTAGTTATATTCCTGTACATAGGAGCAGTATTATAGTAGTTATATTCTTGTACATAGGGGGCAGTATTATAGTAGTTATATTCTTGTATATAGGGGCAGTATTATAGTAGTTATATTCTTGTACATAGGGAGCAGTATTATAGTAGTTATATTTTTGTACATAGGGGGAAGTATTATAGTAGTTATATTCTTGTACATAGGGGCAGTATTATAGTAGTTATATTCTTGTACATAGGGAGCAGTATTATAGTAGTTATATTCTTGTACATAGGGGGCAGTATTATAGTAGTTATATTCTTGTACATAGGAGCAGTATTATAGTAGTTATATTCTTGTACATAGAGGGCAGTATTATAGTAGTTATATTCTTGTACATAGGGGCAGTATTATAGTAGTTATATTCTTGTACATAGGAGCAGTATTATAGTAGTTATATTCCTGTACACAGGGGGCGGTATTATATATTATAGTAGTTATATTCTTGTACATAGGGGCAGTATTATAGTAGTTATATTCTTGTACATAGGGGCAGTATTATAGTAGTTATATTCTTGTACATAGGGGCAGTATTATAGTAGTTATATTCTTGTACATAGGGAGCAGTATTATAGTAATATTCTTGTACATAGGGAGCAGTATTATAGTAGTTATATTCTTGTACATAGGGGGCAGTATTATAGTAGTTATATTCTTGTACACAGGAGCAGTATTATAGTAGTTATATCCTTGTACATAGGAGCAGTATTATAGTAGTTATATTCCTGTACATAGGGGCAGTATTATAGTAGTTATATTCTTGTATATAGGGGGCAGTATTATAGTAGTTATATTCTTGTACATAGGGGGCAGTATTATAGTAGTTATATTCTTGTACATAGGGGCAGTATTATAGTAGTTATATTCTTGTACATAGGAGCAGTATTATAGTAGTTATCTTCTTGTACATAGGAGCAGTATTATAGTAGTTATATTCTTGTATATAGGGGGCAGTATTATAGTAGTTATATTCTTGTACATAGGGGGCAGTATTATAGTAGTTATATTCTTGTATATAGGGGGCAGTATTATAGTAGTTATATTCTTGTACATAGGGGGCAGTATTATAGTAGTTATATTCTTGTATATAGGGGGCAGTATTATAGTAGTTATATTCTTGTACATAGGGGGCAGTATTATAGTAGTTATATTCTTGTACATAGGAGCAGTATTATAGTAGTTATCTTCTTGTACATAGGAGCAGTATTATAGTAGTTATATTCTTGTACATAGGAGCAGTATTATAGTAGTTATATTCTTGTACATAGGGGGCAGTATTATAGTAGTTATATTCTTGTACATAGGGACAGTATTATAGTAGTTATATTCTTGTACATAGGAGCAGTATTATAGTAGTTATATTCTTGTATATAGGGAGCAGTATTATAGTAGTTATATTCTTGTACATAGGAGCAGTATTATAGTATATTCTTGTACATAGGGGCAGTATTATAGTTGTGTTATTCTTCTATATAGGAGCAGTATTATAGTAGTTATATTCCTGTACATAGGAGCAGTATTATAGTAGTTATATTCCTGTACATAGGAGCAGTATTATAGTAGTTATATTCTTGTACATAGGAGCAGTATTATAGTAGTTATATTCTTGTATATAGGGGGCAGTATTATAGTAGTTATATTCTTGTACATAGGGGGCAGTATTATAGTATATTCTTGTACATAGGGGCAGTATTATAGTAGTTATCTTCTTGTACATAGGAGCAGTATTATAGTATATTCTTGTACATAGGGGCAGTATTATAGTAGTTATCTTCTTGTACATAGGAGCAGTATTATAGTAGTTATATTCTTGTATATAGGGAGCAGTATTATAGTAGTTACATTCTTGTACATAGTGAGCAGTATTTTAGTAGTTATATTCTTGTACATAGGAGCAGTATTATAGTAGTTATATTCTTGTACATAGAGGGCAGTATTCTAGTAGTTATATTCTTGTACATAGGAGCAGTATTATAGTAGTTATATTCTTGTACATAGGAGCAGTATTATAGTATATTCTTGTACATAGGGGCAGTATTATAGTAGTTATCTTCTTGTACATAGGGAGCAGTATTATAGTAGTTATATTCTTGTACATAGGGAGCAGTATTTTAGTAGTTATATTTTTGTACATAGGGGGAAGTATTATAGTAGTTATATTGTTGTACATAGGAGCAGTATTATAGTAGTTATATTCTTGTACATAGAGGGCAGTATTATAGTAGTTATATTCTTGTACATAGGGGCAGTATTATAGTAGTTATATTCTTGTACATAGGAGCAGTATTATAGTAGTTATATTCCTGTACACAGGGGGCGGTATTATATATTATAGTAGTTATATTCTTGTACATAGGGGCAGTATTATAGTAGTTATATTCTTGTACATAGGAGCAGTATTATAGTAGTTATATTCTTGTACATAGGGGCAGTATTATAGTAGTTATATTCCTGTACACAGGGGGCGGTATTATATATTATAGTAGTTATATTCTCGTACATAGGGGCAGTATTATAGTAGTTATATTCTTGTACATAGGGGCAGTATTATAGTAGTTATATTCTTGTACATAGGAGCAGTATTATAGTAGTTATATTCCTGTACACAGGGGGCGGTATTATATATTATAGTAGTTATATTCTCGTACATAGGGGCAGTATTATAGTAGTTATATTCTTGTACATAGGAGCAGTATTATAGTAGTTATATTCCTGTACACAGGGGGCGGTATTATATATTATAGTAGTTATATTCTCGTACATAGGGGCAGTATTATAGTAGTTATATTCTTGTACATAGGAGCAGTATTATAGTAGTTATATTCTTGTACATAGGGGCAGTATTATAGTAGTTATATTCTTGTACATAGGAGCAGTATTATAGCAGTTATATTCTTGTACATAGGAGCAGTATTATAGTAGTTATATTCTTGTACATAGGGGCAGTATTATAGTAGTTATATTCTTGTACATAGGGGCAGTATTATAGTAGTTATATTCTTGTACACAGGGGGCGGTATTATATATTATAGCAGTTATATTCTTGCACATAAGGGCGGTATTATTTATTATAGTAGTTATATACTTTTATACAGAGGACATGTCTGATTTGCAGCGGTACCTGGCAGAATTCTTACAGAGGAGCATCCACCCTGCGATGATCACTAATCCTGACAGTTCCCTGGGAGATAATTTGTGAACAGTCAGCGTTGCCTTCATCATGGATGTGACGTGCCGCCATCTTTTTGTGTTGTTCTTACCTCCCTTCCTCCTCATGTAATATGTTTCTTATATTACCGGACAGCAGCAGATAAGAAGCTCCGATCATACAGCCGGCGCCATGTAGTGCGGACAGCGTCCTCCAGATGATGTGACCTATGAGGTGACATATAATGGACGCCGGTGAAGTATAGGATACCGGAGGCGGCGGTGAGCAGGACGCGGTGTTATCCCCGAGGACTCACCCGTTATATCTGGATTTATGCTGAGGAGGAATACCAGGGCGGCGGGGATTACATAGATTACCTGCAGACGACACAGAATGAGGAGAACACCCCAAAAATACCATAAGAAACCCTCAGCTGCTGTACAGCTGGGTGACACAACATGGCCGCCACCGCTCCATATAGGAAGCACCATGGCGATATCTTCTCTACGTACATATAAGAGAGCGACATGGAGAGTGGGGCCGTCAGTCCCCAGAATACTACTGCAATGAGGAGATGGTGGCCGGCCTGATGTAAGCCGCAGGAGCCGACCCCGCAGAACATCGTGCAGAGGCCAAAACTGTGAGGCATCCATTATGCTTCATTTACCCAGAATCTGGGGGTTCAGGACACAGGAAGAGCAGCCATAGTGCCCATACACCTCAGGACAGAGAGTGGTCGGCCGACGACTGCTGCAGCCATGCACATCTCCAGACAAGCCCATGCACATCTCCAGACAAGCCCATGCACATCTCCAGACAAGCCCATGCACATCTCCAGACAAGCCCATGCACATCTCCTGACAAGCCCATGCACATCTCCTGACAAGCCCAGACTCCTCCGTCCCTCCTCCTCCTCCCACCAGACTCCTCCGTCCCTCCTCCTCCTCCCACCAGACTCCTCCGTCCCTCCTCCTCCTCCCACCAGACTCCTCCGTCCCTCCTCCCACCAGACTCCTCCGTCCCTCCTCCCACCAGACTCCTCCGTCCCTCCTCCCACCAGACTCCTCCGTCCCTCCTCCCACCAGACTCCTCCGTCCCTCCTCCCACCAGACTCCTCCGTCCCTCCTCCTCCTCCCACCAGACTCCTCCGTCCCTCCTCCTCCTCCCACCAGACTCCTCCGTCCCTCCTCCTCCTCCCACCAGACTCCTCCGTCCCTCCTCCTCCTCCCACCAGACTCCTCCGTCCCTCCTCCTCCTCCCACCAGACTCCTCCGTCCCTCCTCCTCCTCCCACCAGACTCCTCCGTCCCTCCTCCTCCTCCCACCAGACTCCTCCGTCCCTCCTCCTCCTCCCTCCAGACTCCTCCGTCCCTCCTCCTCCTCCCTCCAGACTCCTCCGTCCCTCCTCCTCCCTCCAGACTCCTCCCTCCAGACTCCTCCCTCCAGACTCCTCCCTCCAGACTCCTCCCTCCAGACTCCTCCCTCCAGACTCCTCCTCCTCCCTCCAGACTCCTCCGTCCCTCCTCCTCCCCCCTCCAGACTCCTCCGTCCCTCCTCCTCCCCCCTCCAGACTCCTCCGTCCCTCCTCCTCCCCCCTCCAGACTCCTCCGTCCCTCCTCCTCCCCCCTCCAGACTCCTCCGTCCCTCCTCCTCCCCCCTCCAGACTCCTCCGTCCCTCCTCCTCCCTCCAGACTCCTCCATCCCTCCTCCTCCCCCCTCCAGACTCCTCCGTCCCTCCTCCTCCTCGCTCCAGACTCCTCCGTCCCTCCTCCTCCTCCCTCCAGACTCCTCCGTCCCTGCTCCTCCTCGCTCCAGACTCCTCCGTCCCTCCAGACTCCTCCCTCCAGACTCCTCCGTCCCTCCTCTTCCGTCCCTCCTCCTCCTCCCTCCAGACTCCTCCGTCCCTCCTCCTCCTCCCTCCAGACTCCTCAGGCCCTCCTCCTCCTCCTCCCACCAGACTCCTCCGTCCCTCCTCCTCCTCCCCCCACCAGACTCCTCCGTCCCTCCTCCTCCTCCCCCCACCAGACTCCTCCGTCCCTCCTCCTCCTCCCACCAGACTCCTCCGTCCCTCCTCCTCCTCCCACCAGACTCCTCTGTCCCTCCTCCTCCTCCCTCCAGACTCCTCCGTCCCTCCAGACTCCCTACAGACTCCTCCTCCGTCCCTCCTCCTCCTCCGTCCCTCCTCCTCCCTCCCGACTCCTCCGTCCCTCCTCCTCCTCCGTCCCTCCTCCTCCCTCCAGACTCCTCCGTCCCTCCAGACTCCTCCGTCCCTCCAGACTCCTCCGTCCCTCCTCCTCCTCCCACCAGACTCCTCCGTCCCTCCTCCTCCTCCCACCAGACTCCTCTGTCCCTCCTCCTCCTCCCTCCAGACTCCTCCGTCCCTCCAGACTCCTCCTCCGTCCCTCCTCCTCCTCCGTCCCTCCTCCTCCCTCCCTCCAGACTCCTCCGTCCCTCCTCCTCCTCCGTCCCTCCTCCGTCCCTCCAGAGTCCTCCGTCCCTCCAGACTCCTCCGTCCCTCCAGACTCCTCCGTCCCTCCTCCTCCTCCCTCCAGACTCCTCCGTCCCTCCTCCTCCCTCCAGACTCCTCCGTCCCTCCTCCTCCCTCCAGACTCCTCCGTCCCTCCTCCTCCCTCCAGACTCCTCCTCCCTCCAGACTCCTCCGTCCCTCCTCCTCCTCCCTCCAGACTCCTCCGTCCCTCCAGACTCCTCCGTCCCTCCAGACTCCTCCGTCCCTCCTCCTCCTCCCTCCAGACTCCTCCGTCCCTCCAGACTCCTCCGTCCCTCCAGACTCCTCCCTCCAGACTCCTCCGTCCCTCCTCCTCCTCCCTCCAGACTCCTCCGTCCCTCCAGACTCCTCCGTCCCTCCTCCTCCTCCCTCCAGACTCCCTCCAGACTCCTCCTCCGTCCCTCCTCCTCCGTCCCTCCTCCTCCCTCCCTCCAGACTCCTCCGTCCCTCCTCCTCCTCCGTCCCTCCTCCGTCCCTCCAGAGTCCTCCGTCCCTCCAGACTCCTCCGTCCCTCCAGACTCCTCCGTCCCTCCTCCTCCTCCCTCCAGACTCCTCCGTCCCTCCTCCTCCCTCCAGACTCCTCCGTCCCTCCTCCTCCCTCCAGACTCCTCCTCCCTCCAGACTCCTCCTCCCTCCAGACTCCTCCGTCCCTCCTCCTCCTCCCTCCAGACTCCTCCGTCCCTCCTCCTCCTCCCTCCAGACTCCTCCGTCCCTCCTCCTCCTCCCTCCAGACTCCTCCGTCCCTCCAGACTCCTCCGTCCCTCCTCCTCCTCCCTCCAGACTCCTCCGTCCCTCCAGACTCCTCCGTCCCTCCAGACTCCTCCGTCCCTCCAGACTCCTCCCTCCAGACTCCTCCGTCCCTCCTCCTCCTCCCTCCAGACTCCTCCGTCCCTCCAGACTCCTCCGTCCCTCCTCCTCCTCCCTCCAGACTCCTCCGTCCCTCCAGACTCCTCCGTCCCTCCTCCCACCAGACTCCTCCGTCCCTCCTCCTCCTCCTCCCACCAGACTCCTCCGTCCCTCCTCCTCCTCCTCCCACCAGACTCCTCCGTCCCTCCTCCTCCTCCTCCCACCAGACTCCTCCGTCCCTCCTCCTCCTCCTCCCACCAGACTCCTCCGTCCCTCCTCCTCCTCCTCCCACCAGACTCCTCCGTCCCTCCTCCTCCTCCCACCAGACTCCTCCGTCACTCCTCCTCCTCCCACCAGACTCCTCCGTCACTCCTCCTCCTCCCACCAGACTCCTCCGTCCCTCCTCCTCCTCCCACCAGACTCCTCCGTCCCTCCTCCTCCTCCCACCAGACTCCTCCGTCCCTCCTCCTCCTCCCACCAGACTCCTCCGTCCCTCCTCCTCCTCCCACCAGACTCCTCCGTCCCTCCTCCTCCTCCCACCAGACTCCTCTGTCCCTCCTCCTCCCTCCCTCCAGACTCCTCCGTCCCTCCTCCTCCCTCCCTCCAGACTCCTCCGTCCCTCCTCCTCCTCCGTCCCTCCTCCTCCCTGCAGACTCCTCCCTCCCTCCAGACTCCTCCCTCCTCCTCCCTCCTCCCTCCCTCCTCCTCCCTCCTCCCTCCCTCCCTCCTCCCTCCTCCTCCCTCCTCCCTCCCTCCCTCCTCCTCCCTCCCTCCTCCTCCTCCTCCTCCTCCTCCTCCCTCCCTCCTCCTCCTCCCTCCAGACTCCTCCTCCTCCCTCCAGACTCCTCCTCCTCCCTCCAGACTCCTCCTCCTCCCTCCAGACTCCTCCTCCTCCCTCCAGACTCCTCCCTCCAGACTCCTCCGTCCCTCCTCCTCCCTCCAGACTCCTCCGTCCCTCCTCCTCCCTCCAGACTCCTCCGTCCCTCCTCCTCCGTCCCTCCTCCTCCTCCGTCCCTCCTCCTCCGTCCCTCCTCCTCCTCCGTCCCTCCTCCTCCGTCCCTCCTCCTCCTCCGTCCCTCCAGACTCCTCCCTCCCTCCAGACTCCTCCCTCCCTCCTCCTCCTCCCTCCAGACTCCTCCTCCTCCCTCCAGACTCCTCCTCCTCCCTCCAGACTCCTCCCTCCCTCCAGACTCCTCCCTCCCTCCTCCTCCTCCCTCCAGACTCCTCCTCCTCCCTCCAGACTCCTCCTCCTCCCTCCAGACTCCTCCTCCTCCCTCCAGACTCCTCCGTCCCTCGTCCTCCCTCCAGACTCCTCCTCCCTCCAGACTCCTCCGTCCCTCCTCCTCCCTCCAGACTCCTCGGTCCCTCCTCCTCCTCCTCCCTCCAGACTCCTCGGTCCCTCCTCCTCCTCCCTCCAGACTCCTCGGTCCCTCCTCCTCCTCCTCCCTCCAGACTCCTCCGTCCCTCCTCCTCCTCCCTCCAGACTCCTCTGTCCCCCTCCCTCCTGTGGAGCAGGAGTTAACCCTTTGTGTCTGTGTGGCAGTGACGGTGTCAGGGGCTCGCACTTCGCTCAGTTACTCACAATCCAGATCTCGGCGTCGGGATCATTGATCTGTAAGAAAACAGAACATGAAAATGGGAGAAAACTGCTTCCAGCATTGTATCAGCATCATTGCATAAATCTTCTGTGCTGCTGGGACCCTGCTCCTTCCACCCTCTGTCACCTCCCATAGATCAGCACACTCCTCTCCTGAAATACTCTGTGCTGCTGGGGAATCTGCTCATCCCACTATGTAATTCTCAGCCTGTGACCTCCCATAGATCAGCACACTCCTCTCCTGAAATACTCTGTGCTGCTGGGGAATCTGCTCCTCCCACTATGTAATTCTCAGCCTGTGACCTCCCATAGATCAGCACACTCCTCTCCTGAAATCCTCTGTGCTGCTGTGCCCCCAGAAGGCGCAGGGTTACACTTACTTGCACATAAGCCGCCAGAGTGAAGAATGCAGCCATGCAGCCATTGCAGAGTCTCCATAGCGCCTGCTGGTACTGGGGGCTGGGGGCCGCTCCCTCCATGCTCTGGGGGTCTCTCTCAGTCCTCTGTGTGGACCCTGGGACACTTCCTGTTGTTGGGAGAGCTCCGCCCACATCTTAACCCTTCCCTGACTGCTTCTTATTTGCTACAATGTATCAGTTTCACAGAATTTCCATGGGCCTCGTGACGTCATCACATTTTAAAATGATGTCATAAAAACTTGGAATTTTTTAATAAAACTTTTTGGAGCTGGAATTTTTCACTTTTTTTTTTTTTGCATCAGGTCACAGAAGCCTGGAAGCAACTGGAACAAACCCTCAGCTGTGCAGGTCCCGCACCTATTCACTGGAGGCGAGCCAGTAGATTAATACAGATGGGTGGCTGATAACAGAGAGCACCAGCTCCCATATAGCCATGCCTAATGTTACACATTTTGCATTGGAGCCCAGGAGCTTCAGGTCTCTGGCCCTGCTGGCACACACTGGTATGGCGGGTAAGGCAGTGCCAGCCCTGAAGGGTGGGGTGTCGTGTGTGGGCGGGATCGTGTGGGGGTGGGCTGTGACAAGGAAGCATTTCCCTGTGTGAACAGATCCTTCTCTGCAATGCAGCCTGCACCCCCTGCTGTCAGGCAACATGCCAGGTAAGAGCAGCCCTTGTGCCCCTGGGCAAGATTAACCCCCACAATGCTGCACACGTCCCCTCCGTATTGCTGTAGCTTTACATGCGAGTCCGTCTCTGCACTATGCAGCGTTACTGTCCATTGAAAGGGTTAATATTTAGTGCCGTGCCACAGGATCTGTCCCGGATCAAGCTGCCGGGGTCCGGGATTAAACTGCCGGGGTCAGGATCATACTGCCGGGGCCGGGATCGAACTGCCGGGGCCGATATCATACTGCCGGGGCCAATATCATACTGCCGGGGCCGGGATCGAACTGCCGGGGCCGATATCATACTGCCGGGGCCAATATCATACTGCCGGGGCCGGGATCAAACTGCCGGGGCCGGGATCAAACTGCCGGGGCCGGGATCAAACTGCCGGGGCCGGGATCAAACTGCCGGGATCGGGATCAAACTGCCCAGATCGGGATCAAACTGCCCAGATCGGGATCAAAACTGCCGGGGCCGGGATCAAAACTGCCGGGGCCGGGATCAAAACTGCCGGGGCCGGGATCAAAACTGCCGGGGCCGGGATCAAACTGCCGGGGCCGGGATCAAACTGCCGGGGTCGGGATCAAACTGCCGGGGTCGGGATCAAACTGCCGGGGTCGGGATCAAACTGCCGTGACCGGGATCAAACTGCCGGGGCCGGGATCAAACTGCCGAGGTCGGGATCAAACTGCCGAGGTCGGGATCAAACTGCCGGGGCCGGGATCAAACTGCCGAGGTCGGGATCAAACTGCCGAGGTCAATATCATACTGCCGGGGCCAATATCATACTGCCGGGGCCGAGATCAAACTGCCGGGGCCGGGATCAAACTTCCGGGGTCGGGATCAAACTTCCGGGGTCGGGATCAAACTGCCCAGATCGGGATCAAACTGCCGTGACCGGGATCAAACTGCCGGGGCCGGGATCAAACTGCCGGGGCCGGGATCAAACTGCCGGGGCCGGGATCAAACTGCCGAGGTCGGGATCAAACTGCCGGGGCCGGGATCAAACTGCCGAGGTCGGGATCAAACTGCCGGGGCCGGGATCAAACTGCCGGGGTCGGGATCAAACTGCCGAGGTCGGGATCAAACTGCCGAGGTCGGGATCAAACTGCCGAGGTCGGGATCGAACTGCCGGGGCCGGGATCGAACTGCCGGGGCCAATATCATACTGCCGGGGCCAATATCATACTGCCGGGGCCGGGATCAAACTGCCGGGGCCGGGATCAAACTGCCGGGGCCGGGATCAAACTTCCGGGGTCGGGATCAAACTGCCGAGGTCGGGATCAAACTGCCCAGGTCGGGATCAAACTGCCCAGATCGGGATCAAACTGCCCAGATCGGGATCAAACTGCCCAGATCGGGATCAAACTGCCGTGACCGGGATCAAACTGCCGGGGCCGGGATCAAATTGCCGAGGTCGGGATCGAACTGCCGGGGCCGGGATCGAACTGCCGAGGTCGGGATCGAACTGCCGGGGACAATATCATACTGCCGGGGCCGGGATCAAACTGCCGGGGCCGGGATCAAACTGCCGGGGCCGGGATCAAACTTCCGGGGCCTGGATCAAACTGCCGGGGCCGGGATCAAACTGCCGGGGCCGGGATCAAACTGCCGGGGCCGGGATCAAACTGCCGGGGCCGGGATCAAACTGCCGGGGCCGGGATCAAACTGCCGAGGTCGGGATCAAACTGCCGGGGCCGGGATCAAACTGCCGGGGCCGGGATCAAACTGCCGGGGCCGGGATCAAACTGCCGGGGCCGGGATCAAACTGCCGGGGCCGGGATCAAACTGCCGGGGCCGGGATCAAACTGCCGGGGCCGGGATCAAACTGCCGGGGCCGGGATCAAACTGCCGAGGCCGGGATCAAACTGCCGAGGCCGGGATCAAACTGCCGAGGCCGGGATCAAACTGCCGGGGTCGGGATCAAACTGCCGGGGTCGGGATCAAACTGCCGGGGTCGGGATCAAACTGCCGGGGTCGGGATCAAACTGCCGAGGTCGGGATCAAACTGCCGAGGTCGGGATCAAACTGCCGGGGCCGGGATCAAACTGCCGGGGCCGGGATCAAACTGCCGGGGCCGGGATCAAACTGCCGAGGTTGGGATCAAACTGCCGGGGCCGGGATCAAACGGCCGGGATCAAACTGCCGAGGTCGGGATCAAACTGCCGAGGTCGGGATCAAACTGCCGAGGTCGGGATCAAACGGCCGGGATCAAACTGCCGAGGTCGGGATCAAACTGCCGAGGTCGGGATCAAACTGCCGAGGTCGGGATCAAACTGCCGGGGCCGGGATCAAACTGCCAAGGTCGGGATCAAACTGCCGGGGCCGGGATCAAACTGCCGGGGCCGGGATCAAACTGCCGGGGCCGGGATCAAACTGCCGAGGTCGGGATCAAACTGCCGAGGCAGGGATCAAACTGCCGAGGTCGGGATCAAACTGCCGGGGCCGGGATCAAACTGCCGAGGTCGGGATCAAACTGCCGGGGTCGGGATCAAACTGCCGGGGTCGGGATCAAACTGCCGGGGTCGGGATCAAACTGCCGTGACCGGGATCAAACTGCCGGGGCCGGGATCAAACTGCCGGGGCCGGGATCAAACTGCCGAGGTCGGGATCAAACTGCCGAGGTCAATATCATACTGCCGGGGCCAATATCATACTGCCGGGGCCGAGATCAAACTGCCGGGGCCGGGATCAAACTTCCGGGGTCGGGATCAAACTTCCGGGGTCGGGATCAAACTGCCCAGATCGGGATCAAACTGCCGTGACCGGGATCAAACTGCCGGGGCCGGGATCAAACTGCCGGGGCCGGGATCAAACTGCCGGGGCCGGGATCAAACTGCCGAGGTCGGGATCAAACTGCCGGGGCCGGGATCAAACTGCCGAGGTCGGGATCAAACTGCCGGGGCCGGGATCAAACTGCCGGGGTCGGGATCAAACTGCCGAGGTCGGGATCAAACTGCCGAGGTCGGGATCGAACTGCCGAGGTCGGGATCGAACTGCCGGGGCCGGGATCGAACTGCCGGGGCCAATATCATACTGCCGGGGCCAATATCATACTGCCGGGGCCGGGATCAAACTGCCGGGGCCGGGATCAAACTGCCGGGGCCGGGATCAAACTGCCGGGGCCGGGATCAAACTTCCGGGGTCGGGATCAAACGGCCGGGATCAAACTGCCGAGGTCGGGATCAAACTGCCGAGGTCGGGATCAAACTGCCGAGGTCGGGATCAAACGGCCGGGATCAAACTGCCGAGGTCGGGATCAAACTGCCGAGGTCGGGATCAAACTGCCGAGGTCGGGATCAAACTGCCGGGGCCGGGATCAAACTGCCAAGGTCGGGATCAAACTGCCGGGGCCGGGATCAAACTGCCGGGGCCGGGATCAAACTGCCGAGGTCGGGATCAAACTGCCGAGGCAGGGATCAAACTGCCGAGGCAGGGATCAAACTGCCGGGGCCGGGATCAAACTGCCGAGGTCGGGATCAAACTGCCGAGGTCGGGATCAAACTGCCGAGGTCGGGATCAAACTGCCGGGGCCGGGATCAAACTGCCGAGGCAGGAATCAAACTGCTGGAATGCTGGAATATGAGAATGGTGGGCAGGTGGGTGACTACTGGCATGTGACATGGTGGGCACGTGGGTAGCTGCTGGCATGTGACAATGGTGGGCATGTAGGTGACTGCTGGCATGTGACATGGTGTGCACGTGGGTGACTGCTGGCATGTGACATGGTGGGCAGTTGGGTGACTGCTGGCGTGTGACATGGTGGGCAAGTGGGTGACTGCTGGAATATGAGAATGGTGGACACGTGGGTGACTGCTGGAATGTGAGAATGGTGGGAACGTGGGTGACTGCTGGCATGTGAGAATGGTGGGCAGGTGGGTGACTGCTGGCATGTGACATGGTGGGCACATGGGTGACTGCTGGCATGTGACAATGGTGGGCCCGTGGGTGACTACTGGCATGTGACGTGGGCACGTGGGTGACTGCTGGCATGTGACATGGTGGGCACGTGGGTGACTGCTGGCATGTGACAATGGTGGGCACGTGGGTGACTGCTGGCATGTCATATGGTGGGCAGGTGGGTGACTGCTGGCATGTGACATGGTGGGCAGGTGGGTGACTGCTGGCATGTGACATGGTGGGTGACTACTGGCATGTGACATGGTGGGCATGTGGGTGACTGTTGGCATGTGACAATGGTGGGCACGTGGGTGACTGCTGGCATGTGAGAATGGTGGGTAGGTGGGTGACTGCTGGCATGTGACATGGTGGGCAGGTGGGTGACTGCTGGCATGCGACATGGTGGGCACACGGGTGACTGTGGGCAGTAATATGTGACAGTGTGGGAGCCCTGACACTGATTTGGCAGCTGGACCCAGCATCTAGCTGATGGCATAGGGACTAATGAGAATCCACACGTGCCATCGAGCGTTGCGATGAGTTTGGGTCTCACCCACCAGTGGGTCCTATCATCATAGAACGTCAGTCATCGATCCATTTAGTTGAATAATGATTGAAGCCTCTCTGAATATTGTATTTCAGGAGCTGAGACCCCCGTGGATGAAGACATGGAGGACCCCTTGTTTACATTTGGCGTCATAGCTGACATCCAGTACGCCGACATAGATGATGGCTACAACTACGTCAAGACCAGGATGAGATACTACAGGAATAGTCTATGGTTGCTTCAAGGAGCCATGCGAGAGTGGGCCTCCGAGACCGTCACCCCTCAGTTCATCCTCCAGCTTGGGGACCTCATCGATGGCTACAATGTCACGCACAAGTCCTCAGAGACATCACTGAAGAAAGTCCTGATGGAGATTGAAAATCTGAAGATCCCCGTCCATCATATCTGGGGGAACCATGAGTTCTACAACTTCAGCAGGCAGCAGTTAATGGAATCTATTTTGAACAGCTCCAGACTCCCCGGGACATCAACAAGGTTTACTGCAGATGGTGGAGACTCCATGGACTCGTTTTACGCCTATCACTTCAGTCCTTACCCCAAGTTTCGACTCCTTTTAATTGATTCTTATGACTTTAGCGTGATTGGAAGAGATCCATCCAGTGACAAGCACGTCAAGTCCTTGAAGTTCCTGAGACAGAAGAATCCGAATGAGGATAAGAACAGTCCAAAAGGTATCAGAGGGAAACATCATGTGGGGGACATACCATAACTGGCATTCCTCAAGGTGCCCCCATACATCTTCAATAGCTGTTGACCCTGTCGTCTCAGCCCTCATACACATGCACACTCTGTTTAGCTGAATGAGGAGAGTAGAATAAGTCAATTTCACCAACGTCCAACGGCATCTTATCTTCCCTATGAGCAAAAGGATCACGTGTAGAAATTTAGCATGACCAGGTCTTTCGACAGTCAAGAGGCTACCAAAGACTTGGCCCAAGTTACGAGGTTAAACTAACTTTGCCCTAATGTGAATGAGCACCTTAAAGGGGTATTCCAGTTTAGAAAGCTATTAATGATCATCAACCCTCACAGATCACTAGCATAGACTGGATTACCCCTTTAAAACCTCACCTGGAGGCATCAAAGTCAACTTCTGAGGAACATCATCTTCTGAGGAACGTCAACTACTGTGGAACGTCAACTACTGAGGAACGTCAACTACTGAGGAACGTCAACTACTGAGGAACGTCAACTGCCGAGGAACGTCAACTGCCGAGGAACGTCAACTGCCGAGGAACGTCAACTGCCGAGGAACGTCAACTACCGAGGAACGTCAACTAGCGAAGAACGTCAACTACTGCGGAACGTCAACTACCGCGGAACGTCAACTACCGCGGAACGTCAACTACCGAGGAACGTCAACTACCGAGGAACGTCAACTACCGAGGAACGTCAACTACCGAGGAACGTCAACTACCGAGGAACAGCTACACGGTTGTAACACAACTTTTGGGTCTTGTCTTAAATATTTGAGCCTAATGTCAGAAATGGGCAGGGCTGTGACAACTTCTCAGTATTTTTCGTGGAGGTGTCATTGCCATTACTTTTGATATTTTTTTTTGCGTTTTAGATCTTGCCGAAACTCGGTTTGTCCAGTTTAATGGCGGGATCAGCGTCTCTCAGCTCGGCTGGATTACTGAGGTTCTCGAAGAATCAGATAAAAACAATGAAAAAGTGATAGTGGCAGGTAGGTCACCTTCTGTGGAGACATTACATGTGTGTCTGTGTGATGCCTCCAGAGGGTGTTGTGTTACATGAGCTCGTTGCCATCTGGTGACCTGTCCTCTGTTGGCTTGTTGACTTTGATCTGATGGACTTCTTATAATGCTCATGGTATAACAAATGTCTTCTCCTATACAGGTCACCTCCCAGTCCACCCCAGCTCCACAGACCCAGTATGTCTGACCTGGAACTATCTGGAGGTCCTAGACCTTCTACAGTCTCACCCCTGTGTGGTGGCCTATTTTGCTGGGCACGATCACGATGGTGGATACTACCAGGACCAGTGCGGAATCCACCACTTAACCTTTAATGGCATCATCGAAACCCCCCCTGACAGCCAGGCTTTTGGCACCATGTATATATATGAGGACAGGATGGTCCTGAGGGGCCGCGGCCTCATCCCCGACAGAACGCTGCTCTACCGGAAAAGTTAGTGGACGAGGGAAGAACCTGGTGACAACCCGCCTGGAAGATGGAGGAACATACAGATCACATGATGAACTATAGTGATGGCGAGACCTTGAAATCTTCGATCTGATGATTTATTATCGAAAAAGCCACTTTTTCCTTATTATGTAAATGTGTTGTTAAGATCTACGAGCCGGACATAGATCTCCCCAAGAATCTGCCTCTAGAGCTTATTTTCTGTGAACAGCGGCATTACTATTGTGAGTCATGTAGATCAGGAGAGCAGACTGTCAGTCATTACATGTCTCACACTGGTAACGCCCCCTTTTATCAAATAAGCCCTGGAAGCAGATTCTCTGAGAGATCTATGTCCGGCCCATAGATCTTAACAGCTCATTTACATATTAAGAAAAATGTGGATTTCTGCGGCATTAAACATCAGATCGGAGATATCAAGGTGTCATTTTATTCACCTTTCTACGACCTACATGTTCATATAGAAGAGGAAGGAGGAGAAGAAGATCCCACTGACAGATCCCCTCCATAGAAGAAATATATATATACATATATGAAAACTATATACTGCTCACACGTGTCACACGAAGATGTGTAATATAAAGAGTAAGAGATAATATATCTCCAAATATAACACCTAGCAAGTTGTCATTCTTACCTACAGGGGGCAGTATTATAGCAGTTATATTCTTGTACATAGGGGGCAGTATTATAGTAGTTATATTCTTGTACATAGGGGGCAGTATTATAGCAGTTATATTCTTGTACATATGGGCAGTATTATAGCAGTTATATTCTTGTACATAGGGGGCAGTATTATAGTAGTTATATTCTTGTACATAGGGGGCAGTATTATAGCAGTTATATTCTTGTACATAGGGGGCAGTATTATAGTAGTTATATTCTTGTACATAGGGGGCAGTATTATAGTAGTTATATTCTTGTACATAGGGGGCAGTATTATAGTAGTTATATTCTTGTACATAGGGGGCAGTATTATAGCAGTTATATTCTTGTACATAGGGGGCAGTATTATAGTAGTTATATTCTTGTACATAGGGGCAGTATTATAGCAGTTATATTCTTGTACATAGGGGGCAGTATTATAGCAGTTATATTCTTGTACATAGGAGCAGTATTATAGTAGTTATATTCTTGTACATAGGAGCAGTATTATAGTAGTTATATTCTTGTACATCGGAGCAGTATTATAGTAGTTATATTCCTGTACATAGGAGCAGTATTATAGTAGTTATATTCTTGTACATAGGGGGCAGTATTATAGTAGTTATATTCTTGTACATAGGGGTAGTATTATAGTAGTTATATTCTTGTACATAGGGGTAGTATTATAGTAGTTATATTCTTGTACATAGGGGCAGTATTATAGTAGTTATATTCTTGTACATAGGGGCAGTATTATAGTAGTTATATTCTTGTACGTAGTAGCAGTATTATAGTAGTTATATTCTTGTACGTAGGAGCAGTATTATAGTAGTTATATTCTTGTACATAGGAGCAGTATTATAGTAGTTATATTCTTGTACATAGGGGGCAGTATTATAGTAGTTATATTCTTGTACATAGGGGGCAGTATTATAGTAGTTATATTCTTGTACATAGGAGCAGTATTATAGTAGTTATATTCTTGTACATAGGAGCAGTATTATAGTAGTTATATTCTTGTACATAGGGGGCAGTATTATAGTAGTTATATTCTTGTACATAGGGGGCAGTATTATAGTAGTTATATTCTTGTACATAGGAGCAGTATTATAGTAGTTATATTCTTGTACATAGGGGCAGTATTATAGTAGTTATATTCTTGTACATAGGGGCAGTATTATAGTAGTTATATTCTTGTACATAGGGGCAGTATTATAGTAGTTATATTCTGGTACATAGGAGCAGTATTATAG
Source organism: Phyllobates terribilis (assembly GCF_046119375.1). Taxonomy (NCBI): domain Eukaryota; kingdom Metazoa; phylum Chordata; class Amphibia; order Anura; family Dendrobatidae; genus Phyllobates; species Phyllobates terribilis. Next base: position 284,990 of record NW_027363521.1, on the reverse strand, counting down.
TAGTTATATTCTTGTACATAGGAGCAGTATTATAGTAGTTATATTCTGGTACATAGGGGCAGTATTATAGTAGTTATATTCTTGTACATAGGAGCAGTATTATAGTAGTTATATTCTTGTACATAGGAGCAGTATTATAGTAGTTATATTCTTGTACATAGGGGCAGTATTATAGTAGTTATATTCTTGTACATAGGAGCAGTATTATAGTAGTTATATTCTTGTACATAGGGGCAGTATTATAGTAGTTATATTCTTGTACATAGGAGCAGTATTATAGTAGTTATATTCTGGTACATAGGGGCAGTATTATAGTAGTTATATTCTTGTACATAGGGGCAGTATTATAGTAGTTATATTCTTGTACATAGGAGCAGTATTATAGTAGTTATATTCTTGTACATAGGTGGCAGTATTATAGTAGTTATATTCTTGTACATAGGAGCAGTATTATAGTAGTTATATTCTTGTACATAGGAGCAGTATTATAGTAGTTATATTCTTGTACATAGGAGCAGTATTATAGTAGTTATATTCTTGTACATAGGGGGCAGTATTATAGTAGTTATATTCTTGTACATAGGGGCAGTATTATAGTAGTTATATTCTTGTACATAGGAGCAGTATTATAGTAGTTATATTCTTGTACATAGGAGCAGTATTATAGTAGTTATATTCTTGTACATAGGGGGCAGTATTATAGTAGTTATATTCTTGTACATAGGGGGCAGTATTATAGTAGTTATATTCTTGTACATAGGGGCAATTTTTATTATAAAAACCAAACAAATACAATTAAAAATTAACAAAATTCCTGCAATAATACAAAACTAGATTCACTTGAATTGTACATACATTCGTTACATCTCTAGATTATACACATAAAGTCAATATAAAGAGTCCACACCTGTGGTTGGAAAAATGAAAAATAAACACTTTGTAAAAGAAACCATCATATTTCAGCACAGTTACACGTCCTTCCATAACTTTACACTTTTCTGACTCCTCCTGATTTCTCATGATTTTATCTGGGCTCGGACAATATCTGGGTGACAGCTCATAGATCTGAGTCGGAGTCATCCTGTCCACCACCGGTCTCCATACCAGTCTCTACCTGAGTGCCCACAGGTAAGGGCTTCCGCTTTGGCGGGGGACAGTCCTCTACATCCCTATCACACTCTGTGTCTATTTTTTTAAGTTCATCCTCAAAATCCCCGTTAGACAGAACATCAAACCTATTAGACACGACCATTACTCCTGCAGAACTCTGGACCTTCCTCCTGGCACTCTGGCCAGTGTCGCGCTCCTCCTCAGGTTTACGGGAAGTCTTGTCCTTTTTCTTCCTTTTACTCTGATTCTGGCTATTTCCTTCAGATACAGATGGTAATACTGAAGTAGCGCCTTCCTGTGACTGCTGCTCCTGAGGGACGACCTCCATGCTCCCCTGTGCCCCCTCTGAGCACGGCTGCTCTGGTGGTACCTGAGTGAACCCCTGGTGGACCTCTGACAATAAAGCCTCCTCCTCTTCCAGAACCTCTGCCCCCGCCACCAAATCCTCATCAGGAAAGTCCTTACAGATGTTGTGCCAGGCGTCTGGACAGTCCCGGTGAGGGTGGCCGATCTTACCACAGAGGTTGCACCTGATGTTCTGACAGTCTGCAGCTACATGGCCGACTTCCCCGCACAGGCTGCACTTCACCACTGTACAGGTATTCGCCAGGTGACCCGCCTTGCCACATTTGAAGCACTTTCGGGGCTGGCCGGGGTAGAAACATACACCCTTCTCCCTCCCAATAAAGAAGGAGTTGGGTAGGTGGGCAGTGATGTTATTACACTGGCGCAGCTTCACCAGGACCTTCCACCCACCCGTCCAGATACCATCGTTATCTCTGCTTCTGGTGAGGTCAGAGACGAGGTCGCAATGCCTCCGGAGCCACACCACAATGTCCTGCGGGGGAACAGACTCATTCCAGAAGATGACATTAACCGTAACCGTATCTGGCTTAGAGATGGGAATAAAGCTGAACTTACTCCAGCCCTCAGCGTCTCTGAACTTGGGGAAATTGGCCCAGAATCTGTCCAGATCAGACATGAGCTTAAAGCTGACATCATAGCCCTGCCTGTCTGGTAGATTAATTACCGCCCAGATGTTAACTGGCGCAAACCCCATCTGGTGGCACAGGAGCTCCCTGACCACAAACCTCCTGTCCGGCAGATCTTCCTTGGCACCTCTGTGCCTGAAACGCACGACGTTCCTCCGTTTAAACGCCTGGCCGGTATAATTAGCGCCAGAGGTAAAGGACGGAGCACCACGGCTCCAGGCATTACTGGGGGGAACTTGCGGGGTCACACTGGGCTGACTGACAGGGTGAGGGTCTGCTGCAGGGGGACCTTGTGTGCTTGGAATCAAAGGAGGAAAATCACAGACATTATCATGCACATTGTTATCATCAACATCAATGTCATTATCAGACTGCGCCATGTCCACCACAGATTCTGTGCTCCCTCCAGCCCCCGACCCCACAGATACAGTATGATTATCCCCAGCATGAGAGTCCTGCTGGGCACCACCAGAAACTAATGACACATGTCCACTGTCCGGCTGCTGTGCTGGGCATCCTGGGACTTGTGGTACCACCGTTGTACCCTGCACTCCATGCTCCTGCTTGGGACCTACCACAGGCTGTTGCGGCTCCTGGTGCAGTCCCTTTTGGAACAAGAAGCTTGCGGGTTGCAGCACTGGCCGCACCGGCTTCTGGGGCCCACCTGGGACAATGTCTGACTGCGAATCAGCAGAGTACGGCAGATTGAACATAAACGGTTTCTGGTTCCTGTAAGTCTCTGCCAGGGGCCCCATCCTCTCAAACACACAGTCTATGTCCTTCACCACATTTGCCAGCTCTATCCCCATTGAGTTCAGCTTCCGGTCATACACAGTGTGATCCCCGGGATCCTCAGCCTTTACTTTATATGCACAGTCTATTGATACCTGTATTAGCTGCTTCTGCTGCTGTAACACACGCAACCTCTCCACCAGTCCTGGGATGTCCTCTGCAATCTGTGGCCCAGGTGCACATGGAGTCTCCTGGGATCCTGCCTTCAGCGAGCTCTCTGGCTGCTTGGACTTAGATGTCTCCTTGGGTTTTACCACCGCTGGTTTCGTGGCTCCAGGCTCCACAGCACTATTACTGCTGCCACCTGACTGCGACCTCGTGCGTCCAGAGCCCGCCATGCTGGTCACCACGTGCTTCTGCTGCAGGTTCTCCTGGAGGGTCTGTCTCTCCAGAGATGTCCTCCTCTGCCGGCTTGGAGTGAGCTGCACACCTGAGGCTGGTGATGGGATCTGCCTCACCTCCTGGCCAACAAGCTGCTTTCCTCCATTCAGCTTCCCAGCAGTAGATTCCTTCTGGATCTTTCCTAATTGCACTTCACTCTGCTTGCCTTGGCTGGCCGACTGCTTTACTGCGACCTTCTTACATACGACCACGGCTTTTCCTTCTTCCTTTACTTTACTCACTTTCAAAACTCCATCTTTCTTGTTGCTGCTGTTACTTCCATTCGGAGCTTTCTTCTCCTCAGAAGTCACTTTGGGATTTGCATCCACATTAGAAAGAGCTTGGGAGTTTCCTCCCAGTGTAGGCCTGGAAGCCTGGGCCTTGCTTGGAGAGCTTACCCGCCCAGGGAGGCCCCTCCCCGGGCTTGCTCCAGACATCAGGAGAACCACTGACACACGTCCTCACAGCTAGGAGGCAGTATTATAGTAGTTATATTCTTGTACATAGGGGCAGTATTATAGTAGTTATATTCTTGTACATAGGAGCAGTATTATAGTAGTTATATTCTTGTACATAGGGAGCAGTATTATAGTAGTTATATTCTTGTACATAGGAGCAGTATTATAGTAGTTATATTCTTGTATATAGGTGGCAGTATTATAGTAGTTATATTCTTGTACATAGGGGCAGTATTATAGTAGTTATATTCTTGTACATAGGAGCAGTATTATAGTAGTTATATTCTTGTACATAAGGGCAGTATTATAGCAGTTATATTCTTGTACATAGGGGCAGTATTATAGTAGTTATATTCTTGTACATAGGGAGCAGTATTATAGTAGTTATATTCTTGTACATAGGGGCAGTATTATAGTAGTTATATTCTTGTACATAGGAGCAGTATTATAGTAGTTATATTCTTGTACATAGGGGGCAGTATTATAGTAGTTATATTCTTGTACATAGGGGGCAGTATTATAGTAGTTATATTCTTGTACATAGGAGCAGTATTATAGTAGTTATATTCTTGTACATAGGGGCAGTATTATAGCAGTTATATTCTTATACATAGGGAGCAGTATTATACTAGTTATATTCTTGTACATAGGAGCAGTATTATAGTAGTTATATTCTTGTACATATGGGCAGTATTATAGTAGTTATATTCTTGTACATATGGGCAGTATTATAGCAGTTATATTCTTGTGCATAGGGTCAGTAATATAGTAGTTATATTCTTGTACATAGGGGGCAGTATTATAGTAGTTATATTCTTGTACATAGAAGCAGTATTATAGTAGTTATATTCTTGTACATAGGGGGCAGTATTATAGTAGTTATATTCTTGTACATAGGAGCAGTATTATAGTAGTTATATTCTTGTATATAGGGGGCAGTATTATAGTAGTTATATTCTTGTACATAGGGGCAGTATTATAGTAGTTATATTCTTGTACATAGGAGCAGTATTATAGTAGTTATATTCTTGTACATAGGGGCAGTATTATAGCAGTTATATTCTTGTACATAGGGGCAGTATTATAGTAGTTATATTCTTGTACATAGGGAGCAGTATTATAGTAGTTATATTCTTGTACATAGGGGCAGTATTATTGTAGTTATATTCTTGTACATAGGAGCAGTATTATAGTAGTTATATTCCTGTACATAGGGGGCAGTATTATAGTATTTATATTCTTGTACATAGGGGGCAGTATTATAGTAATTATATTTTTGTATATAGGGGCAGTATTATAGTAGTTATACTCTTGTACATAGGGAGCAGTATTATAGTAGTTATATTCTTGTACATAGGGGGCAGTATTATAGTAGTTATATTCTTGTACATAGGGCCAGTATTATAGCAGTTATATTCTTGTACATAGGGGGCAGTATTATAGTAATTATATTTTTGTATATAGGGGCAGTATTATAGTAGTTATATTCTTGTACATAGGGAGCAGTATTATAGTAGTTATATTCTTGTACATAGGGCCAGTATTATAGCAGTTATATTCTTGTACATAGGGGGCAGTATTCTAGTAGTTATATTCTAGTACATAGGAGGCAGTATTATAGTAGTTATATTCTTGTACATAGGGGGCAGTATTATAGTAGTTATATTCTTGTACATAGGGGCAGTATTATAGTAATTATATTCTTGTACATAGGGCCAGTATTATAGCAGTTATATTCTTATACATAGGGAGCAGTATTATAGTAGTTATATTCTTGTACATATGGGCAGTATTATAGTAGTTATATTCTTGTACATATGGGCAGTATTATAGCAGTTATATTCTTGTGCATAGGGTCAGTAATATAGTAGTTATATTCTTGTACATAGGGGGCAGTATTATAGTAGTTATATTCTTGTACATAGAAGCAGTATTATAGTAGTTATATTCTTGTACATAGGGGGCAGTATTATAGTAGTTATATTCTTGTACATAGGAGCAGTATTATAGTAGTTATATTCTTGTATATAGGGGGCAGTATTATAGTAGTTATATTCTTGTACATAGGGGCAGTATTATAGTAGTTATATTCTTGTACATAGGAGCAGTATTATAGTAGTTATATTCTTGTACATAGGGGCAGTATTATAGCAGTTATATTCTTGTACATAGGGGCAGTATTATAGTAGTTATATTCTTGTACATAGGGAGCAGTATTATAGTAGTTATATTCTTGTACATAGGGGCAGTATTATAGTAGTTATATTCTTGTACATAGGAGCAGTATTATAATAGTTATATTCTTGTACATAGGGAGCAGTATTATAGTAGTTATATTCTTGTACATAGGGAGCAGTATTATAGTAGTTATATTCTTGTACATAGGAGCAGTATTATAGTAGTTATATTCTTGTACATAGGGGGCAGTATTATAGTAGTTATATTCTTGTACATAGAAGCAGTATTATAGTAGTTATATTCTTGTACATAGGGGCAGTATTATAGTAGTTATTTTCTTGTACATAGGAGCAGTATTATAGTAGTTATATTCTTGTACATAGAAGCAGTATTATAGTAGTTATATTCTTGTACATAGGAGCAGTATTATAGTAGTTATATTCTTGTACATAGGAGCAGTATTATAGTAGTTATGTTCTTGTACATAGGAGCAGTATTATAGTAGTAATATTCTTGTATATAGAAGCAGTATTATAATAGTTATATTCTTGTACATAGGGGCAGTATTATAGTAGTTATATTCTTGTACATAGGGGGCAGTATTATAGTAGTTATATTCTTGTACATAGAAGCAGTATTATAGTAGTTATATTCTTGTACATAGGAGCAGTATTATAGTAGTTATATTCTTGTACATAGGAGCAGTATTATAGTAGTTATATTCTTGTACATAGGAGCAGTATTATAGTAGTTATGTTCTTGTACATAGGAGCAGTATTATAGTAGTAATATTCTTGTATATAGAAGCAGTATTATAATAGTTATATTCTTGTACATAGGGAGCAGTATTCTAGTAGTTATATTCTTGTACATAGGGGCAGTATTATAGTAGTTATATTCTTGTACATAGGGGCAGTATTATAGCAGTTATATTCTTGTACATAGGGGCAGTATTATAGCAGTTATATTCTTGTACATAGAAGCAGTATTATAGTAGTTATATTCTTGTACATAGGGGGCAGTATTATAGTAGTTATATTCTTGTACATAGGGGCAGTATTATAGTAGTTATATTCCTGTACATAGGGGGCAGTATTATAGTAGTTATATCCTTGTACATAGAGGCAGTATTATAGTAGTTATATTCTTGTACATAGGGGGCAGTATTATAGTAGTTATATTCTTGTACATAGGGGCAGTATTATAGTAGTTATATTCTTGTACATAGGAGCAGTATTATAATAGTTATATTCTTGTACATAGTGAGCAGTATTATAGTAGTTATATTCTTGTACATAGGGATCAGTATTATAGTAGTTATATTCTTGTACATAGGGGGCAGTATTATAGTAGTTATATTCTTGTACATAGAAGCAGTATTATAGTAGTTATATTCTTGTACATAGGGGGCAGTAGTATAGTAGTTATATTCTTGTACATAGGAGCAGTATTATAGTAGTTATATTCTTGTACATAGGAGCAGTATTATAGTAGTTATATTCTTGTACATAGGAGCAGTATTATAGTAGTTATATTCTTGTATATAGGAAGCAGTATTATAGTAGTTATATTCTTGTACATAGGGGCAGTATTATAGCAGTTATATTCTTGTACATAGGGGCAGTATTATAGTAGTTATATTCTTGCACATAGGAGCAGTATTATAGTAGTTATATTCTTGTACATAGGGGGCAGTATTATAGTAGTAATATTCTTGTACATAGGAGCAGTATTATAGTAGTTATATTCTTGTACATAGGGAGCAGTATTATAGTAGTTATATTCTTGTACATAGGGTCAGTATTATAGTAGTTATATTCTTGTACATAGGATCAGTATTATAGTAGTTATATTCTTGTACATAGGGGCAGTATTATAGCAGTTATATTCTTGTACATAGGGGCAGTATTATAGTAGTTATATTCTGTACATAGGGGGCAATATTATAGTAGTTATATTCTTGTACATAGGATCAGTATTATAGTAGTTATATTCTTGTACATAGGGGCAGTATTATAGCAGTTATATTCTTGTACATAGGGGCAGTATTATAGTAGTTATATTCTGTACATAGGGGCAGTATTATAGTAGTTATATTCTTGTACATAGGAGCAGTATTATAGTAGTTATAGTCTTGTATATAGGAAGCAGTATTATAGTAGTTATATTCTTGTACATAGGGAGCAGTATTATAGTAGTTATATTCTTGTACATAGGGAGCAGTATTATAGTAGTTATATTCTTGTACATAGGAGCAGTATTATAGTAGTTATAGTCTTGTATATAGGAAGCAGTATTATAGTAGTTATATTCTTGTACATAGGAGCAGTATTATAATAGTTATAGTCTTGTACATAGGGGGCAGTATTATAGTAGTTATATTCTTGTACATAGGGGCAGTATTATAGCAGTTATATTCTTGTACATAGGGGCAGTATTATAGCAGTTATATTCTTGTACATAGGGGCAGTATTATAGTAGTTATATTCTTGTACATAGGAGCAGTATTATAGTAGTTATATTCTTGTACATAGAAGCAGTATTATAGTAGTTATATTCTTGTACATAGAAGCAGTATAATAGTAGTTATATTCTTGTACATAGGAGCAGTATTATAGTAGTTATATTCTTGTACATAGGAGCAGTATTATAGTAGTTATATTCTTGTACATAGGGAGCAGTATTATAGTAGTTATATTCTTGTACATAGGAGCAGTATTATAGTAGTTATAGTCTTGTATATAGGAAGCAGTATTATAGTAGTTATATTCTTGTACATAGGAGCAGTATTATAGTAGTTATAGTCTTGTACATAGGGGGCAGTATTATAGTAGTTATATTCTTGTACATAGGGGCAGTATTATAGCAGTTATATTCTTGTACATAGGGGCAGTATTATAGTAGTTATATTCTTGTACATAGAAGCAGTATTATAGTAGTTATATTCTTGTACATAGGGGGCAGTATTATACTAGTTATATTCTTGTACATAGGAGCAGTATTATAGTAGTTATATTCTTGTACATAGGGGGCAGTATTATAGTAGTTATATTCTTGTACATAGAAGCAGTATTATAGTAGTTATATTCTTGTACATAGGGGGCAGTATTATAGTAGTTATATTCTTGTACATAGGAGCAGTATTATAGTAGTTATATTCTGGTACATAGGGGGCAGTATTATAGTAGTTATATTCTTGTACATAGGGGCAGTATTATAGTAGTTATATTCTTGTACAAAGGAGCAGTATTATAGTAGTTATATTCTTGTACATAGGGGGCAGTATTATAGTAGTTATATTCTTGTACATAGGGGGCAGTATTATAGTAGTTATATTCTTGTACATAGGAGCAGTATTATAGTAGTTATATTCTTGTACATAGGGGCAGTATTATAGCAGTTATATTCTTGTACATAGGGGCAGTATTATAGTAGTTATATTCTTGTACATAGGAGCAGTATTATAGTAGTTATATTCTTGTACATAGGGGCAGTATTATAGTAGTTATATTCTTGTACATAGAAGCAGTATAATAGTAGTTATATTCTTGTACATAGGAGCAGTATTATAGTAGTTATATTCTTGTACATAGGAGCAGTATTATAGTAGTTATATTCTTGTACATAGGGAGCAGTATTATAGTAGTTATATTCTTGTACATAGGGAGCAGTATTATAGTAGTTATATTCTTGTACATAGGAGCAGTATTATAGTAGTTATAGTCTTGTATATAGGAAGCAGTATTATAGTAGTTATATTCTTGTACATAGGAGCAGTATTATAGTAGTTATAGTCTTGTACATAGGGGGCAGTATTATAGTAGTTATATTCTTGTACATAGGGGCAGTATTATAGCAGTTATATTCTTGTACATAGGGGCAGTATTATAGCAGTTATATTCTTGTACATTGGGGGCAGTATTATAGTAGTTATATTCTTGTACATAGGAGCAGTATTATAGTAGTTATATTCTTGTACATAGGGGGCAGTATTATAGTAGTTATATTCTTGTACATAGAAGCAGTATTATAGTAGTTATATTCATGTACATAGGGGGCAGTATTATAATAGTTATATTCTTGTACATAGGAGCAGTATTATAGTAGTTATATTCTTGTATATAGGGGGCAGTATTATAGTAGTTATATTCTTGTACATAGGGGCAGTATTATAGTAGTTATATTCTTGTACATAGGGGCAGTATTATAGCAGTTATATTCTTGTACATAGGGGCAGTATTATAGTAGTTATATTCTTGTACATAGGGAGCAGTATTATAGTAGTTATATTCTTGTACATAGGGGCAGTATTATAGTAGTTATATTCTTGTACATAGGAGCAGTATTATAGTAGTTATATTCTTGTACATAGGGGGCAGTATTATAGTAGTTATATTCTTGTACATAGGGAGCAGTATTATAGTAGTTATATTCTTGTACATAGGGGCAGTATTATAGCAGTTATATTCTTGTACATAGGGGCAGTATTATAGTAGTTATATTCTTGTACATAGGAGCAGTATTATAGTAGTTATATTCTTGTACATAGGGGGCAGTATTATAGTAGTTATATTCTTGTACATAGGGAGCAGTATTATAGTAGTTATATTCTTGTACATAGGGGCAGTATTATAGTAGTTATATTCTTTTACATAGGGAGCAGTATTATAGTAGTTATATTCTTGTACATAGGGGCAGTATTATAGTAGTTATATTCTTGTACATAGGGGCAGTATTATAGTAGTTATATTCTTGTACATAGGAGCAGTATTATAGTAGTTATATTCTTGTACATAGGGGCAGTATTATAGTAGTTATATTCTTGTACATAGGGGCAGTATTATAGTAGTTATATTCTTGTACATAGGGAGCAGTATTATAGTAGTTATATTCTTGTACATAGGAGCAGTATTATAGTAGTTATATTCTTGTACATAGGAGCAGTATTATAGTAGTTATATTCTTGTACATAGGTGCAGTATTATAGTAGTTATATTCTTGTACATAGGGAGCAGTATTATAGTAGTTATATTCTTGTACATAGGGGGCAGTATTATAGTAGTTATATTCTTGTACATAGGGGCAGTATTATAGTATTTATATTCTTGTACATAGTAGCAGTATTATAGTAGTTATATTCTTGTACATAGGAGCAGTATTATAGTAGTTATATTCTTGTACATAGGTGCAGTATTATAGTAGTTATATTCTTGTACATAGGGAGCAGTATTATAGTAGTTATATTCTTGTACATAGGGGGCAGTATTATAGTAGTTATATTCTTGTACATAGGGAGCAGTATTATAGTAGTTATATTCTTGTACATAGGGGACAGTATTATAGTAGTTATATTCTTGTACATAGGGGACAGTATTATAGTAGTTATATTCTTGTACATAGGAGCAGTATTATAGTAGTTATATTCCTGTACATAGGAGCAGTATTATAATAGTTATATTCTTGTACATAGGGAGCAGTATTCTAGTAGTTATATTCTTGTACATAGGGGCAGTATTATAGTAGTTATATTCTTGTACATAGGGAGCAGTATTATAGCAGTTATATTCTTGTACATAGGGGCAGTATTATAGCAGTTATATTCTTGTACATAGGGGCAGTATTATAGTAGTTATATTCTTGTACATAGGGGCAGTATTATAGTAGTTATATTCTTGTACATAGGAGCAGTATTATAGTAGTTATATTCTTGTACATAGGGGGCATTATTATAGTAGTTATATTCTTGTACATAGGGGGCAGTATTATAGTAGTTATATTCCTGTACATAGGGGGCAGTATTATAGTAGTTATATCCTTGTACATAGAGGCAGTATTATAGTAGTTATATTCTTGTACATAGGGGGCAGTATTATAGTAGTTATATTCTTGTACATAGGGGCAGTATTATAGTAGTTATATTCTTGTACATAGGAGCAGTATTATAATAGTTATATTCTTGTACATAGGGAGCAGTATTATAGTAGTTATATTCTTGTACATAGGGATCAGTATTATAGTAGTTATATTCTTGTACATAGGGGGCAGTATTATAGTAGTTATATTCTTGTACATAGAAGCAGTATTATAGTAGTTATATTCTTGTACATAGGGGGCAGTATTATAGTAGTTATATTCTTGTACATAGGAGCAGTATTATAGTATTTATATTCTTGTACATAGGAGCAGTATTATAGTAGTTATATTCTTGTACATAGGAGCAGTATTATAGTAGTTATATTCCTGTATATAGGAGCAGTATTATAATAGTTATATTCTTGTACATAGGGGCAGTATTATAGTAGTTATATTCTTGTACATAGGGGGCAGTATTATAGTAGTTATATTCTTGTATATAGGAAGCAGTATTATAGTAGTTATATTATTGTACATAGGGAGCAGTATTCTAGTAGTTATATTCTTGTACATAGGGGCAGTATTATAGTAGTTATATTCTTGTACATAGGGGCAGTATTATAGCAGTTATATTCTTGTACATAGGGGCAGTATTATAGTAGTTATATTCTTGCACATAGGAGCAGTATTATAGTAGTTATATTCTTGTACATAGGGAGCAGTATTATAGTAGTTATATTCTTGTACATAGGGAGCAGTATTATAGTAGTTATATTCTTGTACATAGGAGCAGTATTATAGTAGTTATATTCTTGTACATAGGTGCAGTATTATAGTAGTTATATTCTTGTACATAGAAGCAGTATAATAGTAGTTATATTCTTGTACATAGGAGCAGTATTATAGTAGTTATATTCTTGTACATAGGAGCAGTATTATAATAGTTATATTCTTGTACATAGGGAGCAGTATTCTAGTAGTTATATTCTTGTACATAGGGGCAGTATTATAGTAGTTATATTCTTGTACATAGGGGCAGTATTATAGCAGTTATATTCTTGTACATAGGGGCAGTATTATAGTAGTTATATTCTTGTACATAGGAGCAGTATTATAGTAGTTATATTCTTGTACATAGGGGGCAGTATTATAGTAGTTATATTCTTGTACATAGGGGGCAGTATTATAGTAGTTATATTCTTGTACATAGGGGGCAGTATTATAGTAGTTATATTCTTGTACATAGAAGCAGTATTATAGTAGTTATATTCTTGTACATAGGGGGCAGTATTATAGTAGTTATATTCTTGTACATAGGAGCTGTATTATAGTAGTTATATTCTTGTATATAGGGGGCAGTATTATAGTAGTTATATTCTTGTACATAGGGGCAGTATTATAGTAGTTATATTCTTGTACATAGGAGCAGTATTATAGTAGTTATATTCTTGTACATAGGGGCAGTATTATAGCAGTTATATTCTTGTACATAGGGGCAGTATTATAGTAGTTATATTCTTGTACATAGGGAGTAGTATTATAGTAGTTATATTCTTGTACATAGGGGCAGTATTATAGTAGTTATATTCTTGTACATAGGAGCAGTATTATAGTAGTTATATTCTTGTACATAGGGGCAGTATTATAGCAGTTATATTCTTGTACATAGGGGCAGTATTATAGTAGTTATATTCTTGTACATAGGGAGCAGTATTATAGTAGTTATATTCTTGTACATAGGAGCAGTATTATAGTAGTTATATTCTTGTACATAGGGGGCAGTATTATAGTAGTTATATTCTTGTACATAGGGAGCAGTATTATAGTAGTTATATTCTTGTACATAGGGGCAGTATTATAGCAGTTATATTCTTGTACATAGGGGCAGTATTATAGTAGTTATATTCTTGTACATAGGAGCAGTATTATAGTAGTTATATTCTTGTACATAGGGGGCAGTATTATAGTAGTTATATTCTTGTACATAGGGAGCAGTATTATAGTAGTTATATTCTTGTACATAGGGGCAGTATTATAGTAGTTATATTCTTGTACATAGGGAGCAGTATTATAGTAGTTATATTCTTGTACATAGGGGCAGTATTATAGTAGTTATATTCTTGTACATAGGGGCAGTATTATAGTAGTTATATTCTTGTACATAGGAGCAGTATTATAGTAGTTATATTCTTGTACATAGGGAGCAGTATTATAGTAGTTATATTCTTGTACATAGGGAGCAGTATTATAGTAGTTATATTCTTGTACATAGGGGCAGTATTATAGCAGTTATATTCTTGTACATAGGGGCAGTATTATAGTAGTTATATTCTTGTACATAGGAGCAGTATTATAGTAGTTATATTCTTGTACATAGGAGCAGTATTATAGTAGTTATATTCTTGTACATAGGAGCAGTATTATAGTAGTTATATTCTTGTACATAGGTGCAGTATTATAGTAGTTATATTCTTGTACATAGGGAGCAGTATTATAGTAGTTATATTCTTGTACATAGGGGGCAGTATTATAGTAGTTATATTCTTGTACATAGGGGGCAGTATTATAGTATTTATATTCTTGTACATAGTAGCAGTATTATAGTAGTTATATTCTTGTACATAGGAGCAGTATTATAGTAGTTATATTCTTGTACATAGGTGCAGTATTATAGTAGTTATATTCTTGTACATAGGGAACAGTATTATAGTAGTTATATTCTTGTACATAGGGGGCAGTATTATAGTAGTTATATTCTTGTACATAGGGAGCAGTATTATAGTAGTTATATTCTTGTACATAGGGGACAGTATTATAGTAGTTATATTCTTGTACATAGGGGACAGTATTATAGTAGTTATATTCTTGTACATAGGAGCAGTATTACAGTAGTTATATTCTTGTACCCATGGGCAGTATTATAGTAGTTATATTCCTGTACATAGGAGCAGTATTATAGTAGTTATATTCTTGTACATAGGGAGCAGTATTCTAGTAGTTATATTCTTGTACATAGGGAGCAGTATTCTAGTAGTTATATTCTTGTACATAGGGGCAGTATTATAGTAGTTATATTCTTGTACATAGGGAGCAGTATTATAGCAGTTATATTCTTGTGCATAGGGGCAGTATTATAGTAGTTATATTCTTGTACATAGGGAGCAGTATTATAGTAGTTATATTCTTGTACATAGGGAGCAGTATTATAGTAGTTATATTCTTGTACATAGGGGCAGTATTATAGTAGTTATATTCTTGTACATAGGGAGCAGTATTATAGTAGTTATATTCTTGTACATAGGGGCAGTATTATAGTAGTTATATTCTTGTACATAGGGAGCAGTATTATAGTAGTTATATTCTTGTACATAGGGGCAGTATTATAGTAGTTATATTCTTGTACATAGGGGCAGTATTATAGTAGTTATATTCTTGTACATAGGAGCAGTATTATAGTAGTTATATTCTTGTATATAGGGGGCAGTATTATAGCAGTTATATTCTTGTACATAGGGAGCAGTATTATAGTAGTTATATTCTTGTACATAGGGAGCAGTATTATAGTAGTTATATTCTTGTACATAGGGAGCAGTATTATAGTAGTTATATTCTTGTACATAGGGAGCAGTATTATAGTAGTTATATTCTTGTACATAGGAGCAGTATTATAGTAGTTATATTCTTGTATATAGGGGGCAGTATTATAGCAGTTATATTCTTGTACATAGGGAGCAGTATTATAGTAGTTATATTCTTGTACATAGGGAGCAGTATTATAGTAGTTATATTCTTGTACATAGGGGCAGTATTATAGTAGTTATATTCTTGTACATAGGGAGCAGTATTATAGTAGTTATATTCTTGTACATAGGGGCAGTATTATAGTAGTTATATTCTTGTACATAGGGGCAGTATTATAGTAGTTATATTCTTGTACATAGGAGCAGTATTATAGTAGTTATATTCTTGTACATAGGGAGCAGTATTATAGTAGTTATATTCTTGTACATAGGGAGCAGTATTATAGTAGTTATATTCTTGTACATAGGGAGCAGTATTCTAGTAGTTATATTCTTGTACATAGGGGCAGTATTATAGTAGTTATAATCTTGTACATAGGGAGCAGTATTATAGCAGTTATATTCTTGTACATAGGGGCAGTATTATAGCAGTTATATTCTTGTACATAGGGGCAGTATTATAGTAGTTATATTCTTGTACATAGGGGCAGTATTATAGGTGTTATATTCTTGTACATAGGAGCAGTATTATAGTAGTTATATTCTTGTACATAGGGGGCAGTATTATAGTAGTTATATTCTTGTACATAGGGGCAGTATTATAGTAGTTATATTCTTGTACATAGGAGCAGTATTATAGTAGTTATATTCTTGTACATAGGGGCAGTATTATAGTAGTTATATTCTTGTACATAGGACCAGTATTATAGTAGTTATATTCTTGTATATAGGGGCAGTATTATAGTAGCTATATTCTTGTACATAGGAGCAGTATTATAGTAGTTATATTCTTGTACATAGGAGCAGTATTATAGTAGTTATATTCTTGTACATAGGGGGCAGTATTATAGTAGTTATATTCTTGTACATAGGGGGCAGTATTATAGTAGTTATATTCTTGTACATAGCAGCAGTATTATAGTAGTTATATTCTTGTATATAGGGGGCAGTATTATAGTAGTTATATTCTTGTACATAGGGGCAGTATTATAGTAGTTATATTCTTGTACATATGAGCAGTATTATAGTAGTTATATTCTTGTACATAGGGGCAGTATTATAGTAGTTATATTCTTGTACATAGGAGCAGTATTATAGTAGTTATATTCTTGTACATAGGGGTAGGATTATAGTAGTTATATTCTTCTACATAGGGAGCAGTATTATAGTAGTTATATTCTTGTACATAGGGAGCAGTATTATAGTAGTTATATTCTTGTACATAGGGGCAGTATTATAGCAGTTATATTCTTGTACATTGGGGCAGTATTACAGTAGTTATATTCTTGTACATAGGAGCAGTATTATAGTAGTTATATTCTTGTACATTGGGGGCAGTATTATAGTAGTTATATTCTTGTACATAGGGAGCAGTATTATAGTAGTTATATTCTTGTACATAGGGGCAGTATTATAGTAGTTATATTCTTGTACATAGGGAGCAGTATTATAGTAGTTATATTCTTGTACATAGGGAGCAGTATTATAGTAGTTATATTCTTGTACATAGGGGCAGTATTATAGCAGTTATATTCTTGTACATAGGGGCAGTATTATAGTAGTTATATTATTGTACCTAGGAGCAGTATTATAGTGGTTATATTCTTGTACATAGGAGCAGTATTATAGTAGTTATATTCTTGTACATAGGGGGCAGTATTATAGTAGTTATATTCTTGTACATAGGGAGCAGTATTATAGTAGTTATATTCTTGTACATAGGGGCAGTATTATAGTAGTTATATTCTTGTACATAGGGAGCAGTATTATAGTAGTTATATTCTTGTACATAGGGTCAGTATTATAGTAGTTATATTCTTGTACATAGGGGCAGTATTATAGCAATTATATTCTTGTACATAGGGGCAGTATTATAGTAGTTATATTCTTGTACATATGGGAAGTATTATAGTAGTTATATTCTTGTACATAGGGTCAGTATTATAGTAGTTATATTCTTGTACATAGGGGGCAGTATTATAGTAATTATATTTTTGTATATAGGGGCAGTATTATAGTAGTTATATTCTTGTACATAGGGGCAGTATTATAGTAGTTATATTCTTGTACATAGGGGCAGTATTATAGTAGTTATATTCTTGTACATAGGGGCAGTATTATAGTAGTTATATTCTTGTACATAGGGGCAGTATTATAGTAGTTATATTCTTGTACATAGGAGCAGTATTATAGTAGTTATATTCTTGTACATAGGAGCAGTATTATAGTAGTTATATTCCTGTACATAGGGGGCAGTATTATAGTAGTTATATTCTTGTACATAGGGGCAGTATTATAGTAGTTATATTCTTGTACATAGGAGCAGTATTATAGTAGTTATATTCTTGTACATAGGAGCAGTATTATAGTATTTATATTCTTGAACATAGGGGGCAGTATTATAGTAATTATATTTTTGTATATAGGGGCAGTATTATAGTAGTTATACTCTTGTACATAGGGAGCAGTATTATAGTAGTTATATTCTTGTACATAGGGGGCAGTATTATAGTAGTTATATTCTTGTACATAGGGAGCAGTATTATAGTAGTTATATTCTTGTACATAGGGGGCAGTATTATAGTAATTATATATTTGTATATAGTGGCAGTATTATAGTAGTTATACTCTTGTACATAGGGAGCAGTATTATAGTAGTTATATTCTTGTACATAGGGGCAGTATTATAATAGTTATATTCTTGTACATAGGGCCAGTATTATAGCAGTTATATTCTTGTACATAGGGAGCAGTATTATAGTAGTTATATTCTTGTACATAGGGCCAGTATTATAGCAGTTATATTCTTGTACATAGGAGCAGTATTATAGTAATTATATTTTTATATATAGGGGCAGTATTATAGTAGTTATATTCTTGTACATAGGGGCAGTATTATAGTAGTTATATTCTTGTACATAGGGCCAGTATTATAGCAGTTATATTTTTATACATAGGGTGCAGTATTATAATAGTTATATTCTTGTACATAGGAGCAGTATTATAGTAGTTATATTCTTGTACATATGGGCAGTATTATAGCAGTTATATTCTTGTACATATGGGCAGTATTATAGTAGTTATATTCTTGTACATATGGGCAGTATTATAGCAGTTATATTCTTGTGCATAGGGTCAGTAATATAGTAGTTATATTCTTGTACATAGGGGGCAGTATTATAGTAGTTATATTCTTGTACATATGGGCAGTATTATAGCAGTTATATTCTTGTACATATGGGCAGTATTATAGTAGTTATATTCTTGTGCATAGGGTCAGTATTATAGTAGTTATATTCTTGTACATAGGGGGCAGTATTATAGTAGTTATATTCTTGTACATAGGGGGCAGTATTATAGTAGTTATATTCTTGTACATAGGGGCAGTATTATAGCAGTTATATTCTTGTACATATGGGCAGTATTATAGTAGTTATATTCTTGTACATAGGAGCAGTATTATAGTAGTTATATTCCTGTACATAGGGGCAGTATTATAGTAGCTATATTGTTGAACATAGGGGGCAGTATTATAGCAGTTATATTCTTGTACATATGGGCAGTATTATAGTAGTTATATTGTTGAACATAGGGGGCAGTATTATAGCAGTTATATTCTTGTACATAGGGGCAGTATTATAGTAGTTATATTCCTGTACATAGGGGCAGTATTATAGTAGCTATATTGTTGAACATAGGGGGCAGTATTATAGCAGTTATATTCTTGTACATATGGGCAGTATTATAGTAGTTATATTCTTGTACATAGGGGCAGTATTATAGTAGTTATATTCTTGTACATAGGGGCAGTATTATAGTAGTTATATTCTTGTACATAGAGGGCAGTATTATAGTAGTTATATTCTTGTACATAGGGGGCAGTATTATAGTAGTTATATTCTTGTACATAGGGGGCAGTATTATAGTAGTTATATTCTTGTACATAGGAGCAGTATTATAGTAATTATATTTTTGTACATAGGGGCAGTATTATAGTAGTTATATTCTTGTACATAGGGGCAGTATTATAGTAGTTATATTCTTGTACATAGGGGGCAGTATTATAGTAGTTATATTCTTGTACATAGGAGCAGTATTATAGTAGTTATATTCTTGTATATAGGAAGCAGTATTATAGTAGTTATATTCTTGTACATAGGAGCAGTATTATAGTAGTTATATTCTTGTACATAGGGGCAGTATTATAGCAGTTATATTCTTGTACATATGGGCAGTATTATAGTAGTTATATTCTTGTACATAGGAGCAGTATTATAGTAGTTATATTCCTGTACATAGGGGGCATTATTATAGCAGTTATATTCTTGTACATATGGGCAGTATTATAGTAGTTATATTCTTGTACATAGGGGCAGTATTATAGTAGTTATATTCTTGTACATAGGGGCAGTATTATAGCAGTTATATTCTTGTACATAGGGAGCAGTATTATAGTAGTTATATTCTTGTACATAGGAGCAGTATAATAGTAGTTATATTCTTGTACATAGGGCCAGTATTATAGTAGTTATATTCTTGTACATAGGAGCAGTATTATAGTAGTTATATTCTTGTATATAGGGGGCAGTATTATAGTAGTTATATTCCTGTACATAGGGGGCAGTATTATAGTAGTTATATTCTTGTACATAGGGGCAGTATTATAGTAGTTATATTCTTGTACATAGGGCCAGTATTATAGCAGTTATATTTTTGTACATAGGGAGCAGTATTATAGCAGTTATATTCTTGTACATAGGGAGCAGTATTATAGTAGTTATATTCTTGTACATAGGAGCAGTATTATAGTAATTATATTTTTGTATATATGGGCAGTATTATAGTAGTTATATGCTTGTACATAGGGGCAGTATTATAGTAGTTATATTCTTGTACATAGGAGCAATATTATAGTAGTTATATTCTTGTACATAGGGGGCAGTATTATAGTAATTATATTTTTGTATATAGGGGCAGTATTATAGTAGTTATATTCTTGTACATAGGGGCAGTATTATAGTAGTTATATTCTTGTACATAGGGGGCAGTATTATAGTAGTTATATTCTTGTACATAGGAGCAGTATTATAGTAGTTATATTCTTGTACATATGGGCACTATTATAGCAGTTATATTCTTGTGCATAGGGGACAGAATTATAGTAGTTATATTCTTGTACATATGGGCAGTATTATAGTAGTTATATTCTTGTACATAGGGGGCAGTATTATAGTAGTTATTTTCTTGTACATAGGGGCAGTATTATAGTAGTTATATTCTTGTACATAGGAGCAGTATTATAGTAATTATATTTTTGTACATAGGGGCAGTATTATAGTAGTTATATTCTTGTACATAGGGGCAGTATCATAGTAGTTATATTCTTGTACATAGGGGGCAGTATCATAGTAGTTATATTCTTGTACATAGGGGGCAGTATTATAGTAGTTATATTCTTGTACATAGGGGGCAGTATTATAGTAGTTATATTCTTGTACATAGGGGGCAGTATTATAGTAGTTATATTCTTGTACATAGGAGCAGTATTATAGTAATTATATTTTTGTACATAGGGGCAGTATTATAGTAGTTATATTCTTGTACATAGGGGCAGTATTATAGTAGTTATATTCTTGTACATAGGGGGCAGTATTATAGTAGTTATATTCTTGTACATAGGAGCAGTATTATAGTAGTTATATTCTTGTATATAGGAAGCAGTATTATAGTAGTTATATTCTTGTACATAGGAGCAGTATTATAGTAGTTATATTCTTGTACATAGGGGCAGTATTATAGCAGTTATATTCTTGTACATATGGGCAGTATTATAGTAGTTATATTCTTGTACATAGGAGCAGTATTATAGTAGTTATATTCCTGTACATAGGGGGCAGTATTATAGTAGTTATATTCTTGTACATATGGGAAGTATTATAGTAGTTATATTCTTGTACATAGGGGCAGTATTATAGTAGTTATATTCTTGTACATAGGAGCAGTATTATAGTAGTTATATTCTTGTATATAGGAAGCAGTATTATAGTAGTTATATTCTTGTACATAGGAGCAGTATTATAGTAGTTATATTCTTGTATATAGGGGGCAGTATTATAGTAATTAGAAACTTGTACATAGGGGGCAGTATTATAGTAGTTATATTCCTGTACATAGGAGCAGTATTATAGTAGGTATATTCTTGTACATAGGGGCAGTATTATAGTAGTTATATTCTTGTACATAGGGAGCAGTATTATAGTAGTTATATTCTTGTAGATAGGGAGCAGTATTATAGTAGTTATATTCTTGTACATAGGGGCAGTATTATAGTAGTTATATTCTTGTACATAGGGAGCAGTATTATAGTAGTTATATTCTTGTACATAGGGAGCAGTATTATAGTAGTTATATTCTTGTACATAGGGGCAGTATTATAGTAGTTATATTCTTGTACATAGGAGCAGTATTATAGTAGTTATATTCTTGTATATAGGAAGCAGTATTATAGTAGTTATATTCTTGTACATAGGAGCAGTATTATAGTAGTTATATTCTTGTATATAGGGGGCAGTATTATAGTAGTTAGAAACTTGTACATAGGGGGCAGTATTATAGTAGTTATATTCTTGTACATAGGAGCAGTATTATAGTAGTTATATTCTTGTACATAGGTGCAGTATTATAGTAGTTATATTCTTGTACATAGGGCCAGTATTATAGCAGTTATATTCTTGTACATAGGGAGCAGTATTTTAGTAGTTATATTCTTGTACATAGGAGCAGTATTATAGTAGTTATATTCTTGTACATAGAGGGCAGTATTATAGTAGTTATATTCCTGTACATAGGAGCAGTATTATAGTAGGTATATTCTTGTACATAGGGGCAGTATTATAGTAGGTATATTCTTGTACATAGGAGCAGTATTATAGTAGTTATATTCTTGTACATAGAGGGCAGTATTATAGTAGTTATATTCTTGTACATAGGAGCAGTATTATAGTAGTTATATTCTTGTACATAGGGGCAGTATTATAGTAGTTATATTCTTGTACATAGGGGCAGTATTATAGTAGTTATATTCTTGTACATAGGGGCAGTATTATAGTAGTTATATTCTTGTACATAGGAGCAGTATTATAGTAGTTATATTCTTGTACATAGGGGCAGTATTATAGTAGTTATAGTCTTGTACATAGGGGCAGTATTATAGTAGTTATATTCTTGTACATAGGGGCAGTATTATAGTAGTTATATTCTTGTACATAGGGCCAGTATTATAGCAGTTATATTCTTGTACATAGGGAGCAGTATTATAGTAGTTATATTCTTGTACATAGGGGGCAGTATTATAGTAGTTATATTCCTGTACATAGGAGCAGTATTATAGTAGTTATATTCTTGTACATAGGAGTAGTATTATAGTATTTATATTCTTGTACATAGGGGGCAGTATTATAGTAGTTATATTCTTGTATATAGGGGCAGTATTATAGTAGTTATATTCTTGTACATAGGAGCAGTATTATAGTAGTTATATTCTTGTACATAGGAGTAGTATTATAATAGTTATATTCCTGTACATGGGAGCAGTATTATAGTAGTTATATTCTTGTACATAGGAGCAGTATTATAGTAGTTATATTCTTGTACATAGGGGCAGTATTATAGTAGTTATATTCTTGTACATAGGAGCAGTATTATAGTAGTTATATTCTTGTATATAGGGAGCAGTATTATAGTAGTTATATTCTTGTACATAGGGGGCAGTATTATAGTAATTATATTCTTGCACATAGGGAGCAGTATTATAGTAGTTATATTCTTGTACATAGGGGGCAGTATTATAGCAGTTATATTCTTGTATATAGGAGCAGTATTATAGTAGTTATATTCTTGTATATAGGAGCAGTATTATAGTAGTTATATTCTTGTACATAGGGGGCAGTATTATAGTAGTTATATTCTTATATATAGGAGCAGTATTATAGTAGTTATATTCTTGTACATAGGAGCAGTATTATAGTACTTATATTCTTGTACATAGGGGGCAGTATTATAGTAGTTATATTCTTGTACATAGGAGCAGTATTATAGTAGTTATATTCTTGTACATAGGAGCAGTATTATAGTAGTTATATTCTTGTACATAGGGGGCAGTATTATAGTAGTTATATTCTTGTACATAGGGAGCAGTATTATAGTAGTTATATTCTTGTACATAGGGGGCAGTATTATAGTAGTTATATTCTTGTACATAGGGGGCAGTATTATAGTAGTTATATTCTTGTACATAGGAGCAGTATTATAGTAGTTGTATTCTTGTACATAGGGAGCAGTATTATAGTAGTTATATTCTTGTACATAGGAGCAGTATTATAGTAGTTATATTCTTGTACATAGGGGGCAGTATTATAGTAGTTATATTCCTGTACATAGGAGCAGTATTATAGTAGTTATATTCTTGTACATAGGGGGCAGTATTATAGTAGTTATATTCCTGTACATAGGAGCAGTATTATAGTAGTTATATTCTTGTACATAGGGGCAGTATTATAGTAGTTATATTCTTGTAGATAGGGAGCAGTATTATAGTAGTTATATTCTTGTACATAGGGGCAGTATTATAGTAGTTATATTCTTGTACATAGGGAGCAGTATTATAGTAGTTATATTCTTGTACATAGGGAGCAGTATTATAGTAGTTATATTCTTGTACATAGGGGCAGTATTATAGTAGTTATATTCTTGTACATAGGAGCAGTATTATAGTAGTTATATTCTTGTATATAGGAAGCAGTATTATAGTAGTTATATTCTTGTACATAGGAGCAGTATTATAGTAGTTATATTCTTGTATATAGGGGGCAGTATTATAGTAGTTAGAAACTTGTACATAGGGGGCAGTATTATAGTAGTTATATTCTTGTACATAGGAGCAGTATTATAGTAGTTATATTCTTGTACATAGGTGCAGTATTATAGTAGTTATATTCTTGTACATAGGGCCAGTATTATAGCAGTTATATTCTTGTACATAGGGAGCAGTATTTTAGTAGTTATATTCTTGTACATAGGAGCAGTATTATAGTAGTTATATTCTTGTACATAGAGGGCAGTATTATAGTAGTTATATTCCTGTACATAGGAGCAGTATTATAGTAGGTATATTCTTGTACATAGGGGCAGTATTATAGTAGGTATATTCTTGTACATAGGAGCAGTATTATAGTAGTTATATTCTTGTACATAGAGGGCAGTATTATAGTAGTTATATTCTTGTACATAGGAGCAGTATTATAGTAGTTATATTCTTGTACATAGGGGCAGTATTATAGTAGTTATATTCTTGTACATAGGGGCAGTATTATAGTAGTTATATTCTTGTACATAGGGGCAGTATTATAGTAGTTATATTCTTGTACATAGGAGCAGTATTATAGTAGTTATATTCTTGTACATAGGGGCAGTATTATAGTAGTTATAGTCTTGTACATAGGGGCAGTATTATAGTAGTTATATTCTTGTACATAGGGGCAGTATTATAGTAGTTATATTCTTGTACATAGGGCCAGTATTATAGCAGTTATATTCTTGTACATAGGGAGCAGTATTATAGTAGTTATATTCTTGTACATAGGGGGCAGTATTATAGTAGTTATATTCCTGTACATAGGAGCAGTATTATAGTAGTTATATTCTTGTACATAGGAGTAGTATTATAGTATTTATATTCTTGTACATAGGGGGCAGTATTATAGTAGTTATATTCTTGTATATAGGGGCAGTATTATAGTAGTTATATTCTTGTACATAGGAGCAGTATTATAGTAGTTATATTCTTGTACATAGGAGTAGTATTATAGTAGTTATATTCTTGTACATAGGGGGCAGTATTATAGTAGTTATATTCTTGTACATAGGGAGCAGTATTATAGTAGTTATATTCTTGTACATAGGAGCAGTATTATAGTAGTTATATTCTTGTACATAGGGGGCAGTATTATAGCAGTTATATTCTTGTACATAGGGAGCAGTATTATAGTAGTTATATTCTTGTTTATAGGAGCAGTATTATAGTAGTTATATTCTTGTACATAGGAGCAGTATTATAGTAGTTATATTCTTGTACATAGGGGGCAGTATTATAGTTGTTATATTCTTGTACATAGGGGGCAGTATTATAGTATATTCTTGTACATAGGGACAGTATTATAGTAGTTATATTCTTGAACATAGGGGGCAGTATTATAGTAGTTATATTCTTGTACATAGGGACAGTATTATAGTAGTTATATTCTTGCACATAGGGAGCAGTATTACAGTAGTTATATTCTTGTACATAGGGTGCAGTATTATAGTTGTTATATTCTTGTACATAGGGGGCAGTATTATAGTAGTTATATTCTTGTACATAGGTGGCAGTATTATAGTAGTTATATTCTTGTACATAGGAGCAGTATTATAGTAGTTATATTCTTGTACATAGGGGGCAGTATTATAGTAGTTATATTCCTGTACATAGGAGCAGTATTATAGTAGTTATATTCTTGTACATAGGGGGCAGTATTATAGTAGTTATATTCCTGTACATAGGAGCATTATTATAGTAGTTATATTCTTGTACATAGGGGCAGTATTATAGTAGTTATATTCTTGTACATAGGGCGCAGTATTATAGTAGTTATATTCTTGTATATAGGAGCAGTATTATAGTAGTTATATTCTTGTTCCTAGGAGCAGTATTATAGTAGTTGTATTCTTGTACATAGGGGCAGTATTATAGTAGTTATATTCTTGTACATAGGGGGCAGTATTATAGTAGTTATATTCTTGTATATAGGGAGCAGTATTATAGTAGTTATATTCTTGTACATAGGGGGCAGTATTATAGTAGTTATATTCTTGTATATAGGGCGCAGTATTATAGTAGTTATATTCTTGTATATAGGGAGCAGTATTTTAGTAGTTATATTCTTGTACCTAGGAGCAGTATTATAATAGTTATATTCCTGTACATGGGAGCAGTATTATAGTAGTTATATTCTTGTACATAGGAGCAGTATTATAGTAGTTATATTCTTGTACATAGGGGCAGTATTATAGTAGTTATATTCTTGTACATAGGAGCAGTATTATAGTAGTTATATTCTTGTATATAGGGAGCAGTATTATAGTAGTTATATTCTTGTACATAGGGGGCAGTATTATAGTAATTATATTCTTGCACATAGGGAGCAGTATTATAGTAGTTATATTCTTGTACATAGGGGGCAGTATTATAGCAGTTATATTCTTGTATATAGGAGCAGTATTATAGTAGTTATATTCTTGTATATAGGAGCAGTATTATAGTAGTTATATTCTTGTACATAGGGGGCAGTATTATAGTAGTTATATTCTTATATATAGGAGCAGTATTATAGTAGTTATATTCTTGTACATAGGAGCAGTATTATAGTACTTATATTCTTGTACATAGGGGGCAGTATTATAGTAGTTATATTCTTGTACATAGGAGCAGTATTATAGTAGTTATATTCTTGTACATAGGAGCAGTATTATAGTAGTTATATTCTTGTACATAGGGAGCAGTATTATAGTAGTTATATTCTTGTACATAGGGGGCAGTATTATAGTAGTTATATTCTTGTACATAGGGAGCAGTATTATAGTAGTTATATTCTTGTACATAGGGGGCAGTATTATAGTAGTTATATTCTTGTACATAGGGGGCAGTATTATAGTAGTTATATTCTTGTACATAGGAGCAGTATTATAGTAGTTGTATTCTTGTACATAGGGAGCAGTATTATAGTAGTTATATTCTTGTACATAGGAGCAGTATTATAGTAGTTATATTCTTGTACATAGGGGGCAGTATTATAGTAGTTATATTCCTGTACATAGGAGCAGTATTATAGTAGTTATATTCTTGTACATAGGGGGCAGTATTATAGTAGTTATATTCCTGTACATAGGAGCAGTATTATAGTAGTTATATTCTTGTACATAGGGGCAGTATTATAGTAGTTATATTCTTGTACATTGGGGGCAGTATTATAGTAGTTATATTCTTGTATATAGGAGCAGTATTATAGTAGTTATATTCTTGTACATAGGGGGCAGTATTATAGTAGTTATATTCTTGTATATAGGAGCAGTATTATAGTAGTTATATTCTTGTACCTAGGAGCAGTATTATAGTAGTTATATTCTTGTACCTAGGAGCAGTATTATAGTAGTTATATTCTTGTGCATAGGGGGCAGTATTATAGTAGTTATATTCTTGTGCATAGGGGGCAGTATTATAGTAGTTATATTCTTGTACATAGGGAGAAGTATTATAGTAGTTATATTCTTGTACATAGGAGCAGTATTATAGTAGTTGTATTCTTGTACATAGGGGCAGTATTATAGTAGTTATATTCTTGTACATAGGGGGCAGTATTATAGTAGTTATATTCTTGTGCATAGGGGGCAGTATTATAGTAGTTATATTCTTGTACATAGGGGGCAGTATTATAGTAGTTATATTCTTGTATATAGGGAGCAGTAGTATAGTAGTTATTTTCTTGTACATAGGGGGCAGTATTATAGTAGTTATATTCTTGTATATAGGGCGCAGTATTATAGTAGTTATATTCTTGTATATAGGGAGCAGTATTATAGTAGTTATATTCTTGTGCATAGGGGGCAGTATTATAGTAGTTGTATTCTTGTACATAGGGGCAGTATTATAGTAGTTATATTCTTGTACTTAGGGGGCAGTATTATAGTAGTTATATTCTTGTGCATAGGGGGCAGTATTATAGTAGTTGTATTCTTGTACATAGGGGCAGTATTATAGTAGTTATATTCTTGTACATAGGGGGCAGTATTATAGTAGTTATATTCTCGTATATAGGGAGCAGTATTATAGTAGTTATGTTCTTGTACATAGTGGGCAGTATTATAGTAGTTATATTCTTGTATATAGCAGGCAGTATTATAGTAGTTATATTCTTGTATATAGGGAGCAGTATTTTAGTAGTTATATTCTTGTACCTAGGAGCAGTATTATAGTAGTTATATTCCTGTACATGGGAGCAGTATTATAGCAGTTATATTCTTGTACATAGGAGCAGTATTATAGTAGTTATATTCTTGTACATAGGAGCAGTATTATAGTAGTTATATTCTTGTATATAGGGGGCAGTATTATAGTAGTTATATTCCTGTACATAGGAGCAGTATTATAGTAGTTATATTCTTGTACATAGGGGCAGTATTATAGTAGTTATATTCTTGTACATTGGGGGCAGTATTATAGTAGTTATATTCTTGTATATAGGAGCAGTATTATAGTAGTTATATTCTTGTACATAGGGGGCAGTATTATAGTAGTTATATTCTTGTATATAGGAGCAGTATTATAGTAGTTATATTCTTGTACCTAGGAGCAGTATTATAGTAGTTATATTCTTGTACCTAGGAGCAGTATTATAGTAGTTATATTCTTGTGCATAGGGGGCAGTATTATAGTAGTTATATTCTTGTGCATAGGGGGCAGTATTATAGTAGTTATATTCTTGTACATAGGGAGAAGTATTATAGTAGTTATATTCTTGTACATAGGAGCAGTATTATAGTAGTTGTATTCTTGTACATAGGGGCAGTATTATAGTAGTTATATTCTTGTACATAGGGGGCAGTATTATAGTAGTTATATTCTTGTGCATAGGGGGCAGTATTATAGTAGTTATATTCTTGTACATAGGGGGCAGTATTATAGTAGTTATATTCTTGTATATAGGGAGCAGTAGTATAGTAGTTATTTTCTTGTACATAGGGGGCAGTATTATAGTAGTTATATTCTTGTATATAGGGCGCAGTATTATAGTAGTTATATTCTTGTATATAGGGAGCAGTATTATAGTAGTTATATTCTTGTGCATAGGGGGCAGTATTATAGTAGTTGTATTCTTGTACATAGGGGCAGTATTATAGTAGTTATATTCTTGTACTTAGGGGGCAGTATTATAGTAGTTATATTCTTGTGCATAGGGGGCAGTATTATAGTAGTTGTATTCTTGTACATAGGGGCAGTATTATAGTAGTTATATTCTTGTACATAGGGGGCAGTATTATAGTAGTTATATTCTCGTATATAGGGAGCAGTATTATAGTAGTTATGTTCTTGTACATAGTGGGCAGTATTATAGTAGTTATATTCTTGTATATAGCAGGCAGTATTATAGTAGTTATATTCTTGTATATAGGGAGCAGTATTTTAGTAGTTATATTCTTGTACCTAGGAGCAGTATTATAGTAGTTATATTCCTGTACATGGGAGCAGTATTATAGCAGTTATATTCTTGTACATAGGAGCAGTATTATAGTAGTTATATTCTTGTACATAGGAGCAGTATTATAGTAGTTATATTCTTGTATATAGGGAGCAGTATTATAGTAGTTATATTCTTGTACATAGGGGGCAGTATTATAGTAGTTATATTCTTGTATATAGGGCGCAGTATTATAGTAGTTATATTCTTGTATATAGGGTGCAGTATTATAGTAGTTATATTCTTGTACCTAGGAGCAGTATTATAGTAGTTATATTCTTGTGCATAGGGGGCAGTATTATAGTAGTTATATTCTTGTATATATTGCGCAGTATTATAGTAGTTATATTCTTGTACCTAGGAGCAGTATTATAGTAGTTATATTCTTGTGCATAGGGGGCAGTATTATAGTAGTTGTATTCTTGTACATAGGGGCAGTATTATAGTAGTTATATTCTTGTACATAGGGGGCAGTATTATAGTAGTTATATTCTTGTGCATAGGGGGCAGTATTATAGTAGTTGTATTCTTGTACATAGGGGCAGTATTATAGTAGTTATATTCTTGTACATAGGGGGCAGTATTATAGTAGTTATATTCTTGTATATAGGGCGCAGTATTATAGTAGTTATATTCTTGTATATAGGGTGCAGTATTATAGTAGTTATATTCTTGTACCTAGGAGCAGTATTATAGTAGTTATATTCTTGTGCATAGGGGGCAGTATTATAGTAGTTATATTCTTGTATATATTGCGCAGTATTATAGTAGTTATATTCTTGTACCTAGGAGCAGTATTATAGTAGTTATATTCTTGTGCATAGGGGGCAGTATTATATTAGTTGTATTCTTGTACATAGGGGCAGTATTATAGTAGTTATATTCTTGTACATAGGGGGCAGTATTATAGTAGTTATATTCTTGTACATAGGAGCAGTATTATAGTAGTTGTATTCTTGTACATAGGGGCAGTATTATAGTAGTTATATTCTTGTACATAGGGGGCAGTATTATAGTAGTTATATTCTTGTATATAGGGAGCAGTATTATAGTAGTTATGTTCTTGTACATAGGGGGCAGTATTATAGTAGTTATATTCTTGTATATAGGGCGCAGTATTATAGTAGTTATATTCTTGTATATAGGGAGCAGTATTTTAGTAGTTATATTCTTGTACCTAGGAGCAGTATTATAGTAGTTATATTCCTGTACATGGGAGCAGTATTATAGTAGTTATATTCTTGTACATAGGAGCAGTATTATAGTAGTTATATTCTTGTACATAGGAGCAGTATTATAGTAGTTATATTCTTGTATATAGGGAGCAGTATTATAGTAGTTATATTCTTGTACATAGGGGCAGTATTATAGTAGTTATATTCTTGTACATAGGGGCAGTATTATAGTAGTTATATTCTTGTACATAGGGGCAGTATTATAGTAGTTATATTCTTGTATATAGGGAGCAGTATTATAGTAGTTATATTCTTGTACATAGGGGGCAGTATTATAGTAATTATATTCTTGCACATAGGGAGCAGTATTATAGTAGTTATATTCTTGTACATAGGGGGCAGTATTATAGTAGTTATATTCTTGTACATAGGGACAGTATTATAGTAGTTATATTCTTGCACATAGGGAGCAGTATTATAGTAGTTATATTCTTGTGCATAGGAGCAGTATTATATTAGTTATATTCTTGTACATAGGGGCAGTATCATAGTAGTTATATTCTTGTACATAGGGGGCAGTATTATAGTAGTTATATTCTTGTACATAGGGGGCAGTATTATAGTAGTTATATTCTTGTATATAGAAGCAGTATTATAGTAGTTATATTCTTGTACATAGGAGCAGTATTATAGTAGTTATATTCTTGTACATAGGAGCAGTATTATAGTAGTTATATTCTTGTACATAGGGGGCAGTATTATAGTAGTTATATTCTTGTACATAGGGAGCAGTATTATAGTAGTTATATTCTTGTACATAGGGGGCAGTATTATAGTAGTTATATTCTTGTACATAGGGGGCAGTATTATAGTAGTTATATTCTTGTATATAGGAGCAGTATTATAGTAGTTATATTCTTGTACATAGGGAACAGTATTATAGTAGTTATATTCTTGTACATAGGGGCAGTATTATAGTAGTTATATTCTTGTACATAGGAGCAGTATTATAGTAGTTATATTCTTGTACATAGGGGGCAGTATTATAGTAGTTATATTCTTGTACATAGGGGCAGTATTATAGTAGTTATATTCTTGTACATAGGGAGCAGTATTATAGTAGTTATATTCTTGTACATAGGGGGCAGTATTATAGTAGTTATATTCTTGTACCTAGGAGCAGTATTATAGTAGTTATATTCTTGTGCATAGGGGGCAGTATTATAGTAGTTATATTCTTGTATATAGGGCGCAGTATTATAGTAGTTATATTCTTGTACCTAGGAGCAGTATTATAGTAGTTATATTCTTGTGCATAGGGGGCAGTATTATAGTAGTTGTATTCTTGTACATAGGGGCAGTATTATAGTAGTTATATTCTTGTACATAGGGGGCAGTATTATAGTAGTTATATTCTTGTGCATAGGGGGCAGTATTATAGTAGTTGTATTCTTGTACATAGGGGCAGTATTATAGTAGTTATATTCTTGTACATAGGGGGCAGTATTATAGTAGTTATATTCTTGTATATAGGGAGCAGTATTATAGTAGTTATGTTCTTGTACATAGGGGGCAGTATTATAGTAGTTATATTCTTGTATATAGGGCGCAGTATTATAGTAGTTATATTCTTGTATATAGGGAGCAGTATTTTAGTAGTTATATTCTTGTACCTAGGAGCAGTATTATAGTAGTTATATTCCTGTACATGGGAGCAGTATTATAGTAGTTATATTCTTGTACATAGGAGCAGTATTATAGTAGTTATATTCTTGTACATAGGAGCAGTATTATAGTAGTTATATTCTTGTATATAGGGAGCAGTATTATAGTAGTTATATTCTTGTACATAGGGGGCAGTATTATAGTAATTATATTCTTGCACATAGGGAGCAGTATTATAGTAGTTATATTCTTGTACATAGGGGGCAGTATTATAGTAGTTATATTCTTGTACATAGGGACAGTATTATAGTAGTTATATTCTTGCACATAGGGAGCAGTATTATAGTAGTTATATTCTTGTGCATAGGAGCAGTATTATATTAGTTATATTCTTGTACATAGGGGGCAGTATTATAGTAGTTATATTCTTGTATATAGAAGCAGTATTATAGTAGTTATATTCTTGTACATAGGAGCAGTATTATAGTAGTTATATTCTTGTACATAGGGGGCAGTATTATAGTAGTTATATTCTTGTACATAGGAGCAGTATTATAGGAGTTATATTCTTGGACATAGGGGGCAGTATTATAGTAGTTATATTCTTGTACATAGGGAGCAGTATTATAGTAGTTATATTCTTGTACATAGGGGGCAGTATTATAGTAGTTATATTCTTGTACATAGGGGGCAGTATTATAGTAGTTATATTCTTGTATATAGGAGCAGTATTATAGTAGGTATATTCTTGTACATAGGGAACAGTATTATAGTAGTTATATTCTTGTACATAGGGGCAGTATTATAGTAGTTATATTCTTGTACATAGGAGCAGTATTATAGTAGTTATATTCTTGTACATAGGGGGCAGTATTATAGTAGTTATATTCTTGTACATAGGGGCAGTATTATAGTAGTTATATTCTTGTACATAGGGAGCAGTATTATAGTAGTTATATTCTTGTACATAGGGGGCAGTATTATAGTAGTTATATTCTTGTACATAGGAGCAGTATTATAGTAGTTATATTCTTGTACATAGGAGCAGTATTATAGTAGTTATATTCTTGTATATAGGGGGCAGTATTATAGTAGTTAGAAACTTGTACATAGGGGGCAGTATTATAGTAGTTATATTCCTGTACATAGGAGCAGTATTATAGTAGGTATATTCTTGTACATAGGGGCAGTATTATAGTAGTTATATTCTTGTACATAGGGAGCAGTATTATAGTAGTTATATTCTTGTACATAGGGGCAGTATTATAGTACTTATATTCTTGTATATAGGGGGCAGTATTATAGTAGTTATATTCTTGTACATAGGGTGCAGTATTATAGTAGTTATATTCCTGTACATAGGAGCAGTATTATAGTAGTTATATTCTTGTACATAGGGGGCAGTATTATAGTAGTTATATTCTTGTACATAGGGGGCAGTATTATAGTAGTTATATTCCTGTACATAGGAGCAGTATTATAGTAGTTATATTCTTGTACATAGGAGTAGTATTATAGTATTTATATTCTTGTACATAGGGGGCAGTATTATAGTAGTTATATTCTTGTACATAGGAGCAGTATTATAGTAGTTATATGCTTGTACATAGGAGTAGTATTATAGTAGTTATATTCTTGTACATAGGGGGCAGTATTATAGTAGTTATATTCTTGTACATAGGAGCAGTATTATAGTAGTTATATTCTTGTATACAGGAAGCAGTATTATAGTAGTTATATTCTTGTACATAGGAGCAGTATTATAGTAGTTATATTCTTGTATATAGGGGGCAGTATTATAGTAGTTAGAAACTTGTACATAGGGGGCAGTATTATAGTAGTTATATTCTTGTACATAGGAGCAGTATTATAGTAGTTATATTCTTGTACATATGTGCAGTATTATAGTAGTTATATTCTTGTACATAGGGCCAGTATTATAGCAGTTATATTCTTGTACATAGGGAGCAGTATTATAGTAGTTATATTCTTGTACATAGAGGGCAGTATTATAGTAGTTATATTCCTGTACATAGGAGCAGTATTATAGTAGGTATATTCTTGTACATAGGGGCAGTATTATAGTAGGTATATTCTTGTACATAGGAGCAGTATTATAGTAGTTATATTCTTGTACATAGGGGCAGTATTATAGTAGGTATATTCTTGTACATAGGAGCAGTATTATAGTAGTTATATTCTTGTACATAGAGGGCAGTATTATAGTAGTTATATTCTTGTACATAGGAGCAGTATTATAGTAGTTATATTCTTGTACATAGGGGCAGTATTATAGTAGTTATATTCTTGTACATAGGGGCAGTATTATAGTAGTTATATTCTTGTACATAGAGGGCAGTATTATAGTAGTTATATTCCTGTACATAGGAGCAGTATTATAGTAGTTATATTCTTGTACATAGGAGCAGTATTATAGTAGTTATATTCTTGTACATAGAGGGCAGTATTATAGTAGTTATATTCCTGTACATAGGAGCAGTATTTTAGTAGTTATATTCTTGTACATAGAGGGCAGTATTATAGTAGTTATATTCCTGTACATAGGAGCAGTATTTTAGTAGTTATATTCTTGTACATAGGAGCAGTATTATAGTAGTTATATTCTTGTATATAGGGCGCAGTATTATAGTAGTTATATTCTTGTATATAGGGAGCAGTATTTTAGTAGTTATATTCTTGTACCTAGGAGCAGTATTATAGTAGTTATATTCCTGTACATGGGAGCAGTATTATAGTAGTTATATTCTTGTACATAGGGACAGTATTATAGTAGTTATATTCTTGTACATAGGGGCAGTATTATAGCAGTTATATTCTTGTACATATGGGCAGTATTATAGTAGTTATATTCTTGTACATAGGAGCAGTATTATAGTAGTTATATTCCTGTACATAGGGGCAGTATTATAGTAGCTATATTGTTGAACATAGGGGGCAGTATTATAGCAGTTATATTCTTGTACATATGGGCAGTATTATAGTAGTTATATTGTTGAACATAGGGGGCAGTATTATAGCAGTTATATTCTTGTACATAGGGGCAGTATTATAGTAGTTATATTCCTGTACATAGGGGCAGTATTATAGTAGCTATATTGTTGAACATAGGGGGCAGTATTATAGCAGTTATATTCTTGTACATATGGGCAGTATTATAGTAGTTATATTCTTGTACATAGGGGCAGTATTATAGTAGTTATATTCTTGTACATAGGGGCAGTATTATAGCAGTTATATTCTTGTACATAGGGAGCAGTATTATAGTAGTTATATTCTTGTACATAGGAGCAGTATAATAGTAGTTATATTCTTGTACATAGGGCCAGTATTATAGTAGTTATATTCTTGTACATAGGAGCAGTATTATAGTAGTTATATTCTTGTATATAGGGGGCAGTATTATAGTAGTTATATTCCTGTACATAGGGGGCAGTATTATAGTAGTTATATTCTTGTACATAGGGGCAGTATTATAGTAGTTATATTCTTGTACATAGGGCCAGTATTATAGCAGTTCTATTTTTGTACATAGGGAGCAGTATTATAGCAGTTATATTCTTGTACATAGGGAGCAGTATTATAGTAGTTATATTCTTGTACATAGGAGCAGTATTATAGTAATTATATTTTTGTATATATGGGCAGTATTATAGTAGTTATATGCTTGTACATAGGGGCAGTATTATAGTAGTTATATTCTTGTACATAGGAGCAATATTATAGTAGTTATATTCTTGTACATAGGGAGCAGTATTATAGTAGTTATATTCTTGTACATAGGAGTAGTATTATAGTAATTATATTTTTGTATATAGGGGCAGTATTATAGTAGTTATATTCTTGTACATAGGGGCAGTATTATAGTAGTTATATTCTTGTACATAGGGGGCAGTATTATAGTAGTTATATTCTTGTACATAGGAGCAGTATTATAGTAGTTATATTCTTGTACATATGGGCACTATTATAGCAGTTATATTCTTGTGCATAGGGGACAGAATTATAGTAGTTATATTCTTGTACATATGGGCAGTATTATAGTAGTTATATTCTTGTACATAGGGGGCAGTATTATAGTAGTTATTTTCTTGTACATAGGGGCAGTATTATAGTAGTTATATTCTTGTACATAGGAGCAGTATTATAGTAATTATATTTTTGTACATAGGGACAGTATTATAGTAGTTATATTCTTGTACATAGGGGCAGTATCATAGTAGTTATATTCTTGTACATAGGGGGCAGTATCATAGTAGTTATATTCTTGTACATAGGGGGCAGTATTATAGTAGTTATATTCTTGTACATAGGGGGCAGTATTATAGTAGTTATATTCTTGTACATAGGGGGCAGTATTATAGTAGTTATATTCTTGTACATAGGAGCAGTATTATAGTAATTATATTTTTGTACATAGGGGCAGTATTATAGTAGTTATATTCTTGTACATAGGGGCAGTATTATAGTAGTTATATTCTTGTACATAGGGGGCAGTATTATAGTAGTTATATTCTTGTACATAGGAGCAGTATTATAGTACTTATATTCTTGTATATAGGAAGCAGTATTATAGTAGTTATATTCTTGTACATAGGAGCAGTATTATAGTAGTTATATTCTTGTACATAGGGGCAGTATTATAGCAGTTATATTCTTGTACATATGGGCAGTATTATAGTAGTTATATTCTTGTACATAGGAGCAGTATTATAGTAGTTATATTCCTGTACATAGGGGGCAGTATTATAGTAGTTATATTCTTGTACATATGGGAAGTATTATAGTAGTTATATTCTTGTACATAGGGGCAGTATTATAGTAGTTATATTCTTGTACATAGGAGCAGTATTATAGTAGTTATATTCTTGTATATAGGAAGCAGTATTATAGTAGTTATATTCTTGTACATAGGAGCAGTATTATAGTAGTTATATTCTTGTATATAGGGGGCAGTATTATAGTAATTAGAAACTTGTACATAGGGGGCAGTATTATAGTAGTTATATTCCTGTACATAGGAGCAGTATTATAGTAGGTATATTCTTGTACATAGGGGCAGTATTATAGTAGTTATATTCTTGTACATAGGGAGCAGTATTATAGTAGTTATATTCTTGTAGATAGGGAACAGTATTATAGTAGTTATATTCTTGTACATAGGGGCAGTATTATAGTAGTTATATTCTTGTACATAGGGAGCAGTATTATAGTAGTTATATTCTTGTACATAGGGAGCAGTATTATAGTAGTTATATTCTTATACATAGGGGCAGTATTATAGTAGTTATATT
The DNA here is from genome assembly GCF_046119375.1 of Phyllobates terribilis. NCBI lineage: Eukaryota > Metazoa > Chordata > Amphibia > Anura > Dendrobatidae > Phyllobates > Phyllobates terribilis. The sequence continues at coordinate 247,007 of NW_027363521.1, read as the reverse complement.
CTTGTACATAGGAGCAGTATTATAGTAGTTATATTCTTGTATATAGGAAGCAGTATTATAGTAGTTATATTCTTGTACATAGGAGCAGTATTATAGTAGTTATATTCTTGTATATAGGGGGCAGTATTATAGTAGTTAGAAACTTGTACATAGGGGGCAGTATTATAGTAGTTATATTCTTGTACATAGGAGCAGTATTATAGTAGTTATATTCTTGTACATAGGTGCAGTATTATAGTAGTTATATTCTTGTACATAGGGCCAGTATTATAGCAGTTATATTCTTGTACATAGGGAGCAGTATTTTAGTAGTTATATTCTTGTACATAGGAGCAGTATTATAGTAGTTATATTCTTGTACATAGAGGGCAGTATTATAGTAGTTATATTCCTGTACATAGGAGCAGTATTATAGTAGGTATATTCTTGTACATAGGGGCAGTATTATAGTAGGTATATTCTTGTACATAGGAGCAGTATTATAGTAGTTATATTCTTGTACATAGAGGGCAGTATTATAGTAGTTATATTCTTGTACATAGAGGGCAGTATTATAGTAGTTATATTCTTGTACATAGGAGCAGTATTATAGTAGTTATATTCTTGTACATAGGGGCAGTATTATAGTAGTTATATTCTTGTACATAGGGGCAGTATTATAGTAGTTATATTCTTGTACATAGGGGCAGTATTATAGTAGTTATATTCTTGTACATAGGAGCAGTATTATAGTAGTTATATTCTTGTACATAGGGGCAGTATTATAGTAGTTATAGTCTTGTACATAGGGGCAGTATTATAGTAGTTATATTCTTGTACATAGGGGCAGTATTATAGTAGTTATATTCTTGTACATAGGGCCAGTATTATAGCAGTTATATTCTTGTACATAGGGAGCAGTATTATAGTAGTTATATTCTTGTACATAGGGGGCAGTATTATAGTAGTTATATTCCTGTACATAGGAGCAGTATTATAGTAGTTATATTCTTGTACATAGGAGTAGTATTATAGTATTTATATTCTTGTACATAGGGGGCAGTATTATAGTAGTTATATTCTTGTATATAGGGGCAGTATTATAGTAGTTATATTCTTGTACATAGGAGCAGTATTATAGTAGTTATATTCTTGTACATAGGAGTAGTATTGTAGTAGTTATATTCTTGTACATAGGGGGCAGTATTATAGTAGTTATATTCTTGTACATAGGGAGCAGTATTATAGTAGTTATATTCTTGTACATAGGAGCAGTATTATAGTAGTTATATTCTTGTACATAGGGGGCAGTATTATAGCAGTTATATTCTTGTACATAGGGGGCAGTATTATAGTAGTTATATTCTTGTTTATAGGAGCAGTATTATAGTAGTTATATTCTTGTACATAGGAGCAGTATTATAGTAGTTATATTCTTGTACATAGGGGGCAGTATTATAGTTGTTATATTCTTGTACATAGGGGGCAGTATTATAGTATATTCTTGTACATAGGGAGCAGTATTATAGTAGTTATATTCTTGCACATAGGGGGCAGTATTATAGTAGTTATATTCTTGTACATAGGGACAGTATTATAGTAGTTATATTCTTGCACATAGGGAGCAGTATTACAGTAGTTATATTCTTGTACATAGGGTGCAGTATTATAGTTGTTATATTCTTGTACATAGGGGGCAGTATTATAGTAGTTATATTCTTGTACATAGGTGGCAGTATTATAGTAGTTATATTCTTGTACATAGGAGCAGTATTATAGTAGTTATATTCTTGTACATAGGGGGCAGTATTATAGTAGTTATATTCCTGTACATAGGAGCAGTATTATAGTAGTTATATTCTTGTACATAGGGGGCAGTATTATAGTAGTTATATTCCTGTACATAGGAGCAGTATTATAGTAGTTATATTCTTGTACATAGGGGCAGTATTATAGTAGTTATATTCTTGTACATAGGGCGCAGTATTATAGTAGTTATATTCTTGTATATAGGAGCAGTATTATAGTAGTTATATTCTTGTTCCTAGGAGCAGTATTATAGTAGTTGTATTCTTGTACATAGGGGCAGTATTATAGTAGTTATATTCTTGTACATAGGGGGCAGTATTATAGTAGTTATATTCTTGTATATAGGGAGCAGTATTATAGTAGTTATATTCTTGTACATAGGGGGCAGTATTATAGTAGTTATATTCTTTTATATAGGGCGCAGTATTATAGTAGTTATATTCTTGTATATAGGGAGCAGTATTTTAGTAGTTATATTCTTGTACCTAGGAGCAGTATTATAATAGTTATATTCCTGTACATGGGAGCAGTATTATAGTAGTTATATTCTTGTACATAGGAGCAGTATTATAGTAGTTATATTCTTGTACATAGGGGCAGTATTATAGTAGTTATATTCTTGTACATAGGCGCAGTATTATAGTAGTTATATTCTTGTATATAGGGAGCAGTATTATAGTAGTTATATTCTTGTACATAGGGGGCAGTATTATAGTAATTATATTCTTGCACATAGGGAGCAGTATTATAGTAGTTATATTCTTGTACATAGGGGGCAGTATTATAGCAGTTATATTCTTGTATATAGGAGCAGTATTATAGTAGTTATATTCTTGTATATAGGAGCAGTATTATAGTAGTTATATTCTTGTACATAAGGGGCAGTATTATAGTAGTTATATTCTTGTATATAGGAGCAGTATTATAGTAGTTATATTCTTGTACATAGGAGCAGTATTATAGTACTTATATTCTTGTACATAGGGGGCAGTATTATAGTAGTTATACTCTTGTACATAGGGAGCAGTATTATAGTAGTTATATTCTTGTACATAGGGGGCAGTATTATAGTAGTTATATTCTTGTACATAGGGAGCAGTATTATAGTAGTTATATTCTTGTACATAGGGGGCAGTATTATAGTAATTATATATTTGTATATAGGGGCAGTATTATAGTAGTTATACTCTTGTACATAGGGAGCAGTATTATAGTAGTTATATTCTTGTACATAGGGGCAGTATTATAATAGTTATATTCTTGTACATAGGGCCAGTATTATAGCAGTTATATTCTTGTACATAGGGAGCAGTATTATAGTAGTTATATTCTTGTACATAGGGCCAGTATTATAGCAGTTATATTCTTGTACATAGGAGCAGTATTATAGTAATTATATTTTTATATATAGGGGCAGTATTATAGTAGTTATATTCTTGTACATAGGGGCAGTATTATAGTAGTTATATTCTTGTACATAGGGCCAGTATTATAGCAGTTATATTTTTATACATAGGGTGCAGTATTATGATAGTTATATTCTTGTACATAGGAGCAGTATTATAGTAGTTATATTCTTGTACATATGGGCAGTATTATAGCAGTTATATTCTTGTACATATGGGCAGTATTATAGTAGTTATATTCTTGTACATATGGGCAGTATTATAGCAGTTATATTCTTGTGCGTAGGGTCAGTAATATAGTAGTTATATTCTTGTACATAGGGGGCAGTATTATAGTAGTTATATTCTTGTACATATGGGCAGTATTATAGCAGTTATATTCTTGTACATATGGGCAGTATTATAGTAGTTATATTCTTGTGCATAGGGTCAGTATTATAGTAGTTATATTCTTGTACATAGGGGGCAGTATTATAGTAGTTATATTCTTGTACATAGGGGGCAGTATTATAGTAGTTATATTCTTGTACATAGGGGCAGTATTATAGCAGTTATATTCTTGTACATATGGGCAGTATTATAGTAGTTATATTCTTGTACATAGGAGCAGTATTATAGTAGTTATATTCCTGTACATAGGGGCAGTATTATAGTAGCTATATTGTTGAACATAGGGGGCAGTATTATAGCAGTTATATTCTTGTACATATGGGCAGTATTATAGTAGTTATATTGTTGAACATAGGGGGCAGTATTATAGCAGTTATATTCTTGTACATAGGGGCAGTATTATAGTAGTTATATTCCTGTACATAGGGGCAGTATTATAGTAGCTATATTGTTGAACATAGGGGGCAGTATTATAGCAGTTATATTCTTGTACATATGGGCAGTATTATAGTAGTTATATTCTTGTACATAGGGGCAGTATTATAGTAGTTATATTCTTGTACATAGGGGCAGTATTATAGCAGTTATATTCTTGTACATAGGGAGCAGTATTATAGTAGTTATATTCTTGTACATAGTAGCAGTATAATAGTAGTTATATTCTTGTACATAGGGGCAGTATTATAGCAGTTATATTCTTGTACATAGGGAGCAGTATTATAGTAGTTATATTCTTGTACCTAGGAGCAGTATTATAGTAGTTATATTCTTGTACATAGGAGCAGTATTATAGTAGTTATATTCTTGTATATAGGGGGCAGTATTATAGTAGTTATATTCCTGTACATAGGGGGCAGTATTATAGTAGTTATATTCTTGTACATAGGGGCAGTATTATAGTAGTTATATTCTTGTACATAGGGCCAGTATTATCGCAGTTCTATTTTTGTACATAGGGAGCAGTATTATAGCAGTTATATTCTTGTACATAGGGAGCAGTATTATAGTAGTTATATTCTTGTACATAGGAGCAGTATTATAGTAATTATATTTTTGTATATATGGGCAGTATTATAGTAGTTATATGCTTGTACATAGGGGCAGTATTATAGTAGTTATATTCTTGTACATAGGAGCAATATTATAGTAGTTATATTCTTGTACATAGGGAGCAGTGTTATAGTAGTTATATTCTTGTACATAGGAGTAGTATTATAGTAATTATATTTTTGTATATAGGGGCAGTATTATAGTAGTTATATTCTTGTACATAGGGACAGTATTATAGTAGTTATATTCTTGTACATAGGGGGCAGTATTATAGTAGTTATATTCTTGTACATAGGAGCAGTATTATAGTAGTTATATTCTTGTACATATGGGCACTATTATAGCAGTTATATTCTTGTGCATAGGGGACAGAATTATAGTAGTTATATTCTTGTACATAGGGGGCAGTATTATAGTAGTTATATTCTTGTACATAGGGGGCAGTATTATAGTAGTTATATTCTTGTACATAGGGGGCAGTATTATAGTAGTTATATTCTTGTACATAGGAGCAGTATTATAGTAATTATATTTTTGTACATAGGGGCAGTATTATAGTAGTTATATTCTTGTACATAGGGGCAGTATTATAGTAGTTATATTCTTGTACATAGGGGGCAGTATTATAGTAGTTATATTCTTGTACATAGGAGCAGTATTATAGTAGTTATATTCTTGTATATAGGAAGCAGTATTATAGTAGTTATATTCTTGTACATAGGAGCAGTATTATAGTAGTTATATTCTTGTACATAGGGGCAGTATTATAGCAGTTATATTCTTGTACATATGGGCAGTATTATAGTAGTTATATTCTTGTACATAGGAGCAGTATTATAGTAGTTATATTCCTGTACATAGGGGGCAGTATTATAGCAGTTATATTCTTGTACATATGGGCAGTATTATAGTAGTTATATTCTTGTACATAGGGGCAGTATTATAGTAGTTATATTCTTGTACATAGGGGCAGTATTATAGCAGTTATATTCTTGTACATAGGGAGCAGTATTATAGTAGTTATATTCTTGTACATAGGAGCAGTATAATAGTAGTTATATTCCTGTACATAGGGCCAGTATTATAGTAGTTATATTCTTGTACATAGGAGCAGTATTATAGTAGTTATATTCTTGTATATAGGGGGCAGTATTATAGTAGTTATATTCCTGTACATAGGGGGCAGTATTATAGTAGTTATATTCTTGTACATAGGGGCAGTATTATAGTAGTTATATTCTTGTACATAGGGCCAGTATTATAGCAGTTCTATTTTTGTACATAGGGAGCAGTATTATAGCAGTTATATTCTTGTACATAGGGAGCAGTATTATAGTAGTTATATTCTTGTACATAGGAGCAGTATTATAGTAATTATATTTTTGTATATATGGGCAGTATTATAGTAGTTATATTCTTGTACATAGGAGCAGTATTATAGTAGTTATATTCTTGTACATAGGAGCAATATTATAGTAGTTATATTCTTGTACATAGGGGGCAGTATTATAGTAATTATATTTTTGTATATAGGGGCAGTATTATAGTAGTTATATTCTTGTACATAGGGGCAGTATTATAGTAGTTATATTCTTGTACATAGGGGGCAGTATTATAGTAGTTATATTCTTGTACATAGGAGCAGTATTATAGTAGTTATATTCTTGTACATATGGGCACTATTATAGCAGTTATATTCTTGTGCATAGGGGACAGAATTATAGTAGTTATATTCTTGTACATATGGGCAGTATTATAGTAGTTATATTCTTGTACATAGGGGGCAGTATTATAGTAGTTATTTTCTTGTACATAGGGGCAGTATTATAGTAGTTATATTCTTGTACATAGGAGCAGTATTATAGTAATTATATTTTTGTACATAGGGGCAGTATTATAGTAGTTATATTCTTGTACATAGGGGCAGTATCATAGTAGTTATATTCTTGTACATAGGGGGCAGTATCATAGTAGTTATATTCTTGTACATAGGGGGCAGTATTATAGTAGTTATATTCTTGTACATAGGGGGCAGTATTATAGTAGTTATATTCTTGTACATAGGGGGCAGTATTATAGTAGTTATATTCTTGTACATAGGAGCAGTATTATAGTAATTATATTTTTGTACATAGGGGCAGTATTATAGTAGTTATATTCTTGTACATAGGGGCAGTATTATAGTAGTTATATTCTTGTACATAGGGGGCAGTATTATAGTAGTTATATTCTTGTACATAGGAGCAGTATTATAGTAGTTATATTCTTGTATATAGGAAGCAGTATTATAGTAGTTATATTCTTGTACATAGGAGCAGTATTATAGTAGTTATATTCTTGTACATAGGGGCAGTATTATAGCAGTTATATTCTTGTACATATGGGCAGTATTATAGTAGTTATATTCTTGTACATAGGAGCAGTATTATAGTAGTTATATTCCTGTACATAGGGGGCAGTATTATAGTAGTTATATTCTTGTACATATGGGAAGTATTATAGTAGTTATATTCTTGTACATAGGGGCAGTATTATAGTAGTTATATTCTTGTACATAGGAGCAGTATTATAGTAGTTATATTCTTGTATATAGGAAGCAGTATTATAGTAGTTATATTCTTGTACATAGGAGCAGTATTATAGTAGTTATATTCTTGTATATAGGGGGCAGTATTATAGTAATTAGAAACTTGTACATAGGGGGCAGTATTATAGTAGTTATATTCCTGTACATAGGAGCAGTATTATAGTAGGTATATTCTTGTACATAGGGGCAGTATTATAGTAGTTATATTCTTGTACATAGGGAGCAGTATTATAGTAGTTATATTCTTGTAGATAGGGAGCAGTATTATAGTAGTTATATTCTTGTATATAGGGGGCAGTATTATAGTAGTTATATTCCTGTACATAGGGGGCAGTATTATAGTAGTTATATTCTTGTACATAGGGGCAGTATTATAGTAGTTATATTCTTGTACATAGGGCCAGTATTATCGCAGTTCTATTTTTGTACATAGGGAGCAGTATTATAGCAGTTATATTCTTGTACATAGGGAGCAGTATTATAGTAGTTATATTCTTGTACATAGGAGCAGTATTATAGTAATTATATTTTTGTATATATGGGCAGTATTATAGTAGTTATATGCTTGTACATAGGGGCAGTATTATAGTAGTTATATTCTTGTACATAGGAGCAATATTATAGTAGTTATATTCTTGTACATAGGGAGCAGTGTTATAGTAGTTATATTCTTGTACATAGGAGTAGTATTATAGTAATTATATTTTTGTATATAGGGGCAGTATTATAGTAGTTATATTCTTGTACATAGGGGCAGTATTATAGTAGTTATATTCTTGTACATAGGGGGCAGTATTATAGTAGTTATATTCTTGTACATAGGAGCAGTATTATAGTAGTTATATTCTTGTACATATGGGCACTATTATAGCAGTTATATTCTTGTGCATAGGGGACAGAATTATAGTAGTTATATTCTTGTACATAGGGGGCAGTATTATAGTAGTTATATTCTTGTACATAGGGGGCAGTATTATAGTAGTTATATTCTTGTACATAGGGGGCAGTATTATAGTAGTTATATTCTTGTACATAGGAGCAGTATTATAGTAATTATATTTTTGTACATAGGGGCAGTATTATAGTAGTTATATTCTTGTACATAGGGGCAGTATTATAGTAGTTATATTCTTGTACATAGGGGGCAGTATTATAGTAGTTATATTCTTGTACATAGGAGCAGTATTATAGTAGTTATATTCTTGTATATAGGAAGCAGTATTATAGTAGTTATATTCTTGTACATAGGAGCAGTATTATAGTAGTTATATTCTTGTACATAGGGGCAGTATTATAGCAGTTATATTCTTGTACATATGGGCAGTATTATAGTAGTTATATTCTTGTACATAGGAGCAGTATTATAGTAGTTATATTCCTGTACATAGGGGGCAGTATTATAGCAGTTATATTCTTGTACATATGGGCAGTATTATAGTAGTTATATTCTTGTACATAGGGGCAGTATTATAGTAGTTATATTCTTGTACATAGGGGCAGTATTATAGCAGTTATATTCTTGTACATAGGGAGCAGTATTATAGTAGTTATATTCTTGTACATAGGAGCAGTATAATAGTAGTTATATTCCTGTACATAGGGCCAGTATTATAGTAGTTATATTCTTGTACATAGGAGCAGTATTATAGTAGTTATATTCTTGTATATAGGGGGCAGTATTATAGTAGTTATATTCCTGTACATAGGGGGCAGTATTATAGTAGTTATATTCTTGTACATAGGGGCAGTATTATAGTAGTTATATTCTTGTACATAGGGCCAGTATTATAGCAGTTCTATTTTTGTACATAGGGAGCAGTATTATAGCAGTTATATTCTTGTACATAGGGAGCAGTATTATAGTAGTTATATTCTTGTACATAGGAGCAGTATTATAGTAATTATATTTTTGTATATATGGGCAGTATTATAGTAGTTATATTCTTGTACATAGGAGCAGTATTATAGTAGTTATATTCTTGTACATAGGAGCAATATTATAGTAGTTATATTCTTGTACATAGGGGGCAGTATTATAGTAATTATATTTTTGTATATAGGGGCAGTATTATAGTAGTTATATTCTTGTACATAGGGGCAGTATTATAGTAGTTATATTCTTGTACATAGGGGGCAGTATTATAGTAGTTATATTCTTGTACATAGGAGCAGTATTATAGTAGTTATATTCTTGTACATATGGGCACTATTATAGCAGTTATATTCTTGTGCATAGGGGACAGAATTATAGTAGTTATATTCTTGTACATATGGGCAGTATTATAGTAGTTATATTCTTGTACATAGGGGGCAGTATTATAGTAGTTATTTTCTTGTACATAGGGGCAGTATTATAGTAGTTATATTCTTGTACATAGGAGCAGTATTATAGTAATTATATTTTTGTACATAGGGGCAGTATTATAGTAGTTATATTCTTGTACATAGGGGCAGTATCATAGTAGTTATATTCTTGTACATAGGGGGCAGTATCATAGTAGTTATATTCTTGTACATAGGGGGCAGTATTATAGTAGTTATATTCTTGTACATAGGGGGCAGTATTATAGTAGTTATATTCTTGTACATAGGGGGCAGTATTATAGTAGTTATATTCTTGTACATAGGAGCAGTATTATAGTAATTATATTTTTGTACATAGGGGCAGTATTATAGTAGTTATATTCTTGTACATAGGGGCAGTATTATAGTAGTTATATTCTTGTACATAGGGGGCAGTATTATAGTAGTTATATTCTTGTACATAGGAGCAGTATTATAGTAGTTATATTCTTGTATATAGGAAGCAGTATTATAGTAGTTATATTCTTGTACATAGGAGCAGTATTATAGTAGTTATATTCTTGTACATAGGGGCAGTATTATAGCAGTTATATTCTTGTACATATGGGCAGTATTATAGTAGTTATATTCTTGTACATAGGAGCAGTATTATAGTAGTTATATTCCTGTACATAGGGGGCAGTATTATAGTAGTTATATTCTTGTACATATGGGAAGTATTATAGTAGTTATATTCTTGTACATAGGGGCAGTATTATAGTAGTTATATTCTTGTACATAGGAGCAGTATTATAGTAGTTATATTCTTGTATATAGGAAGCAGTATTATAGTAGTTATATTCTTGTACATAGGAGCAGTATTATAGTAGTTATATTCTTGTATATAGGGGGCAGTATTATAGTAATTAGAAACTTGTACATAGGGGGCAGTATTATAGTAGTTATATTCCTGTACATAGGAGCAGTATTATAGTAGGTATATTCTTGTACATAGGGGCAGTATTATAGTAGTTATATTCTTGTACATAGGGAGCAGTATTATAGTAGTTATATTCTTGTAGATAGGGAGCAGTATTATAGTAGTTATATTCTTGTACATAGGGGCAGTATTATAGTAGTTATATTCTTGTACATAGGGAGCAGTATTATAGTAGTTATATTCTTGTACATAGGGAGCAGTATTATAGTAGTTATATTCTTGTACATAGGGGCAGTATTATAGTAGTTATATTCTTGTACATAGGAGCAGTATTATAGTAGTTATATTCTTGTATATAGGAAGCAGTATTATAGTAGTTATATTCTTGTACATAGAAGCAGTATTATAGTAGTTATATTCTTGTATATAGGGGGCAGTATTATAGTAGTTAGAAACTTGTACATAGGGGGCAGTATTATAGTAGTTATATTCTTGTACATAGGAGCAGTATTATAGTAGTTATATTCTTGTACATAGGTGCAGTATTATAGTAGTTATATTCTTGTACATAGGGCCAGTATTATAGCAGTTATATTCTTGTACATAGGGAGCAGTATTTTAGTAGTTATATTCTTGTACATAGGAGCAGTATTATAGTAGTTATATTCTTGTACATAGAGGGCAGTATTATAGTAGTTATATTCCTGTACATAGGAGCAGTATTATAGTAGGTATATTCTTGTACATAGGGGCAGTATTATAGTAGGTATATTCTTGTACATAGGAGCAGTATTATAGTAGTTATATTCTTGTACATAGAGGGCAGTATTATAGTAGTTATATTCTTGTACATAGGAGCAGTATTATAGTAGTTATATTCTTGTACATAGGGGCAGTATTATAGTAGTTATATTCTTGTACATAGGGGCAGTATTATAGTAGTTATATTCTTGTACATAGGGGCAGTATTATAGTAGTTATATTCTTGTACATAGGAGCAGTATTATAGTAGTTATATTCTTGTACATAGGGGCAGTATTATAGTAGTTATAGTCTTGTACATAGGGGCAGTATTATAGTAGTTATATTCTTGTACATAGGGGCAGTATTATAGTAGTTATATTCTTGTACATAGGGCCAGTATTATAGCAGTTATATTCTTGTACATAGGGAGCAGTATTATAGTAGTTATATTCTTGTACATAGGGGGCAGTATTATAGTAGTTATATTCCTGTACATAGGAGCAGTATTATAGTAGTTATATTCTTGTACATAGGAGTAGTATTATAGTATTTATATTCTTGTACATAGGGGGCAGTATTATAGTAGTTATATTCTTGTATATAGGGGCAGTATTATAGTAGTTATATTCTTGTACATAGGAGCAGTATTATAGTAGTTATATTCTTGTACATAGGAGTAGTATTATAGTAGTTATATTCTTGTACATAGGGGGCAGTATTATAGTAGTTATATTCTTGTACATAGGGAGCAGTATTATAGTAGTTATATTCTTGTACATAGGAGCAGTATTATAGTAGTTATATTCTTGTACATAGGGGGCAGTATTATAGCAGTTATATTCTTGTACATAGGGGGCAGTATTATAGTAGTTATATTCTTGTTTATAGGAGCAGTATTATAGTAGTTATATTCTTGTACATAGGAGCAGTATTATAGTAGTTATATTCTTGTACATAGGGGGCAGTATTATAGTTGTTATATTCTTGTACATAGGGGGCAGTATTATAGTATATTCTTGTACATAGGGACAGTATTATAGTAGTTATATTCTTGCACATAGGGGGCAGTATTATAGTAGTTATATTCTTGTACATAGGGACAGTATTATAGTAGTTATATTCTTGCACATAGGGAGCAGTATTACAGTAGTTATATTCTTGTACATAGGGTGCAGTATTATAGTTGTTATATTCTTGTACATAGGGGGCAGTATTATAGTAGTTATATTCTTGTACATAGGTGGCAGTATTATAGTAGTTATATTCTTGTACATAGGAGCAGTATTATAGTAGTTATATTCTTGTACATAGGGGGCAGTATTATAGTAGTTATATTCCTGTACATAGGAGCAGTATTATAGTAGTTATATTCTTGTACATAGGGGGCAGTATTATAGTAGTTATATTCCTGTACATAGGAGCATTATTATAGTAGTTATATTCTTGTACATAGGGGCAGTATTATAGTAGTTATATTCTTGTACATAGGGCGCAGTATTATAGTAGTTATATTCTTGTATATAGGAGCAGTATTATAGTAGTTATATTCTTGTTCCTAGGAGCAGTATTATAGTAGTTGTATTCTTGTACATAGGGGCAGTATTATAGTAGTTATATTCTTGTACATAGGGGGCAGTATTATAGTAGTTATATTCTTGTATATAGGGAGCAGTATTATAGTAGTTATATTCTTGTACATAGGGGGCAGTATTATAGTAGTTATATTCTTGTATATAGGGCGCAGTATTATAGTAGTTATATTCTTGTATATAGGGAGCAGTATTTTAGTAGTTATATTCTTGTACCTAGGAGCAGTATTATAATAGTTATATTCCTGAACATGGGAGCAGTATTATAGTAGTTATATTCTTGTACATAGGAGCAGTATTATAGTAGTTATATTCTTGTACATAGGGGCAGTATTATAGTAGTTATATTCTTGTACATAGGAGCAGTATTATAGTAGTTATATTCTTGTATATAGGGAGCAGTATTATAGTAGTTATATTCTTGTACATAGGGGGCAGTATTATAGTAATTATATTCTTGCACATAGGGAGCAGTATTATAGTAGTTATATTCTTGTACATAGGGGGCAGTATTATAGCAGTTATATTCTTGTATATAGGAGCAGTATTATAGTAGTTATATTCTTGTATATAGGAGCAGTATTATAGTAGTTATATTCTTGTACATAGGGGGCAGTATTATAGTAGTTATATTCTTATATATAGGAGCAGTATTATAGTAGTTATATTCTTGTACATAGGAGCAGTATTATAGTACTTATATTCTTGTACATAGGGGGCAGTATTATAGTAGTTATATTCTTGTACATAGGAGCAGTATTATAGTAGTTATATTCTTGTACATAGGAGCAGTATTATAGTAGTTATATTCTTGTACATAGGGGGCAGTATTATAGTAGTTATATTCTTGTACATAGGGAGCAGTATTATAGTAGTTATATTCTTGTACATAGGGGGCAGTATTATAGTAGTTATATTCTTGTACATAGGGGGCAGTATTATAGTAGTTATATTCTTGTACATAGGGAGCAGTATTATAGTAGTTATATTCTTGTACATAGGAGCAGTATTATAGTAGTTGTATTCTTGTACATAGGGAGCAGTATTATAGTAGTTATATTCTTGTACATAGGAGCAGTATTATAGTAGTTATATTCTTGTACATAGGGGGCAGTATTATAGTAGTTATATTCCTGTACATAGGAGCAGTATTATAGTAGTTATATTCTTGTACATAGGGGGCAGTATTATAGTAGTTATATTCCTGTACATAGGAGCAGTATTATAGTAGTTATATTCTTGTACATAGGGGCAGTATTATAGTAGTTATATTCTTGTACATTGGGGGCAGTATTATAGTAGTTATATTCTTGTATATAGGAGCAGTATTATAGTAGTTATATTCTTGTACATAGGGGGCAGTATTATAGTAGTTATATTCTTGTATATAGGAGCAGTATTATAGTAGTTATATTCTTGTACCTAGGAGCAGTATTATAGTAGTTATATTCTTGTACCTAGGAGCAGTATTATAGTAGTTATATTCTTGTGCATAGGGGGCAGTATTATAGTAGTTATATTCTTGTGCATAGGGGGCAGTATTATAGTAGTTATATTCTTGTACATAGGGAGAAGTATTATAGTAGTTATATTCTTGTACATAGGAGCAGTATTATAGTAGTTGTATTCTTGTACATAGGGGCAGTATTATAGTAGTTATATTCTTGTACATAGGGGGCAGTATTATAGTAGTTATATTCTTGTGCATAGGGGGCAGTATTATAGTAGTTATATTCTTGTACATAGGGGGCAGTATTATAGTAGTTATATTCTTGTATATAGGGAGCAGTAGTATAGTAGTTATTTTCTTGTACATAGGGGGCAGTATTATAGTAGTTATATTCTTGTATATAGGGCGCAGTATTATAGTAGTTATATTCTTGTATATAGGGAGCAGTATTATAGTAGTTATATTCTTGTGCATAGGGGGCAGTATTATAGTAGTTGTATTCTTGTACATAGGGGCAGTATTATAGTAGTTATATTCTTGTACATAGGGGGCAGTATTATAGTAGTTATATTCTTGTGCATAGGGGGCAGTATTATAGTAGTTGTATTCTTGTACATAGGGGCAGTATTATAGTAGTTATATTCTTGTACATAGGGGGCAGTATTATAGTAGTTATATTCTCGTATATAGGGAGCAGTATTATAGTAGTTATGTTCTTGTACATAGGGGGCAGTATTATAGTAGTTATATTCTTGTATATAGGAGGCAGTATTATAGTAGTTATATTCTTGTATATAGGGAGCAGTATTTTAGTAGTTATATTCTTGTACCTAGGAGCAGTATTATAGTAGTTATATTCCTGTACATGGGAGCAGTATTATAGTAGTTATATTCTTGTACATAGGAGCAGTATTATAGTAGTTATATTCTTGTACATAGGAGCAGTATTATAGTAGTTATATTCTTGTATATAGGGAGCAGTATTATAGTAGTTATATTCTTGTACATAGGGGGCAGTATTATAGTAGTTATACTCTTGTATATAGGGCGCAGTATTATAGTAGTTATATTCTTGTATATAGGGTGCAGTATTATAGTAGTTATATTCTTGTACCTAGGAGCAGTATTATAGTAGTTATATTCTTGTGCATAGGGGGCAGTATTATAGTAGTTATATTCTTGTATATATTGCGCAGTATTATAGTAGTTATATTCTTGTACCTAGGAGCAGTATTATAGTAGTTATATTCTTGTGCATAGGGGGCAGTATTATAGTAGTTGTATTCTTGTACATAGGGGCAGTATTATAGTAGTTATATTCTTGTACATAGGGGGCAGTATTATAGTAGTTATATTCTTGTGCATAGGGGGCAGTATTATAGTAGTTGTATTCTTGTACATAGGGGCAGTATTATAGTAGTTATATTCTTGTACATAGGGGGCAGTATTATAGTAGTTATATTCTTGTATATAGGGAGCAGTATTATAGTAGTTATGTTCTTGTACATAGGGGGCAGTATTATAGTAGTTATATTCTTGTATATAGGGCGCAGTATTATAGTAGTTATATTCTTGTATATAGGGAGCAGTATTTTAGTAGTTATATTCTTGTACCTAGGAGCAGTATTATAGTAGTTATATTCCTGTACATGGGAGCAGTATTATAGTAGTTATATTCTTGTACATAGGAGCAGTATTATAGTAGTTATATTCTTGTACATAGGAGCAGTATTATAGTAGTTATATTCTTGTATATAGGGAGCAGTATTATAGTAGTTATATTCTTGTACATAGGGGCAGTATTATAGTAGTTATATTCTTGTACATAGGGGCAGTATTATAGTAGTTATATTCTTGTACATAGGGGCAGTATTATAGTAGTTATATTCTTGTATATAGGGAGCAGTATTATAGTAGTTATATTCTTGTACATAGGGGCAGTATTATAGTAATTATATTCTTGCACATAGGGAGCAGTATTATAGTAGTTATATTCTTGTACATAGGGGGCAGTATTATAGTAGTTATATTCTTGTACATAGGGACAGTATTATAGTAGTTATATTCTTGCACATAGGGAGCAGTATTATAGTAGTTATATTCTTGTGCATAGGAGCAGTATTATATTAGTTATATTCTTGTACATAGGGGGCAGTATTATAGTAGTTATATTCTTGTATATAGAAGCAGTATTATAGTAGTTATATTCTTGTACATAGGAGCAGTATTATAGTAGTTATATTCTTGTACATAGGAGCAGTATTATAGTAGTTATATTCTTGTACATAGGGGGCAGTATTATAGTAGTTATATTCTTGTACATAGGGAGCAGTATTATAGTAGTTATATTCTTGTACATAGGGGGCAGTATTATAGTAGTCATATTCTTGTACATAGGGGGCAGTATTATAGTAGTTATATTCTTGTATATAGGAGCAGTATTATAGTAGTTATATTCTTGTACATAGGGAACAGTATTATAGTAGTTATATTCTTGTACATAGGGGCAGTATTATAGTAGTTATATTCTTGTACATAGGAGCAGTATTATAGTAGTTATATTCTTGTACATAGGGGGCAGTATTATAGTAGTTATATTCTTGTACATAGGGGCAGTATTATAGTAGTTATATTCTTGTACATAGGGAGCAGTATTATAGTAGTTATATTCTTGTACATAGGGGGCAGTATTATAGTAGTTATATTCTTGTACCTAGGAGCAGTATTATAGTAGTTATATTCTTGTGCATAGGGGGCAGTATTATAGTAGTTATATTCTTGTATATAGGGCGCAGTATTATAGTAGTTATATTCTTGTACCTAGGAGCAGTATTATAGTAGTTATATTCTTGTGCATAGGGGGCAGTATTATAGTAGTTGTATTCTTGTACATAGGGGCAGTATTATAGTAGTTATATTCTTGTACATAGGGGGCAGTATTATAGTAGTTATATTCTTGTGCATAGGGGGCAGTATTATAGTAGTTGTATTCTTGTACATAGGGGCAGTATTATAGTAGTTATATTCTTGTACATAGGGGGCAGTATTATAGTAGTTATATTCTTGTATATAGGGAGCAGTATTATAGTAGTTATGTTCTTGTACATAGGGGGCAGTATTATAGTAGTTATATTCTTGTATATAGGGCGCAGTATTATAGTAGTTATATTCTTGTATATAGGGAGCAGTATTTTAGTAGTTATATTCTTGTACCTAGGAGCAGTATTATAGTAGTTATATTCCTGTACATGGGAGCAGTATTATAGTAGTTATATTCTTGTACATAGGAGCAGTATTATAGTAGTTATATTCTTGTACATAGGAGCAGTATTATAGTAGTTATATTCTTGTATATAGGGAGCAGTATTATAGTAGTTATATTCTTGTACATAGGGGGCAGTATTATAGTAATTATATTCTTGCACATAGGGAGCAGTATTATAGTAGTTATATTCTTGTACATAGGGGGCAGTATTATAGTAGTTATATTCTTGTACATAGGGACAGTATTATAGTAGTTATATTCTTGCACATAGGGAGCAGTATTATAGTAGTTATATTCTTGTGCATAGGAGCAGTATTATATTAGTTATATTCTTGTACATAGGGGGCAGTATTATAGTAGTTATATTCTTGTATATAGAAGCAGTATTATAGTAGTTATATTCTTGTACATAGGAGCAGTATTATAGTAGTTATATTCTTGTACATAGGGGGCAGTATTATAGTAGTTATATTCTTGTACATAGGAGCAGTATTATAGTAGTTATATTCTTGTACATAGGGGGCAGTATTATAGTAGTTATATTCTTGTACATAGGGAGCAGTATTATAGTAGTTATATTCTTGTACATAGGGGGCAGTATTATAGTAGTTATATTCTTGTACATAGGGGGCAGTATTATAGTAGTTATATTCTTGTATATAGGAGCAGTATTATAGTAGGTATATTCTTGTACATAGGGAACAGTATTATAGTAGTTATATTCTTGTACATAGGGGCAGTATTATAGTAGTTATATTCTTGTACATAGGAGCAGTATTATAGTAGTTATATTCTTGTACATAGGGGGCAGTATTATAGTAGTTATATTCTTGTACATAGGGGCAGTATTATAGTAGTTATATTCTTGTACATAGGGAGCAGTATTATAGTAGTTATATTCTTGTACATAGGGGGCAGTATTATAGTAGTTATATTCTTGTACATAGGAGCAGTATTATAGTAGTTATATTCTTGTACATAGGAGCAGTATTATAGTAGTTATATTCTTGTATATAGGGGGCAGTATTATAGTAGTTAGAAACTTGTACATAGGGGGCAGTATTATAGTAGTTATATTCCTGTACATAGGAGCAGTATTATAGTAGGTATATTCTTGTACATAGGGGCAGTATTATAGTAGTTATATTCTTGTACATAGGGAGCAGTATTATAGTAGTTATATTCTTGTACATAGGGGCAGTATTATAGTACTTATATTCTTGTATATAGGGGGCAGTATTATAGTAGTTATATTCTTGTACATAGGGTGCAGTATTATAGTAGTTATATTCCTGTACATAGGAGCAGTATTATAGTAGTTATATTCTTGTACATAGGGGGCAGTATTATAGTAGTTATATTCTTGTACATAGGGGGCAGTATTATAGTAGTTATATTCCTGTACATAGGAGCAGTATTATAGTAGTTATATTCTTGTACATAGGAGTAGTATTATAGTATTTATATTCTTGTACATAGGGGGCAGTATTATAGTAGTTATATTCTTGTACATAGGAGCAGTATTATAGTAGTTATATGCTTGTACATAGGAGTAGTATTATAGTAGTTATATTCTTGTACATAGGGGGCAGTATTATAGTAGTTATATTCTTGTACATAGGAGCAGTATTATAGTAGTTATATTCTTGTATACAGGAAGCAGTATTATAGTAGTTATATTCTTGTACATAGGAGCAGTATTATAGTAGTTATATTCTTGCATATAGGGGGCAGTATTATAGTAGTTAGAAACTTGTACATAGGGGGCAGTATTATAGTAGTTATATTCTTGTACATAGGAGCAGTATTATAGTAGTTATATTCTTGTACATATGTGCAGTATTATAGTAGTTATATTCTTGTACATAGGGCCAGTATTATAGCAGTTATATTCTTGTACATAGGGAGCAGTATTATAGTAGTTATATTCTTGTACATAGAGGGCAGTATTATAGTAGTTATATTCCTGTACATAGGAGCAGTATTATAGTAGGTATATTCTTGTACATAGGGGCAGTATTATAGTAGGTATATTCTTGTACATAGGAGCAGTATTATAGTAGTTATATTCTTGTACATAGGGGCAGTATTATAGTAGGTATATTCTTGTACATAGGAGCAGTATTATAGTAGTTATATTCTTGTACATAGAGGGCAGTATTATAGTAGTTATATTCTTGTACATAGGAGCAGTATTATAGTAGTTATATTCTTGTACATAGGGGCAGTATTATAGTAGTTATATTCTTGTACATAGGGGCAGTATTATAGTAGTTATATTCTTGTACATAGAGGGCAGTATTATAGTAGTTATATTCCTGTACATAGGAGCAGTATTATAGTAGTTATATTCTTGTACATAGGAGCAGTATTATAGTAGTTATATTCTTGTACATAGAGGGCAGTATTATAGTAGTTATATTCCTGTACATAGGAGCAGTATTTTAGTAGTTATATTCTTGTACATAGAGGGCAGTATTATAGTAGTTATATTCCTGTACATAGGAGCAGTATTTTAGTAGTTATATTCTTGTACATAGGAGCAGTATTATAGTAGTTATATTCTTGTACATAGAGGGCAGTATTATAGTAGATATATTCCTGTACATAGGAGCAGTATTATAGTAGGTATATTCTTGTACATAGGGGCAGTATTATAGTAGGTATATTCTTGTACATAGGAGCAGTATTATAGTAGTTATATTCTTGTACATAGAGGGCAGTATTATAGTAGTTATATTCTTGTACATAGGGGTAGTATTATAGTAGTTATATTCTTGTACATAGGGGCAGTATTATAGTAGTTATATTCTTGTACATAGGGGCAGTATTATAGTAGTTATATTCTTGTACATAGGGGCAGTATTATAGTAGTTATATTCTTGTACATAGGAGCAGTATTATAGTAGTTATATTCTTGTACATAGGGGCAGTATTATAGTAGTTATATTCTTGTACATAGGGGCAGTATTATAGTAGTTATATTCTTGTACATAGGGGCAGTATTATAGTAGTTATATTCTTGTACATAGGGCCAGTAATATAGCAGTTATATTCTTGTACATAGGGGGCAGTATTATAGTAGTTATATTCTTGTACATAGGGCCAGTATTATAGTAGTTATATTCTTGTACATAGGGGGCAGTATTATAGTAGTTATATTCTTGTACATAGGGGGCAGGATTATAGTAGTTATATTCCTGTACATAGGAGCAGTATTATAGTAGTTATATTCTTGTACATAGGAGTAGTATTATAGTATTTATATTCTTGTACATAGGGGGCAGTATTATAGTAGTTATATTCTTGTACATAGGAGCAGTATTATAGTAGTTATATTCTTGTACATAGGAGTAGTATTATAGTAGTTATATTCTTGTACATAGGGGGCAGTATTATAGTAGTTATATTCTTGTACATAGGGAGCAGTATAATAGTAGTTATATTCTTGTACATAGGAGCAGTATTATAGTAGTTATATTCTTGTACATAGGGGCAGTATTATAGCAGTTATATTCTTGTACATAGGGGGCAGTATTATAGTAGTTATATTCTTGTACATAGGGGGCAGTATTATAGTAGTTATATTCTTGTACATAGGGGGCAGTATTATAGTAGTTATATTCTTGTACATAGGGGGCAGTATTATAGCAGTTATATTCTTGTATATAGGAGCAGTATTATAGTAGTTATATTCTTGTTTATAGGAGCAGTATTATAGTAGTTATATTCTTGTACATAGGAGCAGTATTATAGTAGTTATATTCTTGTACATAGGGGGCAGTATTATAGTTGTTATATTCTTGTACATAGGGGGCAGTATTATAGTAGTTATATTCTTGTACATAGGGGGCAGTATTATAGTAGTTATATTCTTGTACATAGGAGCAGTATTATAGTAGTTATATTCTTGTACATAGGGGGCAGTATTATAATAGTTATATTCTTGTACATAGGGAGCAGTATTATAATAGTTATATTCTTGTACATAGGGACAGTATTATAGTAGTTATATTCTTGCACATAGGGAGCAATATTATAGTAGTTATATTCTTGTACATAGGGGGCAGTATTATAGTAGTTATATTTTTGTATATAGGAGCAGTATTATAGTAGTTATATTCTTGTACATAGGGGGCAGTATTATAGTAGTTATATTCTTGTACATAGGGGGCAGTATTATAGTAGTTATATTCTTGTACATAGGGGGCAGTATTATAGCAGTTATATTCTTGTATATAGGAGCAGTATTATAGTAGTTATATTCTTGTACATAGGAGCAGTATTATAGTAGTTATATTCTTGTACACAGGGGGCAGTATTATAGTAGTTATATTCTTGTATATAGGAGCAGTATTATAGTAGTTATATTCTTGTACATAGGAGCAGTATTATAGTAGTTATATTCTTGTACATAGGGGGCAGTATTATAGTAGTTATATTCTTGTACATAGGAGCAGTATTATAGTAGTTATATTCTTGTACATAGGAGCAGTATTATAGTAGTTATATTCTTGTACACAGGGGGCAGTATTATAGTAATTATATTCTTGTACATAGGGAGCAGTATTATAGTAGTTATATTCTTGTACATAGGGGGCAGTATTATAGTAGTTATATTCTTGTACATAGGGGGCAGTATTATAGTAGTTATATTCTTGTACATAGGGGGCAGTATTATAGTAGTTATATTCTTGTACATAGGAGCAGTATTATAGTAGTTATATTCTTGTACATAGGGGGCAGTATTATAGTAGTTATATTCCTGTACATAGGAGCAGTATTATAGTAGTTATATTCCTGTACATAGGGGGCAGTATTATAGTAGTTATATTCCTGTACATAGGAGCAGTATTATAGTAGTTATATTCTTGTACATAGGGGCAGTATTATAGTAGTTATATTCTTGTATATAGGAGCAGTATTATAGTAGTTATATTCTTGTACATAGGGGGCAGTATTATAGTAGTTATATTCTTGTACATAGGGGCAGTATTATAGTAGTTATATTCTTGTATATAGGAGCAGTATTATAGTAGTTATATTCTTGTATATAGGGCGCAGTATTATAGTAGTTATATTCTTGTATATAGGGAGCAGTATTTTAGTAGTTATATTCTTGTACCTAGGAGCAGTATTATAGTAGTTATATTCTTGTACATAGGAGCAGTATTATAGTAGTTATATTCTTGTACATAGGGGGCAGTATTTTAGTAGTTATATTCTTATACATAGGAGCAGTATTATAGTAGTTATATTCTTGTACATAGGAGCAGTATTATAGTAGTTATATTCTTGTACATAGGGGGCAGTATTATAGTAGTTATATTCTTGTACATGGGAGCAGTATTATAGTAGTTATATTCTTGTATATAGGGAGCAGTATTTTAGTAGTTATATTCTTATACATAGGAGCAGTATTATAGTAGTTATATTCTTGTACATAGGAGCAGTATTATAGTAGTTATATTCTTGTACATAGGGGGCAGTATTATAGTAGTTATATTCTTGTACATGGGAGCAGTATTATAGTAGTTATATTCTTGTACATAGGAGCAGTATTATAGTAGTTATATTCTTGTACATAGGAGCAGTATTATAGTAGTTATATTCTTGTATATAGGGAGCAGTATTATAGTAGTTATATTCTTGTATATAGGGAGCAGTATTTTAGTAGTTATATTCTTGTACCTAGGAGCAGTATTATAGTAGTTATATTCTTGTACATGGGAGCAGTATTATAGTAGTTATATTCCTGTACATAGGAGCAGTATTATAGTAGTTATATTCTTGTACATAGGAGCAGTATTATAGTAGTTATATTCTTGTACATAGGAGCAGTATTATAGTAGTTATATTCTTGTACATAGGGGGCAGTATTTTAGTAGTTATATTCTTATACATAGGAGCAGTATTATAGTAGTTATATTCTTGTACATAGGAGCAGTATTATAGTAGTTATATTCTTGTACATAGGGGGCAGTATTATAGTAGTTATATTCTTGTACATGGGAGCAGTATTATAGTAGTTATATTCTTGTATATAGGGAGCAGTATTTTAGTAGTTATATTCTTATACATAGGAGCAGTATTATAGTAGTTATATTCTTGTACATAGGAGCAGTATTATAGTAGTTATATTCTTGTACATAGGGGGCAGTATTATAGTAGTTATATTCTTGTACATGGGAGCAGTATTATAGTAGTTATATTCTTGTACATAGGAGCAGTATTATAGTAGTTATATTCTTGTACATAGGAGCAGTATTATAGTAGTTATATTCTTGTATATAGGGAGCAGTATTATAGTAGTTATATTCTTGTATATAGGGAGCAGTATTTTAGTAGTTATATTCTTGTACCTAGGAGCAGTATTATAGTAGTTATATTCTTGTACATGGGAGCAGTATTATAGTAGTTATATTCCTGTACATAGGAGCAGTATTATAGTAGTTATATTCTTGTACATAGGAGCAGTATTATAGTAGTTATATTCTTGTACATAGGAGCAGTATTATAGTAGTTATATTCTTGTATATAGGGAGCAGTATTATAGTAGTTATATTCTTGTACATAGGGGGCAGTATTATAGTAATTATATTCTTGCACATAGGGAGCAGTATTATAGTAGTTATATTCTTGTACATAGGGAGCAGTATTATAGTAGTTATATTCTTGTACATAGGGACAGTATTATAGTAGTTATATTCTTGCACATAGGGAGCAATATTATAGTAGTTATATTCTTGTACATAGGGGGCAGTATTATAGTAGTTATATTCTTGTATATAGGAGCAGTATTATAGTAGTTATATTCTTGTACATAGGGGGCAGTATTATAGTAGTTATATACTTGTACATAGGGGGCAGTATTATAGTAGTTATATTCTTGTACATAGGGGGCAGTATTATAGCAGTTATATTCTTGTATATAGGAGCAGTATTATAGTAGTTATATTCTTGTATATAGGAGCAGTATTATAGTAGTTATATTCTTGTACATAGGGGCAGTATTATAGTAGTTATATTCTTGTATATAGGAGCAGTATTATAGTAGTTATATTCTTGTACATAGGAGCAGTATTATAGTAGTTATATTCTTGTTCATGGGGGGCAGTATTATAGTAGTTATATTCTTGTACATTGGAGCAGTATTATAGTAGTTATATTCTTGTACATAGGAGCAGTATTATAGTAGTTATATTCTTGTACATAGGGGGCAGTATTATAGTAGTTATATTCTTGTACATAGGGGGCAGTATTATAGTAGTTATATTCTTGTATATAGGAGCAGTATTATAGTAGTTATATTCTTGTACATAGAGAGCAGTATTATAGTAGTTATATTCTTGTACATAGGGGCAGTATTATAGTAGTTATATTCTTGTACATAGGAGCAGTATTATAGTAGTTATATTCTTGTACATAGGGGGCAGTATTATAGTAGTTATATTCTTGTACATAGGGGCAGTATTATAGTAGTTATATTCTTGTACATAGGGAGCAGTATTATAGTAGTTATATTCTTGTACATAAGAGCAGTATTATAGTAGTTATATTCTTGTACATAGGAGCAGTATTATAGTAGTTATATTCTTGTATATAGGGGGCAGTATTATAGTAGTTAGAAACTTGTACATAGGGGGCAGTATTATAGTAGTTATATTCCTGTACATAGGAGCAGTATTATAGTAGGTATATTCTTGTACATAGGGGCAGTATTATAGTAGTTATATTCTTCTACATGGGAGCAGTATTATAGTAGTTATATTCTTGTACATAGGGAGCAGTATTATAGTAGTTATATTCTTGTACATAGGGAGCAGTATTATAGTAGTTATATTCTTGTACATAGGGGCAGTATTATAGTAGTTATTTTCTTGTACATAGGGAGCAGTATTATAGTAGTTATATTCTTGTACATAGGGAGCAGTATTATAGTACTTATATTCTTGTACATAGGGGCAGTATTATAGTAGTTATATTCTTGTACATAGGAGCAGTATTATAGTAGTTATATTCTTGTATATAGGAAGCAGTATTATAGTAGTTATATTCTTGTACATAGGAGCAGTATTATAGTAGTTATATTCTTGTATATAGGGGGCAGTATTATAGTAGTTAGAAACTTGTACATAGGGGGCAGTATTATAGTAGTTATATTCTTGTACATAGGAGCAGTATTATAGTAGTTATATTCTTGTACATAGGTGCAGTATTATAGTAGTTATATTCTTGTACATAGGGCCAGTATTATAGCAGTTATATTCTTGTACATAGGGAGCAGTACTTTAGTAGTTATATTCTTGTTCATAGGAGCAGTATTATAGTAGTTATATTCTTGTACATAGAGGGCAGTATTATAGTAGTTATATTCCTGTACATAGGAGCAGTATTATAGTAGGTATATTCTTGTACATAGGGGCAGTATTATAGTAGTTATATTCTTGTACATAGGGGCAGTATTATAGCAGTTATATTCTTGTACATAGGGGGCAGTGTTATAGTAGTTATATTCTTGTACATAGGGGGCAGTATTATAGTAGTTATATTCTTGTACATAGGAGCAGTATTATAGTAGTTATATTCTTGTACATAGGAGCAGTATTATAGTAGTTATATTCTTGTACATAGGGGGCAGTATTATAGTTGTTATATTCTTGTACATAGGGGGCAGTATTATAGTATATTCTTGTACATAGGGACAGTATTATAGTAGTTATATTCTTGCACATAGGGGGCAGTATTATAGTAGTTATAGTCTTGTACATAGGGACAGTATTATAGTAGTTATATTCTTGCACATAGGGAGCAGTATTATAGTAGTTATATTCTTGTACATAGGGGGCAGTATTATAGTTGTTATATTTTTGTACATAGGGGGCAGTATTATAGTAGTTATATTCTTGTACATAGGGGGCAGTATTATAGTAGTTATATTCTTGTATATAGGAGCAGTATTATAGTAGTTATATTCTTGTACATAGGAGCAGTATTATAGTAGTTATATTCTTGTACATAGGGGGCAGTATTATAGTAGTTATATTCTTGTACATAGGGAGCAGTATTATAGTAGTTATATTCTTGTACATAGGGACAGTATTATAGTAGTTATATTCTTGCACATAGGGAGCAATATTATAGTAGTTATATTCTTGTACATAGGCGGCAGTATTATAGTAGTTATATTCTTGTATATAGGAGCAGTATTATAGTAGTTATATTCTTGTACATAGGGGGCAGTATTATAGTAGTTATAATCTTGTACATAGGGGGCAGTATTATAGTAGTTATATTCTTGTACATAGGGGGCAGTATTATAGCAGTTATATTCTTGTATATAGGAGCAGTATTATAGTAGTTATATTCTTGTATATAGGAGCAGTATTATAGTAGTTATATTCTTGTACATAGGGGGCAGTATTATAGTAGTTATATTCTTGTATATAGGAGCAGTATTATAGTAGTTATATTCTTGTACATAGGAGCAGTATTATAGTAGTTATATTCTTGTACATAGGGGGCAGTATTATAGTAGTTATATTCTTGTACATAGGAGCAGTATTATAGTAGTTATATTCTTGTACATAGGAGCAGTATTATAGTAGTTATATTCTTGTACATAGGGGGCAGTATTATAGTAGTTATATTCTTGTACATAGGGAGCAGTATTATAGTAGTTATATTCTTGTACATAGGGGGCAGTATTATAGTAGTTATATTCTTGTACATAGGGGGCAGTATTATAGCAGTTATATTCTTGTATATAGGAGCAGTATTATAGTAGTTATATTCTTGTATATAGGAGCAGTATTATAGTAGTTATATTCTTGTACATAGGGGGCAGTATTATAGTAGTTATATTCTTGTACATAGGGACAGTATTATAGTAGTTATATTCTTGCACATAGGGAGCAATATTATAGTAGTTATATTCTTGTACATAGGGGGCAGTATTATAGTAGTTATATTCTTGTATATAGGAGCAGTATTATAGTAGTTATATTCTTGTACATAGGGGGCAGTATTATAGTAGTTATATTCTTGTACATAGGGGGCAGTATTATAGTAGTTATATTCTTGTACATAGGGGGCAGTATTATAGCAGTTATATTCTTGTATATAGGAGCAGTATTATAGTAGTTATATTCTTGTATATAGGAGCAGTATTATAGTAGTTATATTCTTGTACATAGGGGGCAGTATTATAGTAGTTATATTCTTGTACATAGGGGGCAGTATTATAGTAGTTATATTCTTGTATATAGGAGCAGTATTATAGTAGTTATATTCTTGTACATAGGAGCAGTATTATAGTAGTTATATTCTTGTACATAGGGGCAGTATTATAGTAGTTATATTCTTGTACATAGGAGCAGTATTATAGTAGTTATATTCTTGTACATAGGAGCAGTATTATAGTATTTATATTCTTGTACATAGGGGGCAGTATTATAGTAGTTATATTCTTGTACATAGGGAGCAGTATTATAGTAGTTATATTCTTGTACATAGGGGGCAGTATTATAGTAGTTATATTCTTGTACATAGGGGGCAGTATTATAGTAGTTATATTCTTGTACATAGGAGCGGTATTATAGTAGTTATATTCTTGTACATAGGGTGCAGTATTATAGTAGTTATATTCCTGTACATAGGAGCAGTATTATAGTAGTTATATTCTTGTACATAGGGGGCAGTATTATAATAGTTATATTCCTGTACATAGGAGCAGTATTATAGTAGTTATATTCTTGTACATAGGGGCAGTATTATAGTAGTTATATTCTTGTACATAGGGGGCAGTATTATAGTAGTTATATTCTTGTATATAGGAGCAGTATTATAGTAGTTATATTCTTGTACATAGGGGGCAGTATTATAGTAGTTATATTCTTGTATATAGGAGCAGTATTATAGTAGTTATATTCTTGTACCTAGGAGCAGTATTATAGTAGTTATATTCTTGTACCTAGGGGCAGTATTATAGTAGTTGTATTCTTGTACATAGGGGCAGTATTATAGTAGTTATATTCTTGTACATAGGGGGCAGTATTATAGTAGTTATATTCTTGTATATAGGGAGCAGTATTATAGTAGTTATATTCTTGTACATAGGGGGCAGTATTATAGTAGTTATATTCTTGTATATAGGGAGCAGTATTATAGTAGTTATGTTCTTGTACATAGGGAGCAGTATTATAGTAGTTATATTCTTGTACATAGGAGCAGTATTATAGTAGTTATATTCTTGTATATAGGGAGCAGTATTTTAGTAGTTATATTCTTGTACCTAGGAGCAGTATTATAGTAGTTATATTCCTGTACATGGGAGCAGTATTATAGTAGTTATATTCTTGTACATAGGAGCAGTATTATAGTAGTTATATTCTTGTACATAGGAGCAATATTATAGTAGTTATATTCTTGTATATAGGGAGCAGTATTATAGTAGTTATATTTTTGTACATAGGGGGCAGTATTATAGTAATTATATTCTTGTACATAGGGAGCAGTATTATAGTAGTTATATTCTTGTACATAGGGGGCAGTATTATAGTAGTTATATTCTTGTACATAGGGACAGTATTATAGTAGTTATATTCTTGCACATAGGGAGCAGTATTATAGTAGTTATATTCTTGTACATAGGAGCAGTATTATAGTAGTTATATTCTTGTACATAGGGGGCAGTATTATAGTAGTTATATTCTTGTACATAGGGAGCAGTATTATAGTAGTTATATTCTTGTACATAGGGAGCAGTATTATAGTAGTTATATTCTTGCACATAGGGAGCAATATTATAGTAGTTATATTCTTGTACATAGGGGGCAGTATTATAGTAGTTATATTCTTGCACATAGGGAGCATTATTATAGTAGTTATATTCTTGTACATAGGGAGCAATATTATAGTAGTTATATTCTTGTACATAGGGAGCAGTATTATAGTAGTTATATTCTTGCACATAGGGAGCAATATTATAGTAGTTATATTCTTGTACATAGGGGGCAGTATTATAGTAGTTATATTCTTGTATATAGGACCAGTATTATAGTAGTTATATTCTTGTACATAGGGGGCAGTATTATAGTAGTTATATTCTTGTACATAGGGGGCAGTATTATAGTAGTTATATTCTTGTACATAGGGGGCAGTATTATAGCAGTTATATTCTTGTATATAGGAGCAGTATTATAGTAGTTATATTCTTGTATATAGGAGCAGTATTATAGTAGTTATATTCTTGTATATAGGGAGCAGTATTTTAGTAGTTATATTCTTGTATATAGGGAGCAGTATTATAGTAATTATATTCTTGTACATAGGGGGCAATATTATAGTAATTATATTCTTGCACATAGGGAGCAGTATTATAGTAGTTATATTCTTGTACATAGGAGCAGTATTATAGTAGTTATATTCTTGTACATAGGAGCAATATTATAGTAGTTATATTCTTGTATATAGGGAGCAGTATTATAGTAGTTATATTCTTGTACATAGGGGGCAGTATTATAGTAATTATATTCTTGCACATAGGGAGCAGTATTATAGTAGTTATATTCTTGTACATAGGAGCAGTATTATAGTAGTTATATTCTTGTACATAGGAGCAATATTATAGTAGTTATATTCTTGTATATAGGGAGCAGTATTTTAGTAGTTATATTCTTGTATATAGGGAGCAGTATTATAGTAGTTATATTCTTGTACATAGGGGGCAGTATTATAGTAATTATATTCTTGCACATAGGGAGCAGTATTATAGTAGTTATATTCTTGTACATAGGAGCAGTATTATAGTAGTTATATTCTTGTACATAGGAGCAATATTATAGTAGTTATATTCTTGTATATAGGGAGCAGTATTATAGTAGTTATATTCTTGTACATAGGGGGCAGTATTATAGTAATTATATTCTTGCACATAGGGAGCAGTATTATAGTAGTTATATTCTTGTACATAGGGGGCAGTATTATAGTAGTTATATTCTTGTACATAGGGACAGTATTATAGTAGTTATATTCTTGTACATAGGGACAGTATTATAGTAGTTATATTCTTGCACATAGGGAGCAGTATTATAGTAGTTATATTCTTGTATATAGGGGGCAGTATTATAGTAGTTAGAAACTTGTACATAGGGGGCAGTATTATAGTAGTTATATTATTGTACATAGGAGCAGTATTATAGTAGTTATATTCTTGTACATAGGTGCAGTATTATAGTAGTTATATTCTTGTACATAGGGCCAGTATTATAGCAGTTATATTCTTGTACATAGGGAGTAGTACATTAGTAGTTATATTCTTGTTCATAGGAGCAGTATTATAGTAGTTATATTCTTGTACATAGAGGGCAGTATTATAGTAGTTATATTCCTGTACATAGGAGCAGTATTATAGTAGGTATATTCTTGTACATAGGGGCAGTATTATAGTAGTTATATTCTTGTACATAGGGGCAGTATTATAGCAGTTATATTCTTGTACATAGGGGGCAGTATTATAGTAGTTATATTCTTGTACATAGGGGGCAGTATTATAGTAGTTATATTCTTGTACATAGGAGCAGTATTATAGTAGTTATATTCTTGTACATAGGAGCAGTATTATAGTAGTTATATTCTTGTACATAGGGGGCAGTATTATAGTTGTTATATTCTTGTACATAGGGGGCAGTATTATAGTATATTCTTGTACATAGGGACAGTATTATAGTAGTTATATTCTTGCACATAGGGGGCAGTATTATAGTAGTTATAGTCTTGTACATAGGGACAGTATTATAGTAGTTATATTCTTGCACATAGGGAGCAGTATTATAGTAGTTATATTCTTGTACATAGGGGGCAATATTATAGTTGTTATATTCTTGTACATAGGGGGCAGTATTATAGTAGTTATATTCTTGTACATAGGGGGCAGTATTATAGTAGTTATATTCTTGTACATAGGGACAGTATTATAGTACTTATATTCTTGCACATAGAGGGCAGTATTATAGTACTTATATTCTTGTACATAGGAGCAGTATTATAGTAGTTATATTCTTGTACATAGGGGGCAGTATTATAGTAGTTATATTCTTGTACATAGGGAGCAGTATTATAGTAGTTATATTCTTGTACATAGGGACAGTATTATAGTAGTTATATTCTTGCACATAGGGAGCAGTATTATAGTAGTTATATTCTTGTACATAGGGAGCAGTATTATAGTAGTTATATTCTTGCACATAGGGAGCAGTATTATAGTAGTTATATTCTTGCACATAGGGAGCAGTATTATAGTAGTTATATTCTTGTACATAGGAGGCAGTATTATAGTAGTTATATTCTTGTACATAGGAGGCAGTATTATAGTAGTTATATTCTTGTACATAGGAGGCAGTATTATAGTAGTTATATTCTTGTACATAGGGACAGTATTATAGTAGTTATATTCTTGCACATAGGGAGCAGTATTATAGTAGTTATATTCTTGCACATAGGGAGCAGTATTATAGTAGTTATATTCTTGTACATAGGGACAGTATTATAGTAGTTATATTCTTGTACATAGGAGGCAGTATTATAGTAGTTATATTCTTGTATATAGGAGCAGTATTATAGTAGTTATATTCTTGTACATAGGGGGCAGTATTATAGTAGTTATATTCTTGTACATAAGGGGCAGTATTATAGTAGTTATATTCTTTTACATAGGGGGCAGTATTATAGCAGTTATATTCTTGTATATAGTAGCAGTATTATAGTAGTTATATTCTTGTATATAGGAGCAGTATTATAGTAGTTATATTCTTGTACATAGGGGGCAGTATTATAGTAGTTATATTCTTGTATATAGGAGCAGTATTATAGTAGTTATATTCTTGTACATAGAAGCAGTATTATAGTAGTTATATTCTTGTACATAGGGGGCAGTATTATAGTAGTTATATTCTTGTACATAGGAGCAGTATTATAGTAGTTATATTCTTGTACATAGGAGCAGTATTATAGTAGTTATATTCTTGTACATAGGGGGCAGTATTATAGTAGTTATATTCTTGTACATAGGGAGCAGTATTATAGTAGTTATATTCTTGTACATAGGGACAGTATTATAGTAGTTATATTCTTGCACATAGGGAGCAATATTATAGTAGTTATATTCTTGTACATAGGGGGCAGTATTATAGTAGTTATATTCTTGTATATAGGAGCAGTATTATAGTAGTTATATTCTTGTACATAGGGGGCAGTATTATAGTAGTTATATTCTTGTACAAAGGGGGCAGTATTATAGCAGTTATATTCTTGTATATAGGAGCAGTATTATAGTAGTTATATTCTTGTATATAGGAGCAGTATTATAGTAGTTATTTTCTTGTACATAGGGGGCAGTATTATAGTAGTTATATTCTTGTACATAGGGGGCAGTATTATAGTAGTTATATTCTTGTATATAGGAGCAGTATTATAGTAGTTATATTCTTGTACATAGGAGCAGTATTATAGTAGTTATATTCTTGTACATAGGGGGCAGTATTATAGTAGTTATATTCTTGTACATAGGAGCAGTATTATAGTAGTTATATTCTTGTACATAGGAGCAGTATTATAGTATTTATATTCTTGTACATAGGGGGCAGTATTATAGTAGTTATATTCTTGTACATAGGGAGCAGTATTATAGTAGTTATATTCTTGTACATAGGGGGCAGTATTATAGTAGTTATATTCTTGTACATAGGGGGCAGTATTATAGTAGTTATATTCTTGTACATAGGAGCAGTATTATAGTAGTTATATTCTTGTACATAGGGTGCAGTATTATAGTAGTTATATTCCTGTACATAGGAGCAGTATTATAGTAGTGATATTCTTGTACATAGGGGCAGTATTATAGTAGTTATATTCTTGTACATAGGGGGCAGTATTATAGTAGTTATATTCTTGTACATAGGGAGCAGTATTATAGTAGTTATATTCTTGTACATAGGGGGCAGTATTATAGTAGTTATATTCTTGTACATAGGGGGCAGTATTATAGTAGTTATATTCTTGTACATAGGAGCAGTATTATAGTAGTTATATTCTTGTACATAGGGTGCAGTATTATAGTAGTTATATTCCTGTACATAGGAGCAGTATTATAGTATTTATATTCTTGTACATAGGGGGCAGTATTATAGTAGTTATATTCTTGTACATAGGGAGCAGTATTATAGTAGTTATATTCTTGTACATAGGGGGCAGTATTATAGTAGTTATATTCTTGTACATAGGGGGCAGTATTATAGTAGTTATATTCTTGTACATAGGAGCAGTATTATAGTAGTTATATTCTTGTACATAGGGTGCAGTATTATAGTAGTTATATTCCTGTACATAGGAGCAGTATTATAGTAGTTATATTCTTGTACATAGGGGCAGTATTATAGTAGTTATATTCTTGTACATAGGGGGCAGTATTATAGTAGTTATATTCTTGTATATAGGAGCAGTATTATAGTAGTTATATTCTTGTACATAGGGGGCAGTATTATAGTAGTTATATTCTTGTATATAGGAGCAGTATTATAGTAGTTATATTCTTGTACCTAGGAGCAGTATTATAGTAGTTATATTCTTGTACCTAGGAGCAGTATTATAGTAGTTGTATTCTTGTACATAGGGGCAGTATTATAGTAGTTATATTCTTGTACATATGGGGCAGTATTATAGTAGTTATATTCTTGTATATAGGGAGCAGTATTATAGTAGTTATGTTCTTGTACATAGGGGGCAGTATTACAGTAGTTATATTCTTGTATATAGGGCGCAGTATTATAGTAGTTATATTCTTGTATATAGGGAGCAGTATTTTAGTAGTTATATTCTTGTACCTAGGAGCAGTATTATAGTAGTTATATTCCTGTACATGGGAGCAGTATTATAGTAGTTATATTCTTGTACATAGGAGCAGTATTATAGTAGTTATATTCTTGTACATAGGAGCAATATTATAGTAGTTATATTCTTGTATATAGGGAGCAGTATTATAGTAGTTATATTCTTGTACATAGGGGGCAGTATTATAGTAATTATATTCTTGCACATAGGGAGCAGTATTATAGTAGTTATATTCTTGTACATAGGGGGCAGTATTATAGTAGTTATATTCTTGTACATAGGGACAGTATTATAGTAGTTATATTCTTGCACATAGGGAGCAGTATTATAGTAGTTATATTCTTGTACATAGGAGCAGTATTATAGTAGTTATATTCTTGTACATAGGGGGCAGTATTATAGTAGTTATATTCTTGTACATAGGGAGCAGTATTATAGTAGTTATATTCTTGTACATAGGGAGCAGTATTATAGTAGTTATATTCTTGCACATAGGGAGCAATATTATAGTAGTTATATTCTTGTACATAGGGGGCAGTATTATAGCAGTTATATTCTTGCACATAGGGAGCAATATTATAGTAGTTATATTCTTGTACATAGGGAGCAATATTATAGTAGTTATATTCTTGTACATAGGGAGCAGTATTATAGTAGTTATATTCTTGTATATAGGAGCAGTATTATAGTAGTTATATTCTTGTACATAGGGGCAGTATTATAGTAGTTATATTCTTGCACATAGGGAGCAATATTATAGTAGTTATATTCTTGTACATAGGGGGCAGTATTATAGTAGTTATATTCTTGTATATAGGAGCAGTATTATAGTAGTTATATTCTTGTACATAGGGGGCAGTATTATAGTAGTTATATTCTTGTACATAGGGGGCAGTATTATAGTAGTTATATTCTTGTACATAGGGCGCAGTATTATAGCAGTTATATTCTTGTATATAGGAGCAGTATTATAGTAGTTATATTCTTGTATATAGGAGCAGTATTATAGTAGTTATATTCTTGTATATAGGGAGCAGTATTTTAGTAGTTATATTCTTGTATATAGGGAGCAGTATTATAGTAGTTATATTCTTGTACATAGGGAGCAGTATTATAGTAGTTATATTCTTGTACATAGGGGGCAGTATTATAGTAGTTATATTCTTGTACATAGGGAGCAGTATTATAGTAGTTATATTCTTGTACATAGGGGCAGTATTATAGTAGTTATATTCTTGTACATAGGGAGCAGTATTATAGTAGTTATATTCTTGTACATAGGGGGCAGTATTATAGTAATTATATTCTTGCACATAGGGAGCAGTATTATAGTAGTTATATTCTTGTACATAGGAGCAATATTATAGTAGTTATATTCTTGTATATAGGGAGCAGTATTATAGTAGTTATATTCTTGTACATAGGGGGCAGTATTATAGTAATTATATTCTTGCACATAGGGAGCAGTATTATAGTAGTTATATTCTTGTACATAGGAGCAGTATTATAGTAGTTATATTCTTGTATATAGGGAGCAGTATTATAGTAGTTATATTCTTGCACATAGGGAGCAATATTATAGTAGTTATATTCTTGTACATAGGGGGCAGTATTATAGTAGTTATATTCTTGTATATAGGAGCAGTATTATAGTAGTTATATTCTTGCACATAGGGAGCAATATTATAGTAGTTATATTCTTGTACATAGGGAGCAGTATTATAGTAGTTATATTCTTGCACATAGGGAGCAATATTATAGTAGTTATATTCTTGTACATAGGGGGCAGTATTATAGTAGTTATATTCTTGTATATAGGAGCAGTATTATAGTAGTTATATTCTTGTACATAGGGGGCAGTATTATAGTAGTTATATTCTTGTACATAGGGGGCAGTATTATAGTAGTTATATTCTTGTACATAGGGGGCAGTATTATACCAGCTATATTCTTCTATATAGGAGCAGTATTATAGTAGTTATATTCTTGTATATAGGAGCAGTATTATAGTAGTTATATTCTTGTACATAGGGGGCAGTATTATAGTAGTTATATTCTTGTACATAGGGGCAGTATTATAGTAGTTATATTCTTGTACATAGGTGCAGTATTATAGTAGTTATATTCTTGTACATAGGGGGCAGTATTATAATAGTTATATTCTTGTACATAGGAGCAGTATTATAGTAGTTATATTCTTGTACATAGGAGCAGTATTATAGTAGTTATATTCTTGTACATAGGGGGCAGTATTATAATAGTTATATTCTTGTACATAGGGGGCAGTATTATAGTAGTTATATTCTTGTACATAGGGGGCAGTATTATAGTAGTTATATTCTTGTACATAGGGGGCAGTATTATAGTAGTTATATTCTTGTACATAGGGGGCAGTATTATAGTAGTTATATTCTTGTACATAGGGACAGTATTATAGTAGTTATATTCTTGCACATAGGGAGCAGTATTATAGCAGTTATGTTCTTGTACATAGCAGCAGTATTATAGTAGTTATATTCTTGGACATAGGGGGCAGTATTATAGTAGTTATATTCTTGTACATAGTGGGCAGTATTATAGCAGTTATATTCTTGTACATAGGGGCATTATTATAGTAGTTATATTCTTGTACTTTTTTATTGCTAATATACCATAATCTCCTTAGACTCTATGACATATGGTGACTTTCATCTAGCAGACATACTGCATATGTGGCACTGGTGCATTCAATTTATACAGCCACCACTAGGGGGAGCTCACTACGTACCGATTTATACAGTCACCACTAGAGAGAGCTCACTACGTACGGATTTATACATCCACCACTAGAGGGAGCTCACCACATACTGATTTATACATCCACCACTAGGGGGAGCTCACTACATACAGATTTATACAGCCACCACTAGGGGGAGCTCACTACATACAGATTTATACAGTCACCACTAGGAGGAGCTCACTACATACAGATTTATACAGTCACCACTAGGGGGAGCTCACTACATACTGATTTATACAGTCACCACTAGAGGGAGCTCACTACATACAGATTTATACAGTCACCACTAGGGGGAGCTCACTACATACAGATTTATACAGCCACCACTAGCGGGAGCTCACTACATACAGATTTATACAGTCACCACTAGCGGGAGCTCACTACATACAGATTTATACAGTCACCACTAGGGGGAGCTCACTACATACAGATTTATACAGTCACCACTAGCGGGAGCTCACTACATACAGATTTATACAGTCACCACTAGGGGGAGCTCACTACATACAGATTTATACAGCCACCACTAGAGGGAGCTCACTACATACAGATTTATACATCCATAACTAGAGGGAGCTCACTACATACAGATTTATACAGTCACCACTAGAGGGAGCTCACTACATACAGATTTATACAGTCACCACTAGAGGGAGCTCACTACATACAGATTTATACAGTCACCACTAGAGGGAGTTCACTACATACAGATTTATACAGTCACCACTAGAGGGAGCTCACTACATACAGATTTATACAGTCACCACTAGGAGGAGCTCACTACATACAGACTTATACAGCCACCACTAGAGGGAGCTCACTACATACAGATTTATACAGTCACCACTAGAGGGAGCTCACTACATACAGATTTATACAGCCACCACTAGAGGGAGCTCACTACATACAGATTTATACAGCCACCACTAGAGGGAGCTCACTACATACAGATTTATACAGCCACCACTAGATGGAGCTCACTACATACAGATTTATACAGTCACCACTAGAGGGAGCTCACTGCATAAAGATTTATACAGCCACCACTAGAGGGAGCTCAGTACATACAGATTTATACAGTCACCACTAGGGGGAGCTCACTACATACAGATTTATACAGCCACCACTAGGAGGAGCTCACTACATACAGATTTATGCAGCCACCACTAGGGGGAGCTCACTACATACAGATTTATACAGTCACCACTAGGGGGAGCTCACTACATACAGATTTATACAGTCACCACTAGGAGGAGCTCACTACATGCAGATTTATATTCACCACTAGGGGGAGCTCACTACATACAGATTTATACAGTCACCACTAGAGGGAGCTCGCTACATACAGATTTATACAGTCACCACTAGGGGGAGCTCACTACATACAGATTTATACAGTCACCACTAGAGGGGGCTCACTACATACAGATTTATACAGTCACCACTGGGGGGAGCTCACTACATACAGATTTATACAGTGACCACTAGAGGGAGCACACTACATACAGATTTATACAGCCACCAATAGAGTGAGCTCACTACATACAGATTTATACAGTGACCACTAGAGAGCTCACTACATACAGATTTATACAGCCACCACTAGGGAGAGCTCACTACATACAGATTTATACAGTCACCACTAGAGGGAGCTCACTACATACAGATTTATACAGTCACCACTAGAGGGAGCTCACTACATACAGATTTATACAGCCACCACTACGGGGAGCTCACTACATACAAATTTATACAGCCACCACTAGGGGGAGCTCACTACATACAGATTTGTAAAGTCACCACTAGGAGGAGCTCACTACATACAGATTTATACAGTCACCACTAGAGGGAGCTCACTACATATAGATTTATACAGCCACCACTAGTGGGAGCTCACTACATACAGATTTATACATCCACCACTAGGGGGAGCTCACTACATACAGATTTATACAGCCACCACTAGCGGGAGCTCACTACATACAGATTTATACAGTCACCACTAGCGGGAGCTCACTACATACAGATTTATACAGTCACCACTAGGGGGAGCTCACTACATACAGATTTATACAGTCACCACTAGAGGGAGCTCACTACATACAGATTTATACAGTCACCACTAGGGGGAGCTCACTACATACAGACTTATACAGCCACCACTAGAGGGAGCTCACTACATTCAGATTTATACAGCCACCACTAGCGGGAGCTCACTACATACAGATTTATACAGTCACCACTAGCGGGAGCTCACTACATACAGATTTATACAGTCACCACTAGGGGGAGCTCACTACATACAGATTTATACAGTCACCACTAGCGGGAGCTCACTACATACAGATTTATACAGTCACCACTAGGGGGAGCTCACTACATACAGATTTATACAGCCACCACTAGAGGGAGCTCACTACATACAGATTTATACATCCATAACTAGAGGGAGCTCACTACATACAGATTTATACAGTCACCACTAGAGGGAGCTCACTACATACAGATTTATACAGTCACCACTAGAGGGAGCTCACTACATACACATTTATACAGCGACCACTAGAGGGAGTTCACTACATACAGATTTATACAGTCACCACTAGAGGGAGCTCACTACATACAGATTTATACAGTCACCACTAGGAGGAGCTCACTACATACAGACTTATACAGCCACCACTAGAGGGAGCTCACTACATACAGATTTATACAGCCACCACTAGAGGGAGCTCACTACATACAGATTTATACAGCCACCACTAGAGGGAGCTCACTACATACAGATTTATACAGCCACCACTAGATGGAGCTCACAACATATAGATTTATACAGTCACCACTAGAGGGAGCTCACTGCATAAAGATTTATACAGCCACCACTAGAGGGAGCTCAGTACATACAGATTTATACAGTCACCACTAGGGGGAGCTCACTACATACAGATTTATACAGTCACCACTAGAGGGAGCTCACTACATACTGATTTATACAGTCACCACTAGGAAGAGCTCACTACATACAGATTTATACAGTCACCACTAGGGAGAGCTCACTACATGCAGATTTATACAGCCACCACTAGAGGGAGCTCACTACATACAGATTTATACATCCACCACTAGGGGGAGCTCACTGCATACAGACTTATACGGCCACCACTAGAGGAAGCTCACTACATACAGATTTATACAGCCACCACTAGGAGGAGCTCACTACATACAGATTTATGCAGCCACCACTAGGGGGAGCTCACTACATACAGATTTATACAGTCACCACTAGGGGGAGCTCACTACATACAGATTTATACAGTCACCACTAGGAGGAGCTCACTACATGCAGATTTATATTCACCACTAGAGGGAGCTCACTACATACAGATTTATACAGTCACCACTAGAGGGAGCTCGCTACATACAGATTTATACAGTCACCACTAGGGGGAGCTCACTACATACAGATTTATACAGTCACCACTAGAGAGGGCTCACTACATACAGATTTATACAGTCACCACTGGGGGGAGCTCACTACATACAGATTTATACAGTGACCACTAGAGGGAGCACACTACATACAGATTTATACAGCCACCAATAGAGTGAGCTCACTACATACAGATTTATACAGTGACCACTAGAGAGCTCACTACATACAGATTTATACAGCCACCACTAGGGAGAGCTCACTACATACAGATTTATACAGTCACCACTAGAGGGAGCTCACTACATACAGATTTATACAGTCACCACTAGAGGGAGCTCACTACATACAGATTTATACAGTCACCACTAGCGGGAGCTCACTACATACAGATTTATACAGTCACCACTAGGGGGAGCTCACTACATACAGATTTATACAGTCACCACTAGCGGGAGCTCACTACATACAGATTTATACAGTCACCACTAGGGGGAGCTCACTACATACAGATTTATACAGCCACCACTAGAGGGAGCTCACTACATACAGATTTATACATCCATAACTAGAGGGAGCTCACTACATACAGATTTATACAGTCACCACTAGAGGGAGCTCACTACATACAGATTTATACAGTCACCACTAGAGGGAGCTCACTACATACACATTTATACAGCGACCACTAGAGGGAGTTCACTACATACAGATTTATACAGTCACCACTAGAGGGAGCTCACTACATACAGATTTATACAGTCACCACTAGGAGGAGCTCACTACATACAGACTTATACAGCCACCACTAGAGGGAGCTCACTACATACAGATTTATACAGCCACCACTAGAGGGAGCTCACTACATACAGATTTATACAGCCACCACTAGAGGGAGCTCACTACATACAGATTTATACAGCCACCACTAGATGGAGCTCACAACATATAGATTTATACAGTCACCACTAGAGGGAGCTCACTGCATAAAGATTTATACAGCCACCACTAGAGGGAGCTCAGTACATACAGATTTATACAGTCACCACTAGGGGGAGCTCACTACATACAGATTTATACAGTCACCACTAGAGGGAGCTCACTACATACTGATTTATACAGTCACCACTAGGAAGAGCTCACTACATACAGATTTATACAGTCACCACTAGGGAGAGCTCACTACATGCAGATTTATACAGCCACCACTAGAGGGAGCTCACTACATACAGATTTATACATCCACCACTAGGGGGAGCTCACTGCATACAGACTTATACGGCCACCACTAGAGGAAGCTCACTACATACAGATTTATACAGCCACCACTAGGAGGAGCTCACTACATACAGATTTATGCAGCCACCACTAGGGGGAGCTCACTACATACAGATTTATACAGTCACCACTAGGGGGAGCTCACTACATACAGATTTATACAGTCACCACTAGGAGGAGCTCACTACATGCAGATTTATATTCACCACTAGAGGGAGCTCACTACATACAGATTTATACAGTCACCACTAGAGGGAGCTCGCTACATACAGATTTATACAGTCACCACTAGGGGGAGCTCACTACATACAGATTTATACAGTCACCACTAGAGAGGGCTCACTACATACAGATTTATACAGTCACCACTGGGGGGAGCTCACTACATACAGATTTATACAGTGACCACTATAGGGAGCACACTACATACAGATTTATACAGCCACCAATAGAGTGAGCTCACTACATACAGATTTATACAGTGACCACTAGAGAGCTCACTACATACAGATTTATACAGCCACCACTAGGGAGAGCTCACTACATACAGATTTATACAGTCACCACTAGAGGGAGCTCACTACATACAGATTTATACAGTCACCACTAGAGGGAGCTCACTACATACAGATTTATACAGCCACCACTAGGGGGAGCTCACTACATACAAATTTATACAGCCACCACTAGGGGGAGCTCACTACATACAGATTTGTAAAGTCACCACTAGGAGGAGCTCACTACATACAGATTTATACAGTCACCACTAGAGGGAGCTCACTACATATAGATTTATACAGCCACCACTAGTGGGAGCTCACTACATACAGAT
Organism: Phyllobates terribilis; assembly: GCF_046119375.1. Taxonomy (NCBI): domain Eukaryota; kingdom Metazoa; phylum Chordata; class Amphibia; order Anura; family Dendrobatidae; genus Phyllobates; species Phyllobates terribilis. The sequence goes on along the minus strand of NW_027363521.1, from coordinate 204,309 downwards.
TTATACATCCACCACTAGGGGGAGCTCACTACATACAGATTAATACAGCCACCACTAGGGAGAGCTCACTACATACAGATTTATACAGCCACCACTAGTGGGAGCTCACTACATACAGATTTATACAGCCACCACTAGGGAGAGCTCACTGCATACAGATTTATACAGCCACCACTAGAGGGAGCTCACTACATACAGATTTATACAGCCACCACTAGGGAGAGCTCACTACATACAGATTTATACAGCCACCACTAGAGGGAGCTCACTACATACAGATTTATACAGTCACCACTAGGGAGAGCTCACTGCATACAGATTTATACAGCCACCACTAGGGAGAGCTCACTGCATACAGATTTATACAGCCACCACTAGAGGGAGCTCACTGCATACAGATTTATACAGCCACCACTAGTGGATCTCACTACATACAGATTTATACAGCCACCACTAGGGAGAGCTCACTACATACAGATTTATACAGTCACCACTAGAGGGAGCTCACTACATACAGATTTATACAGTCACCACTAGAGGGAGCTCACTACATACAGATTTATACAGCTACCACTAGTGGATCTCACTACATACAGATTTATACAGCCACCACTAGGGAGAGCTCACTACATACAGATTTATACAGTCACCACTAGAGGGAGCTCACTACATACAGATTTATACAGCCACCACTAGAGGGAGCTCACTACATACAGATTTATACAGTCACCACTAGAGGGAGCTCACTACATACAGATTTATACAGCTACCACTAGGGAGAGCTCACTGCATACAGATTTATACAGCCACCACTAGGGAGAGCTCACTGCATACAGATTTATACAGCCACCACTAGAGGGGGCTCACTACATACAGATTTATACAGCCACCACTAGGGAGAGCTCACTACATACAGATTTATAGAGCCACCACTAGAGGGAGCTCACTGCATACAGATTTATACAGTCACCACTAGAGGGAGCTCACTACATACAGATTTATACAGCCACCACTAGAGGGAGCTCTCTACATACAGATTTATACAGCCACCACTAGAGGGAGCTCACTACATACAGATTTACACAGTCACCACTAGAGGGAGCTCACTACATACAGATTTATACAGTCACCACTAGGGGGAGCTCACTACATACAGATTTATACAGCCACCACTAGAGGGAGCTCACTACATACAGATGTATACAGTCACCACTAGGGGATCTCACTACATACAGATTTATACAGCCAGCACTAGGGAGAGCTCACTGCATACAGATTAATACAGCCACCACTAGAGGGAGCTCACTACATACAGATTTATACAGTCACCACTAGGGAGAGCTCACTGCATACAGATTTATACAGTGACCACTAGAGGGAGCTCACTGCATACAGATTTATACAGTCACCATTAGAGGGAGCTCACTACATACAGATTTATACCGCCACCACTAGGGAGAGCTCACTGCATACAGATTTATACAGCCACCACTAGAGGGGGCTCACTACATACAGATTTATACAGCCACCACTAGGGAGAGCTCACTACATACAGATTTATACAGCCACCACTAGAGGGAGCTCACTGCATACAGATTTATACAGTCACCACTAGAGGGAGCTCACTACATACAGATTTATACAGCCACCACTAGAGGGAGCTCACTAGATACAGATTTATACAGCCACCACTAGAGGGAGCTCACTACATACAGATTTACACAGTCACCACTAGAGGGAGCTCACTACATACAGATTTATACAGTCACCACTAGGGGAGCTCACTACATACAGATTTATACAGCCACCACTAGAGGGAGCTCACTACATACAGATTTATACAGTCACCACTAGGGGATCTCACTACATACAGATTTATACAGCCACCACTAGGGAGAGCTCACTGCATACAGATTTATACAGCCACCACTAGAGGGAGCTCACTACATACAGATTTATACAGTCACCACTAGGGAGAGCTCACTGCATACAGATTTATACAGTGACCACTAGAGGGAGCTCACTGCATACAGATTTATACAGTCACCACTAGAGGGAGCTCACTACATACAGATTTATACCGCCACCACTAGGGAGAGCTCACTGCATACAGATTTATACAGCCACCACTAGGGAGAGATCACTGCATACAGATTTATACAGCCCCCACTAGAGGGAGCTCACTGCATACAGATTTATACAGTCACCACTAGAGGGAGCTCACTACATACAGATTTATACAGCTACCACTAGAGGGAGCTCACTACATACAGATTTATACAGCTACCACTAGAGGGAGCTCACTACATACAGATTTATACAGTCACCACTAGAGGGAGCTCACTACATACAGATTTATACAGTCACCACTAGAGGGAGCTCACTACATACACATTTATACAGCGACCACTAGAGGGAGTTCACTACATACAGATTTATACAGTCACCACTAGAGGGAGCTCACTACATACAGATTTATACAGTCACCACTAGGAGGAGGTCACTACATACAGACTTATACAGCCACCACTAGAGGGAGCTCACTACATACAGATTTATACAGTCACCACTAGAGGGAGCTCACTACATACAGATTTATACAGCCACCACTAGAGGGAGCTCACTACATACAGATTTATACAGCCACCACTAGAGGGAGCTCACTACATACAGATTTATACAGCCACCACTAGATGGAGCTCACTACATACAGATTTATACAGTCACCACTAGAGGGAGCTCACTGCATAAAGATTTATACAGCCACCACTAGAGGGAGCTCAGTACATACAGATTTATACAGTCACCACTAGGGGGAGCTCACTACATACAGATTTATACAGTCACCACTAGAGGGAGCTCACTACATACTGATTTATACAGTCACCACTAGGAGGAGCTCACTACATACAGATTTATACAGTCACCACTAGGGGGAGCTCACTACATGCAGATTTATACAGCCACCACTAGAGGGAGCTCACTACATACAGATTTATACATCCACCACTAGGGGGAGCTCACTACATACAGACTTATACGGCCACCACTAGAGGAAGCTCACTACATACAGATTTATACAGCCACCACTGCGAGGAGCTCACTACATACAGATTTATGCAGCCACCACTAGGGGGAGCTCACTACATACAGATTTATACAGTCACCACTAGGGGGAGCTCAGTACATACAGATTTATACAGTCACCACTAGGAGGAGCTCACTACATGCAGATTTATATTCACCACTAGGGGGAGCTCACTACATACAGATTTATACAGTCACCACTAGAGGGAGCTCGCTACATACAGATTTATACAGTCACCACTAGGGGGAGCTCACTACATACAGATTTATACAGTCACCACTAGAGGGGGCTCACTACATACAGATTTATACAGTCACCACTGGGGGGAGCTCACTACATACAGATTTATACAGTGACCACTAGAGGGAGCACACTACATACAGATTTATACAGCCACCAATAGAGTGAGCTCACTACATACAGATTTATACAGTGACCACTAGGGAGAGCTCACTACATACAGATTTATACAGTCACCACTAGAGGGAGCTCACTACATACAGATTTATACAGTCACCACGAGAGGGAGCTCACTACATACAGATTTATACAGCCACCACTAGGGGGAGCTCACTACATACAGATTTATACAGCCACCACTAGGGGGAGCTCACTACATACAGATTTGTAAAGTCACCACTAGGAGGAGCTCACTACATACAGATTTATATAGTCAGCACTAGAGGGAGCTCACTACATATAGATTTATACAGCCACCACTAGGGAGAGCTCACTACATACAGATTTATACAGTCACCACTAGAGGGAGCTCACTACATACAGATTTATACAGTCACCACGAGAGGGAGCTCACTACATACAGATTTATACAGCCACCAGTAGGGGGAGCTCACTACATACAAATTTATACAGCCACCACTAGGGGGAGCTCACTACATACAGATTTGTAAAGTCACCACTAGGAGGAGCTCACTACATACAGATTTATATAGTCAGCACTAGAGGGAGCTCACTACATATAGATTTATACAGTCACCACTAGTGGGAGCTCACTACATACAGATTTATACATCCACCACTAGGGGGAGCTCACTACATACAGATTAATACAGCCACCACTAGGGAGAGCTCACTACATACAGATTTATACAGCCACCACTAGTGGGAGCTCACTACATACAGATTTATACAGCCACCACTAGGGAGAGCTCACTGCATACAGATTTATACAGCCACCACTAGGGAGAGCTCACTACATACAGATTTATACAGCCACCACTAGAGGGAGCTCACTACATACAGATTTATACAGTCACCACTAGGGAGAGCTCACTGCATACAGATTTATACAGCCACCACTAGGGAGAGCTCACTGCATACAGATTTATACAGCCACCACTAGAGGGAGCTCACTGCATACAGATTTATACAGCCACCACTAGTGGATCTCACTACATACAGATTTATACAGCCACCACTAGGGAGAGCTCACTACATACAGATTTATACAGTCACCACTAGAGGGAGCTCACTACATACAGATTTATACAGCCACCACTAGAGGGAGCTCACTACATACAGATTTATACAGCTACCACTAGTGGATCTCACTACATACAGATTTATACAGCCACCACTAGGGAGAGCTCACTACATACAGATTTATACAGTCACCACTAGAGGTAGCTCACTACATACAGATTTATACAGCCACCACTAGAGGGAGCTCACTACATACAGATTTATACAGTCACCACTAGAGGGAGCTCACTACATACAGATTTATACAGCTACCACTAGGGAGAGCTCACTGCATACAGATTTATACAGCCACCACTAGGGAGAGCTCACTGCATACAGATTTATACAGCCACCACTAGAGGGGGCTCACTACATACAGATTTATACAGCCACCACTAGGGAGAGCTCACTACATACAGATTTATACAGCCACCACTAGAGGGAGCTCACTGCATACAGATTTATACAGTCACCACTAGAGGGAGCTCACTACATACAGATTTATACAGCCACCACTAGAGGGAGCTCTCTACATACAGATTTATACAGCCACCACTAGAGGGAGCTCACTATATACAGATTTACACAGTCACCACTAGAGGGAGCTCACTACATACAGATTTATACAGTCACCACTAGGGGGAGCTCACTACATACAGATTTATACAGCCACCACTAGAGGGAGCTCACTACATACAGATGTATACAGTCACCACTCGGGGATCTCACTACATACAGATTTATACAGCCAGCACTAGGGAGAGCTCACTGCATACAGATTAATACAGCCACCACTAGAGGGAGCTCACTACATACAGATTTATACAGTCACCACTAGGGAGAGCTCACTGCATACAGATTTATACAGTGACCACTAGAGGGAGCTCACTGCATACAGATTTATACAGTCACCACTAGAGGGAGCTCACTACATACAGATTTATACGCCACCACTAGGGAGAGCTCACTGCATACAGATTTATACAGCCACCACTAGAGGGGGCTCACTACATACAGATTTATACAGCCACCACTAGGGAGAGCTCACTACATACAGATTTATACAGCCACCACTAGAGGGAGCTCACTGCATACAGATTTATACAGTCACCACTAGAGGGAGCTCACTACATACAGATTTATACAGCCACCACTAGAGGGAGCTCACTACATACAGATTTATACAGCCACCACTAGAGGGAGCTCACTACATACAGATTTACACAGTCACCACTAGAGGGAGCTCACTACATACAGATTTATACAGTCACCACTAGGGGGACCTCACTACATACAGATTTATACAGCCACCACTAGAGGGAGCTCACTACATACAGATTTATACAGTCACCACTAGGGGATCTCACTACATACAGATTTATACAACCACCACTAGGGGGAGCTCACTACATACAGATTTATACAGTCACCACTAGGGGGAGCTCACTACATACAGATTTATACAGTCACCACTAGGGGGAGCTCACTACATACAGATTTACACAGTCACCACTAGAGGGAGCTCACTACATACAGATTTATACAGTCACCACTAGGGAGAGCTCACTACATACAGATTTATACAGCCACCACTAGGGAGAGCTCACTGCATACAGATTTATACAGCCACCACTAGAGGGAGCTCACTACATACAGATTTATACAGTCACCACTAGGGAGAGCTCACTGCATACAGATTTATACAGTGACCACTAGAGGGAGCTCACTGCATACAGATTTATACAGTCACCACTAGAGGGAGCTCACTACATACAGATTTATACCGCCACCACTAGGGAGAGCTCACTGCATACAGATTTATACAGCCACCACTAGGGAGAGCTCACTGCATACAGATTTATACAGCCACCACTAGAGGGAGCTCACTGCATACAGATTTATACAGTCACCACTAGAGGGAGCTCACTACATACAGATTTATACAGCTACCACTAGAGGGAGCTCACTACATACAGATTTATACAGCTACCACTAGAGGGAGCTCACTACATACAGATTTATACAGCCACCACTAGAGGAAGCTCACTGCATACAGATTTATACAGCCACCACTAGAGGGAGCTCACTACATACAGATTTATACAGCCACCACTAGAGGGAGCTCAGTACATACAGATTTATACAGTCACCACTAGAGGGAGCTCACTACATACAGATTTATACAGCCACCACTAGAGGGAGCTCACTACATACAGATTTATACAGCCACCACTAGGGAGAGCTCACTACATACAGATTTATACAGCCACCACTAGAGGGAGCTCACTGCATACAGATTTATACAGTCACCACTAGAGGGAGCTCACTACATACAGATTTATACAGCCACCACTAGAGGGATCTCACTACATACAGATTTATACAGTCACCACTAGAGGGAGCTCACTACATACAGATTTACACAGTCACCACTAGAGGGAGCTCACTACATACAGATTTATACAGTCACCACTAGGGGGAGCTCACTACATACAGATTTATACAGCCACCACTAGAGGGAGCTCACTACATACAGATTTATACAGTCACCACTAGGGGATCTCACTACATACAGATTTATACAGCCACCACTAGGGAGAGCTCACTGCATACAGATTTATACAGCCACCACTACAGGGAGCTCACTACATACAGATTTATACAGTCACCACTAGGGAGAGCTCACTGCATACAGATTTATACAGTGACCACTAGAGGGAGCTCACTGTATACAGATTTATACAGTCACCACTAGAGGGAGCTCACTACATACAGATTTATACCGCCACCACTAGGGAGAGCTCACTGCATACAGATTTATACAGCCACCACTAGGGAGAGCTCACTGCATACAGATTTATACAGCCACCACTAGGGAGAGCTCACTGCATACAGATTTGTACAGCCACCACTAGAGGGAGCTCACTGCATACAGATTTATACAGTCACCACTAGAGGGAGCTCACTACATACAGATTTATACAGCTACCACTAGAGGGAGCTCACTACATACAGACTTATACAGCCACCACTAGAGGAAGCTCACTGCATACAGATTTATACAGCCACCACTAGAGGGAGCTCACTACATACAGATTTATACAGCCACCACTAGAGGGAGCTCAGTACATACAGATTTATACAGTCACCACTAGAGGGAGCTCACTACATACAGATTTATACAGCCACCACTAGAGGGAGCTCACTACATACAGATTTATACAGCCACCACTAGGGAGAGCTCACTACATACAGATTTATACAGCCACCACTAGAGGGAGCTCAGTACATACAGATTTATACAGTCACCACTAGAGGGAGCTCACTACATACAGATTTATACAGCCACCACTAGAGGGATCTCACTACATACAGATTTATACAGTCACCACTAGAGGGAGCTCACTACATACAGATTTATACAGTCACCACTAGAGGGAGCTCACTACATACAGATTTATACAGCTACCACTAGGGAGAGCTCACTGCATACAGATTTATACAGCCACCACTAGGGAGAGCTCACTGCATACAGATTTATACAGCCACCACTAGAGGGAGCTCAGTGCATACAGATTTATACAGCCACCACTAGTGGATCTCACTACATACAGATTTATACAGCCACCACTAGGGAGAGCTCACTACATACAGATTTATACAGTCACCACTAGAGGGAGCTCACTACATACAGATTTATACAGCCACCACTAGAGGGAGCTCACTACATACAGATTTATACAGCTACCACTAGGGAGAGCTCACTGCATACAGATTTATACAGCCACCACTAGGGAGAGCTCACTGCATACAGATTTATACAGCCACCACTAGAGGGGGCTCACTACATACAGATTTATACAGCCACCACTAGGGAGAGCTCACTACATACAGATTTATACAGCCACCACTAGAGGGAGCTCACTGCATACAGATTTATACAGTCACCACTAGAGGGAGCTCACTACATACAGATTTATACAGCCACCACTAGAGGGAGCTCACTACATACAGATTTATACAGCCACCACTAGAGGGAGCTCACTACATACAGATTTACACAGTCACCACTAGAGGGAGCTCACTACATACAGATTTATACAGTCACCACTAGGGGGAGCTCACTACATACAGATTTATACAGCCACCACTAGAGGGAGCTCACTACATACAGATTTATACAGTCACCACTAGGGGATCTCACTACATACAGATTTATACAGCCACCACTAGGGAGAGCTCACTGCATACAGATTTATACAGCCACCACTAGAGGGAGCTCACTACATACAGATTTATACAGTCACCACTAGGGAGAGCTCACTGCATACAGATTTATACAGTGACCACTAGAGGGAGCTCACTGCATACAGATTTATACAGTCACCACTAGAGGGAGCTCACTACATACAGATTTATACCGCCACCACTAGGGAGAGCTCACTGCATACAGATTTATACAGCCACCACTAGGGAGAGCTCACTGCATACAGATTTATACAGCCACCACTAGAGGGAGCTCACTGCATACAGATTTATACAGTCACCACTAGAGGGAGCTCACTACATACAGATTTATACAGCTACCACTAGAGGGAGCTCACTACATACAGATTTATACAGCTACCACTAGAGGGAGCTCACTACATACAGATTTATACAGTCACCACTAGAGGGAGCTCACTACATACAGATTTATACAGTCACCACTAGAGGGAGCTCACTACATACACATTTATACAGCGACCACTAGAGGGAGTTCACTACATACAGATTTATACAGTCACCACTAGAGGGAGCTCACTACATACAGATTTATACAGTCACCACTAGGAGGAGCTCACTACATACAGACTTATACAGCCACCACTAGAGGGAGCTCACTACATACAGATTTATACAGTCACCACTAGAGGGAGCTCACTACATACAGATTTATACAGCCACCACTAGAGGGAGCTCACTACATACAGATTTATACAGCCACCACTAGAGGGAGCTCACTACATACAGATTTATACAGCCACCACTAGATGGAGCTCACTACATACAGATTTATACAGTCACCACTAGAGGGAGCTCACTGCATAAAGATTTATACAGCCACCACTAGAGGGAGCTCAGTACATACAGATTTATACAGTCACCACTAGGGGGAGCTCACTACATACAGATTTATACAGTCACCACTAGAGGGAGCTCACTACATACTGATTTATACAGTCACCACTAGGAGGAGCTCACTACATACAGATTTATACAGTCACCACTAGGGGGAGCTCACTACATGCAGATTTATACAGCCACCACTAGAGGGAGCTCACTACATACAGATTTATACATCCACCACTAGGGGGAGCTCACTACATACAGACTTATACGGCCACCACTAGAGGAAGCTCACTACATACAGATTTATACAGCCACCACTAGGAGGAGCTCACTACATACAGATTTATGCAGCCACCACTAGGGGAAGCTCACTACATACAGATTTATACAGTCACCACTAGGGGGAGCTCACTACATACAGATTTATACAGTCACCACTAGGAGGAGCTCACTACATGCAGATTTATATTCACCACTAGGGGGAGCTCACTACATACAGATTTATACAGTCACCACTAGAGGGAGCTCGCTACATACAGATTTATACAGTCACCACTAGGGGGAGCTCACTACATACAGATTTATACAGTCACCACTAGAGGGGGCTCACTACATACAGATTTATACAGTCACCACTGGGGGGAGCTCACTACATACAGATTTATACAGTGACCACTAGAGGGAGCACACTACATACAGATTTATACAGCCACCAATAGAGTGAGCTCACTACATACAGATTTATACAGTGACCACTAGAGAGAGCTCACTACATACAGATTTATACAGCCACCACTAGGGAGAGCTCACTACATACAGATTTATACAGTCACCACTAGAGGGAGCTCACTACATACAGATTTATACAGTCACCACTAGAGGGAGCTCACTACATACAGATTTATACAGCCACCACTAGGGGAAGCTCACTACATACAAATTTATACAGCCACCACTAGGGGGAGCTCAGTACATACAGATTTGTAAAGTCACCACTAGGAGGAGCTCACTACATACAGATTTATACAGTCACCACTAGAGGGAGCTCACTACATATAGATTTATACAGCCACCACTAGTGGAAGCTCACTACATACAGATTTATACATCCACCACTAGGGGGAGCTCACTACATACAGATTAATACAGCCACCACTAGGGAGAGCTCACTACATACAGATTTATACAGCCACCACTAGTGGGAGCTCACTACATTCAGATTTATACAGCCACCACTAGGGAGAGCTCACTGCATACAGATTTATACAGCCACCACTAGAGGGAGCTCACTACATACAGATTTATACAGCCACCACTAGGGAGAGCTCACTACATACAGATTTATACAGCCACCACTAGAGGGAGCTCACTACATACAGATTTATACAGTCACCACTAGGGAGAGCTCACTGCATACAGATTTATACAGCCACCACTAGGGAGAGCTCACTGCATACAGATTTATACAGCCACCACTAGAGGGAGCTCACTGCATACAGATTTATACAGTCACCACTAGAGGGAGCTCACTACATACAGATTTATACAGCCACCACTAGAGGGATCTCACTACATACAAATTTATACAGTCACCACTAGAGGGAGCTCACTACATACAGATTTATACAGCTACCACTAGGGAGAGCTCACTGCATACAGATTTATACAGCCACCACTAGGGAGAGCTCACTGCATACAGATTTATACAGCCACCACTAGAGGGAGCTCACTGCATACAGATTTATACAGTCACCACTAGAGGGAGCTCACTACATACAGATTTATACAGCCACCACTAGAGGGATCTCACTACATACAAATTTATACAGTCACCACTAGAGGGAGCTCACTACATACAGATTTATACAGCTACCACTAGGGAGAGCTCACTGCATACAGATTTATACAGCCACCACTAGGGAGAGCTCACTGCATACAGATTTATACAGCCACCACTAGAGGGAGCTCACTGCATACAGATTTATACAGCCACCACTAGTGGATCTCACTACATACAGATTTATACAGCCACCACTAGGGAGAGCTCACTACATACAGATTTATACAGTCACCACTAGAGGGAGCTCACTACATACAGATTTATACAGCCACCACTAGAGGGAGCTCACTACATACAGATTTATACAGCTACCACTAGGGAGAGCTCACTGCATACAGATTTATACAGCCACCACTAGGGAGAGCTCACTGCATACAGATTTATACAGCCACCACTAGAGGGAGCTCACTGCATACAGATTTATACAGCCACCACTAGTAGATCTCACTACATACAGATTTATACAGCCACCACTAGGGAGAGCTCACTACATACATATTTATACAGTCACCACTAGAGGGAGCTCACTACATACAGATTTATACAGCCACCACTAGAGGGAGCTCACTACATACAGATTTATACAGTCACCACTAGAGGGAGCTCACTACATACAGATTTATACAGTCACCACTAGAGGGAGCTCACTACATACAGATTTATACAGCTACTACTAGGGAGAGCTCACTGCATACAGATTTATACAGCCACCACTAGAGGGAGCTGACTACATACAGATTTATACAGCCACCACTAGGGAGAGCTCACTGCATACAGATTTATACAGCCACCACTAGAGGGAGCTCACTACATACAGGTTTATACAGCCACCACTAGGGAGAGCTCACTACATACAGATTTATACAGCCACCACTAGAGGGAGCTCACTACTTACAGATTTACACAGTCACCACTAGAGGGAGCTCACTACATACAGATTTATACAGTCACCACTAGGGGTAGCTCACTACATACAGATTTATACAGCCACCACTAGAGGGAGCTCACTACATACAGATTTATACAGTCACCACTAGGGGATCTCACTACATACAGATTTATACAGCCAGCACTAGGGAGAGCTCACTGCATACAGATTTATACAGCCACCACTAGAGGGAGCTCACTACATACAGATTTATACAGTCACCACTAGGGAGAGCTCACTGCATACAGATTTATACAGTGACCACTAGAGGGAGCTCACTGCATACAGATTTATACAGTCACCACTAGAGGGAGCTCACTACATACAGATTTATACCGCCACCACTAGGGAGAGCTCACTGCATACAGATTTATACAGCCACCACTAGAGGGAGCTCACTACATACAGATTTATACAGCCACCACTAGGGAGAGCTCACTACATACAGATTTATACAGCCACCACTAGAGGGAGCTCACTGCATACAGATTTATACAGTCACCACTAGAGGGAGCTCACTACATACAGATTTATACAGCCACCACTAGAGGGAGCTCACTAGATACAGATTTATACAGCCACCACTAGAGGGAGCTCACTACATACAGATTTACACAGTCACCACTAGAGGGAGCTCACTACATACAGATTTATACAGCTACCACTAGAGGGAGCTCACTACATACAGATTTATACAGCTACCACTAGAGGGAGCTCACTACATACAGATTTATACAGCCACCACTAGAGGAAGCTCACTGCATACAGATTTATACAGCCACCACTAGAGGGAGCTCACTACATACAGATTTATACAGCTACCACTAGAGGGAGCTCAGTACATACAGATTTATACAGTCACCACTAGAGGGAGCTCACTACATACAGATTTATACAGCCACCACTAGAGGGAGCTCACTACATACAGATTTATACAGCCACCACTAGGGAGAGCTCACTACATACAGATTTATACAGCCACCACTAGAGGGAGCTCACTGCATACAGATTTATACGATCACCACTAGAGGGAGCTCACTACATACAGATTTATACAGCCACCACTAGAGGGATCTCACTACATGCAGATTTATACAGTCACCACTAGAGGGAGCTCACTACATACAGATTTACACAGTCACCACTAGAGGGAGCTCACTACATACAGATTTATACAGTCACCACTAGGGGGAGCTCACTACATACAGATTTATACAGCCACCACTAGAGGGAGCTCACTACATACAGATTTATACAGTCACCACTAGGGGATCTCACTACATACAGATTTATACAGCCACCACTAGGGAGAGCTCACTGCATACAGATTTATACAGCCACCACTAGAGGGAGCTCACTACATACAGATTTATACAGTCACCACTAGAGAGAGCTCACTGCATACAGATTTATACAGTGACCACTAGAGGGAGCTCACTGCATACAGATTTATACAGTCACCACTAGAGGGAGCTCACTACATACAGATTTATACCGCCACCACTAGGGAGAGCTCACTGCATACAGATTTATACAGCCACCACTAGGGAGAGCTCACTGCATACAGATTTATACAGCCACCACTAGAGGGAGCTCACTGCATACAGATTTATACAGTCACCACTAGAGGGAGCTCACTACATACAGATTTATACAGCTACCACTAGAGGGAGCTCACTACATACAGATTTATACAGCTACCACTAGAGGGAGCTCACTACATACAGATTTATACAGCCACCACTAGAGGAAGCTCACTGCATACAGATTTATACAGCCACCACTAGAGGGAGCTCACTACATACAGATTTATACAGCCACCACTAGAGGGAGCTCAGTACATACAGATTTATACAGTCACCACTAGAGGGAGCTCACTACATACAGATTTATACAGCCACCACTAGAGGGAGCTCACTACATACAGATTTATACAGCCACCACTAGGGAGAGCTCACTACGTACAGATTTATACAGCCACCACTAGAGGGAGCTCACTGCATACAGATTTATACAGTCACCACTAGAGGGAGCTCACTACATACAGATTTATACAGCCACCACTAGAGGGATCTCACTACATACAGATTTATACAGTCACCACTAGAGGGAGCTCACTACATACAGATTTATACAGTCACCACTAGAGGGAGCTCACTACATACAGATTTATACAGCTACCACTAGGGAGAGCTCACTGCATACAGATTTATACAGCCACCACTAGGGAGAGCTCACTGCATACAGATTTATACAGCCACCACTAGAGGGAGCTCACTGCATACAGATTTATACAGCCACCACTAGTGGATCTCACTACATACAGATTTATACAGCCACCACTAGGGAGAGCTCACTACATACAGATTTATACAGTCACCACTAGAGGGAGCTCACTACATACAGATTTATACAGCCACCACTAGAGGGAGCTCACTACATACAGATTTATACAGCTACCACTAGGGAGAGCTCACTGCATACAGATTTATACAGCCACCACTAGGGAGAGCTCACTGCATACAGATTTATACAGCCACCACTAGAGGGAGCTCACTGCATACAGATTTATACAGTCACCACTAGAGGGAGCTCACTACATACAGATTTATACAGCCACCACTAGAGGGATCTCACTACATACAAATTTATACAGTCACCACTAGAGGGAGCTCACTACATACAGATTTATACAGCTACCACTAGGGAGAGCTCACTGCATACAGATTTATACAGCCACCACTAGGGAGAGCTCACTGCATACAGATTTATACAGCCACCACTAGAGGGAGCTCACTGCATACAGATTTATACAGCCACCACTAGTGGATCTCACTACATACAGATTTATACAGCCACCACTAGGGAGAGCTCACTACATACAGATTTATACAGTCACCACTAGAGGGAGCTCACTACATACAGATTTATACAGCCACCACTAGAGGGAGCTCACTACATACAGATTTATACAGCTACCACTAGGGAGAGCTCACTGCATACAGATTTATACAGCCACCACTAGGGAGAGCTCACTGCATACAGATTTATACAGCCACCACTAGAGGGAGCTCACTGCATACAGATTTATACAGCCACCACTAGTAGATCTCACTACATACAGATTTATACAGCCACCACTAGGGAGAGCTCACTACATACATATTTATACAGTCACCACTAGAGGGAGCTCACTACATACAGATTTATACAGCCACCACTAGAGGGAGCTCACTACATACAGATTTATACAGTCACCACTAGAGGGAGCTCACTACATACAGATTTATACAGTCACCACTAGAGGGAGCTCACTACATACAGATTTATACAGCTACTACTAGGGAGAGCTCACTGCATACAGATTTATACAGCCACCACTAGAGGGAGCTCACTACATACAGATTTATACAGCCACCACTAGGGAGAGCTCACTGCATACAGATTTATACAGCCACCACTAGAGGGAGCTCACTACATACAGGTTTATACAGCCACCACTAGGGAGAGCTCACTACATACAGATTTATACAGCCACCACTAGAGGGAGCTCACTACTTACAGATTTACACAGTCACCACTAGAGGGAGCTCACTACATACAGATTTATACAGTCACCACTAGGGGTAGCTCACTACATACAGATTTATACAGCCACCACTAGAGGGAGCTCACTACATACAGATTTATACAGTCACCACTAGGGGATCTCACTACATACAGATTTATACAGCCAGCACTAGGGAGAGCTCACTGCATACAGATTTATACAGCCACCACTAGAGGGAGCTCACTACATACAGATTTATACAGTCACCACTAGGGAGAGCTCACTGCATACAGATTTATACAGTGACCACTAGAGGGAGCTCACTGCATACAGATTTATACAGTCACCACTAGAGGGAGCTCACTACATACAGATTTATACCGCCACCACTAGGGAGAGCTCACTGCATACAGATTTATACAGCCACCACTAGAGGGAGCTCACTACATACAGATTTATACAGCCACCACTAGGGAGAGCTCACTACATACAGATTTATACAGCCACCACTAGAGGGAGCTCACTGCATACAGATTTATACAGTCACCACTAGAGGGAGCTCACTACATACAGATTTATACAGCCACCACTAGAGGGAGCTCACTAGATACAGATTTATACAGCCACCACTAGAGGGAGCTCACTACATACAGATTTACACAGTCACCACTAGAGGGAGCTCACTACATACAGATTTATACAGCTACCACTAGAGGGAGCTCACTACATACAGATTTATACAGCTACCACTAGAGGGAGCTCACTACATACAGATTTATACAGCCACCACTAGAGGAAGCTCACTGCATACAGATTTATACAGCCACCACTAGAGGGAGCTCACTACATACAGATTTATACAGCTACCACTAGAGGGAGCTCAGTACATACAGATTTATACAGTCACCACTAGAGGGAGCTCACTACATACAGATTTATACAGCCACCACTAGAGGGAGCTCACTACATACAGATTTATACAGCCACCACTAGGGAGAGCTCACTACATACAGATTTATACAGCCACCACTAGAGGGAGCTCACTGCATACAGATTTATACGATCACCACTAGAGGGAGCTCACTACATACAGATTTATACAGCCACCACTAGAGGGATCTCACTACATGCAGATTTATACAGTCACCACTAGAGGGAGCTCACTACATACAGATTTACACAGTCACCACTAGAGGGAGCTCACTACATACAGATTTATACAGTCACCACTAGGGGGAGCTCACTACATACAGATTTATACAGCCACCACTAGAGGGAGCTCACTACATACAGATTTATACAGTCACCACTAGGGGATCTCACTACATACAGATTTATACAGCCACCACTAGGGAGAGCTCACTGCATACAGATTTATACAGCCACCACTAGAGGGAGCTCACTACATACAGATTTATACAGTCACCACTAGAGAGAGCTCACTGCATACAGATTTATACAGTGACCACTAGAGGGAGCTCACTGCATACAGATTTATACAGTCACCACTAGAGGGAGCTCACTACATACAGATTTATACCGCCACCACTAGGGAGAGCTCACTGCATACAGATTTATACAGCCACCACTAGGGAGAGCTCACTGCATACAGATTTATACAGCCACCACTAGAGGGAGCTCACTGCATACAGATTTATACAGTCACCACTAGAGGGAGCTCACTACATACAGATTTATACAGCTACCACTAGAGGGAGCTCACTACATACAGATTTATACAGCTACCACTAGAGGGAGCTCACTACATACAGATTTATACAGCCACCACTAGAGGAAGCTCACTGCATACAGATTTATACAGCCACCACTAGAGGGAGCTCACTACATACAGATTTATACAGCCACCACTAGAGGGAGCTCAGTACATACAGATTTATACAGTCACCACTAGAGGGAGCTCACTACATACAGATTTATACAGCCACCACTAGAGGGAGCTCACTACATACAGATTTATACAGCCACCACTAGGGAGAGCTCACTACGTACAGATTTATACAGCCACCACTAGAGGGAGCTCACTGCATACAGATTTATACAGTCACCACTAGAGGGAGCTCACTACATACAGATTTATACAGCCACCACTAGAGGGATCTCACTACATACAGATTTATACAGTCACCACTAGAGGGAGCTCACTACATACAGATTTATACAGTCACCACTAGAGGGAGCTCACTACATACAGATTTATACAGCTACCACTAGGGAGAGCTCACTGCATACAGATTTATACAGCCACCACTAGGGAGAGCTCACTGCATACAGATTTATACAGCCACCACTAGAGGGAGCTCACTGCATACAGATTTATACAGCCACCACTAGTGGATCTCACTACATACAGATTTATACAGCCACCACTAGGGAGAGCTCACTACATACAGATTTATACAGTCACCACTAGAGGGAGCTCACTACATACAGATTTATACAGCCACCACTAGAGGGAGCTCACTACATACAGATTTATACAGCTACCACTAGGGAGAGCTCACTGCATACAGATTTATACAGCCACCACTAGGGAGAGCTCACTGCATACAGATTTATACAGCCACCACTAGAGGGAGCTCACTGCATACAGATTTATACAGCCACCACTAGTAGATCTCACTACATACAGATTTATACAGCCACCACTAGGGAGAGCTCACTACATACATATTTATACAGTCACCACTAGAGGGAGCTCACTACATACAGATTTATACAGCCACCACTAGAGGGAGCTCACTACATACAGATTTATACAGTCACCACTAGAGGGAGCTCACTACATACAGATTTATACAGTCACCACTAGAGGGAGCTCACTACATACAGATTCATACAGCTACTACTAGGGAGAGCTCACTGCATACAGATTTATACAGCCACCACTAGAGGGAGCTCACTACATACAGATTTATACAGCCACCACTAGGGAGAGCTCACTGCATACAGATTTATACAGCCACCACTAGAGGGAGCTCACTACATACAGGTTTATACAGCCACCACTAGGGAGAGCTCACTACATACAGATTTATACAGCCACCACTAGAGGGAGCTCACTACATACAGATTTACACAGTCACCACTAGAGGGAGCTCACTACATACAGATTTATACAGTCACCACTAGGGGTAGATCACTACATACAGATTTATACAGCCACCACTAGAGGGAGCTCACTACATACAGATTTATACAGTCACCACTAGGGGATCTCACTACATACAGATTTATACAGCCAGCACTAGGGAGAGCTCACTGCATACAGATTTATACAGCCACCACTAGAGGGAGCTCACTACATACAGATTTATACAGTCACCACTAGGGAGAGCTCACTGCATACAGATTTATACAGTGACCACTAGAGGGAGCTCACTGCATACAGATTTATACAGTCACCACTAGAGGGAGCTCACTACATACAGATTTATACCGCCACCACTAGGGAGAGCTCACTGCATACAGATTTACACAGCCACCACTAGAGGGAGCTCACTACATACAGATTTATACAGCCACCACTAGGGAGAGCTCACTACATACAGATTTATACAGCCACCACTAGAGGGAGCTCACTGCATACACATTTATACAGTCACCACTAGAGGGAGCTCACTACATACAGATTTATACAGCCACCACTAGAGGGAGCTCACTACATACAGATTTATACAGCCACCACTAGAGGGAGCTCACTACATACAGATTTACACAGTCACCACTAGAGGGAGCTCACTACATACAGATTTATACAGTCACCACTAGGGGGAGCTCACTACATACAGATTTATACAGCCACCACTAGAGGGAGCTCACTACATACAGATTTATACAGTCACCACTAGGGAAAGCTCACTGCATACAGATTTATACAGTGACCACTAGAGGGAGCTCACTGCATACAGATTTATATAGTCACCACTAGAGGGAGCTCACTACATACAGATTTATACCGCCACCACTAGGGAGAGCTCACTGCATACAGATTTATACAGCCACCACTAGGGAGAGCTCACTGCATACAGATTTATACAGCCACCACTAGAGGGAGCTCACTGCATACAGATTTATACAGTCACCACTAGAGGGAGCTCACTACATACAGATTTATACAGCTACCACTAGAGGGAGCTCACTACATACAGATTTATACAGCTACCACTAGAGGGAGCTCACTACATACAGATTTATACAGCCACCACTAGAGGAAGCTCACTGCATACAGATTTATACAGCCACCACTAGAGGGAGCTCACTACATACAGATTTATACAGCCACCACTAGAGGGAGCTCAGTACATACAGATTTATACAGTCACCACTAGAGGGAGCTCACTACATACAGATTTATACAGCCACCACTAGAGGGAGCTCACTACATACAGATTTATACAGCCACCACTAGGGAGAGCTCACTACATACAGATTTATACAGCCACCACTAGAGGGAGCTCACTGCATACAGATTTATACAGTCACCACTAGAGGGAGCTCACTACATACAGATTTATACAGCCACCACTAGAGGGAGCTCACTACTTACAGATTTATACAGTCACCACTAGAGGGAGCTCACTACATACAGATTTATACAGTCACCACTAGAGGGAGCTCACTACATACAGATTTATACAGCTACCACTAGGGAGAGCTCACTGCATACAGATTTATACAGCCACCACTAGGGAGAGCTCACTGCATACAGATTTATACAGCCACCACTAGAGGGAGCTCACTGCATACAGATTTATACAGCCACCACTAGTGGATCTCACTACATACAGATTTATACAGCCACCACTAGGGAGAGCTCACTACATACATATTTATACAGTCACCACTAGAGGGAGCTCACTACATACAGATTTATACAGCCACCACTAGAGGGAGCTCACTACATACAGATTTATACAGCTACCACTAGGGAGAGCTCACTGCATACAGATTTATACAGCCACCACTAGGGAGAGCTCACTACATACATATTTATACAGTCACCACTAGAGGGAGCTCACTACATACAGATTTATACAGCCACCACTAGAGAGAGCTCACTACATAAAGATTTATACAGTCACCACTAGAGGGAGCTCACTACATGCAGATTTATACAGTCACCACTAGAGGGAGCTCACTACATACAGATTTATACAGCTACTACTAGGGAGAGCTCACTGCATACAGATTTATACAGCCACCACTAGAGGGAGCTCACTACATACAGATTTATACAGCCACCATTAGGGAGAGCTCACTGCATACAGATTTATACAGCCACCACTAGAGGGAGCTCACTACATACCGGTTTATACAGCCACCACTAGGGAGAGCTCACTACATACAGATTTATACAGCCACCACTAGAGGGAGCTCACTGCATACAGATTTATACAGTCACCACTAGAGGGAGCTCACTACATACAGATTTATACAGCCACCACTAGAGGGAGCTCACTACATACAGATTTATACAGTCACCACTAGAGGGAGCTCACTACATACAGATTTATACAGTCACCACTAGAGGGAGCTCACTACATACAGATTTATACAGTCACCACTAGGGGGAGCTCACTACATACAGATTTATACAGCCACCACTAGAGGGAGCTCACTACATACAGATTTATACAGCTACCACTAGGGAGAGCTCACTGCATACAGATTTATACAGCCACCACTAGGGAGAGCTCACTACATACATATTTATACAGTCACCACTAGAGGGAGCTCACTACATACAGATTTATACAGCCACCACTAGAGAGAGCTCACTACATACAGATTTATACAGTCACCACTAGAGGGAGCTCACTACATACAGATTTATACAGTCACCACTAGAGGGAGCTCACTACATACAGATTTATACAGCTACTACTAGGGAGAGCTCACTGCATACAGATTTATACAGCCACCACTAGAGGGAGCTCACTACATACAGATTTATACAGCCACCATTAGGGAGAGCTCACTGCATACAGATTTATACAGCCACCACTAGAGGGAGCTCACTACATACAGGTTTATACAGCCACCACTAGGGAGAGCTCACTACATACAGATTTATACAGCCACCACTAGAGGGAGCTCACTGCATACAGATTTATACAGTCACCACTAGAGGGAGCTCACTACATACAGATTTATACAGCCACCACTAGAGGGAGCTCACTACATACAGATTTATACAGTCACCACTAGAGGGAGCTCACTACATACAGATTTATACAGTCACCACTAGAGGGAGCTCACTACATACAGATTTATACAGTCACCACTAGGGGGAGCTCACTACATACAGATTTATACAGCCACCACTAGAGGGAGCTCACTACATACAGATTTATACAGTCACCACTAGGGGATCTCACTACATACAGATTTATACAGCCACCACTAGGGAGAGCTCACTTCCTACAGATTTATACAGCCACCACTAGAGTGAGCTCACTACATACAGATTTATACAGTCACCACTAGGGGATCTCACTACATACAGATTTATACAGTGACCACTAGAGGGAGCTCACTACATACAGATTTATACAGCCACCACTAGGGAGAGCTCACTACATACAGATTTATACAGCCACCACTAGAGGGAGCTCACTGCATACAGATTTATACAGTCACCACTAGAGGGAGCTCACTACATACAGATTTATACAGCCACCACTAGAGGAAGCTCACTACATACAGATTTATACAGCCACCACTAGGAGGAGCTCACTACATACAGATTTATACAGTCACCACTAGAGGGAGCTCACTACATACAGATTTATACATTCACCACTAGAGGGAGCTCACTACATACAGATTTATACAGTCACCACTAGAGGGAGCTCACTACATACAGATTTATACAGTCACCACTAGGGGGAGCTCACTACATACAGATTTATGCAGTCACCACTAGGGGGAGCTCACTACATATAGATCTATGCAGTCACCACTAGAGGGAGCTCACTGCATACAGATCTATACAGCCACCACTAGAGGGAGCTCACTACATACAGATTTATACAGCCACCACTAGAGGGAGCTCACTACATACAGATTTATACAGCCACCACTAGAGGGAGCTCACTACATACAGATTTATACACTCACCACTAGAGGGAGCTCACTACATACAGATTTATACAGCCACCACTAGAGGGAGCTCACTACATACAGATTTATACAGCCACCACTAGGGGGAGCTCACTACATACAGATTTATACAGTCACCACTAGGGGGAGCTCAGTACATACAGATTTATACAGCCACCACTAGAGGGAGCTCACTACATACAGATTTATACAGTCACCACTAGGGGGAGCTCACTACATGCAGATTTTTAAAGCATCTACTAGCGGGAGCTCACTACATACACATTTATACAGCCACCACTAGTGGGAGCTCACTACATACACATTTATACAGCCACCACTAGAGGGAGCTCACTACATACAGATTTCTACAGTCACCACTAGAGGGAGCTCACTACATACAGATTTATAGAGCCACCACTAGAGGGAGCTCACTGCATACAGATTTATACAGTCACCACTAGAGGGAGCTCACTACATACAGATTTATAGAGCCACCACTAGAGGCAGCTCACTGCATACAGATTTATACAGTCACCACTAGAGGGAGGTCACTACATACAGATTTATAGAGCCACCACTAGAGGGAGCTCACTGCATACAGATTTATACAGCCACCACTAGAGGGAGCTCACTACATACAGATTTATACATCTACCACTAGAGGGAGCTCACTACATACAGATATATACATCTACCACTAGAGGGAGCTCACTACATACAGATTTATACAGCCACCACTAGGGGGAGGTCACTACATACAGATTTATACAGCCACCACTAGAGGGAGCTCACTACATACAGATTTATACAGCCACCACTAGGGGGAGCTCACTACATACAGATTTATACAGTCACCACTAGGGGGAGCTCAGTACATACAGATTTATACAGCCACCACTAGGGAGAGCTCACTACATACAGATTTATACAGCCACCACTAGAGGGAGCTCACTGCATACAGATTTATACAGTCACCACTAGAGGGAGCTCACTACATACAGATTTATACAGCCACAACTAGAGGGAGCTCACTACATACAGATTTATACAGTCACCACTAGAGGGAGCTCACTACATACAGATTTATACAGTCACCACTAGAGGGAGCTCACTACATACAGATTTATACAGCTACCACTAGGGAGAGCTCACTGCATACAGATTTATACAGCCACCACTAGGGAGAGCTCACTGCATACAGATTTATACAGCCACCACTAGAGGGAGCTCACTACATACAGATTTATACAGCCACCACTAGAGGGAGCTCACTACATACAGATTTATACAGTCACCACTAGAGGGAGCTCACTACATACAGATTTATACAGTCAACACTAGAGCGAGCTCACTACATACAGATTTATACAGCTACCACTAGGGAGAGCTCACTGCATACAGATTTATACAGCCACCACTAGGGAGAGCTCACTGCATACAGATTTATACAGCCACCACTAGAGGGAGCTCACTACATACAGATTTATACAGCCACCACTAGGGAGATCTCACTACATACAGATTTATAGAGCCACCACTAGAGGGAGCTCACTGCATACAGATTTATACAGTCACCACTAGAGGGAGCTCACTACATACAGATTTATACAGCCACCACTAGAGGGAGCTCACTACATACAGATTTATACAGTCACCACTAGAGAGAGCTCACTACATACAGATTTATACAGTCACCACTAAAGGGAGCTCACTACATACAGATTTATACAGTCACCACTAGTGGGAGCTCACTACATACAGATTTATACAGCCACCACTAGAGGGAGCTCACTACATACAGATTTATACAGTCACCACTAGGGGATCTCACTACATACAGATTTATACAGCCACCACTAGGGAGAGCTCACTACCTACAGATTTATACAGCCACCACTAGAGTGAGCTCACTACATACAGATTTATACAGTCACCACTAGGGGATCTCACTACATACAGATTTATACAGTGACCACTAGAGGGAGCTCACTACATACAGATTTATACAGCCACCACTAGGGAGAGCTCACTACATACAGATTTATACAGCCACCACTAGAGGGAGCTCACTGCATACAGATTTATACAGTCACCACTAGAGGGAGCTCACTACATACAGATTTATACAGCCACCACTAGAGGAAGCTCACTACATACAGATTTATACAGCCACCACTAGGAGGAGCTCACTACATACAGATTTATACAGTCAACACTAGAGGGAGCTCACTACATACAGATTTATACAGTCACCACTAGAGGGAGCTCACTACATACAGATTTATACAGTCACCACTAGGGGGAGCTCACTACATACAGATTTATGCAGTCACCACTAGGGGGAGCTCACTACATATAGATCTATGCAGTCACCACTAGAGGGATCTCACTGCATACAGATCTATACAGCCACCACTAGAGGGAGCTCACTACATACAGATTTATACAGCCACCACTAGAGGGAGCTCACTACATACAGATTTATACAGCCACCACTAGAGGGAGCTCACTACATACAGATTTATACAGTCTCCACTAGGGGGAGCTCACTACATACAGATTTATACAGTCACCACTAGAGGGAGCTCACTACATACAGATTTATAGAGCCACCACTAGAGGGAGCTCACTGCATACAGATTTATACAGTCACCACTAGAGGGAGCTCACTACATACAGATTTATAGAGCCACCACTAGAGGGAGCTCACTGCATACAGATTTATACAGTCACCACTAGAGGGAAGTCACTACATACAGATTTATAGAGCCACCACTAGAGGGAGCTCACTGCATACAGATTTATACAGCCACCACTAGAGGGAGCTCACTACATACAGATTTCTACATCTACCACTAGAGGGAGCTACTACATACAGATTTATACAGTCACCACTAGAGGGAGCTCACTACATACAGATTTATACAGGCACCACTAGGGGGAGGTCACTACATACAGATTTATGCAGCCACCACTAGAGGGAGCTCACTACATACAGATTTATACAGCCACCACTAGGGGGAGCTCACTACATACAGATTTATACAGTCACCACTAGGGAGAGCTCAGTACATACAGATTTATACAGCCACCACTTGAGGGAGCTCACTACATACAGATTTATACAGTCACCACTAGAGGGAGCTCACTACATACAGATTTTTAAAGCCACCACTAGCGGGAGATCACTACATACACATTTATACAGCCACCACTAGAGGGAGCTCACTACATACAGATTTATACAGTCTCCACTAGGGGGAGCTCACTACATACAGATTTATACAGCCACCACTAGGGGGAGCTCACTGCATACAGATTTATACAGTCACCACTAGGGGGAGCTCACTACATACAGATTTATACAGCCACCACTAGAGGGAGCTCACTACATACAGATTTATACAGCCACCACTAAAGGGAGCTCACTACATACAGATTTATAAAGCCACCACTAGAGGGAGCTCACTACATACAGATTTATATAGCCACCACTAGAGGGAGCTCACTACATACAGATTTATACAGTCACCACTAGGGGGTGCTCACTACATACAGATTTATACAGCACCACTAGAGGGAGCTCACTACATGCAGATTTATACAGCCACCACTAGAGGGCTCTCACTGCATGCAGATTTATACAGCCACCACTAGAGGGAGCTCACTACATACAGATTTATACAGCCACCACTAGAGGGAGCTCACTACATACAGATTTATACAGCCACCACTAGAGGGAGCTCACTACATACAGATTTATACAGCCACCACTAGAGGGAGCTCACTACATACAGATTTATACAGTCACCACTAGGGGGTGCTCACTGCATACAGATTTATACAGCAACCACTAGAGGGAGCTCACTACATACAGATTTATACAGTCACCACTAGAGGGAGCTCGCTACATACAGATTTATACAGTCACCACTAGAGGGAGCTCACTACATACAGATTTATACAGCCACCACTAGAGGGAGCTCACTACATTCAGATTTATACAGCCACCACTAGAGGGAGTTCACTACATACAGATTTATACAGCCACCACTAGAGGGAGCTCACTACATACAGATTTATACAGCCACCATTAGAGGGAGCTCACTACATACAGATTTATACAGCCACCACTAGAGGAAGCTCACTACATACATATATATACAGCCACCACTAGAGGGAGCTCACTACATACAGATTTATACAGTCACCACTAGAGGGAGCTCACTACATACAGATTTATACAGCCACCACTACAGGGAGCTCACTGCATACAGATTTATACAGTCACAACTAGAGGGAGCTCACTACATACAGATTTATACAGTCACCAATACAGGGAGCTCACTGCATACAGAATTATACAGTCACCACTAGGGGGAGCTCACTGCATACAGACTTATACAGTCACCACTAGGGGGAGCTCACTACATACAGATTTATACAGTCACCACTAGAGGGGGCTCACTACATACAGATTTATACAGTCACCACTAGGGGGAGCTCACTACATACACATTTATACAGTCACTACTAGAGGGAGCTCACAACATACAGATTTATACAGCCACCACTAGAGGGAGCTCACTACATACAGATTTATACAGTCACCACTAGAGGGAGCTCACAACATACAGATTTATACAGTCACCACTAGAGGGAGCTCACTACATACAGATTTATACAGTCACCACTAGGAGGAGCTCAGTACATACAGATTTATACAGTCACCACTAGGAGGAGCTCACTACATACAGATTTATACAGCCACCACTAGGGGGAGCTCACCACATACAGATTTATACAGCCACCACTAGGGGGAGCTCACTACATACAGATTTATACAGCCACCACTAGAAGAAGCTCACTTCATACAGATTTATACAGCCACCACTAGGGGGAGCTCACTACATACAGATTTATACAGTCACCACTAGTTGGTGCTCACTACATACCGATTTATATAGTCACCACTAGAGGGAGCTCCCTGCATACAGATTTATACAGCCACCACTACAGGGAGCTAACTACATACAGATTTATACAGTCACCACTAGGGGGAGCTCACTACATATCGATTTATACAGTCACCACTGGGGGGAGCTCACTACATACAGATTTATACAGCCACCACTAGGGGGAGCTCACTACATACAGATTTATACAGTCACCACTAGAGGGAGCTCACTACATACAGATTTATACAGTCACCACTAGAGGGAGCTCACTACATACAGATTTATACAGTCACCACTAGGAGGAGCTCACTACATACACATTTATACAGTCACCACTAGAGGGAGCTCACAACATACAGATTTATACAGCCACCACTAGAGGGAGCTCACTACATAAAGATTTATACAGTCACCACTAGGGGGAGCTCACTACATACAGATTTATACAGCCACCACTAGAGGAAGCTCACTGCATACAGATTTATACAGCCACCACTAGAGGGAGCTCAGTACATACAGATTTATACAGTCACCACTAGGGGGAGCTCACTACATACAGATTTATACAGCCACCACTAGAGAGAGCTCACTACATACAGATTTATACAGTCACCACTAGAGGGAGCTCACTACATACAGATTTATACAGCCACCACTAGAGAGAGCTCACTACATACAGATTTATACAGTCACCACTAGAGGGAGCTCACTACATACAGATTTATACAGTCACCACTAGAGGGAGCTCACTACATACAGATTTATACAGCTACTACTAGGGAGAGCTCACTGCATACAGATTTATACAGCCACCACTGGAGGGAGCTCACTACATACAGATTTATACAGCCACCATTAGGGAGAGCTCACTGCATACAGATTTATACAGCCACCACTAGAGGGAGCTCACTACATACAGGTTTATACAGCCACCACTAGGGAGAGCTCACTACATACAGATTTATACAGCCACCACTAGAGGGAGCTCACTGCATACAGATTTATACAGTCATCACTAGAGGGAGCTCACTACATACAGATTTATACAGCCACCACTAGAGGGAGCTCACTACATACAGATTTATACAGTCACCACTAGGGGGAGCTCACTACATACAGATTTATACAGCCACCACTAGAGGGAGCTCACTACATACAGATTTATACAGTCACCACTAGGGGATCTCACTACATACAGATTTATACAGCCACCACTAGGGAGAGCTCACTTCCTACAGATTTATACAGCCACCACTAGAGTGAGCTCACTACATACAGATTTATACAGTCACCACTAGGGGATCTCACTACATACAGATTTATACAGTGACCACTAGAGGGAGCTCACTACATACAGATTTATACAGCCACCACTAGAGGGAGCTCACTGCATACAGATTTATACAGTCACCACTAGAGGGAGCTCACTACATACAGATTTATTCAGCCACCACTAGAGGAAGCTCACTACATACAGATTTATACAGCCACCACTAGGAGGAGCTCACTACATACAGATTTATACAGTCACCACTAGAGGGAGCTCACTACATACAGATTTATACATTCACCACTAGAGGGAGCTCACTACATACAGATTTATACAGTCACCACTAGAGGGAGCTCACTACATACAGATTTATACAGTCACCACTAGGGGGAGCTCACTACATACAGATTTATACATTCACCACTAGAGGGAGCTCACTACATACAGATTTATACAGTCACCACTAGAGGGAGCTCACTACATACAGATTTATACAGTCACCACTAGGGGGAGCTCACTACATACAGATTTATGCAGTCACCACTAGGGGGAGCTCACTACATATAGATCTATGCAGTCACCACTAGAGGGAGCTCACTGCATACAGATCTATACAGCCACCACTAGAGGGAGCTCACTACATACAGATTTATACAGCCACCACTAGAGGGAGCTCACTACATACAGATTTATACAGCCACCACTAGAGGGAGCTCACTACATACAGATTTATACAGCCACCACTAGAGGGAGCTCACTACATACAGATTTATACAGCCACCACTAGGGGGAGCTCACTACATACAGATTTATACAGTCACCACTAGGGGGAGCTCAGTACATACAGATTTATACAGCCACCACTAGAGGGAGCTCACTACATACAGATTTATACAGTCACCACTAGGGGGAGCTCACTACATGCAGATTTTTAAAGCATCTACTAGCGGGAGCTCACTACATACACATTTATACAGCCACCACTAGTGGGAGCTCACTACATACACATTTATACAGCCACCACTAGAGGGAGCTCACTACATACAGATTTCTACAGTCACCACTAGAGGGAGCTCACTACATACAGATTTATAGAGCCACCACTAGAGGGAGCTCACTGCATACAGATTTATACAGTCACCACTAGAGGGAGCTCACTACATACAGATTTATAGAGCCACCACTAGAGGCAGCTCACTGCATACAGATTTATACAGTCACCACTAGAGGGAGGTCACTACATACAGATTTATAGAGCCACCACTAGAGGGAGCTCACTGCATACAGATTTATACAGCCACCACTAGAGGGAGCTCACTACATACAGATTTATACATCTACCACTAGAGGGAGCTCACTACATACAGATATATACATCTACCACTAGAGGGAGCTCACTACATACAGATTTATACAGCCACCACTAGGGGGAGGTCACTACATACAGATTTATACAGCCACCACTAGAGGGAGCTCACTACATACAGATTTATACAGCCACCACTAGGGGGAGCTCACTACATACAGATTTATACAGTCACCACTAGGGGGAGCTCAGTACATACAGATTTATACAGCCACCACTAGGGAGAGCTCACTACATACAGATTTATACAGCCACCACTAGAGGGAGCTCACTGCATACAGATTTATACAGTCACCACTAGAGGGAGCTCACTACATACAGATTTATACAGCCACAACTAGAGGGAGCTCACTACATACAGATTTATACAGTCACCACTAGAGGGAGCTCACTGCATACAGATTTATACAGTCACCACTAGAGGGAGCTCACTACATACAGATTTATACAGCTACCACTAGGGAGAGCTCACTGCATACAGATTTATACAGCCACCACTAGGGAGAGCTCACTGCATACAGATTTATACAGCCACCACTAGAGGGAGCTCACTACATACAGATTTATACAGCCACCACTAGAGGGAGCTCACTACATACAGATTTATACAGTCACCACTAGAGGGAGCTCACTACATACAGATTTATACAGTCAACACTAGAGGGAGCTCACTACATACAGATTTATACAGCTACCACTAGGGAGAGCTCACTGCATACAGATTTATACAGCCACCACTAGGGAGAGCTCACTGCATACAGATTTATACAGCCACCACTAGAGGGAGCTCACTACATACAGATTTATACAGCCACCACTAGGGAGATCTCACTACATACAGATTTATAGAGCCACCACTAGAGGGAGCTCACTGCATACAGATTTATACAGTCACCACTAGAGGGAGCTCACTACATACAGATTTATACAGCCACCACTAGAGGGAGCTCACTACATACAGATTTATACAGTCACCACTAGAGAGAGCTCACTACATACAGATTTATACAGTCACCACTAAAGGGAGCTCACTACATACAGATTTATACAGTCACCACTAGTGGGAGCTCACTACATACAGATTTATACAGCCACCACTAGAGGGAGCTCACTACATACAGATTTATACAGTCACCACTAGGGGATCTCTCTACATACAGATTTATACAGCCACCACTAGGGAGAGCTCACTACCTACAGATTTATACAGCCACCACTAGAGTGAGCTCACTACATACAGATTTATACAGTCACCACTAGGGGATCTCACTACATACAGATTTATACAGTGACCACTAGAGGGAGCTCACTACATACAGATTTATACAGCCACCACTAGGGAGAGCTCACTACATACAGATTTATACAGCCACCACTAGAGGGAGCTCACTGCATACAGATTTATACAGTCACCACTAGAGGGAGCTCACTACATACAGATTTATACAGCCACCACTAGAGGAAGCTCACTACATACAGATTTATACAGCCACCACTAGGAGGAGCTCACTACATACAGATTTATACAGTCAACACTAGAGGGAGCTCACTACATACAGATTTATACAGTCACCACTAGAGGGAGCTCACTACATACAGATTTATACAGTCACCACTAGAGGGAGCTCACTACATACAGATTTATACAGTCACCACTAGAGGGAGCTCACTACATACAGATTTATAGAGCCACCACAAGAGGGAGCTCACTGCATACAGATTTATACAGTCACCACTAGGGGGAGCTCACTACATACAGATTTATGCAGTCACCACTAGGGGGAGCTCACTACATATAGATCTATGCAGTCACCACTAGAGGGATCTCACTGCATACAGATCTATACAGCCACCACTAGAGGGAGCTCACTACATACAGATTTATACAGCCACCACTAGAGGGAGCTCACTACATACAGATTTATACAGCCACCACTAGAGGGAGCTCACTACATACAGATTTATACAGTCTCCACTAGGGGGAGCTCACTACATACAGATTTATACAGTCACCACTAGAGGGAGCTCACTACATACAGATTTATAGAGCCACCACTAGAGGGAGCTCACTGCATACAGATTTATACAGTCACCACTAGAGGGAGCTCACTACATACAGATTTATAGAGCCACCACTAGAGGGAGCTCACTGCATACAGATTTATACAGTCACCACTAGAGGGAAGTCACTACATACAGATTTATAGAGCCACCACTAGAGGGAGCTCACTGCATACAGATTTATACAGCCACCACTAGAGGGAGCTCACTACATACAGATTTCTACATCTACCACTAGAGGGAGCTACTACATACAGATTTATACAGTCACCACTAGAGGGAGCTCACTACATACAGATTTATACAGGCACCACTAGGGGGAGGTCACTACATACAGATTTATGCAGCCACCACTAGAGGGAGCTCACTACATACAGATTTATACAGCCACCACTAGGGGGAGCTCACTACATACAGATTTATACAGTCACCACTAGGGAGAGCTCAGTACATACAGATTTATACAGCCACCACTTGAGGGAGCTCACTACATACAGATTTATACAGTCACCACTAGAGGGAGCTCACTACATACAGATTTTTAAAGCCACCACTAGCGGGAGATCACTACATACACATTTATACAGCCACCACTAGAGGGAGCTCACTACATACAGATTTATACAGTCTCCACTAGGGGGAGCTCACTACATACAGATTTATACAGCCACCACTAGGGGGAGCTCACTGCATACAGATTTATACAGTCACCACTAGGGGGAGCTCAATACATACAGATTTATACAGCCACCACTAGAGGGAGCTCACTACATACAGATTTATACAGCCACCACTAAAGGGAGCTCACTACATACAGATTTATAAAGCCACCACTAGAGGGAGCTCACTACATACAGATTTATACAGCCACCACTAGAGGGAGCTCACTACATACAGATTTATACAGTCACCACTAGGGGGTGCTCACTACATACAGATTTATACAGCACCACTAGAGGGAGCTCACTACATGCAGATTTATACAGCCACCACTAGAGGGCTCTCACTGCATGCAGATTTATACAGCCACCACTAGAGGGAGCTCACTACATACAGATTTATACAGCCACCACTAGAGGGAGCTCACTACATACAGATTTATACAGCCACCACTAGAGGGAGCTCACTACATACAGATTTATACAGCCACCACTAGAGGGAGCTCACTACATACAGATTTATACAGTCACCACTAGGGGGTGCTCACTGCATACAGATTTATACAGCAACCACTAGAGGGAGCTCACTACATACAGATTTATACAGTCACCACTAGAGGGAGCTCGCTACATACAGATTTATACAGTCACCACTAGAGGGAGCTCACTACATACAGATTTATACAGCCACCACTAGAGGGAGCTCACTACATTCAGATTTATACAGCCACCACTAGAGGGAGTTCACTACATACAGATTTATACAGCCACCACTAGAGGGAGCTCACTACATACAGATTTATACAGCCACCATTAGAGGGAGCTCACTACATACAGATTTATACAGCCACCACTAGAGGAAGCTCACTACATACATATATATACAGCCACCACTAGAGGGAGCTCACTACATACAGATTTATACAGTCACCACTAGAGGGAGCTCACTACATACAGATTTATACAGCCACCACTACAGGGAGCTCACTGCATACAGATTTATACAGTCACAACTAGAGGGAGCTCACTACATACAGATTTATACAGTCACCAATACAGGGAGCTCACTGCATACAGAATTATACAGTCACCACTAGGGGGAGCTCACTGCATACAGACTTATACAGTCACCACTAGGGGGAGCTCACTACATACAGATTTATACAGTCACCACTAGAGGGGGCTCACTACATACAGATTTATACAGTCACCACTAGGGGGAGCTCACTACATACACATTTATACAGTCACTACTAGAGGGAGCTCACAACATACAGATTTATACAGCCACCACTAGAGGGAGCTCACTACATACAGATTTATACAGTCACCACTAGAGGGAGCTCACAACATACAGATTTATACAGTCACCACTAGAGGGAGCTCACTACATACAGATTTATACAGTCACCACTAGGAGGAGCTCAGTACATACAGATTTATACAGTCACCACTAGGAGGAGCTCACTACATACAGATTTATACAGCCACCACTAGGGGGAGCTCACCACATACAGATTTATACAGCCACCACTAGGGGGAGCTCACTACATACAGATTTATACAGCCACCACTAGAAGAAGCTCACTTCATACAGATTTATACAGCCACCACTAGGGGGAGCTCACTACATACAGATTTATACAGTCACCACTAGTTGGTGCTCACTACATACCGATTTATACAGTCACCACTAGAGGGAGCTCCCTGCATACAGATTTATACAGCCACCACTACAGGGAGCTAACTACATACAGATTTATACAGTCACCACTAGGGGGAGCTCACTACATATCGATTTATACAGTCACCACTGGGGGGAGCTCACTACATACAGATTTATACAGCCACCACTAGGGGGAGCTCACTACATACAGATTTACACAGTCACCACTAGAGGGAGCTCACTACATACAGATTTATACAGTCACCACTAGGGGGAGCTCACTACATACAGATTTATACAGCCACCACTAGAGGGAGCTCACTACATACAGATTTATACAGTCACCACTAGGGGATCTCACTACATACAGATTTATACAGCCACCACTAGGGAGAGCTCACTGCATACAGATTTATACAGCCACCACTAGAGGGAGCTCACTACATACAGATTTATACAGTCACCACTAGGGAGAGCTCACTGCATACAGATTTATACAGTGACCACTAGAGGGAGCTCACTGCATACAGATTTATATAGTCACCACTAGAGGGAGCTCACTACATACAGATTTATACCGCCACCACTAGGGAGAGCTCACTGCATACAGATTTATACAGCCACCACTAGGGAGAGCTCACTGCATACAGATTTATACAGCCACCACTAGAGGGAGCTCACTGCATACAGATTTATACAGTCACCACTAGAGGGAGCTCACTACATACAGATTTATACAGCTACCACTAGAGGGAGCTCACTACATACAGATTTATACAGCTACCACTAGAGGGAGCTCACTACATACAGATTTATACAGCCACCACTAGAGGAAGCTCACTGCATACAGATTTATACAGCCACCACTAGAGGGAGCTCACTA
The DNA here is from genome assembly GCF_046119375.1 of Phyllobates terribilis. Classification (NCBI taxonomy): domain Eukaryota; kingdom Metazoa; phylum Chordata; class Amphibia; order Anura; family Dendrobatidae; genus Phyllobates; species Phyllobates terribilis. The sequence goes on along the minus strand of NW_027363521.1, from coordinate 168,321 downwards.
CATACAGATTTATACAGCCACCACTAGAGGGAGCTCAGTACATACAGATTTATACAGTCACCACTAGAGGGAGCTCACTACATACAGATTTATACAGCCACCACTAGAGGGAGCTCACTACATACAGATTTATACAGCCACCACTAGGGAGAGCTCACTACATACAGATTTATACAGCCACCACTAGAGGGAGCTCACTGCATACAGATTTATACAGTCACCACTAGAGGGAGCTCACTACATACAGATTTATACAGCCACCACTAGAGGGAGCTCACTACTTACAGATTTATACAGTCACCACTAGAGGGAGCTCACTACATACAGATTTATACAGTCACCACTAGAGGGAGCTCACTACATACAGATTTATACAGCTACCACTAGGGAGAGCTCACTGCATACAGATTTATACAGCCACCACTAGGGAGAGCTCACTGCATACAGATTTATACAGCCACCACTAGAGGGAGCTCACTGCATACAGATTTATACAGCCACCACTAGTGGATCTCACTACATACAGATTTATACAGCCACCACTAGGGAGAGCTCACTACATACATATTTATACAGTCACCACTAGAGGGAGCTCACTACATACAGATTTATACAGCCACCACTAGAGGGAGCTCACTACATACAGATTTATACAGCTACCACTAGGGAGAGCTCACTGCATACAGATTTATACAGCCACCACTAGGGAGAGCTCACTACATACATATTTATACAGTCACCACTAGAGGGAGCTCACTACATACAGATTTATACAGCCACCACTAGAGAGAGCTCACTACATACAGATTTATACAGTCACCACTAGAGGGAGCTCACTACATACAGATTTATACAGTCACCACTAGAGGGAGCTCACTACATACAGATTTATACAGCTACTACTAGGGAGAGCTCACTGCATACAGATTTATACAGCCACCACTAGAGGGAGCTCACTACATACAGATTTATACAGCCACCATTAGGGAGAGCTCACTGCATACAGATTTATACAGCCACCACTAGAGGGAGCTCACTACATACCGGTTTATACAGCCACCACTAGGGAGAGCTCACTACATACAGATTTATACAGCCACCACTAGAGGGAGCTCACTGCATACAGATTTATACAGTCACCACTAGAGGGAGCTCACTACATACAGATTTATACAGCCACCACTAGAGGGAGCTCACTACATACAGATTTATACAGTCACCACTAGAGGGAGCTCACTACATACAGATTTATACAGTCACCACTAGAGGGAGCTCACTACATACAGATTTATACAGTCACCACTAGGGGGAGCTCACTACATACAGATTTATACAGCCACCACTAGAGGGAGCTCACTACATACAGATTTATACAGCTACCACTAGGGAGAGCTCACTGCATACAGATTTATACAGCCACCACTAGGGAGAGCTCACTACATACATATTTATACAGTCACCACTAGAGGGAGCTCACTACATACAGATTTATACAGCCACCACTAGAGAGAGCTCACTACATACAGATTTATACAGTCACCACTAGAGGGAGCTCACTACATACAGATTTATACAGTCACCACTAGAGGGAGCTCACTACATACAGATTTATACAGCTACTACTAGGGAGAGCTCACTGCATACAGATTTATACAGCCACCACTAGAGGGAGCTCACTACATACAGATTTATACAGCCACCATTAGGGAGAGCTCACTGCATACAGATTTATACAGCCACCACTAGAGGGAGCTCACTACATACAGGTTTATACAGCCACCACTAGGGAGAGCTCACTACATACAGATTTATACAGCCACCACTAGAGGGAGCTCACTGCATACAGATTTATACAGTCACCACTAGAGGGAGCTCACTACATACAGATTTATACAGCCACCACTAGAGGGAGCTCACTACATACAGATTTATACAGTCACCACTAGAGGGAGCTCACTACATACAGATTTATACAGTCACCACTAGAGGGAGCTCACTACATACAGATTTATACAGTCACCACTAGGGGGAGCTCACTACATACAGATTTATACAGCCACCACTAGAGGGAGCTCACTACATACAGATTTATACAGTCACCACTAGGGGATCTCACTACATACAGATTTATACAGCCACCACTAGGGAGAGCTCACTTCCTACAGATTTATACAGCCACCACTAGAGTGAGCTCACTACATACAGATTTATACAGTCACCACTAGGGGATCTCACTACATACAGATTTATACAGTGACCACTAGAGGGAGCTCACTACATACAGATTTATACAGCCACCACTAGGGAGAGCTCACTACATACAGATTTATACAGCCACCACTAGAGGGAGCTCACTGCATACAGATTTATACAGTCACCACTAGAGGGAGCTCACTACATACAGATTTATACAGCCACCACTAGAGGAAGCTCACTACATACAGATTTATACAGCCACCACTAGGAGGAGCTCACTACATACAGATTTATACAGTCACCACTAGAGGGAGCTCACTACATACAGATTTATACATTCACCACTAGAGGGAGCTCACTACATACAGATTTATACAGTCACCACTAGAGGGAGCTCACTACATACAGATTTATACAGTCACCACTAGGGGGAGCTCACTACATACAGATTTATGCAGTCACCACTAGGGGGAGCTCACTACATATAGATCTATGCAGTCACCACTAGAGGGAGCTCACTGCATACAGATCTATACAGCCACCACTAGAGGGAGCTCACTACATACAGATTTATACAGCCACCACTAGAGGGAGCTCACTACATACAGATTTATACAGCCACCACTAGAGGGAGCTCACTACATACAGATTTATACACTCACCACTAGAGGGAGCTCACTACATACAGATTTATACAGCCACCACTAGAGGGAGCTCACTACATACAGATTTATACAGCCACCACTAGGGGGAGCTCACTACATACAGATTTATACAGTCACCACTAGGGGGAGCTCAGTACATACAGATTTATACAGCCACCACTAGAGGGAGCTCACTACATACAGATTTATACAGTCACCACTAGGGGGAGCTCACTACATGCAGATTTTTAAAGCATCTACTAGCGGGAGCTCACTACATACACATTTATACAGCCACCACTAGTGGGAGCTCACTACATACACATTTATACAGCCACCACTAGAGGGAGCTCACTACATACAGATTTCTACAGTCACCACTAGAGGGAGCTCACTACATACAGATTTATAGAGCCACCACTAGAGGGAGCTCACTGCATACAGATTTATACAGTCACCACTAGAGGGAGCTCACTACATACAGATTTATAGAGCCACCACTAGAGGCAGCTCACTGCATACAGATTTATACAGTCACCACTAGAGGGAGGTCACTACATACAGATTTATAGAGCCACCACTAGAGGGAGCTCACTGCATACAGATTTATACAGCCACCACTAGAGGGAGCTCACTACATACAGATTTATACATCTACCACTAGAGGGAGCTCACTACATACAGATATATACATCTACCACTAGAGGGAGCTCACTACATACAGATTTATACAGCCACCACTAGGGGGAGGTCACTACATACAGATTTATACAGCCACCACTAGAGGGAGCTCACTACATACAGATTTATACAGCCACCACTAGGGGGAGCTCACTACATACAGATTTATACAGTCACCACTAGGGGGAGCTCAGTACATACAGATTTATACAGCCACCACTAGGGAGAGCTCACTACATACAGATTTATACAGCCACCACTAGAGGGAGCTCACTGCATACAGATTTATACAGTCAACACTAGAGGGAGCTCACTACATACAGATTTATACAGCCACAACTAGAGGGAGCTCACTACATACAGATTTATACAGTCACCACTAGAGGGAGCTCACTACATACAGATTTATACAGTCACCACTAGAGGGAGCTCACTACATACAGATTTATACAGCTACCACTAGGGAGAGCTCACTGCATACAGATTTATACAGCCACCACTAGGGAGAGCTCACTGCATACAGATTTATACAGCCACCACTAGAGGGAGCTCACTACATACAGATTTATACAGCCACCACTAGAGGGAGCTCACTACATACAGATTTATACAGTCACCACTAGAGGGAGCTCACTACATACAGATTTATACAGTCAACACTAGAGGGAGCTCACTACATACAGATTTATACAGCTACCACTAGGGAGAGCTCACTGCATACAGATTTATACAGCCACCACTAGGGAGAGCTCACTGCATACAGATTTATACAGCCACCACTAGAGGGAGCTCACTACATACAGATTTATACAGCCACCACTAGGGAGATCTCACTACATACAGATTTATAGAGCCACCACTAGAGGGAGCTCACTGCATACAGATTTATACAGTCACCACTAGAGGGAGCTCACTACATACAGATTTATACAGCCACCACTAGAGGGAGCTCACTACATACAGATTTATACAGTCACCACTAGAGAGAGCTCACTACATACAGATTTATACAGTCACCACTAAAGGGAGCTCACTACATACAGATTTATACAGTCACCACTAGTGGGAGCTCACTACATACAGATTTATACAGCCACCACTAGAGGGAGCTCACTACATACAGATTTATACAGTCACCACTAGGGGATCTCACTACATACAGATTTATACAGCCACCACTAGGGAGAGCTCACTACCTACAGATTTATACAGCCACCACTAGAGTGAGCTCACTACATACAGATTTATACAGTCACCACTAGGGGATCTCACTACATACAGATTTATACAGTGACCACTAGAGGGAGCTCACTACATACAGATTTATACAGCCACCACTAGGGAGAGCTCACTACATACAGATTTATACAGCCACCACTAGAGGGAGCTCACTGCATACAGATTTATACAGTCACCACTAGAGGGAGCTCACTACATACAGATTTATACAGCCACCACTAGAGGAAGCTCACTACATACAGATTTATACAGCCACCACTAGGAGGAGCTCACTACATACAGATTTATACAGTCAACACTAGAGGGAGCTCACTACATACAGATTTATACAGTCACCACTAGAGGGAGCTCACTACATACAGATTTATACAGTCACCACTAGAGGGAGCTCACTACATACAGATTTATACAGTCACCACTAGAGGGAGCTCACTACATACAGATTTATAGAGCCACCACAAGAGGGAGCTCACTGCATACAGATTTATACAGTCACCACTAGGGGGAGCTCACTACATACAGATTTATGCAGTCACCACTAGGGGGAGCTCACTACATATAGATCTATGCAGTCACCACTAGAGGGATCTCACTGCATACAGATCTATACAGCCACCACTAGAGGGAGCTCACTACATACAGATTTATACAGCCACCACTAGAGGGAGCTCACTACATACAGATTTATACAGCCACCACTAGAGGGAGCTCACTACATACAGATTTATACAGTCTCCACTAGGGGGAGCTCACTACATACAGATTTATACAGTCACCACTAGAGGGAGCTCACTACATACAGATTTATAGAGCCACCACTAGAGGGAGCTCACTGCATACAGATTTATACAGTCACCACTAGAGGGAGCTCACTACATACAGATTTATAGAGCCACCACTAGAGGGAGCTCACTGCATACAGATTTATACAGTCACCACTAGAGGGAAGTCACTACATACAGATTTATAGAGCCACCACTAGAGGGAGCTCACTGCATACAGATTTATACAGCCACCACTAGAGGGAGCTCACTACATACAGATTTCTACATCTACCACTAGAGGGAGCTACTACATACAGATTTATACAGTCACCACTAGAGGGAGCTCACTACATACAGATTTATACAGGCACCACTAGGGGGAGGTCACTACATACAGATTTATGCAGCCACCACTAGAGGGAGCTCACTACATACAGATTTATACAGCCACCACTAGGGGGAGCTCACTACATACAGATTTATACAGTCACCACTAGGGAGAGCTCAGTACATACAGATTTATACAGCCACCACTTGAGGGAGCTCACTACATACAGATTTATACAGTCACCACTAGAGGGAGCTCACTACATACAGATTTTTAAAGCCACCACTAGCGGGAGATCACTACATACACATTTATACAGCCACCACTAGAGGGAGCTCACTACATACAGATTTATACAGTCTCCACTAGGGGGAGCTCACTACATACAGATTTATACAGCCACCACTAGGGGGAGCTCACTGCATACAGATTTATACAGTCACCACTAGGGGGAGCTCACTACATACAGATTTATACAGCCACCACTAGAGGGAGCTCACTACATACAGATTTATACAGCCACCACTAAAGGGAGCTCACTACATACAGATTTATAAAGCCACCACTAGAGGGAGCTCACTACATACAGATTTATACAGCCACCACTAGAGGGAGCTCACTACATACAGATTTATACAGTCACCACTAGGGGGTGCTCACTACATACAGATTTATACAGCACCACTAGAGGGAGCTCACTACATGCAGATTTTTACAGCCACCACTAGAGGGCTCTCACTGCATGCAGATTTATACAGCCACCACTAGAGGGAGCTCACTACATACAGATTTATACAGCCACCACTAGAGGGAGCTCACTACATACAGATTTATACAGCCACCACTAGAGGGAGCTCACTACATACAGATTTATACAGCCACCACTAGAGGGAGCTCACTACATACAGATTTATACAGTCACCACTAGGGGGTGCTCACTGCATACAGATTTATACAGCAACCACTAGAGGGAGCTCACTACATACAGATTTATACAGTCACCACTAGAGGGAGCTCGCTACATACAGATTTATACAGTCACCACTAGAGGGAGCTCACTACATACAGATTTATACAGCCACCACTAGAGGGAGCTCACTACATTCAGATTTATACAGCCACCACTAGAGGGAGTTCACTACATACAGATTTATACAGCCACCACTAGAGGGAGCTCACTACATACAGATTTATACAGCCACCATTAGAGGGAGCTCACTACATACAGATTTATACAGCCACCACTAGAGGAAGCTCACTACATACATATATATACAGCCACCACTAGAGGGAGCTCACTACATACAGATTTATACAGTCACCACTAGAGGGAGCTCACTACATACAGATTTATACAGCCACCACTACAGGGAGCTCACTGCATACAGATTTATACAGTCACAACTAGAGGGAGCTCACTACATACAGATTTATACAGTCACCAATACAGGGAGCTCACTGCATACAGAATTATACAGTCACCACTCGGGGGAGCTCACTGCATACAGACTTATACAGTCACCACTAGGGGGAGCTCACTACATACAGATTTATACAGTCACCACTAGAGGGGGCTCACTACATACAGATTTATACAGTCACCACTAGGGGGAGCTCACTACATACACATTTATACAGTCACTACTAGAGGGAGCTCACAACATACAGATTTATACAGCCACCACTAGAGGGAGCTCACTACATACAGATTTATACAGTCACCACTAGAGGGAGCTCACAACATACAGATTTATACAGTCACCACTAGAGGGAGCTCACTACATACAGATTTATACAGTCACCACTAGGAGGAGCTCAGTACATACAGATTTATACAGTCACCACTAGGAGGAGCTCACTACATACAGATTTATACAGCCACCACTAGGGGGAGCTCACCACATACAGATTTATACAGCCACCACTAGGGGGAGCTCACTACATACAGATTTATACAGCCACCACTAGAAGAAGCTCACTTCATACAGATTTATACAGCCACCACTAGGGGGAGCTCACTACATACAGATTTATACAGTCACCACTAGTTGGTGCTCACTACATACCGATTTATACAGTCACCACTAGAGGGAGCTCCCTGCATACAGATTTATACAGCCACCACTACAGGGAGCTAACTACATACAGATTTATACAGTCACCACTAGGGGGAGCTCACTACATATCGATTTATACAGTCACCACTGGGGGGAGCTCACTACATACAGATTTATACAGCCACCACTAGGGGGAGCTCACTACATACAGATTTATACAGTCACCACTAGAGGGAGCTCACTACATACAGATTTATACAGTCACCACTAGAGGGAGCTCACTACATACAGATTTATACAGTCACCACTAGGAGGAGCTCACTACATACACATTTATACAGTCACCACTAGAGGGAGCTCACAACATACAGATTTATACAGCCACCACTAGAGGGAGCTCACTACATAAAGATTTATACAGTCACCACTAGGGGGAGCTCACTACATACAGATTTATACAGCCACCACTAGAGGAAGCTCACTGCATACAGATTTATACAGCCACCACTAGAGGGAGCTCAGTACATACAGATTTATACAGTCACCACTAGGGGGAGCTCACTACATACAGATTTATACAGCCACCACTAGAGAGAGCTCACTACATACAGATTTATACAGTCACCACTAGAGGGAGCTCACTACATACAGATTTATACAGCCACCACTAGAGAGAGCTCACTACATACAGATTTATACAGTCACCACTAGAGGGAGCTCACTACATACAGATTTATACAGTCACCACTAGAGGGAGCTCACTACATACAGATTTATACAGCTACTACTAGGGAGAGCTCACTGCATACAGATTTATACAGCCACCACTGGAGGGAGCTCACTACATACAGATTTATACAGCCACCATTAGGGAGAGCTCACTGCATACAGATTTATACAGCCACCACTAGAGGGAGCTCACTACATACAGGTTTATACAGCCACCACTAGGGAGAGCTCACTACATACAGATTTATACAGCCACCACTAGAGGGAGCTCACTGCATACAGATTTATACAGTCACCACTAGAGGGAGCTCACTACATACAGATTTATACAGCCACCACTAGAGGGAGCTCAATACATACAGATTTATACAGTCACCACTAGAGGGAGCTCACTACATACAGATTTATACAGTCACCACTAGAGGGAGCTCACTACATACAGATTTATACAGTCACCACTAGGGGGAGCTCACTACATACAGATTTATGCAGCCACCACTAGAGGGAGCTCACTACATACAGATTTATACAGTCACCACTAGGGGATCTCACTACATACAGATTTATACAGCCACCACTAGGGAGAGCTCACTTCCTACAGATTTATACAGCCACCACTAGAGTGAGCTCACTACATACAGATTTATACAGTCACCACTAGGGGATCTCACTACATACAGATTTATACAGTGACCACTAGAGGGAGCTCACTACATACAGATTTATACAGCCACCACTAGGGAGAGCTCACTACATACAGATTTATACAGCCACCACTAGAGGGAGCTCACTGCATACAGATTTATACAGTCACCACTAGAGGGAGCTCACTACATACAGATTTATTCAGCCACCACTAGAGGAAGCTCACTACATACAGATTTATACAGCCACCACTAGGAGGAGCTCACTACATACAGATTTATACAGTCACCACTAGAGGGAGCTCACTACATACAGATTTATACATTCACCACTAGAGGGAGCTCACTACATACAGATTTATACAGTCACCACTAGAGGGAGCTCACTACATACAGATTTATACAGTCACCACTAGGGGGAGCTCACTACATACAGATTTATGCAGTCACCACTAGGGGGAGCTCACTACATATAGATCTATGCAGTCACCACTAGAGGGAGCTCACTGCATACAGATCTATACAGCCACCACTAGAGGGAGCTCACTACATACAGATTTATACAGCCACCACTAGAGGGAGCTCACTACATACAGATTTATACAGCCACCACTAGAGGGAGCTCACTACATACAGATTTATACACTCACCACTAGAGGGAGCTCACTACATACAGATTTATACAGCCACCACTAGAGGGAGCTCACTACATACAGATTTATACAGCCACCACTAGGGGGAGCTCACTACATACAGATTTATACAGTCACCACTAGGGGGAGCTCAGTACATACTGATTTATACAGCCACCACTAGAGGGAGCTCACTACATACAGATTTATACAGTCACCACTAGGGGGAGCTCACTACATGCAGATTTTTAAAGCATCTACTAGCGGGAGCTCACTACATACACATTTATACAGCCACCACTAGTGGGAGCTCACTACATACACATTTATACAGCCACCACTAGAGGGAGCTCACTACATACAGATTTCTACAGTCACCACTAGAGGGAGCTCACTACATACAGATTTATAGAGCCACCACTAGAGGGAGCTCACTGCATACAGATTTATACAGTCACCACTAGAGGGAGCTCACTACATACAGATTTATAGAGCCACCACTAGAGGCAGCTCACTGCATACAGATTTATACAGTCACCACTAGAGGGAGGTCACTACATACAGATTTATAGAGCCACCACTAGAGGGAGCTCACTGCATACAAATTTATACAGCCACCACTAGAGGGAGCTCACTACATACAGATTTATACATCTACCACTAGAGGGAGCTCACTACATACAGATATATACATCTACCACTAGAGGGAGCTCACTACATACAGATTTATACAGCCACCACTAGGGGGAGGTCACTACATACAGATTTATACAGCCACCACTAGAGGGAGCTCACTACATACAGATTTATACAGCCACCACTAGGGGGAGCTCACTACATACAGATTTATACAGTCACCACTAGGGGGAGCTCAGTACATACAGATTTATACAGCCACCACTAGGGAGAGCTCACTACATACAGATTTATACAGCCACCACTAGAGGGAGCTCACTGCATACAGATTTATACAGTCACCACTAGAGGGAGCTCACTACATACAGATTTATACAGCCACAACTAGAGGGAGCTCACTACATACAGATTTATACAGTCACCACTAGAGGGAGCTCACTACATACAGATTTATACAGTCACCACTAGAGGGAGCTCACTACATACAGATTTATACAGCTACCACTAGGGAGAGCTCACTGCATACAGATTTATACAGCCACCACTAGGGAGAGCTCACTGCATACAGATTTATACAGCCACCACTAGAGGGAGCTCACTACATACAGATTTATACAGCCACCACTAGAGGGAGCTCACTACATACAGATTTATACAGTCACCACTAGAGGGAGCTCACTACATACAGATTTATACAGTCACCACTAGAGGGAGCTCACTACATACAGATTTATACAGCTACCACTAGGGAGAGCTCACTGCATACAGATTTATACAGCCACCACTAGGGAGAGCTCACTGCATACAGATTTATACAGCCACCACTAGAGGGAGCTCACTACATACAGATTTATACAGCCACCACTAGGGAGAGCTCACTACATACAGATTTATAGAGCCACCACTAGAGGGAGCTCACTGCATACAGATTTATACAGTCACCACTAGAGGGAGCTCACTACATACAGATTTATACAGCCACCACTAGAGGGAGCTCACTACATACAGATTTATACAGTCACCACTAGAGAGAGCTCACTACATACAGATTTATACAGTCACCACTAAAGGGAGCTCACTACATACAGATTTATACAGTCACCACTAGTGGGAGCTCACTACATACAGATTTATACAGCCACCACTAGAGGGAGCTCACTACATACAGATTTATACAGTCACCACTAGGGGATCTCACTACATACAGATTTATACAGCCACCACTAGGGAGAGCTCACTACCTACAGATTTATACAGCCACCACTAGAGTGAGCTCACTACATACAGATTTATACAGTCACCACTAGGGGATCTCACTACATACAGATTTATACAGTGACCACTAGAGGGAGCTCACTACATACAGATTTATACAGCCACCACTAGGGAGAGCTCACTACATACAGATTTATACAGCCACCACTAGAGGGAGCTCACTGCATACAGATTTATACAGTCACCACTAGAGGGAGCTCACTACATACAGATTTATACAGCCACCACTAGAGGAAGCTCACTACATACAGATTTATACAGCCACCACTAGGAGGAGCTCACTACATACAGATTTATACAGTCAACACTAGAGGGAGCTCACTACATACAGATTTATACAGTCACCACTAGAGGGAGCTCACTACATACAGATTTATACAGTCACCACTAGAGGGAGCTCACTACATACAGATTTATACAGTCACCACTAGAGGGAGCTCACTACATACAGATTTATAGAGCCACCACAAGAGGGAGCTCACTGCATACAGATTTATACAGTCACCACTAGGGGGAGCTCACTACATACAGATTTATGCAGTCACCACTAGGGGGAGCTCACTACATATAGATCTATGCAGTCACCACTAGAGGGATCTCACTGCATACAGATCTATACAGCCACCACTAGAGGGAGCTCACTACATACAGATTTATACAGCCACCACTAGAGGGAGCTCACTACATGCAGATTTATACAGCCACCACTAGAGGGAGCTCACTACATACAGATTTATACAGTCTCCACTAGGGGGAGCTCACTACATACAGATTTATACAGTCACCACTAGAGGGAGCTCACTACATACAGATTTATAGGGCCACCACTAGAGGGAGCTCACTGCATACAGATTTATACAGTCACCACTAGAGGGAGCTCACTACATACAGATTTATAGAGCCACCACTAGAGGGAGCTCACTGCATACAGATTTATACAGTCACCACTAGAGGAAAGTCACTACATACAGATTTATAGAGCCACCACTAGAGGGAGCTCACTGCATACAGATTTATACAGCCACCACTAGAGGGAGCTCACTACATACAGATTTCTACATCTACCACTAGAGGGAGCTACTACATACAGATTTATACAGTCACCACTAGAGGGAGCTCACTACATACAGATTTATACAGGCACCACTAGGGGGAGGTCACTACATACAGATTTATGCAGCCACCACTAGAGGGAGCTCACTACATACAGATTTATACAGCCACCACTAGGGGGAGCTCACTACATACAGATTTATACAGTCACCACTAGGGAGAGCTCAGTACATACAGATTTATACAGCCACCACTTGAGGGAGCTCACTACATACAGATTTATACAGTCACCACTAGAGGGAGCTCACTACATACAGATTTTTAAAGCCACCACTAGCGGGAGATCACTACATACACATTTATACAGCCACCACTAGAGGGAGCTCACTACATACAGATTTATACAGTCTCCACTAGGGGGAGCTCACTACATACAGATTTATACAGCCACCACTAGGGGGAGCTCACTGCATACAGATTTATACAGTCACCACTAGGGGGAGCTCACTACATACAGATTTATACAGCCACCACTAGAGGGAGCTCACTACATACAGATTTATACAGCCACCACTAAAGGGAGCTCACTACATACAGATTTATAAAGCCACCACTAGAGGGAGCTCACTACCTACAGATTTATACAGCCACCACTAGAGGGAGCTCACTACATACAGATTTATACAGTCACCACTAGGGGGTGCTCACTACATACAGATTTATACAGCACCACTAGAGGGAGCTCACTACATGCAGATTTATACAGCCACCACTAGAGGGCTCTCACTGCATGCAGATTTATACAGCCACCACTAGAGGGAGCTCACTACATACAGATTTATACAGCCACCACTAGAGGGAGCTCACTACATACAGATTTATACAGCCACCACTAGAGGGAGCTCACTACATACAGATTTATACAGCCACCACTAGAGGGAGCTCACTACATACAGATTTATACACTCACCACTAGGGGGTGCTCACTGCATACAGATTTATACAGCAACCACTAGAGGGAGCTCACTACATACAGATTTATACAGTCACCACTAGAGGGAGCTCACTACATACAGATTTATACAGTCACCACTAGAGGGAGCTCACTACATACAGATTTATACAGCCACCACTAGAGGGAGCTCACTACATTCAGATTTATACAGCCACCACTAGAGGGAGTTCACTACATACAGATTTATACAGCCACCACTAGAGGGAGCTCACTACATACAGATTTATACAGCCACCATTAGAGGGAGCTCACTACATACAGATTTATACAGCCACCACTAGAGGAAGCACACTACATACATATATATACAGCCACCACTAGAGGGAGCTCACTACATACAGATTTATACAGTCACCACTAGAGGGAGCTCACTACATACAGATTTATACAGCCACCACTACAGGGAGCTCACTGCATACAGATTTATACAGTCACAACTAGAGGGAGCTCACTACATACAGATTTATACAGTCACCAATACAGGGAGCTCACTGCATACAGAATTATACAGTCACCACTAGGGGGAGCTCACTGCATACAGACTTATACAGTCACCACTAGGGGGAGCTCACTACATACAGATTTATACAGTCACCACTAGAGGGGGCTCACTACATACAGATTTATACAGTCACCACTAGGGGGAGCTCACTACATACACATTTATACAGTCACTACTAGAGGGAGCTCACAACATACAGATTTATACAGCCACCACTAGAGGGAGCTCACTACATACAGATTTATACAGTCACCACTAGAGGGAGCTCACAACATACAGATTTATACAGTCACCACTAGAGGGAGCTCACTACATACAGATTTATACAGTCACCACTAGGAGGAGCTCAGTACATACAGATTTATACAGTCACCACTAGGAGGAGCTCACTACATACAGATTTATACAGCCACCACTAGGGGGAGCTCACCACATACAGATTTATACAGCCACCACTAGGGGGAGCTCACTACATACAGATTTATACAGCCACCACTAGAAGAAGCTCACTTCATACAGATTTATACAGCCACCACTAGGGGGAGCTCACTACATACAGATTTATACAGTCACCACTAGTTGGTGCTCACTACATACCGATTTATACAGTCACCACTAGAGGGAGCTCCCTGCATACAGATTTATACAGCCACCACTACAGGGAGCTAACTACATACAGATTTATACAGTCACCACTAGGGGGAGCTCACTACATATCGATTTATACAGTCACCACTGGGGGGAGCTCACTACATACAGATTTATACAGCCACCACTAGGGGGAGCTCACTACATACAGATTTATACAGTCACCACTAGAGGGAGCTCACTACATACAGATTTATACAGTCACCACTAGAGGGAGCTCACTACATACAGATTTATACAGTCACCACTAGAAGGAGCTCACTACATACACATTTATACAGTCACCACTAGAGGGAGCTCACAACATACAGATTTATACAGCCACCACTAGAGGGAGCTCACTACATACAGATTTATACAGTCACCACTAGGGGGAGCTCACTACATACAGATTTATACAGCCACCACTAGAGGAAGCTCACTGCATACAGATTTATACAGCCACCACTAGAGGGAGCTCAGTACATACAGATTTATACAGTCACCACTAGGGGGAGCTCACTACATACAGATTTATCCAGTCACCACTAGGAGGAGCTCACTACATACAGATTTATACAGCCACAACTAGAGGGAGCTCACTACATACAAATTTATACAGTGACCACTAGAGGGAGCTCACTACATACACATTTATACAGTGACCACTAGGAGGAGCTCAATTCATACAGATTTATACAGCCACCACTAGAGGGAGCTCACTACATACACATTTATACAGCCACCACTAGAGGGAGCTTACTGCATACAGATTTATACAGCCACCACTAGAGGGAGCTCACTACATACAGATTTATACAGTCACCACTAGAGGGAGTTCACTACATACAGATTTGTACAGTCACCATTAGGAGGAGCTCACCACATACAGATTTATACAGCCACCACTAGGGTGAGCTCACTACATACAGATTTATACAGCCACCACTAGGGGGAGCTCACTACATAGAGATTTATACAGTCACCACTAGAGGGAGGTCACTACATACAGATTTATACAGTCACCACTAGAGGAAGCTCACTACATACAGATTTATACAGCCACCACTAGGGGGATCTCACTACATACAGATTTATACAGTCACCACTAGGGGTTGCTCACTACATACAGATTTATACAGCCACCACTAGAGGGAGCTCCCTGCATACAGATTTATACAGCCACCACTAGAGGGAGCTAACTACATACAGATTTATACAGTCACCACTAGGGGGAGCTCACTACATACAGATTTATACAGTCACCACTAGGAGGAGCTCACTACATACACATTTATACAGTCACCACTAGAGGGAGCTCACAACATACAGATTTATACAGCCACCACTACAGGGAGCTCACTACATACAGATTTATACAGCCACCACTAGAGGGAGCTCACTGCATACAGATTTATACAGTCACCACTAGGGGGAGCTCACTACATACAGATTTATACAGTCACCACTAGGAGGAGCTCACTACATACACATTTATACAGTCACCACTAGAGGGAGCTCACAACATACAGATTTATACAGCCACCACTAGAGGTAGCTCACTACATACAGATTTATACAGCCACCACTAGAGGGAGCTCACTACATACAGATTTATACAGCCACCACTAGAGGGAGCTCACTACTTACAGATTTATACAGTCACCACTAGGGGGAGCTCACTACATACAGATTTATACAGCCACCACTAGAGGAAGCTCACTACATACAGATTTATACAGTCACCACTAGGGGGAGCTCACTACATACAGATTTATCCAGTCACCACTAGGAGGAGCTCACTACATACAGATTTATACAGCCACAACTAGAGGGAGCTCAGTACATACAGATTTATACAGTCACCACTAGGGGGAGCTCACTACATACAGATTTATCCAGTCACCACTAGGAGGAGCTCACTACATACAGATTTATACAGCCACAACTAGAGGGAGCTCACTACATACACATTTATACAGTGACCACTAGAGGGAGCTCACTACATACACATTTATACAGTGACCACTAGGAGGAGCTCAATTCATACAGATTTATACAGCCACCACTAGAGGGAGCTCACTACATACACATTTATACAGCCACCACTAGAGGGAGCTCACTGCATACAGATTTATACAGCCACCACTAGAGGGAGCTCACTACATACAGATTTATACAGTCACCACTAGAGGGAGTTCACTACATACAGATTTGTACAGTCACCATTAGGAGGAGCTCACCACATACAGATTTATACAGCCACCACTAGGGTGAGCTCACTACATACAGATTTATACAGCCACCACTAGGGGGAGCTCACTACATAGAGATTTATACAGTCACCACTAGAGGGAGGTCACTACATACAGATTTATACAGTCACCACTAGAGGAAGCTCACTACATACAGATTTATACAGCCACCACTAGGGGGAGCTCACTACATACAGATTTATACAGTCACCACTAGGGGTTGCTCACTACATACAGATTTATACAGCCACCACTAGAGGGAGCTCCCTGCATACAGATTTATACAGCCACCACTAGAGGGAGCTAACTACATACAGATTTATACAGTCACCACTAGGGGGAGCTCACTACATACAGATTTATACAGTCACCACTAGGAGGAGCTCACTACATACACATTTATACAGTCACCACTAGAGGGAGCTCACAACATACAGATTTATACAGCCACCACTACAGGGAGCTCACTACATACAGATTTATACAGCCACCACTAAAGGGAGCTCACTGCATACAGATTTATACAGTCACCACTAGGGGGAGCTCACTACATACAGATTTATACAGTCACCACTAGGAGGAGCTCACTCCATACACATTTATACAGTCACCACTAGAGGGAGCTCACAACATACAGATTTATACAGCCACCACTAGAGGTAGCTCACTACATACAGATTTATACAGCCACCACTAGAGGGAGCTCACTACATACAGATTTATACAGCCACCACTAGAGGGAGCTCACTACTTACAGATTTATACAGTCACCACTAGGGGGAGCTCACTACATACAGATTTATACAGTCACCACTAGGGGGAGCTCACTACATACAGATTTATACAGTCACCACTAGAGGGTGCTCACTACTTACAGATTTATACAGTCACCACTAGCGGGAGCTCACTACATACAGATTTATACAGTCACCACTAGAGGGAGCTCACTGCATACAGATTTATACAGTCACCACTAGGGGGGCTCACTACATGCAGATTTATACAGTCAACACTAGGGGGAGCTCCCTGCATACAGATTTATACAGCCACCACTAGGGGGAGCTCACTACATACAGATTTATATAGTCACCACTAGAGGGAGCTCACTACATACAGATTTATACAGTCACCACTAGAGGGAGCTCACTGCATATAGATTTATACAGTCACCACTAGGGGGAGCTCACTACATACAGATTTATACAGTCACCACTAGGGGGGGCTCACTACTTACAGATTTATACAGTCACCACTAGCGGGAGCTCACTACATGCAGATTTATACAGTCACCACTAGGGGGAGCTCACTACATACAGATTTATACAGCCACCACTAGGGGGAGCTCACTACATACAGATTTATACAGCCACCACTAGCGGGAGCCCACTACATACAGATTTATACAGCCACCACTAGAGGGAGCTCACTACATACAGATTTATACAGCCACCACTAGAGGGAGCTCACTACATACAGATTTATACAGTCACCACTACTGGGAGCTCACTACATACAGATTTATACAGCCACCACTAGAGGGAGCTCACTACATACAGATTTATACAGCCACCACTAGGGGGAGCTCACTACATACAGATTTATACAGCCACCACTAGCGAGAGCTCACTACATACAGATTTATACAGTCACCACTAGGGGGAGCTCACTACATACTGATTTATACAGTCACCACTAGGGGGAGCTCACTACATACTGATTTATACATCCACCACTAGAGGGAGCTCACTACATACAGATTTATACTGTCACCACTAGAGGGAGCTCACTACATACAGATTTATACAGTCACCACTAGAGGGAGCTCACTTCATACAGACTTATACAGTCACCACTAGGGGGAGCTCACTACATACAGATTTATACAGTCACCACTAGCGGGAGCTCACTACATACAGATTTATACAGTCACCTCTAGGGGGAGCTCACTACATACAGATTTATACAGCCACCACTAGAGGGAGCTCACTACATACAGATTTATACATCCATCACTAGAGGGAGCTCACTACATACAGATTTATGCAGTCACCACTAGAGGGAGCTCATTACATACAGATTTATACAGTCACCACTAGAGGGTGCTCACTACATACACATTTATACTGCGACCACTAGAGGGAGTTCACTACATACAGATTTATACAGCCACCACTAGAGGGAGCTCACTACATACAGATTTATATAGTCACCACTAGAGGGAGCTCACTACATACAGATTTATACAGCTACCACTAGGGAGAGCTCACTGCATACAGATTTATATAGCCACTACTAGGGGGAGCTCACTACATACAGATTTATACAGCCACCACTAGCGAGAGCTCACTACATACAGATTTATACAGTCACCACTAGAGGGAGCTCACTGCATACAGATTTATACAGCCACCACTAGAGGGAGCTCACTGCATAGAGATTTATACAGCCACCACTAGGGGATCTCACTACATACAGATTTATACAGCCACCACTAGGGAGAGCTCACTACATACAGATTTATACAGTCACCACTAGAGGGAGCTCACTACATACAGATTTATACAGCCACCACTAGAGGGAGCTCACTACATACAGATTTATACAGTCACCACTAGAGGGAGCTCACTACATACAGATTTATACAGTCACCACTAGAGGGAGCTCACTACATACAGATTTATACAGCTACCACTATGGAGAGCTCACTGCATACAGATTTATACAGCCACCACTAGAGGGAGCTCACTACATACAGATTCATACAGCCACCATTAGGGGGAGCTCACTACATACAGATTCATACAGCCACCACTAGGGGGAGCTCACTACATACAGATTTATACAGCCACCATTAGAGGGATCTCACTACATACAGATTTATACAGCCACCACTAGGGAGAGCTCACTACATACAGATTTATACAGCCACCACTAGAGGGAGCTCACTACATACAGATTTATACAGCCACCACTAGAGGGAGCTCACTACATACAGATTTATACAGTCACCACTAGAGGGAGCTCACTACATACAGATTTATACAGTCACCACTAGAGGGAGCTCACTACATACAGATTTATACAGTCACCACTAGGGGGAGCTCACTACATACAGATTTATACAGCCACCACTAGAGGGATCTCACTACATACAGATTTATACAGCCACCACTAGAGGGAGCTCACTACATACAGATTTATACAGTCACCACTAGGGGATCTCACTACATACAGATTTATACAGCCACCACTAGGGAGAGCTCACTTCCTACAGATTTATACAGCCACCACTAGAGTGAGCTCACTACATACAGATTTATACAGTCACCACTAGGGGATCTCACTACATACAGATTTATACAGTGACCACTAGAGGGAGCTCACTACATACAGATTTATACAGCCACCACTAGGGAGAGCTCACTACATACAGATTTATACAGCCACCACTAGAGGGAGCTCACTGCATACAGATTTATACAGTCACCACTAGAGGGAGCTCACTACATACAGATTTATACAGTCACCACTAGAGGAAGCTCACTACATACAGATTTATACAGCTACCACTAGGGAGAGCTCACTGCATACAGATTTATACAGCCACCACTAGGGAGAGCTCACTACATACAGATTTATACAGCCACCACTAGAGGGAGCTCACTACATACAGATTTATACAGCCACCACTAGAGGGAGCTCACTACATACAGATTTATACAGTCACCACTAGAGGGAGCTCACTACATACAGATTTATACAGTCACCACTAGAGGGAGCTCACTACATACAGATTTATACAGCTACCACTAGGGATAGCTCACTGCATACAGATTTATACAGCCACCACTAGGGAGAGCTCACTACATACAGATTTATACAGCCACCACTAGAGGGAGCTCACTACATACAGATTTATACAGTCACCACTAGAGGGAGCTCACTACATACAGATTTATACAGTCACCACTAGAGGGAGCTCACTACATACAGATTTATACAGTCACCACTAGAGGGAGCTCACTACATACAGATTTATACAGCCACCACTAGGGAGAGCTCACTACCTACAGATTTATACAGCCACCACTAGAGTGAGCTCACTACATACAGATTTATACAGTCACCACTAGGGGATCTCACTACATACAGATTTATACAGTGACCACTAGAGGGAGCTCACTACATACAGATTTATACAGCCACCACTAGGGAGAGCTCACTACATACAGATTTATACAGCCACCACTAGAGGGAGCTCACTGCATACAGACTTATACAGTCACCACTAGAGGGAGCTCACTAAATACAGATTTATACAGCCACCACTAGAGGAAGCTCACTACATACAGATTTATACAGCCACCACTAGGAGGAGCTCACTACATACAGATTTATACAGTCACCACTAGAGGGAGCTCACTACATACAGATTTATACAGTCACCACTAGAGGGAGCTAACTACATACAGATTTATACAGTCACCACTAGAGGGAGCTCACTACATACAGATTTATACAGTCACCACTAGGGGGAGCTCACTACATACAGATTTATGCAGTCACCACTAGGGGGAGCTCACTACATATAGATCTATGCAGTCACCACTAGAGGGAGCTCACTGCATACAGATCTATACAGCCACCACTAGAGGGAGCTCACTACATACAGATTTATACAGCCACCACTAGAGGGAGCTCACTACATACAGATTTATACAGCCACCACTAGAGGGAGCTCACTACATACAGATTTATATAGTCACCACTAGAGGGAGCTCACTACATACAGATTTATACAGCCACCACTAGAGGAAGCTCACTACATACAGATTTATACAGGCACCACTAGGGGGAGCTCACTACATACAGATTTATACAGTCACCACTAGGGGGAGCTGACTACATGCAGATTTTTAAAGCCTCCACTAGCGGGAGCTCACTACATACACATTTATACAGCCACCACTAGAGGGAGCTCACTACATACAGATTTATACAGTCTCCACTAGGGGGAGCTCACTACATACAGATTTATACAGTCACCACTAGAGGGAGCTCACTACATACAGATTTATAGAGCCACCACTAGAGGGAGCTCACTGCATACAGATTTATACAGTCACCACTAGAGGGAGCTCACTACATACAGATTTATAGAGCCACCACTAGAGGGAGCTCACTGCATACAGATTTATACAGTCACCACTAGAGGGAAGTCACTACATACAGATTTATAGAGCCACCACTAGAGGGAGCTCACTGCATACAGATTTATACAGCCACCACTAGAGGGAGCTCACTACATACAGATTTCTACATCTACCACTAGATTGAGCTACTACATACAGATTTATACAGTCACCACTAGAGGGAGCTCACTACATACAGATTTATACAGGCACCACTAGGGGGAGGTCACTACATACAGATTTATGCAGCCACCACTAGAGGGAGCTCACTACATACAGATTTATTCAGGCACCACTAGGGGGAGCTCACTACATACAGATTTATACAGTCACCACTAGGGGGAGCTGACTACATGCAGATTTTTAAAGCCTCCACTAGCGGGAGCTCACTACATACACATTTATACAGCCACCACTAGAGGGAGCTCACTACATACAGATTTATACAGTCTCCACTAGGGGGAGCTCACTACATACAGATTTATACAGTCACCACTAGAGGGAGCTCACTACATACATATTTATAGAGCCACCACTAGAGGGAGCTCACTGCATACAGATTTATACAGTCACCACTAGAGGGAGCTCACTACATACAGATTTATAGAGCCACCACTAGAGGGAGCTCACTGCATACAGATTTATAGTCACCACTAGAGGGAAGTCACTACATACAGATTTATAGAGCCACCACTAGAGGGAGCTCACTGCATACAGATTTATACAGCCACCACTAGAGGGAGCTCACTACATACAGATTTCTACATCTACCACTAGAGGGAGCTACTACATACAGATTTATACAGTCACCACTAGAGGGAGCTCACTACATACAGATTTATACAGGCACCACTTGGGGGAGGTCACTACATACAGATTTATGCAGCCACCACTAGAGGGAGCTCACTACATACAGATTTATACAGCCACCACTAGGGGGAGCTCACTACATACAGATTTATACAGTCACCACTAGGGGGAGCTCAGTACATACAGATTTAAACAGCCACCACTTGAGGGAGCTCACTACATACAGATTTATACAGTCACCACTAGAGGGAGCTCACTACATACAGATTTTTAAAGCCACCACTAGCGGGAGATCACTACATACACATTTATACAGCCACCACTAGAGGGAGCTCACTACATACAGATTTATACAGTCTCCACTAGGGGGAGCTCACTACATACAGATTTATACAGCCAGCACTAGGGGGAGCTCACTGCATACAGATTTATACAGTCACCACTAGGGGGAGCTCACTACATACAGATTTATACAGCCACCACTAGAGCGAGCTCACTACATACAGATTTATACAGCCACCACTAAAGGGAGCTTACTACATACAGATTTATAAAGCCACCACTAGAGGGAGCTCACTACATACAGATTTATACAGCCACCACTAGAGGGAGCTCACTACATACAGATTTATACAGTCACCACTAGGGGGTGCTCACTACATACAGATTTATACAGCACCACTAGAGGGAGCTCACTACATACAGATTTATACAGCCACCACTAGAGGGATCTCACTGCATGCAGATTTATACAGCCACCACTAGAGGGAGCTCACTACATACAGATTTATACAGCCACCACTAGGAGGAGCTCACTACATACAGATTTATACAGCCACCACTAGGAGGAGCTCACTACATACAGATTTATACAGCCACCACTAGAGGGAGCTCACTACATACAGATTTATACAGCCACTAGAGGGAGTTCACTACATACAGATTTATACAGCCACCACTAGAGGGAGCTCACTACATACAGATTTATACAGTCACCACTAGGGGGTGCTCACTGCATACAGATTTATACAGCCACCACTAGAGGGAGCTCACTACATACAGATTTATACAGTCACCACTAGAGGGAGCTCACTACATACAGATTTATACAGTCACCACTAGAGGGAGCTCACTACATACAGATTTATACAGCCACCACTAGAGGGAGCTCACTACATACAGATTTATACAGCCACCACTAGAGGGAGTTCACTACATACAGATTTATACAGCCACCACTAGAGGGAGCTCACTACATACAGATTTATACAGCCACCATTAGAGGGAGCTCACTACATACAGATTTATACAGCCACCACTAGAGGAAGCTCACTACATACATATATATACAGCCAACACTAGAGGGAGCTCACTACATACAGATTTATACAGTCACCACTAGAGGGAGCTCACTACATACAGATTTATACAGCCACCACTACAGGGAGCTCACTGCATACAGATTTATACAGTCACAACTAGAGGGAGCTCACTACATACAGATTTATACAGCCACCACTAGGAGGAGCTCACTACATACAGATTTATACAGTCACCAATACAGGGAGCTCACTGCATACAGAATTATACAGTCACCACTAGGGGGAGCTCACTGCATACAGACTTATACAGTCACCACTAGGGGGAGCTCACTACATACAGATTTATACAGTCACCACTAGAGGGGGCTCACTACATACAGATTTATACAGTCACCACTAGGGGGAGCTCACTACATACAGACTTATACAGTCACCACTAGGAGGAGCTCACTACATACACATTTATACAGTCACTACTAGAGGGAGCTCACAACATACAGATTTATACAGCCACCACTAGAGGGAGCTCACTACATACAGATTTATACAGTCACCACTAGAGGGAGCTCACAACATACAGATTTATACAGTCACAACTAGAGGGAGCTCACTACATACAGATTTATACAGTCACCACTAGGAGGAGCTCAGTACATACAGATTTATACAGTCACCACTAGGAGGAGCTCACTACATACAGATTTATACAGCCACCACTAAGGGGAGCTCACCACATACAGATTTATACAGCCACCACTAGGGGTAGCTCACTACATACAGATTTATACAGCCACCACTAGAAGAAGCTCACTACATACAGATTTATACAGCCACCACTAGGGGGAGCTCACTACATGCAGATTTATACAGTCACCACTAGTTGGTGCTCACTACATACCGATTTATACAGTCACCACTAGAGGGAGCTCCCTGCATACAGATTTATACAGCCACCACTACAGGGAGCTAACTACATACAGATTTATACAGTCACCACTAGGGGGAGCTCACTACATATCGATTTATACAGTCACCACTGGGGGGAGCTCACTACATACAGATTTATACTGCCACCACTAGAGGGAGCTCAGTACATACAGATTTATACAGTCACCACTAGGGGGAGCTCACTACATACAGATTTATACAGTCACCACTAGGAGGAGCTCACTACATACAGATTTATACAGCCACAACTAGAGGGAGCTCACTACATACACATTTATACAGTGACCGCTAGAGGGAGCTCACTACATACACATTTATACAGTGACCACTAGGAGGAGCTCAATTCATACAGATTTATACAGCCACCACTAGAGGGAGCTCACTACATACACATTTATACAGCCACCACTAGAGGGAGCTCACTGCATACAATTTATACAGCCACCACTAGAGGGAGCTCACTACATACAGATTTATACAGTCACCACTAGAGGGAGTTCACTACATACAGATTTGTACAGTCACCATTAGGAGGAGCTCACCACATACAGATTTATACAGCCACCACTAGGGTGAGCTCACTACATACAGATTTATACAGCCACCACTAGGGGGAGCTCACTACATAGAGATTTATACAGTCACCACTAGAGGGAGGTCACTACATACAGATTTATACAGTCACCACTAGGGGGAGCTCACTACATACAGATTTATACAGTCACCACTAGGGGTTGCTCACAACATACAGATTTATACAGCCACCACTAGAGGGAGCTCCCTGCATACAGATTTATACAGCCACCACTAGAGGGAGCTAACTACATACAGATTTATACAGTCACCACTAGGGGGAGCTCACTACATACAGATTTATACAGTCACCACTAGGAGGAGCTCACTACATACACATTTATACAGTCACCACTAGAGGGAGCTCACAACATACAGATTTATACAGCCACCACTACAGGGAGCTCACTACATACAGATTTATACAGCCACCACTAGAGGGAGCTCACTGCATACAGATTTATACAGTCACCACTAGGGGGAGCTCACTACATACAGATTTATACAGTCACCACTAGGAGGAGCTCACTACATACACATTTATACAGTCACCACTAGCGGGAGCTCACAACATACAGATTTATACAGCCACCACTAGAGGTAGCTCACTACATACAGATTTATACAGCCACCACTAGAGGGAGCTCACTACATACAGATTTATACAGCCACCACTAGAGGGAGCTCACTACTTACAGATTTATACAGTCACCACTAGCGGGAGCTCACTACATACAGATTTATACAGTCACCACTAGGAGGAGCTTACTACATACAGATTTATACAGTCACCACTAGAGGGAGCTCACTACATACAGATTTATACAGTCACCACTAGAGGGAGCTCACTACATACAGATTTATACAGTCACCACTAGGGGGAGCTCACTACATACAGATTTATACAGTCACCACTAGGGGGAGCTCACTACATACAGATTTATACAGTCACCACTAGAGGGAGCTCACTACTTACAGATTTATACAGTCACCACTAGCGGGAACTCACTACATACAGATTTATACAGTCACCACTAGAGGGAGCTCACTGCATACAGATTTATACAGTCACCACTAGGGGGGCTCACTACATGCAGATTTATACAGTCAACACTAGGGGGAGCTCCCTGCATACAGATTTATACAGCCACCACTAGGGGGAGCTCACTACATACAGATTTATACAGTCACCACTAGAGGGAGCTCACTACATACAGATTTATACAGTCACCACTAGAGGGAGCTCACTGCATACAGATTTATGCAGTCACCACTAGGGGGAGCTCACTACATACAGATTTATACAGTCACCACTAGGGGGGGCTCACTACTTACAGATTTATACAGTCACCACTAGCGGGAGCTCACTACATGCAGATTTATACAGTCACCACTAGGGGGAGCTCACTACATACAGATTTATACAGCCACCACTAGCGGGAGCTCACTACATGCAGATTTATACAGTCACCACTAGGGGGAGCTCACTACATACAGATTTATACAGCCACCACTAGGGGGAGCTCACTACATACAGATTTATACAGCCACCACTAGCGGGAGCTCACTACATACAGATTTATACAGCCACCACTAGAGGGAGCTCACTACATACAGATTTATACAGCCACCACTAGAGGGAGCTCACTACATACAGATTTATACAGTCACCACTAGAGGGAGCTCACTACATACAGATTTATACAGCCACCACTAGAGGGAGCTCACTACATACAGATTTATACAGCCACCACTAGGGGGAGCTCACTACATACAGATTTATACAGCCACCACTAGCGAGAGCTCACTACATACAGATTTATACAGTCACCACTAGGGGGAGCTCACTACATACTGATTTATACATCCACCACTAGAGGGAGCTCACTACATACAGATTTATACTGTCACCACTAGAGGGAGCTCACTACATACAGATTTATACAGTCACCACTAGAGGGAGCTCACTTCATACAGATTTATACAGTCACCACTAGGGGGAGCTCACTACATACAGATTTATACAGTCACCACTAGCGGGAGCTCACTACATACAGATTTATACAGTCACCTCTAGGGGGAGCTCACTACATACAGATTTATACAGCCACCACTAGAGGGAGCTCACTACATACAGATTTATACATCCATCACTAGAGGGAGCTCACTACATACAGATTTATACAGTCACCACTAGAGGGAGCTCATTACATACAGATTTATACAGTCACCACTAGAGGGTGCTCACTACATACACATTTATACAGCGACCACTAGAGGGAGTTCACTACATACAGATTTATACAGCCACCACTAGGGAGAGCTCACTGCATACAGATTTATACAGCCACCACTAGAGGGAGCTCACTGCATACAGATTTATACAGCCACCACTAGGGGATCTCACTACATACAGATTTATACAGCCACCACTAGGGAGAGCTCACTACATACAGATTTATACAGTCACCACTAGAGGGAGCTCACTACATACAGATTTATACAGCCACCACTAGAGGGAGCTCACTACATACAGATTTATACAGTCACCACTAGAGGGAGTTCACTACATACAGATTTGTACAGTCACCATTAGGAGGAGCTCACCACATACAGATTTATACAGCCACCACTAGGGTGAGCTCACTACATACAGATTTATACAGCCACCACTAGGGGGAGCTCACTACATAGAGATTTATACAGTCACCACTAGAGGGAGGTCACTACATACAGATTTATACAGTCACCACTAGGGGGAGCTCACTACATACAGATTTATACAGTCACCACTAGGGGTTGCTCACAACATACAGATTTATACAGCCACCACTAGAGGGAGCTCCCTGCATACAGATTTATACAGCCACCACTAGAGGGAGCTAACTACATACAGATTTATACAGTCACCACTAGGGGGAGCTCACTACATACAGATTTATACAGTCACCACTAGGAGGAGCTCACTACATACACATTTATACAGTCACCACTAGAGGGAGCTCACAACATACAGATTTATACAGCCACCACTACAGGGAGCTCACTACATACAGATTTATACAGCCACCACTAGAGGGAGCTCACTGCATACAGATTTATACAGTCACCACTAGGGGGAGCTCACTACATACAGATTTATACAGTCACCACTAGGAGGAGCTCACTACATACACATTTATACAGTCACCACTAGCGGGAGCTCACAACATACAGATTTATACAGCCACCACTAGAGGTAGCTCACTACATACAGATTTATACAGCCACCACTAGAGGGAGCTCACTACATACAGATTTATACAGCCACCACTAGAGGGAGCTCACTACTTACAGATTTATACAGTCACCACTAGCGGGAGCTCACTACATACAGATTTATACAGTCACCACTAGGAGGAGCTTACTACATACAGATTTATACAGTCACCACTAGAGGGAGCTCACTACATACAGATTTATACAGTCACCACTAGAGGGAGCTCACTACATACAGATTTATACAGTCACCACTAGGGGGAGCTCACTACATACAGATTTATACAGTCACCACTAGGGGGAGCTCACTACATACAGATTTATACAGTCACCACTAGAGGGAGCTCACTACTTACAGATTTATACAGTCACCACTAGCGGGAACTCACTACATACAGATTTATACAGTCACCACTAGAGGGAGCTCACTGCATACAGATTTATACAGTCACCACTAGGGGGGCTCACTACATGCAGATTTATACAGTCAACACTAGGGGGAGCTCCCTGCATACAGATTTATACAGCCACCACTAGGGGGAGCTCACTACATACAGATTTATACAGTCACCACTAGAGGGAGCTCACTACATACAGATTTATACAGTCACCACTAGAGGGAGCTCACTGCATACAGATTTATGCAGTCACCACTAGGGGGAGCTCACTACATACAGATTTATACAGTCACCACTAGGGGGGGCTCACTACTTACAGATTTATACAGTCACCACTAGCGGGAGCTCACTACATGCAGATTTATACAGTCACCACTAGGGGGAGCTCACTACATACAGATTTATACAGCCACCACTAGCGGGAGCTCACTACATGCAGATTTATACAGTCACCACTAGGGGGAGCTCACTACATACAGATTTATACAGCCACCACTAGGGGGAGCTCACTACATACAGATTTATACAGCCACCACTAGCGGGAGCTCACTACATACAGATTTATACAGCCACCACTAGAGGGAGCTCACTACATACAGATTTATACAGCCACCACTAGAGGGAGCTCACTACATACAGATTTATACAGTCACCACTAGAGGGAGCTCACTACATACAGATTTATACAGCCACCACTAGAGGGAGCTCACTACATACAGATTTATACAGCCACCACTAGGGGGAGCTCACTACATACAGATTTATACAGCCACCACTAGCGAGAGCTCACTACATACAGATTTATACAGTCACCACTAGGGGGAGCTCACTACATACTGATTTATACATCCACCACTAGAGGGAGCTCACTACATACAGATTTATACTGTCACCACTAGAGGGAGCTCACTACACACAGATTTATACAGTCACCACTAGAGGGAGCTCACTTCATACAGATTTATACAGTCACCACTAGGGGGAGCTCACTACATACAGATTTATACAGTCACCACTAGCGGGAGCTCACTACATACAGATTTATACAGTCACCTCTAGGGGGAGCTCACTACATACAGATTTATACAGCCACCACTAGAGGGAGCTCACTACATACAGATTTATACATCCATCACTAGAGGGAGCTCACTACATACAGATTTATACAGTCACCACTAGAGGGAGCTCATTACATACAGATTTATACAGTCACCACTAGAGGGTGCTCACTACATACACATTTATACAGCGACCACTAGAGGGAGTTCACTACATACAGATTTATACAGCCACCACTAGGGAGAGCTCACTGCATACAGATTTATACAGCCACCACTAAAGGGAGCTCACTGCATACAGATTTATACAGCCACCACTAGGGGATCTCACTACATACAGATTTATACAGCCACCACTAGGGAGAGCTCACTACATACAGATTTATACAGTCACCACTAGAGGGAGCTCACTACATACAGATTTATACAGCCACCACTAGAGGGAGCTCACTACATACAGATTTATACAGTCACCACTAGAGGGAGCTCACTACATACAGATTTATACAGTCACCACTAGGGGGAGCTCACTACATACAGATTTATACAGCCACCACTAGAGGGATCTCACTACATACAGATTTATACAGCCACCAGTAGAGGGATCTCACTACATACAGATTTATACAGTCACCACTAGGGGATCTCACTACATACAGATTTATACAGCCACCACTAGGGAGAGCTCACTACATACAGATTTATACAGCCACCACTAGAGTGAGCTCACTACATACAGATTTATACAGCCACCACTAGAGTGAGCTCACTACATACAGATTTATACAGCCACCACTAGAGGGAGCTCACTACATACAGATTTATACAGTCAACACTAGGGGATCTCACTACATACAGATTTATACAGTCACCACTAGAGGGAGCTCACTACATACAGATTTATACAGTCAACACTAGGGGATCTCACTACATACAGATTTATACAGTCAACACTAGGGGATCTCACTACATACAGATTTATACAGTGACCACTAGAGGGAGCTCACTACATACAGATTTATACAGCCACCACTAGGGAGAGCTCACTACATACAGATTTATACAGCCACCACTAGAGGGAGCTCACTGCATACAGATTTATACAGTCACCACTAGAGGGAGCTCACTACATACAGATTTATACAGCCACCACTAGAGGGAGTTCACAACATACAGATTTATACAGCCACCACTAGAGGGAGCTCACTACATACAGATTTATACAGTCACCACTAGGGGGAGCTCAATACATACAGATTTATACAGCCACCACTAGAGCGAGCTCACTGCATACAGATTTATACAGCCACCACTAGAGGGAGCTCAGTACATACAGATTTATACAGTCACCACTAGGGGGAGCTCACTACATACAGATTTATACAGTCACCACTAGGAGGAGCTCACTACATACAGATTTATACAGCCACAACTAGAGGGAGCTCACTACATACACATTTATACAGTGACCACTAAAGGGAGCTCACTACATACACATTTATACAGTGACCACTAGGAGGAGCTCAATTCATACAGATTTATACTGCCACCACTAGAGGGAGCTCACTACATACAGATTTATACAGCCACCACTAGAGGGAGCTCACTGCATACAGATTTATACAGCCACCACTAGAGGGAGCTCACTACATACAGATTTATACAGTCACCACAAGAGGGAGTTCACTACATACAGATTTGTACAGTC
This sequence comes from Phyllobates terribilis, assembly GCF_046119375.1. Classification (NCBI taxonomy): domain Eukaryota; kingdom Metazoa; phylum Chordata; class Amphibia; order Anura; family Dendrobatidae; genus Phyllobates; species Phyllobates terribilis. The sequence goes on along the minus strand of NW_027363521.1, from coordinate 135,777 downwards.
ACCATTAGGAGGAGCTCACCACATACAGATTTATACAGCCACCACTAGGGTGAGCTCACTACATACAGATTTATACAGCCACCACTAGGGGGAGCTCACTACATAGAGATTTATACAGTCACCACTAGAGGGAGGTCACTACATAGAGATTTATACAGCCACCACTAGAGGGAGCTCCCTGCATACAGATTTATACAGCCACCACTAGAGGGAGCTAACTACATACAGATTTATACAGTCACCACTAGGGGGAGCTCACTACATACAGATTTATACAGTCACCACTAGGAGGAGCTCACTACATACACATTTATACAGTCACCACTAGAGGGAGCTCACAACATACAGATTTATACAGCCACCACTACAGGGAGCTCACTACATACAGATTTATACAGCCACCACTAGAGGGAGCTCACTGCATACAGATTTATACAGTCACCACTAGGGGGAGCTCACTACATACAGATTTATACAGTCACCACTAGGAGGAGCTCACTACATACACATTTATACAGTCACCACTAGAGGGAGCTCACAACATACAGATTTATACAGCCACCACTAGAGGTAGCTCACTACATACAGATTTATACAGCCACCACTAGAGGGAGCTCACTACATACAGATTTATACAGCCACCACTAGAGGGAGCTCACTACTTACAGATTTATACAGTCACCACTAGCGGGAGCTCACTACATACAGATTTATACAGTCACCACTAGGAGGAGCTTACTACATACAGATTTATACAGTCACCACTAGAGGGAGCTCACTACATACAGATTTATACAGTCACCACTAGAGGGAGCTCACTACATACAGATTTCTACAGTCACCACTAGGGGGAGCTCACTACATACAGATTTATACAGTCACCACTAGGGGGAGCTCACTACATACAGATTTATACAGTCACCACTAGAGGGAGCTCACTACTTACAGATTTATACAGTCACCACTAGCGGGAGCTCACTACATACAGATTTATACAGTCACCACTAGGGGGAGCTCACTACATACAGATTTATACAGTCACCACTAGGGGGGGCTCACTACTTACAGATTTATACAGTCACCACTAGCGGGAGCTCACTACATGCAGATTTATACAGTCACCACTAGGGGGAGCTCCCTGCATACAGATTTATACAGCCACCACTAGGGGGAGCTCACTACATACAGATTTATACAGTCACCACTAGAGGGAGCTCACTACATACAGATTTATACAGTCACCACTAGAGGGAGCTCACTGCATACAGATTTATACAGCCACCACTAGGGGGAGCTCACTACATACAGATTTATACAGTCACCACTAGAGGGAGCTCACTACATACAGATTTATACAGTCACCACTAGAGGGAGCTCACTGCATACAGATTTATACAGTCACCACTAGGGGGAGCTCACTACATACAGATTTATACAGTCACCACTAGGGGGGGCTCACTACTTACAGATTTATACAGTCACCACTAGCGGGAGCTCACTACATGCAGATTTATACAGTCACCACTAGGGGGAGCTCACTACATACAGATTTATACAGCCACCACTAGGGGGAGCTCACTACATACAGATTTATACAGCCACCACTAGCGGGAGCTCACTACATACAGATTTATACAGCCACCACTAGAGGGAGCTCACTACATACAGATTTATACAGCCACCACTAGAGGGAGCTCACTACATACAGATTTATACAGTCACCACTAGAGGGAGCTCACTACATACAGATTTATACAGCCACCACTAGAGGGAGCTCACTACATACAGATTTATACAGCCACCACTAGGGGGAGCTCACTACATACAGATTTATACAGCCACCACTAGCGAGAGCTCACTACATACAGATTTATACAGTCACCACTAGGGGGAGCTCACTACATACTGATTTATACATCCACCACTAGAGGGAGCTCACTACATACAGATTTATACTGTCACCACTAGAGGGAGCTCACTACATACAGATTTATACAGTCACCACTAGAGGGAGCTCACTTCATACAGATTTATACAGTCACCACTAGGGGAAGCTCACTACATACAGATTTATACAGTCACCACTAGCGGGAGCTCACTACATACAGATTTATACAGTCACCTCTAGGGGGAGCTCACTACATACAGATTTATACAGCCACCACTAGAGGGAGCTCACTACATACAGATTTATACAGTCACCACTAGAGGGAGCTCATTACATAGATTTATACAGTCACCACTAGAGGGTGCTCACTACATACACATTTATACAGCGACCACTAGAGGGAGTTCACTACATACAGATTTATACAGCCACCACTAGGGAGAGCTCACTGCATACAGATTTATACAGCCACCACTAGAGGGAGCTCACTGCATACAGATTTATACAGCCACCACTAGGGGATCTCACTACATACAGATTTATACAGCCACCACTAGGGAGAGCTCACTACATACAGATTTATACAGTCACCACTAGGGGGAGCTCCCTGCATACAGATTTATACAGCCACCACTAGGGGGAGCTCACTACATACAGATTTATACAGTCACCACTAGAGGGAGCTCACTACATACAGATTTATACAGTCACCACTAGAGGGAGCTCACTGCATACAGATTTATACAGCCACCACTAGGGGGAGCTCACTACATACAGATTTATACAGTCACCACTAGAGGGAGCTCACTACATACAGATTTATACAGTCACCACTAGAGGGAGCTCACTGCATACAGATTTATACAGTCACCACTAGGGGGAGCTCACTACATACAGATTTATACAGTCACCACTAGGGGGGGCTCACTACTTACAGATTTATACAGTCACCACTAGCGGGAGCTCACTACATGCAGATTTATACAGTCACCACTAGGGGGAGCTCACTACATACAGATTTATACAGCCACCACTAGGGGGAGCTCACTACATACAGATTTATACAGCCACCACTAGCGGGAGCTCACTACATACAGATTTATACAGCCACCACTAGAGGGAGCTCACTACATACAGATTTATACAGCCACCACTAGAGGGAGCTCACTACATACAGATTTATACAGTCACCACTAGAGGGAGCTCACTACATACAGATTTATACAGCCACCACTAGAGGGAGCTCACTACATACAGATTTATACAGCCACCACTAGGGGGAGCTCACTACATACAGATTTATACAGCCACCACTAGCGAGAGCTCACTACATACAGATTTATACAGTCACCACTAGGGGGAGCTCACTACATACTGATTTATACATCCACCACTAGAGGGAGCTCACTACATACAGATTTATACTGTCACCACTAGAGGGAGCTCACTACATACAGATTTATACAGTCACCACTAGAGGGAGCTCACTTCATACAGATTTATACAGTCACCACTAGGGGAAGCTCACTACATACAGATTTATACAGTCACCACTAGCGGGAGCTCACTACATACAGATTTATACAGTCACCTCTAGGGGGAGCTCACTACATACAGATTTATACAGCCACCACTAGAGGGAGCTCACTACATACAGATTTATACAGTCACCACTAGAGGGAGCTCATTACATAGATTTATACAGTCACCACTAGAGGGTGCTCACTACATACACATTTATACAGCGACCACTAGAGGGAGTTCACTACATACAGATTTATACAGCCACCACTAGGGAGAGCTCACTGCATACAGATTTATACAGCCACCACTAGAGGGAGCTCACTGCATACAGATTTATACAGCCACCACTAGGGGATCTCACTACATACAGATTTATACAGCCACCACTAGGGAGAGCTCACTACATACAGATTTATACAGTCACCACTAGAGGGACCTCACTACATACAGATTTATACAGCCACCACTAGAGGGAGCTCACTACATACAGATTTATACAGTCACCACTAGAGGGAGCTCACTACATACAGATTTATACAGTCACCACTAGAGGGAGCTCACTACATACAGATTTATACAGCTACCACTAGGGAGAGCTCACTGCATACAGATTTATACAGCCACCACTAGAGGGAGCTCACTACATACAGATTCATACAGCCACCACTAGGGGGAGCTCACTACATACAGATTCATACAGCCACCACTAGGGGGAGCTCACTACATACAGATTTATACAGCCACCATTAGAGGGATCTCACTACATACAGATTTATACAGCCACCACTAGGGAGAGCTCACTACATACAGATTTATACAGCCACCACTAGAGGGAGCTCACTACATACAGATTTATACAGCCACCACTAGAGGGAGCTCACTACATACAGATTTATACAGTCACCACTAGAGGGAGCTCACTACATACAGATTTAAACAGTCACCACTAGAGGGAGCTCACTACATACAGATTTATACAGTCACCACTAGGGGGAGCTCACTACATACAGATTTATACAGCCACCACTTGGGGGATCTCACTACATACAGATTTATACAGCCACCACTAGAGGGATCTCACTACATACAGATTTATACAGTCACCACTAGGGGATCTCACTACATACAGATTTATACAGCCACCACTAGGGAGAGCTCACTACATACAGATTTATACAGCCACCACTAGAGTGAGCTCACTACATACAGATTTATACAGCCACCACTAGAGTGAGCTCACTACATACAGATTTATACAGCCACCACTAGAGGGAGCTCACTACATACAGATTTATACAGTCAACACTAGGGGATCTCACTACATACAGATTTATACAGTGACCACTAGAGGGAGCTCACTACATACAGATTTATACAGCCACCACTAGGGAGAGCTCACTACATACAGATTTATACAGCCACCACTAGAGGGAGCTCACTGCATACAGATTTATACAGTCACCACTAGAGGGAGCTCACTACATACAGATTTATACAGCCACCACTAGAGGGAGCTCACTACATACAGGTTTATACAGCCACCAGTAGGAGGAGCTCACAGCATACAGATTTATACAGTCACCACTAGAGGGAGCTAACTACATACAGATTTATACAGTCACCACTAGGGGGAGCTCACTACATACAGATTTATACAGTCACCACTAGAGGGATCTCACTACATACAGATTTATACAGTCACCACTAGAGGGAGCTCACAACATACAGATTTATACAGCCACCACTAGAGGGAGCTCACTACATACAGATTTATACAGCCACCACTAGAGGGAGCTCACTGCATACAGATTTATACAGTCACCACTAGGGGGAGCTCACTACATACAGATTTATACAGTCACCACTAGGAGGAGCTCACTACATACACATTTATACAGTCACCACTAGAGGGAACTCACAACATACAGATTTATACAGCCACCACTAGAGGTAGCTCACTACATACAGATTTATACAGCCACCACTAGAGGGAGCTCACTACATACAGATTTATACAGTCACCACTAGAGGGAGCTCACAACATACAGATTTATACAGCCACCACTAGAGGGAGCTCACTACTTACAGATTTATACAGTCACCACTAGCGGGAGCTCACTACATACAGATTTATACAGTCACCACTAGCGGGAGCTCACTACATACAGATTTACACAGTCACCACTAGAGGGAGCTCACTGCATACAGATTTATACAGTCACCACTAGGGGGGCTCACTACATGCAGATTTATACAGTCACCACTAGGGGGAGCTCCCTGCATACAGATTTATACAGCCACCAATAGGGGGAGCTCACTACATACAGATTTATACAGTCATCACTAGAGGGAGCTCACTACATACAGATTTATACAGTCACCACTAGAGGGAGCTCACTGCATACAGATTAATACAGTCACCACTAGGGGGAGCTCACTACATAAAGATTTATACAGTCACCACTAGGGGGCGCTCACTACTTACAGATTTATACAGTCACCACTAGCGGGAGCTCACTACATGCAGATTTATACAGTCACCACTAGGGGGAGCTCACTACATACAGATTTATACAGCCACCACTAGGGGGAGCTCACTACATACAGATTTATACAGCCACCACTAGCGGGAGCTCACTGCATACAGATTTATACAGCCACCACTACAGGGAGCTCACTACGTACAGATTTATACAGCCACCACTAGAGGGAGCTCACTACATACAGATTTATACAGTCATCACTAGAGGGAGCTCACTACACACAGATTTATACAGCCACCACTAGAGGGAGCTCACTACAAACAGATTTATACAGCCACCACTAGAGGGAGCTCACTACATACAGATTTATACAGCCACCACTAGGGGGAGCTCACTACATACAGATTTATACAGCCACCACTAGCGAGAGCTCACTACATACAGATTTATGCAGTCACCACTAGGGGGAGCTCACTACATACAGATTTATACAGTCACCACTAGGAGGAGCTCACTACATACACATTTATACAGTCACCACTAGAGGGAGCTCACAACATACAGATTTATACAGCCACCACTAGAGGGAGCTCACTACATACAGATTTATACAGCCACCACTAGAGGGAGCTCACTGCATACAGATTTATACAGTCACCACTAGGGGGAGCTCACTACAGACAGATTTATACAGTCACCACTAGGAGGAGCTTACTACATACACATTTATACAGTCACCACAAGAGGGAGCTCACAACATACAGATTTATACAGCCACCACTAGAGGTAGCTCACTACATACAGATTTATACAGCCACCACTAGAGGTAGCTCACTACATACAGATTTATACAGTCACCACTAGAGGGAGCTCACAACATACAGATTTATACAGCCACCACTAGCGGGAGCTCACTACATACAGATTTATACAGTCACCACTAGGAGGAGCTTACTACATACAGATTTATACAGTCACCACTAGAGGGAGCTCACTACATACAGATTTATACAGTCACCACTAGGGGGAGCTCACTGCATACAGATTTATACAGTCACCACTAGGGGGAGCTCACTACATACAGATTTATACAGTCACCACTAGGGGGGGCTCACTACTTACAGATTTATACAGTCACCACTAGCGGGAGCTCACTCCATGCAGATTTATACAGTCACCACTAGGGTGAGCTCACTACATACAGATTTATACAGCCACCAATAGGGGGAGCTCACTACATACAGATTTATACAGCCACTACTAGCGGGAGCTCACTACATACAGATTTATACAGCCACCACTAGAGGGAGCTCACTACATACAGATTTATACAGCCACCACTAGAGGGAGCTCAGTACATACAGATTTATACAGTCACCACTAGAGGGAGCTCACTACATACAGATTTATAAAGCCACCACTAGAGGGAGCTCACTACATACAGATTTATACAGCCACCACTAGGGGGAGCTCACTACATACAGATTTATACAGCCACCACTAGCGAGAGCTCACTACATACAGATTTATACAGTCACCACTAGGGGGAGCTCACTACATACGGATTTATACATCCACCACTAGAGGGAGCTCACTACATACAGATTTATACTGTCACCACTAGAGGGAGCTCACTACATACAGACTTATACAGTCACCACTAGAGGGAGCTCACTTCATACAGATTTATACAGTCACCACTAGGGGGAGCTCACTACATACAGATTTATATAGTCACCACTAGCGGGAGCTCACTACATACAGATTTATACAGTCACCACTAGGGGGAGCTCACTACATACAGATTTATACAGCCACCACTAGAGGGAGCTCACTACATACAGATTTATATAGTCACCACTAGCGGGAGCTCACTACATACAGATTTATACAGTCACCACTAGGGGGAGCTCACTACATACAGATTTATACATCCATCAGTAGAGGGAGCTCACTACATACAGATTTATACAGTCACCACTAGAGGGAGCTCATTACATACAGATTTATACAGTCACCACTAGAGGGTGCTCACTACATACCCATTTATACAGCGACCACTAGAGGGAGCTCACTACATACAGATTTATACAGCCACCACTAGGGAGAGCTCACTGCATACAGATTTATACAGCCACCACTAGAGGGAGCTCACTGCATACAGATTTATACAGCCACCACTAGGGGATCTCACTACATACAGATTTATACAGCCACCACTAGGGAGAGCTCACTACATACAGATTTATACAGTCACCACTAGAGGGAGCTCACTACATACAGATTTATACAGCCACCACTAGAGGGAGCTCACTACATACAGATTTATACAGTCACCACTAGAGGGAGCTCACTACATACAGATTTATACAGTCACCACTAGAGGGAGCTCACTACATACAGATTTATACAGCTACCACTAGGGAGAGCTCACTGCATACAGATTTATACAGCCACCACTAGAGGGAGCTCACTGCATACAGATTTATACAGCCACCACTAGGGGATCTCACTACATACAGATTTATACAGCCACCACTAGGGAGAGCTCACTACATACAGATTTATACAGCCACCATTAGAGGGATCTCACTACATACAGATTTATACAGCCACCACTAGGGAGAGCTCACTACATACAGATTTATACAGCCACCACTAGAGGGAGCTCACTACATACAGATTTATACAGCCACCACTAGAGGGAGCTCACTACATACAGATTTATACAGCCACCACTAGAGGGAGCTCACTACATACAGATTTATACAGCCACCACTAGAGGGAGCTCACTACATACAGATTTATACAGTCACCACTAGAGGGAGCTCACTACAAACAGATTTATACAGTCACCACTAGAGGGAGCTCACTACATACAGATTTATACAGTCACCACTAGGGGGAGCTCACTACATACAGATTTATACAGCCACCACTAGAGGGATCTCACTACATACAGATTTATACAGTCACCACTAGGGGATCTCACTACATACAGATTTATACAGCCACCACTAGGGGGAGCTCACTACATACAGATTTATACAGCCACCACTAGAGGGAGCTCACTACATACAGATTTATACAGCCACCACTATAGGGAGCTCACTACATACAGATTTATACATCCATCACTAGAGGGAGCTCACTACATACAGATTTATACAGTCACCACTAGAGGGAGCTCATTACATACAGATTTATACAGTCACCACTAGAGGGTGCTCACTACATACCCATTTATACAGCGACCACTAGAGGGAGTTCACTACATACAGATTTATACAGCCACCACTAGGGAGAGCTCACTGCATACAGATTTATACAGCCACCACTAGAGGGAGCTCACTGCATACAGATTTATACAGCCACCACTAGGGGATCTCACTACATACAGATTTATACAGCCACCACTAGGGAGAGCTCACTACATACAGATTTATACAGTCACCACTAGAGGGAGCTCACTACATACAGATTTATACAGCCACCACTAGAGGGAGCTCACTACATACAGATTTATACAGTCACCACTAGAGGGAGCTCACTACATACAGATTTATACAGCTACCACTAGGGAGAGCTCACTGCATACAGATTTATACAGCCTCCACTAGAGGGAGCTCACTACATACAGATTCATACAGCCACCACTAGGGGGAGCTCACTACATACAGATTTATACAGCCACCATTAGAGGGATCTCACTACATACAGATTTATACAGCCACCACTAGGGAGAGCTCACTACATACAGATTTATACAGCCACCACTAGAGGGAGCTCACTACATACAGATTTATACAGCCACCACTAGAGGGAGCTCACTACATACAGATTTATACAGTCACCACTAGAGGGAGCTCACTACATACAGATTTATACAGTCACCACTAGAGGGAGCTCACTACATACAGATTTATACAGTCACCACTAGGGGGAGCTCACTACATACAGATTTATACAGCCACCACTAGAGGAATCTCACTACATACAGATTTATACAGTCACCACTAGGGGATCTCACTACATACAGATTTATACAGCCACCACTAGGGAGAGCTCACTACATACAGATTTATACAGCCACCACTAGAGTGAGCTCACTACATACAGATTTATACAGCCACCACTAGAGTGAGCTCACTACATACAGATTTATACAGTCACCACTAGGGGATCTCACTACATACAGATTTATACAGTGACCACTAGAGGGAGCTCACTACATACAGATTTATACAGCCACCACTAGGGAGAGCTCACTACATACAAATTTATACAGCCACCACTAGAGGGAGCTCACTGCATACAGATTTATACAGTCACCACTAGAGGGAGCTCACTACATACAGATTTATACAGCCACCACTAGAGGAAGCTCACTACATACAGATTTATACAGCCACCACTAGGAGGAGCTCACTACATACAGATTTATACAGTCACCACTGGAGGGAACTCACTACATACAGATTTATACAGTCACCACTAGAGGGAGCTCACTACATACAGATTTATACAGTCACCACTAGAGGGAGCTCACAACATACAGATTTATACAGTCACCACTAGGGGGAGCTCACTACATACAGATTTATGCAGTCACCACTAGGGGGAGCTCACTACATATAGATCTATGCAGTCACCACTAGAGGGAGCCCACTGCATACAGATCTATACAGCCACCACTAGATGGAGCTCACTACATACAGATTTATACAGCCACCACTAGAGGGAGCTCACTACATACAGATTTATACAGCCACCACTAGAGGGAGCTCACTACATACAGATTTATGCAGTCACCACTAGAGGGAGCTCACTACATACAGATTTATACAGCCACCACTAGAGGGAGCTCACTACATACAGATTTATACAGCCACCACTAGGGGGAGCTCACTACATACAGATTTATACAGTCACCACTAGGGGGAGCTCAGTACATACAGATTTATACAGTCACCACTAGAGGGAGCTCACTACATACAGATTTATACAGTCACCACTAGAGGGAGCTCATTACATGCAGATTTTTAAAGCCACCACTAGCGGGAGCTCACTACATACACATTTATACAGCCACCACTAGAGGGAGCTCACTACATACAGATTTATACAGTCTCCACTAGGGGGAGCTCACTACATACAGATTTATACAGTCACCACTAGAGGGAGCTCACTACATACAGATTTATAGAGCCACCACTAGAGGGAGCTCACTGCATACAGATTTATACAGTCACCACTAGAGGGAGCTCACTACATACAGATTTATTGAGCCACCACTAGAGGGAGCTCACTGCATACAGATTTATACAGTCTCCACTAGGGGGAGCTCACTACATACAGATTTATACAGTCACCACTAGAGGGAGCTCACTACATACAGATTTATAGAGCCACCACTAGAGGGAGCTCACTACATACAGATTTATACAGTCACCACTAGAGGGAGGTCACTACATACAGATTTATAGAGCCACCACTAGAGGGAGCTCACTGCATACAGATTTATACAGCCACCACTATAGGGAGCTCACTACATACAGATTTATACATCTACCACTAGAGGGAGCTCACTACATACAGATTTATATAGTCACCACTAGAGGGAGCTCACTACATACAGATTTATACAGCCACCACTAGGGGGAGGTCACTACATACAGATTTATACAGCCACCACTAGAGGGAGCTCACTACATACAGATTTATACAGCCACCACTAGGGGGAGCTCACTACATACAGATTTATACAGTCACCACTAGGGGTAGCTCAGTACATACAGATTTATACAGCCACCACTAGAGGGAGCTCACTACATACAGATTTATACAGTCACCACTAGAGGGAGCTCACTACATACAGATTTTTAAAGCCACCACTAGCGGGAGCTCACTACATACACATTTATACAGCCACCACTAGAGGGAGCTCACTACATACAGATTTATACAGTCTCCACTAGGGGGAGCTCACTACATACAGATTTATACAGCCACCACTAGGGGGAGCTCACTGCATACAGATTTATACAGTCACCACTAGGGGGAGCTCACTACATACAGATTTATACAGCCACCACTAGAGGGAGCTCACTACATACAGATTTATACAGCCACCACTAGAGGGAGCTCACTACATACAGATTTATAAAGCCACCACTAGAGGGAGATCACTACATACAGATTTATACAGCCACCACTAGAGGGAGCTCACTACATACAGATTTATACAGTCACCACTAGGGGGTGCTCACTACATACAGATTTATACAGCACCACTAGAGGGAGCTCACTACATACAGATTTATACAGCCACCACTAGAGGGAGCTCACTACATACAGATTTATACAGCCACCACTAGAGGGAGCTCACTACATACAGATTTATACAGCCACCACTAGGAGGAGCTCACTACATACAGATTTATACAGCCACCACTAGAGGGAGCTCACTACATACAGATTTATACAGCCACCACTAGAGGGAGCTCACTACATACAGATTTATACAGCCACCACTAGAGGGAGCTCACTACATACAGATTTATACAGTCACCACTAGGGGGTGCTCACTGCATACAGATTTATACAGCCACCACTAGAGGGAGCTCACTACATACAGATTTATACAGTCACCACTAGAGGGAGCTCACTACATACAGATTTATACAGTCACCACTAGAGGGAGCTCACTACGTACAGATTTATACAGTCACCACTAGGGGGTGCTCACTACATAGAGATTTATACAGCCACCACTAGAGGGAGCTCACTACATACAGATTTATACAGCCACCACTAGAGGGAGTTCACTGCATACAGATTTATACAGCCACCACTAGAGGGAGCTCACTACATACAGATTTATACAGCCACCACTAGAGGGAGCTCACTACATACAGATTTATACAGCCACCATTAGAGGGAGCTCACTACATACAGATTTATACAGCCACCACTAGAGGGAGCTCACTACATACACATATATACAGCCACCACTAGAGGGAGCTCACTACATACAGATTTATACAGTCACCACTAGAGGGAGCTCACTCCATGCAGATTTATACAGCCACCACTACAGGGAGCTCACTGCATACAGATTTATACAGCCACAACTAGAGGGAACTCACTACATACATATTTATACAGCCACCACTAGGAGGAGCTCACTACATACAGATTTATACAGTCACCACTAGAGGGAGCTCACTGCATACAGAATTATACAGTCACCACTAGGGGGAGCTCACTGCATACAGACTTATACAGTCACCACTAGGGGGAGCTCACTACATACAGATTTATACAGTCACCACTAGAGGGGGCTCACTACATACAGATTTATACAGTCACCACTAGGGGGAGCTCACTACATACAGACTTATACAGTCACCACTAGGAGGAGCTCACTACATACACATTTATACAGTCACTACTAGAGGGAGCTCACAACATACAGATTTATACAGTCACCACTAGAGGGAGCTCACTACATACATATTTATACAGTCACCACTAGGAGGAGCTCAGTACATACAGATTTATACAGTCACCACTAGGAGGAGCTCACTACATACAGATTTATACAGCCACCACTAGAGGGAGCTCACTACATACAGATTTATATAGCCACCACTAGGGGGAGCTCACTACATACAGATTTATACAGCCACCACTAGAAGAAGCTCACTACATACAGATTTATACAGCCACCACTAGGGGGAGCTCACCACATACAGATTTATACAGCCACCACTAGGGGGAGCTCACCACATACAGATTTATATAGCCACCACTAGGGGGAGCTCACTACATACAGATTTATACAGCCACCACTAGAAGAAGCTCACTACATACAGATTTATACAGCCACCACTAGGGGGAGCTCACTACATACAGATTTATACAGTCACCACTAGGGGGTGCTCACTACATACCGATTTATATAGCCACCACTAGAGGGAGCTCCCTGCATACAGATTTATACAGCCACCACTAGAGGGAGCTAACTACATACAGATGTATACAGTCACCACTAGGGGGAGCTCACTACATACAGATTTATACAGTCACCACTAGGGGGAGCTCACTACATACAGATTTATACAGCCACCACTAGGGGGAGCTCACTACATACAGATTTATACAGTCACCACTAGAGGGAGCTCGCTACATACAGATTTATACAGTCACCACTAGAGGTAGCTCACTACATACAGATTTATACAGTCACCACTAGGAGGAGCTCACTACATACACATTTATACAGTCACCACTAGAGGGAGCTCACAACATACAGATTTATACAGCCACCACTAGAGGGAGCTCACTACATACAGATTTATACAGTCACCACTAGGGGGAGCTCACTACATACAGATTTATACAGCCACCACTAGAGGGAGCTCACTGCATACAGATTTATACAGCCACCACTAGGGGGAGCTCACTACATACAGATTTATACAGTCACCACTAGAGGGAGCTCACTACATACAGATTTATACTTTCACCACTAGAGGGAGCTCACTACATACAGATTTATACAGTCACCACTAGAGGAAGCTGACTACATACAGATTTATACAGCCACCACTAGGGGGAGCTCACTACATACAGATTTATACAGTCACCACTAGGGGGTGCTCACTACATACAGATTTATACAGCCACCACTAGAGGGAGCTCCCTGCATACATATTTATACAGCCACCACTAGAGGGAGCTAACTACATACAGATTTATACAGTCACCACTAGGGGGAGCTCACTACATACAGATTTATACTGTCACCACTAGAGGGAGCTCACTACATACAGATTTATACAGTCACCACTAGAGGAAGCTCACTACATACAGATTTATACAGCCACCACTAGGGGGAGCTCACTACATACAGATTTATACAGTCACCACTAGGGGGTGCTCACTACATACAGATTTATACAGCCACCACTAGAGGGAGCTCCCTGCATACAGATTTATACAGCCACCACTAGAGCGAGCTCACTACATACAGATTTATACAGTCACCACTAGGGGGAGCTCACTACATACAGATTTATACAGTCACCACTAGGAGGAGCTCACTACATACACATTTATACAGTCACCACTAGAGGGAGCTCACAACATACAGATTTATACAGCCACCACTAGAGGGAGCTCACTACATACAGATTTATACAGCCACCACTAGAGGGAGCTCACTACATACAGATTTATACAGTCACCACTAGGGGGAGCTCACTACATACAGATTTATACAGTCACCACTAGGAGGAGCTCACTACATACACATTTATACAGTCACCACTAGAGTGAGCTCACAACATACAGATTTATACAGCCACCACTAGAGGGAGCTCACTACATACAGATTTATACAGCCACCACTAGAGGGAGCTCACTACATACAGATTTATACAGTCACCACTAGAGGGAGCTCACAACATACAGATTTATACAGCCACCACTAGAGGGAGCTCACTACTTACAGATTTATACAGTCACCACTAGGGGGAGCTCACTACATACACATTTATACAGTCACCACTAGGGGGGGCTCACTACTTACAGATTTATACAGTCACCACTAGCGGGAGCTCACTACATGCAGATTTATACAGTCACCACTAGGGGGAGCTCACTACATACAGATTTATACAGCCACCACTAGGGGGAGCTCACTACATACAGATTTATACAGCCACAACTAACGGGAGCTCACTACATACAGATTTATACAGCCACCACTAGAGGGAGCTCACTACATACAGATTTATACAGCCACCACTAGAGGGAGCTCACTACATACAGATTTATACAGTCACCACTAGAGGGAGCTCACTACATACAGATTTATACAGCCACCACTAGAGGGAGCTCACTACATACAGATTTATACAGCCACCACTAGGGGGAGCTCACTACATACAGATTTATACAGCCACAACTAGCGGGAGCTCACTACATACAGATTTATACAGTCACCACTAGTGGGAGCTCACTACATACTGATTTATACATCCACCACTAGAGGGAACTCACTACATACAGATTTATACAGTCACCACTAGGAGGATCTCACTACATACAGATTTATACAGTCACCACTAGGGGGAGCTCATTACATACAGATTTATACAGTCACCACTAGAGGGAGCTCACTACATACACATTTATACAGCGACCACTAGAGGGAGTTCACTACATACAGATTTATACAGTCACCACTAGAGGGAGCTCACTACATACAGATTTATACAGTCACCACTAGGGGGAGCTCACTACATACAGATTTATACAGCCACCACTAGGGGGAGCTCACTACATACAGATTTATACAGTCACCACTAGAGGGAGCTCGCTACATACAGATTTATACAGTCACCACTAGAGGTAGCTCACTACATACAGATTTATACAGTCACCACTAGGAGGAGCTCACTACATACACATTTATACAGTCACCACTAGAGGGAGCTCACAACATACAGATTTATACAGCCACCACTAGAGGGAGCTCACTACATACAGATTTATACAGTCACCACTAGGGGGAGCTCACTACATACAGATTTATACAGCCACCACTAGAGGGAGCTCACTGCATACAGATTTATACAGCCACCACTAGGGGGAGCTCACTACATACAGATTTATACAGTCACCACTAGAGGGAGCTCACTACATACAGATTTATACTTTCACCACTAGAGGGAGCTCACTACATACAGATTTATACAGTCACCACTAGAGGAAGCTGACTACATACAGATTTATACAGCCACCACTAGGGGGAGCTCACTACATACAGATTTATACAGTCACCACTAGGGGGTGCTCACTACATACAGATTTATACAGCCACCACTAGAGGGAGCTCCCTGCATACATATTTATACAGCCACCACTAGAGGGAGCTAACTACATACAGATTTATACAGTCACCACTAGGGGGAGCTCACTACATACAGATTTATACTGTCACCACTAGAGGGAGCTCACTACATACAGATTTATACAGTCACCACTAGAGGAAGCTCACTACATACAGATTTATACAGCCACCACTAGGGGGAGCTCACTACATACAGATTTATACAGTCACCACTAGGGGGTGCTCACTACATACAGATTTATACAGCCACCACTAGAGGGAGCTCCCTGCATACAGATTTATACAGCCACCACTAGAGCGAGCTCACTACATACAGATTTATACAGTCACCACTAGGGGGAGCTCACTACATACAGATTTATACAGTCACCACTAGGAGGAGCTCACTACATACACATTTATACAGTCACCACTAGAGGGAGCTCACAACATACAGATTTATACAGCCACCACTAGAGGGAGCTCACTACATACAGATTTATACAGCCACCACTAGAGGGAGCTCACTACATACAGATTTATACAGTCACCACTAGGGGGAGCTCACTACATACAGATTTATACAGTCACCACTAGGAGGAGCTCACTACATACACATTTATACAGTCACCACTAGAGTGAGCTCACAACATACAGATTTATACAGCCACCACTAGAGGGAGCTCACTACATACAGATTTATACAGCCACCACTAGAGGGAGCTCACTACATACAGATTTATACAGTCACCACTAGAGGGAGCTCACAACATACAGATTTATACAGCCACCACTAGAGGGAGCTCACTACTTACAGATATATACAGTCACCACTAGGGGGAGCTCACTACATACACATTTATACAGTCACCACTAGGGGGGGCTCACTACTTACAGATTTATACAGTCACCACTAGCGGGAGCTCACTACATGCAGATTTATACAGTCACCACTAGGGGGAGCTCACTACATACAGATTTATACAGCCACCACTAGGGGGAGCTCACTACATACAGATTTATACAGCCACAACTAACGGGAGCTCACTACATACAGATTTATACAGCCACCACTAGAGGGAGCTCACTACATACAGATTTATACAGCCACCACTAGAGGGAGCTCACTACATACAGATTTATACAGTCACCACTAGAGGGAGCTCACTACATACAGATTTATACAGCCACCACTAGAGGGAGCTCACTACATACAGATTTATACAGCCACCACTAGGGGGAGCTCACTACATACAGATTTATACAGCCACAACTAGCGGGAGCTCACTACATACAGATTTATACAGTCACCACTAGTGGGAGCTCACTACATACTGATTTATACATCCACCACTAGAGGGAACTCACTACATACAGATTTATACAGTCACCACTAGGAGGATCTCACTACATACAGATTTATACAGTCACCACTAGGGGGAGCTCATTACATACAGATTTATACAGTCACCACTAGAGGGAGCTCACTACATACACATTTATACAGCGACCACTAGAGGGAGTTCACTACATACAGATTTATACAGTCACCACTAGAGGGAGCTCACTACATACAGATTTATACAGTCACCACTAGGAGGAGCTCACTACATACAGATTTATACAGTCACCACTAGCGGGAGCTCACTACATACAGATTTATACAGCCACCACTAGAGGGAGCTCACTACATACAGATTTATACAGCCACCACTAGAGGGAGCTCACTACATACAGATTTATACAGTCACCACTAGAGGGAGCTCACTACATACAGATTTATACAGCCACCACTAGAGGGAGTTCACTACATACAGATTTATACAGCCACCACTAGGGGGAGCTCACTACATACAGATTTATACAGCCACCACTAGCGGGAGCTCACTACATACAGATTTATACATTCACCACTAGGGGGAGCTCACTACATACTGTTTTATACATCCACCACTAGAGGGAGCTCACTACATACAGATTTATACTGTCACCACTAGAAGGAGCTCACTACATACAGATTTATACAGTCACCACTAGGGGGAGCTCACTACATACAGATTTATACAGTCACCACTAGGGGGAGCTCACTACATACAGATTTATACATCCATCACTAGAGGGAGCTCACTACATACAGATTTATACAGTCACCACTAGAGGGAGCTCATTACATACAGATTTATACAGTCACCACTAGAGGGAGCTCACTACATACACATTTATACAGCGACCACTAGAGGGAGTTCACTACATACAGATTTATACAGTCACCACTATTAGGAGCTCACTACATACAGATTTATACAGCCACCACTAGCGGGAGCTCACTACATACAAATTTATACAGCCACCACTAGAGGGAGCTCACTACATACAGATTTATACAGCCACCACTAGAGGGAGCTCACTACATACAGATTTATACAGTCACCACTAGAGGGAGCTCACTACATACAGATTTATACAGCCTCCACTAGAGGGAGCTCACTACATACAGATTTATACAGCCACCACTAGAGGGAGCTCACTACATACAGATTTATACAGCCACCACTAGGGGGAGCTCACTACATACAGATTTATACAGCCACCACTAGCGGGAGCTCACTACATACAGATTTATACAGCCACTACTAGAGGGAGGTCACTACATACACATTTATACAGTCAGCACTAGAGGGAGGTCACTACATACAGATTTATACAGCCACCACTAGAGGGAGCTCACTACATACAGATTTATACAGCCACCACTAGGGGGAGCTCACTACATACAGATTTATACAGCCACCACTAGCGGGAGCTCACTACATACAGATTTATACAGTCACCACTAGGGGGAGCTCACTACATACTGATTTATACTGTCAACACTAGAAGGAGCTCACTACATACAGATTTATACAGTCACCACTAGGGGGAGCTCACTACATACAGATTTATACAGTCACCACTAGCGGGAGCTCACTACATACAGATTTATACAGTCACCACTAGGGGGAGCTCACTACATACAGATTTATACAGCCACCACTAGGAGGAGCTCACTACATACAGATTTATACAGCCACCACTAGAGGGAGCTCACTACATACAGATTTATACAGCCACCACTAGAGGGAGCTCACTACATACAGATTTATACAGCCACCACTAGAGGGAGCTCACTACATACAGATTTATACAGTCACCACTAGGGGGTGCTCACTGCATACAGAATCATACAGCCACCACTAGAGGGAGCTCACTACATACAGATTTATACAGTCACCACTAGAGGGAGCTCACTACATACAGATTTATACAGTCACCACTAGAGGGAGCTCACTACGTACAGATTTATACAGTCACCACTAGGGGGTGCTCACTACATAGAGATTTATACAGCCACCACTAGAGGGAGCTCACTACATACAGATTTATACAGCCACCACTAGAGGGAGTTCACTACATACAGATTTATACAGCCACCACTAGAGGGAGCTCACTACATACAGATTTATACAGCCACCACTAGAGGGAGCTCACTGCATACAGATTTATACAGCCACCACTAGAGGGAGCTCACTACATACAGATTTATACAGCCACCATTAGAGGGAGCTCACTACATACAGATTTATACAGCCACCACTAGAGGGAGCTCAATACATACAGATATATACAGCCACCACTAGAGGGAGCTCACTACATACAGATTTATACAGTCACCACTAGAGGGAGCTCACTACATACAGATTTATACAGCCACCACTACAGGGAGCTCACTGCGTACAGATTTATACAGCCACAACTAGAGGGAACTCACTACATACAGATTTATACAGCCACCACTAGGAGGAGCTCACTACATACAGATTTATACAGTCACCACTAGAGGGAGCTCACTGCATACAGAATTATACAGTCACCACTAGGGGGAGCTCACTGCATACAGACTTATACAGTCACCACTAGGGGGAGCTCACTACATACAGATTTATACAGTCACCACTAGAGGGGGCTCACTACATACAGATTTATACAGTCACCACTAGGGGGAGCTCACTACATACAGACTTATACAGTCACCACTAGGAGGAGCTCACTACATACACATTTATACAGTCACTACTAGAGGGAGCTCACAACATACAGATTTATACAGCCACCACTAGAGGCAGCTCACTACATACAGATTTATACAGTCACCACTAGAGGGAGCTCACTACATACATATTTATACAGTCACCACTAGGAGGAGCTCAGTACATACAGATTTATACAGTCACCACTAGGAGGAGCTCACTACATACAGATTTATACAGCCACCACTAGAGGGAGCTCACTACATACAGATTTATATAGCCACCACTAGGGGGAGCTCACTACATACAGATTTATACAGCCACCACTAGAAGAAGCTCACTACATACAGATTTATACAGCCACCACTAGGGGGAGCTCACCACATACAGATTTATATAGCCACCACTAGGGGGAGCTCACTACATACAGATTTATACAGCCACCACTAGAAGAAGCTCACTACATACAGATTTATACAGCCACCACTAGGGGAAGCTCACTACATACAGATTTATACAGTCACCACTAGGGGGTACTCACTACATACCGATTTATACAGCCACCACTAGAGGAAGCTCCCTGCATACAGATTTATACAGCCACCACTAGAGGGAGCTAACTACATACAGATGTATACAGTCACCACTAGGGGGAGCTCACTACATACAGATTTATACAGTCACCACTAGGGGTAGCTCACTACATACAGATTTATACAGCCACCACTAGGGGGAGCTCACTACATACAGATTTATACAGTCACCACTAGAGGGAGCTCGCTACATACAGATTTATACAGTCACCACTAGAGGTAGCTCACTACATACAGATTTATACAGTCACCACTAGGAGGAGCTCACTACATACACATTTATACAGTCACCACTAGAGGGAGCTCACAACATACAGATTTATACAGCCACCACTAGAGGGAGCTCACTACATACAGATTTATACAGTCACCACTAGGGGGAGCTCACTACATACAGATTTATACAGCCACCACTAGAGGGAGCTCACTGCATACAGATTTATACAGCCACCACTAGAGGGAGCTCAGTACATACAGATTTATACAGCCACCACTAGAGGGAGCTCCCTGCATACAGATTTATACAGCCACCACTAGAGGGAGCTCACTACATACAGATTTATACAGTCACCACTAGAGGGAGCTCACTACATACAGATTTATACTTTCACCACTAGAGGGAGCTCACTACATACAGATTTATACAGTCACCACTAGAGGAAGCTGACTACATACAGATTTATACAGCCACCACTAGGGGGAGCTCACTACATACAGATTTATACAGTCACCACTAGGGGGTGCTCACTACATACAGATTTATACAGCCACCACTAGAGGGAGCTCCCTGCATACATATTTATACAGCCACCACTAGAGGGAGCTAACTACATACAGATTTATACAGTCACCACTAGGGGGAGCTCACTACATACAGATTTATACTGTCACCACTAGAGGGAGCTCACTACATACAGATTTATACAGTCACCACTAGAGGAAGCTCACTACATACAGATTTATACAGCCACCACTAGGGGGAGCTCACTACATACAGATTTATACAGTCACCACTAGGGGGTGCTCACTACATACAGATTTATACAGCCACCACTAGAGGGAGCTCCCTGCATACAGATTTATACAGCCACCACTAGAGGGAGCTAACTACATACAGATTTATACAGTCACCACTAGGGGGAGCTCACTACATACAGACTTATACAGTCACCACTAGGAGGAGCTCACTACATACACATTTATACAGTCACCACTAGAGGGAGCTCACAACATACAGATTTATACAGCCACCACTAGAGGGAGCTCACTACATACAGATTTATACAGCCACCACTAGAGGGAGCTCACTACATACAGATTTATACAGTCACCACTAGGGGGAGCTCACTACATACAGATTTATACAGTCACCACTAGGAGGAGCTCACTACATACACATTTATACAGTCACCACTAGAGTGAGCTCACAACATACAGATTTATACAGCCACCACTAGAGGGAGCTCACTACATACAGATTTATACAGCCACCACTAGAGGGAGCTCACTACATACAGATTTATACAGTCACCACTAGAGGGAGCTCACAACATACAGATTTATACAGCCACCACTAGAGGGAGCTCACTACTTACAGATTTATTCAGTCACCACTAGGGGGAGCTCACTACATACAGATTTATACAGTCACCACTAGGGGGGGCTCACTACTTACACATTTATACAATCACCACTAGCGGGAGCTC
The DNA here is from genome assembly GCF_046119375.1 of Phyllobates terribilis. Taxonomy (NCBI): domain Eukaryota; kingdom Metazoa; phylum Chordata; class Amphibia; order Anura; family Dendrobatidae; genus Phyllobates; species Phyllobates terribilis. Next base: position 112,616 of record NW_027363521.1, on the reverse strand, counting down.
ACTACATGCAGATTTATACAGTCACCACTAGGGGGAGCTCACTACATACAGATTTATACAGCCACCACTAGGGGGAGCTCACTACATACAGATTTATACAGCCACCACTAACGGGAGCTCACTACATACAGATTTATACAGCCACCACTAGAGGGAGCTCATTACATACAGATTTATACAGCCACCACTAGAGGGAGCTCACTACATACAGATTTATACAGTCACCACTAGAGGGAGCTCACTACATACAGATTTATACAGCCACCACTAGAGGGAGCTCACTACATACAGATTTATACAGCCACCACTAGGGGGAGCTCACTACATACAGATTTATACAGCCACAACTAGCGGGAGCTCACTACATACAGATTTATACAGTCACCACTAGGGGGAGCTCACTACATACTGATTTATACATCCACCACTAGAGGGAACTCACTACATACAGATTTATACAGTCACCACTAGGAGGATCTCACTACATACAGATTTATACAGTCACCACTAGGGGGAGCTCATTACATACAGATTTATACAGTCACCACTAGAGGGAGCTCACTACATACACATTTATACAGCGACCACTAGAGGGAGTTCACTACATACAGATTTATACAGTCACCACTAGAGGGAGCTCACTACATACAGATTTATACAGTCACCACTAGGAGGAGCTCACTACATACAGATTTATACAGCCACCACTAGAGGGAGCTCACTACATACAGATTTATACAGCCACCACTAGAGGGAGCTTACTACATACAGATTTAAAGAGCCACCACTAGAGGGAGCTCACTACATACAGATTTATACAGTCACCACTAGAGGGAGCTCACTACATACAGATTTATACAGCCACCACTAGAGGGAGCTCACTACATACAGATTTATACAGCCACCACTAGGGGGAGCTCACTACATACAGATTTATACAGCCACCACTAGCGGGAGCTCACTACATACAGATTTATACAGTCACCACTAGGGGGAGCTCACTACATACTGATTTATACATCCACCACTAGAGGGAGCTCACTACATACAGATTTATACTGTCACCACTAGAAGGAGCTCACTACATACCGATTTATACAGTCACCACTAGGGGGAGCTCACTACATACAGATTTATACAGTCACCACTAGAGGGAGCTCACTACATACAGATTTATTCATCCATCACTAGAGGGAGCTCACTACATACAGGTTTATACAGTCACCACTAGAGGGAGCTCATTACATACAGATTTATACAGTCACCACTAGAGGGAGCTCACTACATACACATTTATACAGCGACCACTAGAGGGAGTTCACTACATATAGATTTATACAGTCACCACTATTAGGAGCTCACTACATACAGATTTATACAGCCACCACTAGCGGGAGCTCACTACATACAGATTTATACAGCCACCACTAGAGGGAGCTCACTACATACAGATTTATACAGCCACCACTAGAGGGAGCTCACTACATACAGATTTATACAGTCACCACTAGAGGGAGCTCACTACATACAGATTTATACAGCCACCACTAGAGGGAGCTCACTACATACAGATTTATACAGCCACCACTAGGGGGAGCTCACTACAGATTTATACAGCCACCACTAGCGGGAGCTCACTACATACAGATTTATACAGCCACTACTAGAGGGAGCTCACTACATACAGATTTATACAGTCACCACTAGAGGGAGGTCACTACATACAGATTTATACAGCCACCACTAGAGGGAGCTCACTACATACAGATTTATACAGCCACCACTAGGGGGAGCTCACTACATACAGATTTATATAGCCACCACTAGCGGGAGCTCACTACATACAGATTTATACAGTCACCACTAGGGGGAGCTCACTACATACTGATTTATACATCCACCACTAGAGGGAGCTCACTACATACAGATTTATACTGTCACCACTAGAAGGAGCTCACTACATACAGATTTATACAGTCACCACTAGGGGGAGCTCACTACATACAGATTTATACAGTCACCACTAGCGGAAGCTCACTACATACAGATTTATACAGTCTCCACTAGGGGGAGCTCACTACATACAGATTTATACAGCCACCACTAGAGGGAGCTCACTACATACAGATTTATACATCCATCACTAGAGGGAGCTCACTACATACAGATTTATACAGTCACCACTAGAGGGAGCTCATTACATACAGATTTATACAGTCACCACTAGAGGGAGCTCACTACATACACATTTATACAGCGACCACTAGAGGGAGTTCACTACATACAGATTTATACAGTCACCACTAGAGGGAGCTCACTACATACAGATTTATACAGTCACCACTAGGAGGAGCTCACTACATACAGATTTATACAGTCACCACTAGGGGGAGCTCACTACATACAGATTTATACAGTCACCACTAGGGGGAGCTCACTACATACAGATTTATACAGTCACCACTAGCGGGAGCTCACTACATACAGATTTATACAGTCACCACTAGGGGGAGCTCACTACATACAGATTTATACTGCCAACCCTAGATGGAGCTCACTACATACAGATTTATAAAGTCACCACTAGAGGGAGCTCATTGCATAAAGATTTATACAGCCACCACTAGAGGGAGCTCACTACATACAGATTTATACAGTCACCACTAGGGGGAGCTCACTACATACAGATTTATACAGCCACCACTAGAGGGAGCTCACTACATACAGATTTATACAGTCTCCACTAGGGAGAGCTCACTACATACAGATTTATACAGTCACCACTAGAGGGAGCTCACTACATACATTTTTATACAGTCACTACTAGAGGGAGCTCACTACATACTGATTTATACAGTCACCACTAGGAGGAGCTCACTACATACAGATTTATACAGTCACCACTAGGGGGAGCTCACTACATGTAGATTTATACAGTCACCACTAGAGGGAGCTCACTACATACAGATTTATACAGTCACCACTAGAGGGAGCTCACTACATACAGATTTATACAGTCACCACTAGAGGGAGCTCACTACATACAGATTTATACAGTCACCACTAGAGGGAGCTCACTACATACAGATTTATACAGCCACCACAAGAGGGAGCTCACTACATACAGATTTATACATCCACCACTAGCGGGAGCTCACTACATACAGACTTATACAGCCACCACTAGAGGGAGCTCACTACATATAGATTTATGCAGCCACAGCTAGGGGAAGCTCACTACATACAGATTTATACAGTCACCACTAGGGGGAGCTCACTACATACTGATTTATACAGTCACCACTAGGAGGAACTCATTACATGCAGATTTATATTCACCACTAGGGGGAGCTCACTACATACAGATTTATACAGTCACGACTAGAGGGAGCTCACTACATACAGATTTATACAGCCACCACTAGGAGGAGCTTACTACCTGCAGATTTATACAGCCACCACTAGGGGGAGCTCACTACATACAGATTTATACCGTCACCACTAGTGGGAGCTCACTACATACAGATTTATACAGCCACCACTAGAGGGAGCTCGCTACATACAGATTTATACAGCCACCACTAGGGGGAGCTCACTACATACAGATTTATACAGCCACCACTAGAGGGAGCTAACTACATACAGATTTATACAGCCACCACTAGGGGGAGCTCATTACATACAGATTTATACAGCCACCACTAGAGGGAGCTCACTACATACAGATTTATACAGCCCCCACTAGAGTGAGCTCACTACATACAGATTTATACAGCCACCACTAGAGGGAGCTCACTACATACAGATTTATACAGTCACCACTAGAGGGAGCTCACTACATACAGATTTATACAGCCACCACTAGAGGGAGCTCACTACATACAGATTTATACAGCCACCACTAGAGGGAGCTCACTACATACAGATTTATACAGCCACCACTAGAGGGAGCTCACTACATACAGATTTATACAGCCACCACTAGAGGGAGCTCACTACATACAGATTTATACAGCCACCACTAGAGGGAGCTCACTACATACAGATTTATACAGCCACCACTAGTGGGAGCTCACTACATACAGATTTATACAGCCACCACTAGAGGGAGCTCATTGCATACAGATTTATACAGCCACCACTAGAGGGAGCTCACTACATACAGATTTATACAGTCGCCACTAGGAGGAGCTCACTACATGCAGATTTATACAGCCACCACTAGAGGGAGCTCACTACACACAGATTTATACAGCCACCACTAGTGGGAGCTCACTACATACAGACTTATATTCATCCCTAGGGGGAGCTCACTACATACAGATTTATACAGCCACCACTAGGGGGAGCTCACTACATACAGATTTATACAGCCACCACTAGGAGGAGCTCACTATATGCAGATTTATACAGCCACCACTAGGGGGAGCTCACTACATACAGATTTATACAGTCACCACTAGTGGGAGCTTACTACACACAGATTTATACAGCCACCACTAGAGGGAGCTCACTACATACAGATTTATACAGCCACCACTAGAGGGAGCTAACTACATACAGATTTATACAGCCACCACTAGGGGAAGATCATTACATACAGATTTATACAGTCACCACTAGAGGGAGCTCACTACATACAGATTTATACATCCACCACTAGAGGGAGCTCACTACATACAGATTTATACAGTCACCACTAGGGAGAGCTCACTACATACAGATTTATACAGTCACCACTAGAGGGAGCTCACTACATACAGATTTATACAGCCACCACTAGGGGGAGCTCATTACATACAGATTTATACAGCCACCACTAGAGGGAGCTCACTACATACAGATTTATACAGCCACCACTAGAGTGAGCTCACTACATACAGATTTATACAGCCACCACTAGAGGGAGCTCACTACATACAGATTTATACAGTCACCACTAGAGGGAGCTCACTACATACAGATTTATACAGTCACCACTAGAGGTAGCTCACTACATACAGATTTATACAGCCACCACTAGAGGGAGCTCACTACATACAGATTTATACAGCCACCACTAGAGTGAGCTCACTACATACAGATTTATACAGCCACCACTAGAGGGAGCTCACTACATACAGATTTATACAGTCACCACTAGAGGGAGCTCACTACATACAGATTTATACAGCCACCACTAGAGGGAGCTCACTACATACAGATTTATACAGCCACCACTAGTGGGAGCTCACTACATACAGATTTATACAGCCACCACAAGAGGGAGCTCACTACATACAGATTTATACAGTCACCACTGGGGGGAGCTCACTCCATACAGATTTATACAGCCACCACTAGAGGAAGCTCACTACATACAGATTTATACAGCCACCACTAGAGGGAGCTCATTGCATACAGATTTATACAGCCACCACTAAAGGGAGCTCACTACATACAGATTTATACAGCCACCACTAGGGGAAGATCATTACATACAGATTTATACAGCCACCACTAGAGGGAGCTCACTACATACAGATTTATACATCCACCACTAGGAGGAGCTCACTACATACATATTTATACAGCCACCACTAGGGAGAGCTCACTACATACAGATTTATACAGCCACCACAAGAGGGAGCTCACTACATACAGATTTATACAGTCACCACTGGGGGGAGCTCACTCCATACAGATTTATACAGCCACCACTAGAGGAAGCTCACTACATACAGATTTATACAGCCACCACTAGAGGGAGCTCATTGCATACAGATTTATACAGCCACCACTAAAGGGAGCTCACTACATACAGATTTATACAGCCACCACTAGGGGAAGATCATTACATACAGATTTATACAGCCACCACTAGAGGGAGCTCACTACATACAGATTTATACATCCACCACTAGGAGGAGCTCACTACATACATATTTATACAGCCACCACTAGGGAGAGCTCACTACATACAGATTTATACAGCCACCACTAGAGAGAGCTCACTACATACAGATTTATACAGCCACCACTAGAGGGAGCTCACTACATACAGATTTATACATCCACCACTAGGAGGAGCTCACTACATACAGATTTATACAGCCACCACTAGGGAGAGCTCACTACATACAGATTTATACAGCCACCACTAGAGAGAGCTCACTACATACAGATTTATACAGCCACCACTAGAGGGAGCTCACTACATACAGATTTATACAGTCACCACTAGAGGCAGCTCACTATATGCAGATTTATACAGCCACCACTAGGGGGAGCTCACTACATACAAATTTATACAGTCACCACTAGGGAGAGCTCACTACATACAGATTTATACATCCACCACTAGAGGGAGCTCACTACATACAGATTTATACAGTCACCAGTAGGGAGAGCTCACTACATACAGATTTATACAGTCACCACTAGAGGGAGCTCACTACATACAGATTTATACAGCCATCACTAGAGGGAGCTAACTACATACAGATTTATACAGCCACCACTAGGGGAAGATCATTACATACAGATTTATACAGCCACCACTAGAGGGAGCTCACTACATACAGATTTATACATCCACCACTAGGAGGAGCTCACTACATACAGATTTATACAGCCACCACTAGGGAGAGCTCACTACATACAGATTTATACAGCCACCACTAGGGAGAGCTCACTACATACAGATTTATACAGCCACCACTAGGGAGAGCTCACTACATAGAGATTTATACAATCACCACTAGAGGGAGGTCACTACATACAGATTTATACAGTCACCACTAGAGGGAGCTCACTACATGCAGATTTATACAGCCACCACTAGGGGGAGATCACTACATACAAATTTATACAGTCACCACTAGGGAGAGCTCACTACATACAGATTTATACATCCACCACTAGAGGGAGCTCACTACATACAGATTTATACAGTCACCACTAGGGAGAGCTCACTACATACAGATTTATACAGTCACCACTAGAGGGAGCTCACTACATACAGATTTATACAGTCACCACTAGAGGGAGCTCACTACATACAGATTTATACAGCCATCACTAGAGAGAGCTCACTGCCTACAGATTTATACAGCCACCACTAGAGGAAGCTCACTACATACAGATTTATACAGCCACCACTAGAGGGAGCTCACTACATACAGATTTATACAGCCACCACTAGAGGGAGCTCACTACATACAGATTTATACAGCCACCACTAGAGGGAGCTCACTGCATACAGATTTATACAGCCACCACTAGAGGGAGCTCACTGCATACAGATTTATACAGCCACCACTAGAGGGAGCTCACTACATACAGATTTATACAGCCACCACTAGAGGGAGCTCACTACATACAGATTTATACAGCCACCACTAGAGGGAGCTCACTGCATACAGATTTATACAGCCACCACTAGAGGGAGCTCACTGCATACAGATTTATACAGCCACCACTAGAGGGAGCTCACGGCATACAGATTTATACAGCCACCACTAGGGGGAGCTCACTACATACAGATTTATACATTCACCACTAGAGGGGACTCCCTACATACAGATTTATACATTCACCACTAGAGGGAGCTCACTACATACAGATTTATACAGTCACCACTAGGGGGAGCTCACTACATACAGATTTATACAGCCACCACTAGTGGGAGCTCACTACATACAGATTTATACAGTCACCAGTAGGGGATCTCACTACATACAGATTTATACAGCCACCACTAGGGAGAGCTCACTACATACAGATTCATACAGCCACCACTAGAGGGAGCTCACTACATACAGATTTATACAGTCACCACTAGAGGGAGCTCACTACATACAGATTTATACAGCCACCACTAGAGGGAGCTCACTACATACAGATTTATACAGCCACCACTAGAGGGAGCTCACTACATACAGATTTATACAGCCACCACTAGAGGGAGCTCACTACATACAGATTTATACAGCCAGCACAAGAGGGAGCTCACTACATACAGATTTATACAGCCAGCACAAGAGGGAGCTCACTACATACAGATTTATACAGTCACCACTGGGAGGAGCTCACTCCATACAGATTTATACAGCCACCACTAGAGGAAGCTCACTACATACAGATTTATACAGCCACCACTAGACGGAGCTCATTGCATACAGATTTATACAGCCACCACTAGAGGGAGCTCACTACATACAGATTTATACAGTCACCACTAGGGGGAGGTCACTACATACTGATTTATACAGTCGCCACTAGGAGGAGCTCACTACACACAGATTTATACAGCCACCACTAGTGGGAGCTCACTACATACAGACTTATATTCACCCCTAGGAGGAGCTCACTACATACAGATTTATACAGCCACCACTAGGGGGAGCTCACTACATACAGATTTATACAGCCACCACTAGGAGGAGCTCACTACATGCAGATTTATACAGCCACCACTAGGGGGAGCTCACTACATACAGATTTATACAGTCACCACTAGTGGGAGCTCACTACACACAGATTTATACAGCCACCACTAGAGGGAGCTCACTACATACAGATTTATACAGCCACCACTAGAGGGAGCTAACTACATACAGATTTATACAGCCACCACTAGGGGAAGATCATTACATACAGATTTATACAGCCACCACTAGAGGGAGCTCACTACATACAGATTTATACATCCACCACTAGGAGGAGCTCACTACATACAGATTTATACAGCCACCACTAGGGAGAGCTCACTACATACAGATTTATACAGCCACCACTAGGGAGAGCTCACTACATACAGATTTATACTGCCACCACTAGAGGGAGCTCACTACATACAGATTTATACAGTCACCACTAGAGGGAGGTCACTACATACAGATTTATACAGTCACCACTAGAGGGAGCTCACTACATGCAGATTTATACAGCCACCACTAGGGGGAGCTCACTACATACAAATTTATACAGTCACCACTAGGGAGAGCTCACTACATACAGATTTATACATCCACCACTAGAGGGAGCTCACTACATACAGATTTATACAGTCACCACTAGGGAGAGCTCACTACATACAGATTTATACAGTCACCACTAGAGGGAGCTCACTACATACAGATTTATACAGCCATCACTAGAGGAAGCTAACTACATACAGATTTATACAGCCACCACTAGAGGGAGCTCACTACATACAGATTTATACAGCCACCACTAGAGGGAGCTCACTACATACAGATTTATACATCCACCACTAGGAGGAGCTCACTACATACAGATTTATACAGCCACCACTAGGGAGAGCTCACTACATACAGATTTATACAGGCACCACTAGGGAGAGCTCACTACATACAGATTTATACAGCCACCACTAGAGGGAGCTCACTACATACAGATTTATAAAGTCACCACTAGAGGGAGGTCACTACATACAGATTTATACAGTCACCACTAGAGGGTGCTCACTACATGCAGATTTATACAGCCACCACTAGGGGGAGCTCACTACATACAAATTTATACAGTCACCACTAGGGAGAGCTCACTACATACAGATTTATACATCCACCACTAGAGGGAGCTCACTACATACAGATTTATACAGTCACCACTAGGGAGAGCTCACTACATACAGATTTATACAGTCACCACTAGAGGGAGCTCACTACATACAGATTTATACAGCCATCACTAGAGGGAGCTCACTGCATACAGATTTATACAGCCACCACTAGAGGAAGCTCACTACATACAGATTTATACAGCCACCACTAGAGGGAGCTCACTACATACAGATTTATACAGCCACCACTAGAGGGAGACTCACTACATACAGATTTATACAGCCACCACTAGAGGGAGCTCACTACATACAGATTTATATAGCCACCACTAGAGGGAGCTCACTGCATACAGATTTATACAGCCACCACTAGAGGGAGCTCACTACATACAGATTTATACAGTCACCACTAGAGGGGACTCCCTACATACAGATTTATACATTCACCACTAGAGGGGCTCCCTACATACGGATTTATACATTCACCACTAGAGGGAGCGCACTACATACAGATTTATACAGTCACCACTAGGGGGAGCTCACTACATACAGATTTATACAGCCACCACTAGTGGGAGCTCACTACATACAGATTTATACAGTCACCACTAGGGGATCTCACTACATACAGATTTATACAGCCACCACTAGGGAGAGCTCACTACATACAGATTTATACAGTCACCACTAGAGGGAGCTCACTACAATCAGATTTATACAGCCACCACTAGAGGGAGCTCACTACATACAGATTTATACAGTCACCACTAGAGGGAGCTCACTACATACAGATTTATACAGTCACCACTAGAGGGAGCTCACTACATACAGATTTATACAGCTACCTCTAGGGAAAGCTCACTGCATACAGATTTATACAGCCACCACTAGAGGGAGCTCACTGCATACAGATTTATACAGCCACCACTAGAGGGAGCTCAGTACATATAGATTTATACAGCAACCACTAGGGAGAGCTCACTACATACAGATTTATACAGTCACCACTAGAGGGAGCTCACTAAATCCAGATTTATACAGCCACCACTAGGGAGAGCTCACTGCATACAGATTTATACAGCCACCACTAGAGGGAGCTCACTGCATACAGATTTAAACAGTCACCACTAGAGGGCGCTCACTACATACAGATTTATACAGTCACCACTAGAGGGAGCTCACTGCATACAGATTTATACAGCCAACACTAGAGGGAGCTCACTACATACAGATTTATACAGCCACCACTAGAGGTAGCTCACTACATACAGATTTATACAGTCACCACTAGGGGGAGATCACTACATACAGATATATACAGCCACCATTAGAGGGAGCTCACTACATACAGATTTATACAGCCACCACTAGAGGGAGCTCACTACATACAGATATATACAGCCACCACTAGAGGGGACTCCCTACATACAGATTTATACATTCACCACTAGAGGGAGCTCACTACATACAGATTTATACAGTCACCACTAGGGAGAGCTCACTGCATACAGATTTATACAGCCACCACTAGAGGGAGTTCACTACATACAGATTTATACAGCCACCACTAGAGGGAGCTCACTGCATACAGATTTATACAGCCACCACTAGAGGGAGCTCACTGCATACAGATTTATACAGCCACCACTAGAGGGAGCTCACTACATACAGATATATACAGCCACCACTAGAGGGGACTCCCTACATACAGATTTATACATTCACCACTAGAGGGAGCTCACTACATACAGATTTATACAGTCACCACTAGGGAGAGCTCACTGCATACAGATTTATACAGCCACCACTAGAGGGAGTTCACTACATACAGATTTATACAGCCACCACTAGAGGGAGCTCACTGCATACAGATTTATACAGCCACCACTAGAGGGAGCTCACTGCATACAGATTTATACAGCCACCACTAGAGGGAGCTCACTACATACAGATTTATACAGTCACCACTAGAGGGGCCTCCCTACATACAGATTTATACAGTCACCACTAGGAGGAGCTCACTACATATAGATTTATACAGCCACCACTACAGGGAGCTCACTACATACAGATTTATACATCCACCACTAGGGGGAGCTCACTACATACAGATTAATACATCCACCACTAGAGGGAGCTTACTACATACAGATTTATACATCCACCACTAGAGGGAGCTCACTACATATAGATTTATACAGCCACCACTAGTGGGAGCTCACTACATACAGATTTATACATCCACCACTAGGGGGAGCTCACTACATACAGATTAATACATCCACCACTAGAGGGAGCTCACTACATACAGATTTATACAGCCACCACTAGGGAGAGCTCACTGCATACAGATTTATACAGCCACCACTAGAGGGAGCTCACTACATACAGAGTTATACAGTCACCACTAGTGGGAGCTCACTACATACAGATTTATACAGTCACCACTAGAGGGAGCTCACTACATACAGATTTATACAGTCACCACTAGGGAGAGCTCACTACATACAGATTAATACCTCCAACACTAGAGGGAGCTCACTACATACAGATTTATACAGCCACCACTAGAGGGAGCTCACTACATACAGATTTATACAGCCACCACTAGGGAGAGCTCACTGCATACAGATTTATACAGCCACCACTAGAGGGAGCTCACTGCATACAGATTTATACAGTCACCACTAGAGGGAGCTCACTGCATACAGATTTATACAGCCACCACTATAGGGAGCTCACTGCATACAGATTTATACAGTCACCACTAGGGGGAGCTCACTACATACAGATTTATACAGTCACCACTAGAGGGAGCTCACTACATACAGATCTATACAGCTACCACTAGAGGGAGCTCACTGCATACAGATTTATACAGTCACCACTAGAGGGAGCTCACTACATACAGATTTATACAGCCACCACTAGAGGGAGCTCACTACATACAGTTTTATACAGCCACCACTAGGGAGAGCTCACTACATACAGATTTATACAGTCACTAGAGGGAGCTCACTGCATACAGATTTATACAGTCACCACTAGAGGGAGCTCACTACATACAGATTTATACAGCCACCACTAGAGGGATCTCACTACATACAGATTTATACAGTCACCACTAGAGGGAGCTCACTACATACAGATTTATACAGTCACCACTAGAGGGAGCTCACTACATACAGATTTATACAGCTACCACTAGGGAGAGCTCACTGCATACAGATTTATACAGCCACCACTAGAGGGAGCTCACTACATACAGATTTATACAGCCACCACTAGAGGGAGCTCACTACATACAGATTTATACAGCCACCACTAGAGGGAGCTCACTACATACAGATTTATACAGCCACCACTAGGGGGAGCTCACTACATACAGATTTATACAGCCACCACTAGAGGGAGCTCACTACATACAGATTTATACAGCCACCACTAGGGGGAGCTCACTACATACAGATTTATACAGTCACCACTAGAGAGAGCTCACTACATACAGATTTATACATCAACCATTAGAGGGAGCTCACTACATACAGATTTATACAGTCACCACTAGCGGGAGCTCACTACATACAGATTTATACAGCCACCACTAGAGGGAGCTCACTGCATACAGATTTATACAGTCACCACTAGAGGGAGCTCACTACATACAGATTTATACAGCCACCACTAGAGGGAGCTCACTACATACAGATTTATACAGTCTCCACTAGAGGGAGCTCACTACATACAGATTTATACAGTCACCACTAGAGGGAGCTCACTACATACAGATTTATACAGTCACCACTAGGGGGAGCTCACTACATACAGATTTATACAGCCACCACTAGTGGGAGCTCACTACATACAGATTTATACAGTCACCACTAGGGGATCTCACTACATACAGATTTATACAGCCACCACTAGGGAGAGCTCACTACATACAGATTTATACAGTCACCACTAGAGGGAGCTCACTACATACAGATTTATACAGCCACCACTAGAGGGAGCTCACTACATACAGATTTGTACAGTCACCACTAGAGGGAGCTCACTACATACAGATTTATACAGTCACCACTAGAGGGAGCTCACTACATACAGATTTATACAGCCACCACTAGAGGGAGCTCACTACATACAGATTTATACAGTCACCACTAGAGGGAGCTCACTACATACAGATTTATAAAGTCACCACTAGAGGGAGGTCACTACATACAGATTTATACAGTCACCACTAGAGGGAGCTCACTACATACAGATTTATACAGCCACCACTAGGGAGAGCTCACTACATACAGATTTATACAGTCACCACTAGAGGGAGCTCACTACATACAGATTTATACAGCCACCACTAGAGGGAGCTCACTACATACAGATTTGTACAGTCACCACTAGAGGGAGCTCACTACATACAGATTTATACAGTCACCACTAGAGGGAGCTCACTACATACAGATTTATACAGCCACCACTAGAGGGAGCTCACTACATACAGATTTATACAGTCACCACTAGAGGGAGCTCACTACATACAGATTTATAAAGTCACCACTAGAGGGAGGTCACTACATACAGATTTATACAGTCACCACTAGAGGGAGCTCACTACATGCAGATTTATACAGCCACCACTAGGGGGAGCTCACTACATACAAATTTATACAGTCACCACTAGGGAGAGCTCACTACATACAGATTTATACATCCACCACTAGAGGGAGCTCACTACATACAGATTTATACAGTCACCACTAGGGAGAGCTCACTACATACAGATTTATACAGTCACCACTAGAGGGAGCTCACTACATACAGATTTATACAGCCATCACTAGAGGAAGCTAACTACATACAGATTTATACATCCACCACTAGGGGAAGATCATTACATTCAGATTCATACAGCCACCACTAGAGGGAGCTCACTACATACAGATTTATACATCCACCACTAGGAGGAGCTCACTACATACAGATTTATACAGCCACCACTAGGGAGAGCTCACTACATACAGATTTATACAGCCACCACTAGGGAGAGCTCACTACATACATATTTATACAGCCACCACTAGAGGGAGCTCACTACATACAGATTTATAAAGTCACCACTAGAGGGAGGTCACTACATACAGATTTATACAGTCACCACTAGGGGGAGCTCACTACATACAGATTTATACAGTCACCACTAGCGGGAGCTCACTACATACAGATTTATACAGTCACCACTAGGGGGAGATCACTACATACAGATTTATACTGCCAACCCTAGATGGAGCTCACTACATACAGATTTATACAGTCACCACTAGAGGGAGCTCATTGCATAAAGATTTATACAGCCACCACTAGAGGGAGCTCACTACATACAGATTTATACAGTCACCACTAGGGGGAGCTCACTACATACAGATTTATACAGCCACCACTAGAGGGAGCTCACTACATACAGATTTATACAGTCTCCACTAGGGAGAGCTCACTACATACAGATTTATACAGTCACCACTAGAGGGAACTCACTACATACATTTTTATACAGTCACTACTAGAGGGAGCTCACTACATACTGATTTATACAGTCACCACTAGGAGGAGCTCACTACATACAGATTTATACAGTCACCACTAGGGGGAGCTCACTACATGTAGATTTATACAGTCACCACTTGAGGGAGCTCACTACATACAGATTTATACAGTCACCACTAGAGGGAGCTCACTACATACAGATTTATACAGTCACCACTAGAGGGAGCTCACTACATACAGATTTATACAGTCACCACTAGAGGGAGCTCACTACATACAGATTTATACAGCCACCACAAGAGGGAGCTCACTACATACAGATTTATACATCCACCACTAGCGGGAGCTCACTACATACAGACTTATACAGCCACCACTAGAGGGAGCTCACTACATATAGATTTATGCAGCCACAGCTAGGGGAAGCTCACTACATACAGATTTATACAGTCACCACTAGGGGGAGCTCACTACATACTGATTTATACAGTCACCACTAGGAGGAACTCATTACATGCAGATTTATATTCACCACTAGGGGGAGCTCACTACATACAGATTTATACAGTCACGACTAGAGGGAGCTCACTACATACAGATTTATACAGCCACCACTAGGAGGAGCTTACTACCTGCAGATTTATACAGCCACCACTAGGGGGAGCTCACTACATACAGATTTATACAGTCACCACTAGTGGGAGCTCACTACATACAGATTTATACAGCCACCACTAGAGGGAGCTCGCTACATACAGATTTATACAGCCACCACTAGGGGGAGCTCACTACATACAGATTTATACAGCCACCACTAGAGGGAGCTAACTACATACAGATTTATACAGCCACCACTAGGGGGAGCTCATTACATACAGATTTATACAGCCACCACTAGAGGGAGCTCACTACATACAGATTTATACAGCCCCCACTAGAGTGAGCTCACTACATACAGATTTATACAGCCACCACTAGAGGGAGCTCACTACATACAGATTTATACAGTCACCACTAGAGGGAGCTCACTACATACAGATTTATACAGCCACCACTAGAGGGAGCTCACTACATACAGATTTATACAGCCACCACTAGAGGGAGCTCACTACATACAGATTTATACAGCCACCACTAGAGGGAGCTCACTACATACAGATTTATACAGCCACCACTAGAGGGAGCTCACTACATACAGATTTATACAGCCACCACTAGAGGGAGCTCACTACATACAGATTTATACAGCCACCACTAGTGGGAGCTCACTACATACAGATTTATACAGCCACCACTAGAGGGAGCTCATTGCATACAGATTTATACAGCCACCACTAGAGGGAGCTCACTACATACAGATTTATACAGTCGCCACTAGGAGGAGCTCACTACATGCAGATTTATACAGCCACCACTAGAGGGAGCTCACTACACACAGATTTATACAGCCACCACTAGTGGGAGCTCACTACATACAGACTTATATTCACCCCTAGGGGGAGCTCACTACATACAGATTTATACAGCCACCACTAGGGGGAGCTCACTACATACAGATTTATACAGCCACCACTAGGAGGAGCTCACTATATGCAGATTTATACAGCCACCACTAGGGGGAGCTCACTACATACAGATTTATACAGTCACCACTAGTGGGAGCTTACTACACACAGATTTATACTGCCACCACTAGAGGGAGCTCACTACATACAGATTTATACAGCCACCACTAGAGGGAGCTAACTACATACAGATTTATACAGCCACCACTAGGGGAAGATCATTACATACAGATTTATACAGTCACCACTAGAGGGAGCTCACTACATACAGATTTATACATCCACCACTAGAGGGAGCTCACTACATACAGATTTATACAGTCACCACTAGGGAGAGCTCACTACATACAGATTTATACAGTCACCACTAGAGGGAGCTCACTACATACAGATTTATACAGCCACCACTAGGGGGAGCTCATTACATACAGATTTATAAAGCCACCACTAGAGGGAGCTCACTACATACAGATTTATACAGCCACCACTAGAGTGAGCTCACTACATACAGATTTATACAGCCACCACTAGAGGGAGCTCACTACATACAGATTTATACAGTCACCACTAGAGGGAGCTCACTACATACAGATTTATACAGCCACCACTAGAGGGAGCTCACTACATACAGATTTATACAGCCACCACTAGAGGGAGCTCACTACATACAGATTTATACAGCCACCACTAGAGGGAGCTCACTACATACAGATTTATACAGCCACCACTAGTGGGAGCTCACTACATACAGATTTATACAGCCACCACAAGAGGGAGCTCACTACATACAGATTTATACAGTCACCACTGGGGGGAGCTCACTCCATACAGATTTATACAGCCACCACTAGAGGAAGCTCACTACATACAGATTTATACAGCCACCACTAGAGGGAGCTCATTGCATACAGATTTATACAGCCACCACTAAAGGGAGCTCACTACATACAGATTTATACAGCCACCACTAGGGGAAGATCATTACATACAGATTTATACAGCCACCACTAGAGGGAGCTCACTACATACGGATTTATACATCCACCACTAGGAGGAGCTCACTACATACATATTTATACAGCCACCACTAGGGAGAGCTCACTACATACAGATTTATACAGCCACCACTAGAGAGAGCTCACTACATACAGATTTATACAGCCACCACTAGAGGGAGCTCACTACATACAGATTTATACATCCACCACTAGGAGGAGCTCACTACATACAGATTTATACAGCCACCACTAGGGAGAGCTCACTACATACAGATTTATACAGCCACCACTAGAGAGAGCTCACTACATACAGATTTATACAGCCACCACTAGAGGGAGCTCACTACATACAGATTTATACAGTCACCACTAGAGGCAGCTCACTATATGCAGATTTATACAGCCACCACTAGGGGGAGCTCACTACATACAAATTTATACAGTCACCACTAGGGAGAGCTCACTACATACAGATTTATACATCCACCACTAGAGGGAGCTCACTACATACAGATTTATACAGTCACCAGTAGGGAGAGCTCACTACATACAGATTTATACAGTCACCTCTAGAGGGAGCTCACTACATACAGATTTATACAGCCATCACTAGAGGGAGCTAACTACATACAGATTTATACAGCCACCACTAGGGGAAGATCATTACATACAGATTTATACAGCCACCACTAGAGGGAGCTCACTACATACAGATTTATACATCCACCACTAGGAGGAGCTCACTACATACAGATTTATACAGCCACCACTAGGGAGAGCTCACTACATACAGATTTATACAGCCACCACTAGGGAGAGCTCACTACATACAGATTTATACAGTCACCACTAGAGGGAGGTCACTACATACAGATTTATACAGTCACCACTAGAGGGAGCTCACTACATGCAGATTTGTACAGCCACCACTAGGGGGAGATCACTACATACAAATTTATACAGTCACCACTAGGGAGAGCTCACTACATACAGATTTATACATCCACCACTAGAGGGAGCTCACTACATACAGATTTATACAGTCACCACTAGGGAGAGCTCACTACATACAGATTTATACAGTCACCACTAGAGGGAGCTCACTACATACAGATTTATACAGTCACCACTAGAGGGAGCTCACTACATACAGATTTATACAGCCATCACTAGAGAGAGCTCACTGCATACAGATTTATACAGCCACCACTAGAGGAAGCTCACTACATACAGATTTATACAGCCACCACTAGAGGGAGCTCACTACATACAGATTTATACAGCCACCACTAGAGGGAGCTCACTACATACAGATTTATACAGCCACCACTAGAGGGAGCTCACTGCATACAGATTTATACAGCCACCACTAGAGGGAGCTCACTGCATACAGATTTATACAGCCACCACTAGAGGGAGCTCACTACATACAGATTTATACAGCCACCACTAGAGGGAGCTCACTACATACAGATTTATACAGCCACCACTAGAGGGAGCTCACTGCATACAGATTTATACAGCCACCACTAGAGGGAGCTCACTGCATACAGATTTATACAGCCACCACTAGAGGGAGCTCACGGCATACAGATTTATACAGCCACCACTAGGGGGAGCTCACTACATACAGATTTATACATTCACCACTAGAGGGGACTCCCTACATACAGATTTATACATTCACCACTAGAGGGAGCTCACTACATACAGATTTATACAGTCACCACTAGGGGGAGCTCACTACATACAGATTTATACAGCCACCACTAGTGGGAGCTCACTACATACAGATTTATACAGTCACCAGTAGGGGATCTCACTACATACAGATTTATACAGCCACCACTAGGGAGAGCTCACTACATACAGATTCATACAGCCACCACTAGAGGGAGCTCACTACATACAGATTTATACAGTCACCACTAGAGGGAGCTCACTACATACAGATTTATACAGCCACCACTAGAGGGAGCTCACTACATACAGATTTATACAGCCACCACTAGAGGGAGCTCACTACATACAGATTTATACAGCCACCACTAGAGGGAGCTCACTACATACAGATTTATACAGCCAGCACAAGAGGGAGCTCACTACATACAGATTTATACAGCCAGCACAAGAGGGAGCTCACTACATACAGATTTATACAGTCACCACTGGGAGGAGCTCACTCCATACAGATTTATACAGCCACCACTAGAGGAAGCTCACTACATACAGATTTATACAGCCACCACTAGACGGAGCTCATTGCATACAGATTTATACAGCCACCACTAGAGGGAGCTCACTACATACAGATTTATACAGTCACCACTAGGGGGAGGTCACTACATACTGATTTATACAGTCGCCACTAGGAGGAGCTCACTACACACAGATTTATACAGCCACCACTAGTGGGAGCTCACTACATACAGACTTATATTCACCCCTAGGAGGAGCTCACTACATACAGATTTATACAGCCACCACTAGGGGGAGCTCACTACATACAGATTTATACAGCCACCACTAGGAGGAGCTCACTACATGCAGATTTATACAGCCACCACTAGGGGGAGCTCACTACATACAGATTTATACAGTCACCACTAGTGGGAGCTCACTACACACAGATTTATACAGCCACCACTAGAGGGAGCTCACTACATACAGATTTATACAGCCACCACTAGAGGGAGCTAACTACATACAGATTTATACAGCCACCACTAGGGGAAGATCATTACATACAGATTTATACAGCCACCAATAGAGGGAGCTCACTACATACAGATTTATACATCCACCACTAGGAGGAGCTCACTACATACAGATTTATACAGCCACCACTAGGGAGAGCTCACTACATACAGATTTATACAGCCACCACTAGGGAGAGCTCACTACATACAGATTTATACAGCCACCACTAGAGGGAGCTCACTACATACAGATTTATACAGTCACCACTAGAGGGAGGTCACTACATACAGATTTATACAGTCACCACTAGAGGGAGCTCACTACATGCAGATTTATACAGCCACCACTAGGGGGAGCTCACTACATACAAATTTATACAGTCACCACTAGGGAGAGCTCACTACATACAGATTTATACATCCACCACTAGAGGGAGCTCACTACATACAGATTTATACAGTCACCACTAGGGAGAGCTCACTACATACAGATTTATACAGTCACCACTAGAGGGAGCTCACTACATACAGATTTATACAGCCATCACTAGAGGAAGCTAACTACATACAGATTTATACAGCCACCACTAGAGGGAGCTCACTACATACAGATTTATACAGCCACCACTAGAGGGAGCTCACTACATACAGATTTATACATCCACCACTAGGAGGAGCTCACTACATACAGATTTATACAGCCACCACTAGGGAGAGCTCACTACATACAGATTTATACAGGCACCACTAGGGAGAGCTCACTACATACAGATTTATACAGCCACCACTAGAGGGAGCTCACTACATACAGATTTATAAAGTCACCACTAGAGGGAGGTCACTACATACAGATTTATACAGTCACCACTAGAGGGTGCTCACTACATGCAGATTTATACAGCCACCACTAGGGGGAGCTCACTACATACAAATTTATACAGTCACCACTAGGGAGAGCTCACTACATACAGATTTATACATCCACCACTAGAGGGAGCTCACTACATACAGATTTATACAGTCACCACTAGGGAGAGCTCACTACATACAGATTTATACAGTCACCACTAGAGGGAGCTCACTACATACAGATTTATACAGCCATCACTAGAGGGAGCTCACTGCATACAGATTTATACAGCCACCACTAGAGGAAGCTCACTACATACAGATTTATACAGCCACCACTAGAGGGAGCTCACTACATACAGATTTATACAGCCACCACTAGAGGGAGACTCACTACATACAGATTTATACAGCCACCACTAGAGGGAGCTCACTACATACAGATTTATATAGCCACCACTAGAGGGAGCTCACTGCATACAGATTTATACAGCCACCACTAGAGGGAGCTCACTACATACAGATTTATACAGTCACCACTAGAGGGGACTCCCTACATACAGATTTATACATTCACCACTAGAGGGGACTCCCTACATACGGATTTATACATTCACCACTAGAGGGAGCGCACTACATACAGATTTATACAGTCACCACTAGGGGGAGCTCACTACATACAGATTTATACAGCCACCACTAGTGGGAGCTCACTACATACAGATTTATACAGTCACCACTAGGGGATCTCACTACATACAGATTTATACAGCCACCACTAGGGAGAGCTCACTACATACAGATTTATACAGTCACCACTAGAGGGAGCTCACTACAATCAGATTTATACAGCCACCACTAGAGGGAGCTCACTACATACAGATTTATACAGTCACCACTAGAGGGAGCTCACTACATACAGATTTATACAGTCACCACTAGAGGGAGCTCACTACATACAGATTTATACAGCTACCTCTAGGGAAAGCTCACTGCATACAGATTTATACAGCCACCACTAGAGGGAGCTCACTGCATACAGATTTATACAGCCACCACTAGAGGGAGCTCAGTACATATAGATTTATACAGCAACCACTAGGGAGAGCTCACTACATACAGATTTATACAGTCACCACTAGAGGGAGCTCACTAAATCCAGATTTATACAGCCACCACTAGGGAGAGCTCACTGCATACAGATTTATACAGCCACCACTAGAGGGAGCTCACTGCATACAGATTTATACAGTCACCACTAGAGGGCGCTCACTACATACAGATTTATACAGTCACCACTAGAGGGAGCTCACTGCATACAGATTTATACAGCCAACACTAGAGGGAGCTCACTACATACAGATTTATACAGCCACCACTAGAGGTAGCTCACTACATACAGATTTATACAGTCACCACTAGGGGGAGATCACTACATACAGATATATACAGCCACCATTAGAGGGAGCTCACTACATACAGATTTATACAGCCACCACTAGAGGGAGCTCACTACATACAGATATATACAGCCACCACTAGAGGGGACTCCCTACATACAGATTTATACATTCACCACTAGAGGGAGCTCACTACATACAGATTTATACAGTCACCACTAGGGAGAGCTCACTGCATACAGATTTATACAGCCACCACTAGAGGGAGTTCACTACATACAGATTTATACAGCCACCACTAGAGGGAGCTCACTGCATACAGATTTATACAGCCACCACTAGAGGGAGCTCACTGCATACAGATTTATACAGCCACCACTAGAGGGAGCTCACTACATACAGATATATACAGCCACCACTAGAGGGGACTCCCTACATACAGATTTATACATTCACCACTAGAGGGAGCTCACTACATACAGATTTATACAGTCACCACTAGGGAGAGCTCACTGCATACAGATTTATACAGCCACCACTAGAGGGAGTTCACTACATACAGATTTATACAGCCACCACTAGAGGGAGCTCACTGCATACAGATTTATACAGCCACCACTAGAGGGAGCTCACTGCATACAGATTTATACAGCCACCACTAGAGGGAGCTCACTACATACAGATTTATACAGTCACCACTAGAGGGGCCTCCCTACATACAGATTTATACAGTCACCACTAGGAGGAGCTCACTACATATAGATTTATACAGCCACCACTACAGGGAGCTCACTACATACAGATTTATACATCCACCACTAGGGGGAGCTCACTACATACAGATTAATACATCCACCACTAGAGGGAGCTTACTACATACAGATTTATACATCCACCACTAGAGGGAGCTCACTACATATAGATTTATACAGCCACCACTAGTGGGAGCTCACTACATACAGATTTATACATCCACCACTAGGGGGAGCTCACTACATACAGATTAATACATCCACCACTAGAGGAAGCTCACTACATACAGATTTATACAGCCACCACTAGGGAGAGCTCACTGCATACAGATTTATACAGCCACCACTAGAGGGAGCTCACTACATACAGAGTTATACAGTCACCACTAGTGGGAGCTCACTACATACAGATTTATACAGTCACCACTAGAGGGAGCTCACTACATACAGATTTATACAGTCACCACTAGGGAGAGCTCACTACATACAGATTAATACCTCCAACACTAGAGGGAGCTCACTACATACAGATTTATACAGCCACCACTAGAGGGAGCTCACTACATACAGATTTATACAGCCACCACTAGGGAGAGCTCACTGCATACAGATTTATACAGCCACCACTAGAGGGAGCTCACTGCATACAGATTTATACAGTCACCACTAGAGGGAGCTCACTGCATACAGATTTATACAGCCACCACTAGAGGGAGCTCACTGCATACAGATTTATACAGCCACCACTATAGGGAGCTCACTGCATACAGATTTATACAGTCACCACTAGGGGGAGCTCACTACATACAGATTTATACAGTCACCACTAGAGGGAGCTCACTACATACAGATCTATACAGCTACCACTAGAGGGAGCTCACTGCATACAGATTTATACAGTCACCACTAGAGGGAGCTCACTTCATACAGATTTATACAGCCACCACTAGAGGGAGCTCACTACATACAGTTTTATACAGCCACCACTAGGGAGAGCTCTCTACATACAGATTTATACAGTCACTAGAGGGAGCTCACTGCATACAGATTTATACAGTCACCACTAGAGGGAGCTCACTACATACAGATTTATACAGCCACCACTAGAGGGATCTCACTACATACAGATTTATACAGTCACCACTAGAGGGAGCTCACTACATACAGATTTATACAGTCACCACTAGAGGGAGCTCACTACATACAGATTTATACAGCTACCACTAGGGAGAGCTCACTGCATACAGATTTATACAGCCACCACTAGAGGGAGCTCACTACATACAGATTTATACAGCCACCACTAGAGGGAGCTCACTACATACAGATTTATACAGCCACCACTAGAGGGAGCTCACTACATACAGATTTATACAGCCACCACTAGGGGGAGCTCACTACATACAGATTTATACAGCCACCACTAGAGGGAGCTCACTACATACAGATTTATACAGCCACCACTAGGGGGAGCTCACTACATACAGATTTATACAGTCACCACTAGAGAGAGCTCACTACATACAGATTTATACATCAACCATTAGAGGGAGCTCACTACATACAGATTTATACAGTCACCACTAGCGGGAGCTCACTACATACAGATTTATACAGCCACCACTAGAGGGAGCTCACTGCATACAGATTTATACAGTCACCACTAGAGGGAGCTCACTACATACAGATTTATACAGCCACCACTAGAGGGAGCTCACTACATACAGATTTATACAGTCTCCACTAGAGGGAGCTCACTACATACAGATTTATACAGTCACCACTAGAGGGAGCTCACTACATACAGATTTATACAGTCACCACTAGGGGGAGCTCACTACATACAGATTTATACAGCCACCACTAGTGGGAGCTCACTACATACAGATTTATACAGTCACCACTAGGGGATCTCACTACATACAGATTTATACAGCCACCACTAGGGAGAGCTCACTACATACAGATTTATACAGTCACCACTAGAGGGAGCTCACTACATACAGATTTATACAGCCACCACTAGAGGGAGCTCACTACATACAGATTTGTACAGTCACCACTAGAGGGAGCTCACTACATACAGATTTATACAGTCACCACTAGAGGGAGCTCACTACATACAGATTTATACAGCCACCACTAGAGGGAGCTCACTACATACAGATTTATACAGTCACCACTAGAGGGAGCTCACTACATACAGATTTATAAAGTCACCACTAGAGGGAGGTCACTACATACAGATTTATACAGTCACCACTAGAGGGAGCTCACTACATACAGATTTATACAGCCACCACTAGGGAGAGCTCACTACATACAGATTTATACAGTCACCACTAGAGGGAGCTCACTACATACAGATTTATACAGCCACCACTAGAGGGAGCTCACTACATACAGATTTGTACAGTCACCACTAGAGGGAGCTCACTACATACAGATTTATACAGTCACCACTAGAGGGAGCTCACTACATACAGATTTATACAGCCACCACTAGAGGGAGCTCACTACATACAGATTTATACAGTCACCACTAGAGGGAGCTCACTACATACAGATTTATAAAGTCACCACTAGAGGGAGGTCACTACATGCAGATTTATACAGCCACCACTAGGAGGAGCTCACTACATACAGATTTATACATCCACCACTAGAGGGAGCTCACTACATACAGATTTATACAGTCACCACTAGGGAGAGCTCACTACATACAGATTTATACAGTCACCACTAGAGGGAGCTCACTACATACAGATTTATACAGCCATCACTAGAGGAAGCTAACTACATACAGATTTATACAGCCACCACTAGGGGAAGATCATTACATTCAGATTTATACAGCCACCACTAGAGGGAGCTCACTATATACAGATTTATACATCCACCACTAGGAGGAGCTCACTACATACAGATTTATACAGCCACCACTAGGGAGAGCTCACTACATACAGATTTATACAGCCACCACTAGGGAGAGCTCACTACATACATATTTATACAGCCACCACTAGAGGGAGCTCACTACATACAGATTTATAAAGTCACCACTAGAGGGAGGTCACTACATACAGATTTATACAGTCACCACTAGAGGGAGCTCACTACATGCAGATTTATACAGCCACCACTAGGGGGAGCTCACTACATACAAATTTATACAGTCACCACTAGGGAGAGCTCACTACATACAGATTTATACATCCACCACTAGAGGGAGCTCACTACATACAGATTTATACAGTCACCACTAGGGAGAGCTCACTACATACAGATTTATACAGTCACCACTAGAGGGAGCTCACTACATACAGATTTATACAGCCATCACTAGAGGGAGCTCACTGCATACAGATTTATACAGCCACCACTAGAGGAAGCTCACTACATACAGATTTATACAGCCACCACTAGATGGAGCTCACTACATACAGATTTATACAGCCACCACTAGAGGGAGACTCACTACATACAGATTTATACAGCCACCACTAGAGGGAGCTCACTACATACAGATTTATACATTCACCACTAGAGGGGACTCCCTACATACAGATTTATACATTCACCACTAGAGGGGACTCCCTACATACGGATTTATACATTCACCACTAGAGGGAGCTCACTACATACAGATTTATACAGTCACCACTAGGGGGAGCTCACTACATACAGATTTATACAGCCACCACTAGTGGGAGCTCACTACATACAGATTTATACAGTCACCACTAGGGGATCTCACTACATACAGATTTATACAGCCACCACTAGGGAGAGCTCACTACATACAGATTTATACAGTCACCACTAGAGGGAGCTCACTACAATCAGATTTATACAGCCACCACTAGAGGGAGCTCACTACATACAGATTTATACAGTCACCACTAGAGGGAGCTCACTACATACAGATTTATACAGTCACCACTAGAGGGAGCTCACTACATACAGATTTATACAGCTACCTCTAGGGAGAGCTCACTGCATACAGATTTATACAGCCACCACTAGAGGGAGCTCACTGCATACAGATTTATACAGCCACCACTAGAGGGAGCTCAGTACATATAGATTTATACAGCAACCACTAGGGAGAGCTCACTACATACAGATTTATACAGTCACCACTAGAGGGAGCTCACTAAATACAGATTTATACAGCCACCACTAGGGACAGCTCACTGCATACAGATTTATACAGCCACCACTAGAGGGAGCTCACTGCATACAGATTTATACAGTCACCACTAGAGGGCGCTCACTATATACAGATTTATACAGTCACCACTAGAGGGAGCTCACTGCATACAGATTTATACAGCCAACACTAGAGGGAGCTCACTACATACAGATTTATACAGCCACCACTACAGGTAGCTCACTACATACAGATTTATACAGTCACCACTAGGGGGAGATCACTACATACAGATATATACAGCCACCATTAGAGGGAGCTCACTACATACAGATTTATACAGCCACCACTAGAGGGAGCTCACTACATACAGATATATACAGCCACCACTAGAGGGGACTCCCTACATACAGATTTATACATTCACCACTAGAGGGAGCTCAATACATACAGATTTATACAGTCACCACTAGGGAGAGCTCACTGCATACAGATTTATACAGCCACCACTAGAGGGAGTTCACTACATACAGATTTATACAGCCACCACTAGAGGGAGCTCACTGCTTACAGATTTATACAGCCACCACTAGAGGGAGCTCACTGCATACAGATTTATACAGCCACCACTAGAGGGAGCTCACTACATACAGATATATACAGCCACCACTAGAGGGGACTCCCTACATACAGATTTATACATTCACCACTAGAGGGAGCTCACTACATACAGATTTATACAGTCACCACTAGGGAGATCTCACTGCATACAGATTTATACAGCCACCACTAGAGGGAGTTCACTACATACAGATTTATACAGCCACCACTAGAGGGAGTTCACTGCATACAGATTTATACAGCCACCACTAGAGGGAGCTCACTGCATACAGATTTATACAGCCACCACTAGAGGGAGCTCACTACATACAGATTTATACAGTCACCACTAGAGGGGCCTCCCTACATACAGATTTATACAGTCACCACTAGGAGGAGCTCACTACATATAGATTTATACAGCCACCACTACAGGGAGCTCACTACATACAGATTTATACATCCACCACTAGGGGGAGCTCACTACATACAGATTAATACATCCACCACTAGAGGGAGCTCACTACATACAGATTTATACAGCCACCACTAGAGGGAGCTCACTACATATAGATTTATACAGCCACCACTAGTGGGAGCTCACTACATACAGATTTATACATCCACCACTAGGGGGAGCTCACTACATACAGATTAATACATCCACCACTAGAGGGAGCTCACTACATACAGATTTATACAGCCACCACTAGGGAGAGCTCACTGCATACAGATTTATACATCCACCACTAGAGGGAGCTCACTACATACAGAGTTATACAGTCGCCACTAGTGGGAGCTCACTACATACAGATTTATACAGTCACCACTAGAGGGAGCTCACTACATACAGATTTATACAGTCACCACTAGGGAGAGCTCACTACATACAGATTAATACCTCCAACACTAGAGGGAGCTCACTACATACAGATTTATACAGCCACCACTAGAGGGAGCTCACTACATACAGATTTATACAGCCACCACTAGGGAGAGCTCACTGCATACAGATTTATACAGCCACCACTAGAGGGAGCTCACTGCATACAGATTTATACAGTCACCACTAGAGGGAGCTCACTGCATACAGATTTATACAGCCACCAATAGAGGGAGCTCACTGCATACAGATTTATACAGTCACCACTAGAGGGAGCTCACTACATACAGATTTATACAGCCACCACTAGAGGGAGCTCACTACATACAGTTTTATACAGCCACCACTAGGGAGAGCTCACTACATACAGATTTATACAGTCACCACTAGAGGGAGCTCACTGCATACAGATTTATACAGTCACCACTAGAGGGAGCTCACTACATACAGATTTATACAGCCACCACTAGAGGGATCTCACTACATACAGATTTATACAGTCACCACTAGAGGGAGCTCACTACATACAGATTTATACAGTCACCACTAGAGGGAGTTCACTACATACAGATTTATACAGCTACCACTAGGGAGAGCTCACTACATACAGATTTATACAGCCACCACTAGGGGGAGCTCACTACATACAGATTTATACAGTCACCACTAGAGGGAGCTCACTGCATACAGATTTATACAGCCACCACTAGAGGGAGCTCACTGCATACAGATTTATACAGCCACCACTAGAGGGAGCTCACTACATACAGATATATACAGCCACCACTAGAGGGGACTCCCTACATACAGATTTATACATTCACCACTAGAGGGAGCTCACTACATACAGATTTATACAGTCACCACTAGGGAGAGCTCACTGCATACAGATTTATACAGCCACCACTAGAGGGAGTTCACTACATACAGATTTATACAGCCACCACTAGAGGGAGCTCACTGCATACAGATTTATACAGCCACCACTAGAGGGAGCTCACTGCATACAGATTTATACAGCCACCACTAGAGGGAGCTCACTACATACAGATTTATACAGTCACCACTAGAGGGGCCTCCCTACATACAGATTTATACAGTCACCACTAGGAGGAGCTCACTACATATAGATTTATACAGCCACCACTACAGGGAGCTCACTACATACAGATTTATACATCCACCACTAGGGGGAGCTCACTACATACAGATTAATACATCCACCACTAGAGGGAGCTTACTACATACAGATTTATACATCCACCACTAGAGGGAGCTCACTACATATAGATTTATACAGCCACCACTAGTGGGAGCTCACTACATACAGATTTATACATCCACCACTAGGGGGAGCTCACTACATACAGATTAATACATCCACCACTAGAGGGAGCTCACTACATACAGATTTATACAGCCACCACTAGGGAGAGCTCACTGCATACAGATTTATACAGCCACCACTAGAGGGAGCTCACTACATACAGAGTTATACAGTCACCACTAGTGGGAGCTCACTACATACAGATTTATACAGTCACCACTAGAGGGAGCTCACTACATACAGATTTATACAGTCACCACTAGGGAGAGCTCACTACATACAGATTAATACCTCCAACACTAGAGGGAGCTCACTACATACAGATTTATACAGCCACCACTAGAGGGAGCTCACTACATACAGATTTATACAGCCACCACTAGGGAGAGCTCACTGCATACAGATTTATACAGCCACCACTAGAGGGAGCTCACTGCATAAAGATTTATACAGTCACCACTAGAGGGAGCTCACTGCATACAGATTTATACAGCCACCACTAGAGGGAGCTCACTGCATACAGATTTATACAGCCACCACTATAGGGAGCTCACTGCATACAGATTTATACAGTCACCACTAGGGGGAGCTCACTACATACAGATTTATACAGTCACCACTAGAGGGAGCTCACTACATACAGATCTATACAGCTACCACTAGAGGGAGCTCACTGCATACAGATTTATACAGTCACCACTAGAGGGAGCTCACTACATACAGATTTATACAGCCACCACTAGAGGGAGCTCACTACATACAGTTTTATACAGCCACCACTAGGGAGAGCTCTCTACATACAGATTTATACAGTCACTAGAGGGAGCTCACTGCATACAGATTTTTACAGTCACCACTAGAGGGAGCTCACTACATACAGATTTATACAGCCACCACTAGAGGGATCTCACTACATACAGATTTATACAGTCACCACTAGAGGGAGCTCACTACATACAGATTTATACAGTCACCACTAGAGGGAGCTCACTACATACAGATTTATACAGCTACCACTAGGGAGAGCTCACTGCATACAGATTTATACAGCCACCACTAGAGGGAGCTCACTACATACAGATTTATACAGCCACCACTAGAGGGAGCTCACTACATACAGATTTATACAGCCACCACTAGAGGGAGCTCACTACATACAGATTTATACAGCCACCACTAGGGGGAGCTCACTACATACAGATTTATACAGCCACCACTAGAGGGAGCTCACTACATACAGATTTATACAGCCACCACTAGGGGGAGCTCACTACATACAGATTTATACAGTCACCACTAGAGAGAGCTCACTACATACAGATTTATACATCAACCATTAGAGGGAGCTCACTACATACAGATTTATACAGTCACCACTAGCGGGAGCTCACTACATACAGATTTATACAGCCACCACTAGAGGGAGCTCACTGCATACAGATTTATACAGTCACCACTAGAGGGAGCTCACTACATACAGATTTATACAGCCACCACTAGAGGGAGCTCACTACATACAGATTTATACAGTCTCCACTAGAGGGAGCTCACTACATACAGATTTATACAGTCACCACTAGAGGGAGCTCACTACATACAGATTTATACAGTCACCACTAGGGGGAGCTCACTACATACAGATTTATACAGCCACCACTAGTGGGAGCTCACTACATACAGATTTATACAGTCACCACTAGGGGATCTCACTACATACAGATTTATACAGCCACCACTAGGGAGAGCTCACTACATACAGATTTATACAGTCACCACTAGAGGGAGCTCACTACATACAGATTTATACAGCCACCACTAGAGGGAGCTCACTACATACAGATTTGTACAGTCACCACTAGAGGGAGCTCACTACATACAGATTTATACAGTCACCACTAGAGGGAGCTCACTACATACAGATTTATACAGCCACCACTAGAGGGAGCTCACTACATACAGATTTATACAGTCACCACTAGAGGGAGCTCACTACATACAGATTTATAAAGTCACCACTAGAGGGAGGTCACTACATACAGATTTATACAGTCACCACTAGAGGGAGCTCACTACATACAGATTTATACAGCCACCACTAGGGAGAGCTCACTACATACAGATTTATACAGTCACCACTAGAGGGAGCTCACTACATACAGATTTATACAGCCACCACTAGAGGGAGCTCACTACATACAGATTTGTACAGTCACCACTAGAGGGAGCTCACTACATACAGATTTATACAGTCACCACTAGAGGGAGCTCACTACATACAGATTTATACAGCCACCACTAGAGGGAGCTCACTACATACAGATTTATACAGTCACCACTAGAGGGAGCTCACTACATACAGATTTATAAAGTCACCACTAGAGGGAGGTCACTACATACAGATTTATACAGTCACCACTAGAGGGAGCTCACTACATGCAGATTTATACAGCCACCACTAGGGGGAGCTCACTACATACAAATTTATACAGTCACCACTAGGGAGAGCTCACTACATACAGATTTATACATCCACCACTAGAGGGAGCTCACTACATACAGATTTATACAGTCACCACTAGGGAGAGCTCACTACATACAGATTTATACAGTCACCACTAGAGGGAGCTCACTACATACAGATTTATACAGCCATCACTAGAGGAAGCTAACTACATACAGATTTATACAGCCACCACTAGGGGAAGATCATTACATTCAGATTTATACAGCCACCACTAGAGGGAGCTCACTACATACAGATTTATACATCCACCACTAGGAGGAGCTCACTACATACAGATTTATACAGCCACCACTAGGGAGAGCTCACTACATACAGATTTATACAGCCACCACTAGGGAGAGCTGACTACATACATATTTATACAGCCACCACTAGAGGGAGCTCACTACATACAGATTTATAAAGTCACCACTAGAGGGAGGTCACTACATACAGATTTATACAGTCACCACTAGAGGGAGCTCACTACATGCAGATTTATACAGCCACCACTAGGGGGAGCTCACTACATACAAATTTATACAGTCACCACTAGGGAGAGCTCACTACATATAGATTTATACATCCACCACTAGAGGGAGCTCACTACATACAGATTTATACAGTCACCACTAGGGAGAGCTCACTACATACAGATTTATACAGTCACCACTAGAGGGAGCTCACTACATACAGATTTATACAGCCATCACTAGAGGGAGCTCACTGCATACAGATTTATACAGCCACCACTAGAGGAAGCTCACTACATACAGATTTATACAGCCACCACTAGATGGAGCTCACTACATACAGATTTATACAGCCACCACTAGAGGGAGACTCACTACATACAGATTTATACAGCCACCACTAGAGGGAGCTCACTACATACAGATTTATACATTCACCACTAGAGGGGACTCCCTACATACAGATTTATACATTCACCACTAGAGGGGACTCCCTACATACGGATTTATACATTCACCACTAGAGGGAGCTCACTACATACAGATTTATACAGTCACCACTAGGGGGAGCTCACTACATACAGATTTATACAGCCACCACTAGTGGGAGCTCACTACATACAGATTTATACAGTCACCACTAGGGGATCTCACTACATACAGATTTATACAGCCACCACTAGGGAGAGCTCACTACATACAGATTTATACAGTCACCACTAGAGGGAGCTCACTACAATCAGATTTATACAGCCACCACTAGAGGGAGCTCACTACATACAGATTTATACAGTCACCACTAGAGGGAGCTCACTACATACAGATTTATACAGTCACCACTAGAGGGAGCTCACTACATACAGATTTATACAGCTACCTCTAGGGAGAGCTCACTGCATACAGATTTATACAGCCACCACTAGAGGGAGCTCACTGCATACAGATTTATACAGCCACCACTAGAGGGAGCTCAGTACATATAGATTTATACAGCAACCACTAGGGAGAGCTCACTACATACAGATTTATACAGTCACCACTAGAGGGAGCTCACTAAATACAGATTTATACAGCCACCACTAGGGACAGCTCACTGCATACAGATTTATACAGCCACCACTAGAGGGAGCTCACTGCATACAGATTTATACAGTCACCACTAGAGGGCGCTCACTATATACAGATTTATACAGTCACCACTAGAGGGAGCTCACTGCATACAGATTTATACAGCCAACACTAGAGGGAGCTCACTACATACAGATTTATACAGCCACCACTACAGGTAGCTCACTACATACAGATTTATACAGTCACCACTAGGGGGAGATCACTACATACAGATATATACAGCCACCATTAGAGGGAGCTCACTACATACAGATTTATACAGCCACCACTAGAGGGAGCTCACTACATACAGATATATACAGCCACCACTAGAGGGGACTCCCTACATACAGATTTATACATTCACCACTAGAGGGAGCTCAATACATACAGATTTATACAGTCACCACTAGGGAGAGCTCACTGCATACAGATTTATACAGCCACCACTAGAGGGAGTTCACTACATACAGATTTATACAGCCACCACTAGAGGGAGCTCACTGCTTACAGATTTATACAGCCACCACTAGAGGGAGCTCACTGCATACAGATTTATACAGCCACCACTAGAGGGAGCTCACTACATACAGATATATACAGCCACCACTAGAGGGGACTCCCTACATACAGATTTATACATTCACCACTAGAGGGAGCTCACTACATACAGATTTATACAGTCACCACTAGGGAGATCTCACTGCATACAGATTTATACAGCCACCACTAGAGGGAGTTCACTACATACAGATTTATACAGCCACCACTAGAGGGAGTTCACTGCATACAGATTTATACAGCCACCACTAGAGGGAGCTCACTGCATACAGATTTATACAGCCACCACTAGAGGGAGCTCACTACATACAGATTTATACAGTCACCACTAGAGGGGCCTCCCTACATACAGATTTATACAGTCACCACTAGGAGGAGCTCACTACATATAGATTTATACAGCCACCACTACAGGGAGCTCACTACATACAGATTTATACATCCACCACTAGGGGGAGCTCACTACATACAGATTAATACATCCACCACTAGAGGGAGCTCACTACATACAGATTTATACAGCCACCACTAGAGGGAGCTCACTACATATAGATTTATACAGCCACCACTAGTGGGAGCTCACTACATACAGATTTATACATCCACCACTAGGGGGAGCTCACTACATACAGATTAATACATCCACCACTAGAGGGAGCTCACTACATACAGATTTATACAGCCACCACTAGGGAGAGCTCACTGCATACAGATTTATACATCCACCACTAGAGGGAGCTCACTACATACAGAGTTATAGAGTCGCCACTAGTGGGAGCTCACTACATACAGATTTATACAGTCACCACTAGAGGGAGCTCACTACATACAGATTTATACAGTCACCACTAGGGAGAGCTCACTACATACAGATTAATACCTCCAACACTAGAGGGAGCTCACTACATACAGATTTATACAGCCACCACTAGAGGGAGCTCACTACATACAGATTTATACAGCCACCACTAGGGAGAGCTCACTGCATACAGATTTATACAGCCACCACTAGAGGGAGCTCACTGCATACAGATTTATACAGTCACCACTAGAGGGAGCTCACTGCATACAGATTTATACAGCCACCACTAGAGGGAGCTCACTGCATACAGATTTATACAGTCACCACTAGAGGGAGCTCACTACATACAGATTTATACAGCCACCACTAGAGGGAGCTCACTACATACAGTTTTATACAGCCACCACTAGGGAGAGCTCACTACATACAGATTTATACAGTCACCACTAGAGGGAGCTCACTGCATACAGATTTATACAGTCACCACTAGAGGGAGCTCACTACATACAGATTTATACAGCCACCACTAGAGGGATCTCACTACATACAGATTTATACAGTCACCACTAGAGGGAGCTCACTACATACAGATTTATACAGTCACCACTAGAGGGAGTTCACTACATACAGATTTATACAGCTACCACTAGGGAGAGCTCACTACATACAGATTTATAC
This sequence comes from Phyllobates terribilis, assembly GCF_046119375.1. Taxonomy (NCBI): domain Eukaryota; kingdom Metazoa; phylum Chordata; class Amphibia; order Anura; family Dendrobatidae; genus Phyllobates; species Phyllobates terribilis. The sequence continues at coordinate 76,148 of NW_027363521.1, read as the reverse complement.
AGCCACCACTAGGGGGAGCTCACTACATACAGATTTATACAGTCACCACTAGAGGGAGCTCACTACATACAGATTTATACAGCCACCACTAGGGAGAGCTCACTACATACAGATTTATACATCAACCATTAGAGGGAGCTCACTACATACAGATTTATACAGTCACCACTAGCGGGAGCTCACTACATACAGATTTATACAGCCACCACTAGAGGGAGCTCACTGCATACAGATTTATACAGTCACCACTAGAGGGAGCTCACTACATACAGATTTATACAGCCACCACTAGAGGGAGCTCACTACATACAGATTTATACAGTCACCACTAGAGGGAGCTCACTACATACAGATTTATACAGTCACCACTAGAGGGAGCTCACTACATACAGATTTATACAGTCACCACTAGGGGGAGCTCACTACATACAGATTTATACAGCCACCACTAGTGGGAGCTCACTACATACAGATTTATACAGTCACCACTAGGGGATCTCACTACATACAGATTTATACAGCCACCACTAGGGAGAGCTCACTACATACAGATTTATACAGTCACCACTAGAGGGAGCTCACTACATACAGATTTATACAGCCACCACTAGAGGGAGCTCACTACATACAGATTTGTACAGTCACCACTAGAGGGAGCTCACTACATACAGATTTATACAGTCACCACTAGAGGGAGCTCACTACATACAGATTTATACAGCCACCACTAGAGGGAGCTCACTACATACAGATTTATACAGTCACCACTAGAGGGAGCTCACTACATACAGATTTATAAAGTCACCACTAGAGGGAGGTCACTACATACAGATTTATACAGTCACCACTAGAGGGAGCTCACTACATACAGATTTATACAGCCACCACTAGGGAGAGCTCACTACATACAGATTTATACAGTCACCACTAGAGGGAGCTCACTACATACAGATTTATACAGCCACCACTAGAGGGAGCTCACTACATACAGATTTGTACAGTCACCACTAGAGGGAGCTCACTACATACAGATTTATACAGTCACCACTAGAGGGAGCTCACTACATACAGATTTATACAGCCACCACTAGAGGGAGCTCACTACATACAGATTTATACAGTCACCACTAGAGGGAGCTCACTACATACAGATTTATAAAGTCACCACTAGAGGGAGGTCACTACATACAGATTTATACAGTCACCACTAGAGGGAGCTCACTACATGCAGATTTATACAGCCACCACTAGGGGGAGCTCACTACATACAAATTTATACAGTCACCACTAGGGAGAGCTCACTACATACAGATTTATACATCCACCACTAGAGGGAGCTCACTACATACAGATTTATACAGTCACCACTAGGGAGAGCTCACTACATACAGATTTATACAGTCACCACTAGAGGGAGTTCACTACATACAGATTTATACAGCCACCACTAGAGGGAGCTCACTGCTTACAGATTTATACAGCCACCACTAGAGGGAGCTCACTGCATACAGATTTATACAGCCACCACTAGAGGGAGCTCACTACATACAGATATATACAGCCACCACTAGAGGGGACTCCCTACATACAGATTTATACATTCACCACTAGAGGGAGCTCACTACATACAGATTTATACAGTCACCACTAGGGAGATCACACTGCATACAGATTTATACAGCCACCACTAGAGGGAGTTCACTACATACAGATTTATACAGCCACCACTAGAGGGAGTTCACTGCATACAGATTTATACAGCCACCACTAGAGGGAGCTCACTGCATACAGATTTATACAGCCACCACTAGAGGGAGCTCACTACATACAGATTTATACAGTCACCACTAGAGGGGCCTCCCTACATACAGATTTATACAGTCACCACTAGGAGGAGCTCACTACATATAGATTTATACAGCCACCACTACAGGGAGCTCACTACATACAGATTTATACATCCACCACTAGGGGGAGCTCACTACATACAGATTAATACATCCACCACTAGAGGGAGCTCACTACATACAGATTTATACAGCCACCACTAGAGGGAGCTCACTACATATAGATTTATACAGCCACCACTAGTGGGAGCTCACTACATACAGATTTATACATCCACCACTAGGGGGAGCTCACTACATACAGATTAATACATCCACCACTAGAGGGAGCTCACTACATACAGATTTATACAGCCACCACTAGGGAGAGCTCACTGCATACAGATTTATACATCCACCACTAGAGGGAGCTCACTACATACAGAGTTATACAGTCGCCACTAGTGGGAGCTCACTACATACAGATTTATACAGTCACCACTAGAGGGAGCTCACTACATACAGATTTATACAGTCACCACTAGGGAGAGCTCACTACATACAGATTAATACCTCCAACACTAGAGGGAGCTCACTACATACAGATTTATACAGCCACCACTAGAGGGAGCTGACTACATACAGATTTATACAGCCACCACTAGGGAGAGCTCACTGCATACAGATTTATACAGCCACCACTAGAGGGAGCTCACTGCATACAGATTTATACAGTCACCACTAGAGGGAGCTCACTGCATACAGATTTATACAGCCACCACTAGAGGGAGCTCACTGCATACAGATTTATACAGTCACCACTAGAGGGAGCTCACTACATACAGATTTATACAGCCACCACTAGAGGGAGCTCAATACATACAGTTTTATACAGCCACCACTAGGGAGAGCTCACTACATACAGATTTATACAGTCACCACTAGAGGGAGCTCACTGCATACAGATTTATACAGTCACCACTAGAGGGAGCTCACTACATACAGATTTATACAGCCACCACTAGAGGGATCTCACTACATACAGATTTATACAGTCACCACTAGAGGGAGCTCACTACATACAGATTTATACAGTCACCACTAGAGGGAGTTCACTACATACAGATTTATACAGCTACCACTAGGGAGAGCTCACTACATACAGATTTATACAGCCACCACTAGGGGGAGCTCACTACATACAGATTTATACAGTCACCACTAGAGGGAGCTCACTACATACAGATTTATACAGCCACCACAAGGAGAGCTCACTACATACAGATTTATACATCAACCATTAGAGGGAGCTCACTACATACAGATTTATACAGTCACCACTAGCGGGAGCTCACTACATACAGATTTATACAGCCACCACTAGAGGGAGCTCACTGCATACAGATTTATACAGTCACCACTAGAGGGAGCTCACTACATACAGATTTATACAGCCACCACTAGAGGGAGCTCACTACATACAGATTTATACAGTCACCACTAGAGGGAGCTCACTACATACAGATTTATACAGTCACCACTAGAGGGAGCTCACTACATACAGATTTATACAGTCACCACTAGGGGGAGCTCACTACATACAGATTTATACAGCCACCACTAGTGGGAGCTCACTACATACAGATTTATACAGTCACCACTAGGGGATCTCACTACATACAGATTTATACAGCCACCACTAGGGAGAGCTCACTACATACAGATTTATACAGTCACCACTAGAGGGAGCTCACTACATACAGATTTATACAGCCACCACTAGAGGGAGCTCACTACATACAGATTTGTACAGTCACCACTAGAGGGAGCTCACTACATACAGATTTATACAGTCACCACTAGAGGGAGCTCACTACATACAGATTTATACAGCCACCACTAGAGGGAGCTCACTACATACAGATTTATACAGTCACCACTAGAGGGAGCTCACTACATACAGATTTATAAAGTCACCACTAGAGGGAGGTCACTACATACAGATTTATACAGTCACCACTAGAGGGAGCTCACTACATACAGATTTATACAGCCACCACTAGGGAGAGCTCACTACATACAGATTTATACAGTCACCACTAGAGGGAGCTCACTACATACAGATTTATACAGCCACCACTAGAGGGAGCTCACTACATACAGATTTGTACAGTCACCACTAGAGGGAGCTCACTACATACAGATTTATACAGTCACCACTAGAGGGAGCTCACTACATACAGATTTATACAGCCACCACTAGAGGGAGCTCACTACATACAGATTTATACAGTCACCACTAGAGGGAGCTCACTACATACAGATTTATAAAGTCACCACTAGAGGGAGGTCACTACATACAGATTTATACAGTCACCACTAGAGGGAGCTCACTACATGCAGATTTATACAGCCACCACTAGGGGGAGCTCACTACATACAAATTTATACAGTCACCACTAGGGAGAGCTCACTACATACAGATTTATACATCCACCACTAGAGGGAGCTCACTACATACAGATTTATACAGTCACCACTAGGGAGAGCTCACTACATACAGATTTATACAGTCACCACTAGAGGGAGCTCACTACATACAGATTTATACAGCCATCACTAGAGGGAGCTCACTGCATACAGATTTATACAGCCACCACTAGAGGAAGCTCACTACATAAAGATTTATACAGCCACCACTAGAGGGAGCTCACTACATACAGATTTATACAGCCACCACTAGAGGGAGACTCACTACATACAGATTTATACAGCCACCACTAGAGGGAGCTCACTACATACAGATTTATACAGCCACCACTAGAGGGAGCTCACTGCATACAGATTTATACAGCCACCACTAGAGGGAGCTCACTACATACAGATTTATACAGTCACCACTAGAGGGGACTCCCTACATACAGATTTATACATTCACCACTAGAGGGAGCTCACTACATACAGATTTATACAGTCACCACTAGAGGGAGCTCACTACATACAGATTTATACAGCTACCTCTAGGGAGAGCTCACTGCATACAGATTTATACAGTCACCACTAGAGGGAGCTCACTACATACAGATTTATACAGCCACCACTAGAGGGAGCTCACTACATACAGATTTATACAGCCACCACTAGAGGGAGACTCACTACATACAGATTTATACAGCCACCACTAGAGGGAGCTCACTACATACAGATTTATACAGCCACCACTAGAGGGAGCTCACTGCATACAGATTTATACAGCCACCACTAGAGGGAGCTCACTACATACAGATTTATACAGTCACCACTAGAGGGGACTCCCTACATACAGATTTATACATTCACCACTAGAGGGAGCTCACTACATACAGATTTATACAGTCACCACTAGAGGGAGCTCACTACATACAGATTTATACAGCTACCTCTAGGGAGAGCTCACTGCATACAAATTTATACAGTCACCACTAGAGGGAGCTCACTACATACAGATTTATACAGCCAACACTAGAGGGAGCTCACTACATACAGATTTATACAGCCACCACTAGAGGTAGCTCACTACATACAGATTTATACAGTCACCACTAGGGGGAGATCACTACATACAGATATATACAGCCACCATTAGAGGGAGCTCACTACATACAGATTTATACAGCCACCACTAGAGGGAGCTCACTACATACAGATTTATACAGTCACCACTAGAGGGAACTCACTACATACAGATTTATACAGTCACCACTAGAGGGAGCTCACTACATACAGATTTATACAGCTACCTCTAGGGAGAGCTCACTGCATACAGATTTATACAGCCACCACTAGAGGGAGCTCACTGCATACAGATTTATACAGCCACCACTAGAGGGAGCTCACTACATATAGATTTATACAGCAACCACTAGGGAGAGCTCACTACATACAGATTTATACAGTCACCACTAGAGGGAGCTCACTAAATACAGATTTATACAGCCACCACTAGGGAGAGCTCACTGCATACAGATTTATACAGCCACCACTAGAGGGAGCTCACTGCATACAGATTTATACAGTCACCACTAGAGGGCGCTCACTACATACAGATTTATACAGTCACCACTAGAGGGAGCTCACTACATACAGATTTATACAGCCAACACTAGAGGGAGCTCACTACATACAGATTTATACAGCCACCACTAGAGGGAGCTCACTACATACAGATTTATACAGTCACCACTAGGGGGAGATCACTACATACAGATATATACAGCCACCATTAGAGGGAGCTCACTACATACAGATTTATACAGCCACCACTAGAGGGAGCTCACTACATACAGATATATACAGCCACCACTAGAGGGGACTCCCTACATACAGATTTATACATTCACCACTAGAGGGAGCTCACTACATACAGATTTATACAGTCACCACTAGAGGGAGTTCTCTACATACAGATTTATACAGCCACCACTAGAGGGAGTTCACTACATACAGATTTATACAGCCACCACTAGAGGGAGCTCACTGCATACAGATTTATACAGCCACCACTAGAGGGAGCTCACTGCATACAGATTTATACAGCCACCACTAGAGGGAGCTCACTACATACAGATTTATACAGTCACCACTAGAGGGGACTCCCTACATACAGATTTATACATTCACCACTAGAGGGAGCTCACTACATACAGATTTATACAGTCACCACTAGAGGGAGCTCACTACATACAGATTTATACAGCCACCACTAGAGGGAGCTCACTACATACAGATTTATACAGTTACCACTAGGGGGAGCTCACTACATACAGATTTATACATCCACCACTAGATGGAGCTCACTACATACAGATTTATACAGTCACGACTAGGGGGAGCTCACTACATACAGATTTATACATCCACCACTAGAGGGAGCTCACTGCATACAAATTTATACAGTCACCACTAGTGGCAGCTCACTACATACAGATTTATACATCCACCACTAGAGGGAGCTCACTGCATACAAATTTATACAGTCACCACTAGAGGGAGCTCACTACATACAGATTTATACAGTCACCACTAGGGGATCTCACTACATACAGATTTATACAGCCACCACTAGGGAGAGCTCACTACATACAGATTTATACAGTCACCACTAGAGGGAGCTCACTACAATCAGATTTATACAGCCACCACTAGAGGGAGCTCACTACATACAGATTTATACAGTCACCACTAGAGGGAGCTCACTACATACAGATTTATACAGTCACCACTAGAGGGAGCTCACTACATACAGATTTATACAGCCATCACTAGAGGGAGCTCACTGCATACAGATTTATACAGCCACCACTAGAGGAAGCTCACTACATACAGATTTATACAGCCATCACTAGAGGGAGCTCACTACATACAGATTTATACAGCCACCACTAGAGTGAGACTCACTACATACAGATTTATACAGCCACCACTAGAGGGAGCTCACTACATACAGATTTATACAGCCACCACTAGAGGGAGCTCACTGCATACAGATTTATACAGCCACCACTAGAGGGAGCTCACTACATACAGATTTATACAGTCACCACTAGAGGGAGCTCACTACATACAGATTTATACAGCCACCACTAGAGGGAGCTCACTGCATACAGATTTATACAGCCACCACTAGAGGGAGCTCACTGCATACAGATTTATACAGCCACCACTAGAGGGAGCTCACTACATACAGATTTATACAGTCACCACTAGGGGATCTCACTACATACAGATTTATACAGCCACCACTAGGGGGAGCTCACTACATACAGATTTATACAGCCACCACTAGGGAGAGCTCACTACATACAGATTTATACAGTCACCACTAGAGGGAGCTCACTACATACAGATTTATACAGCCACCACTAGAGGGAGCTCACTACATACAGATTTGTACAGTCACCACTAGAGGGAGCTCACTACATACAGATTTATACAGTCACCACTAGAGGGAGCTCACTACATACAGATTTATACAGCCACCACTAGAGGGAGCTCACTACATACAGATTTATACAGTCACCACTAGAGGGAGCTCACTACATACAGATTTATAAAGTCACCACTAGAGGGAGCTCACTACATACAGATTTATACAGTCACCACTAGAGGGAGCTCACTACATACAGATTTATACAGTCACCACTAGGGGGAGCTCACTACATACAGATTTATACAGCCACCACTAGTGGGAGCTCACTACATACAGATTTATACAGTCACCACTAGGGGATCTCACTACATACAGATTTATACAGCCACCACTAGGGAGAGCTCACTACATACAGATTTATACAGTCACCACTAGAGGGAGCTCACTACATACAGATTTATACAGCCACCACTAGAGGGAGCTCACTACATACAGATTTGTACAGTCACCACTAGAGGGAGCTCACTACATACAGATTTATACAGTCACCACTAGAGGGAGCTCACTACATACAGATTTATACAGCCACCACTAGAGGGAGCTCACTACATACAGATTTATACAGTCACCACTAGAGGGAGCTCACTACATACAGATTTATAAAGTCACCACTAGAGGGAGGTCACTACATACAGATTTATACAGTCACCACTAGAGGGAGCTCACTACATACAGATTTATACAGCCACCACTAGGGAGAGCTCACTACATACAGATTTATACAGTCACCACTAGAGGGAGCTCACTACATACAGATTTATACAGCCACCACTAGAGGGAGCTCACTACATACAGATTTGTACAGTCACCACTAGAGGGAGCTCACTACATACAGATTTATACAGTCACCACTAGAGGGAGCTCACTACATACAGATTTATACAGCCACCACTAGAGGGAGCTCACTACATACAGATTTATACAGTCACCACTAGAGGGAGCTCACTACATACAGATTTATAAAGTCACCACTAGAGGGAGGTCACTACATACAGATTTATACAGTCACCACTAGAGGGAGCTCACTACATGCAGATTTATACAGCCACCACTAGGGGGAGCTCACTACATACAAATTTATACAGTCACCACTAGGGAGAGCTCACTACATACAGATTTATACATCCACCACTAGAGGGAGCTCACTACATACAGATTTATACAGTCACCACTAGAGGGAGCTCACTACATACAGATTTATACAGTCACCACTAGAGGGAGCTCACTACATACAGATTTATACAGTCACCACTAGGGGGAGCTCACTACATACAGATTTATACAGCCACCACTAGTGGGAGCTCACTACATACAGATTTATACAGTCACCACTAGGGGATCTCACTACATACAGATTTATACAGCCACCACTAGGGAGAGCTCACTACATACAGATTTATACAGTCACCACTAGAGGGAGCTCACTACATACAGATTTATACAGCCACCACTAGAGGGAGCTCACTACATACAGATTTGTACAGTCACCACTAGAGGGAGCTCACTACATACAGATTTATACAGTCACCACTAGAGGGAGCTCACTACATACAGATTTATACAGCCACCACTAGAGGGAGCTCACTACATACAGATTTATACAGTCACCACTAGAGGGAGCTCACTACATACAGATTTATAAAGTCACCACTAGAGGGAGGTCACTACATACAGATTTATACAGTCACCACTAGAGGGAGCTCACTACATACAGATTTATACAGCCACCACTAGGGAGAGCTCACTACATACAGATTTATACAGTCACCACTAGAGGGAGCTCACTACATACAGATTTATACAGCCACCACTAGAGGGAGCTCACTACATACAGATTTGTACAGTCACCACTAGAGGGAGCTCACTACATACAGATTTATACAGTCACCACTAGAGGGAGCTCACTACATACAGATTTATACAGCCACCACTAGAGGGAGCTCACTACATACAGATTTATACAGTCACCACTAGAGGGAGCTCACTACATACAGATTTATAAAGTCACCACTAGAGGGAGGTCACTACATACAGATTTATACAGTCACCACTAGAGGGAGCTCACTACATGCAGATTTATACAGCCACCACTAGGGGGAGCTCACTACATACAAATTTATACAGTCACCACTAGGGAGAGCTCACTACATACAGATTTATACATCCACCACTAGAGGGAGCTCACTACATACAGATTTATACAGTCACCACTAGGGAGAGCTCACTACATACAGATTTATACAGTCACCACTAGAGGGAGCTCACTACATACAGATTTATACAGCCATCACTAGAGGGAGCTCACTGCATACAGATTTATACAGCCACCACTAGAGGAAGCTCACTACATAAAGATTTATACAGCCACCACTAGAGGGAGCTCACTACATACAGATTTATACAGCCACCACTAGAGGGAGACTCACTACATACAGATTTATACAGCCACCACTAGAGGGAGCTCACTACATACAGATTTATACAGCCACCACTAGAGGGAGCTCACTGCATACAGATTTATACAGCCACCACTAGAGGGAGCTCACTACATACAGATTTATACAGTCACCACTAGAGGGGACTCCCTACATACAGATTTATACATTCACCACTAGAGGGAGCTCACTACATACAGATTTATACAGTCACCACTAGAGGGAGCTCACTACATACAGATTTATACAGCTACCTCTAGGGAGAGCTCACTGCATACAGATTTATACAGTCACCACTAGAGGGAGCTCACTACATACAGATTTATACAGCCACCACTAGAGGGAGCTCACTACATACAGATTTATACAGCCACCACTAGAGGGAGACTCACTACATACAGATTTATACAGCCACCACTAGAGGGAGCTCACTACATACAGATTTATACAGCCACCACTAGAGGGAGCTCACTGCATACAGATTTATACAGCCACCACTAGAGGGAGCTCACTACATACAGATTTATACAGTCACCACTAGAGGGGACTCCCTACATACAGATTTATACATTCAACACTAGAGGGAGCTCACTACATACAGATTTATACAGTCACCACTAGAGGGAGCTCACTACATACAGATTTATACAGCTACCTCTAGGGAGAGCTCACTGCATACAAATTTATACAGTCACCACTAGAGGGAGCTCACTACATACAGATTTATACAGCCAACACTAGAGGGAGCTCACTACATACAGATTTATACAGCCACCACTAGAGGTAGCTCACTACATACAGATTTATACAGTCACCACTAGGGGGAGATCACTACATACAGATATATACAGCCACCATTAGAGGGAGCTCACTACATACAGATTTATACAGCCACCACTAGAGGGAGCTCACTACATACAGATTTATACAGTCACCACTAGAGGGAACTCACTACATACAGATTTATACAGTCACCACTAGAGGGAGCTCACTACATACAGATTTATACAGCTACCTCTAGGGAGAGCTCACTGCATACAGATTTATACAGCCACCACTAGAGGGAGCTCACTGCATACAGATTTATACAGCCACCACTAGAGGGAGCTCACTACATATAGATTTATACAGCAACCACTAGGGAGAGCTCACTACATACAGATTTATACAGTCACCACTAGAGGGAGCTCACTAAATACAGATTTATACAGCCACCACTAGGGAGAGCTCACTGCATACAGATTTATACAGCCACCACTAGAGGGAGCTCACTGCATACAGATTTATACAGTCACCACTAGAGGGCGCTCACTACATACAGATTTATACAGTCACCACTAGAGGGAGCTCACTACATACAGATTTATACAGCCAACACTAGAGGGAGCTCACTACATACAGATTTATACAGCCACCACTAGAGGGAGCTCACTACATACAGATTTATACAGTCACCACTAGGGGGAGATCACTACATACAGATATATACAGCCACCATTAGAGGGAGCTCACTACATACAGATTTATACAGCCACCACTAGAGGGAGCTCACTACATACAGATATATACAGCCACCACTAGAGGGGACTCCCTACATACAGATTTATACATTCACCACTAGAGGGAGCTCACTACATACAGATTTATACAGTCACCACTAGAGGGAGTTCACTACATACAGATTTATACAGCCACCACTAGAGGGAGTTCACTACATACAGATTTATACAGCCACCACTAGAGGGAGCTCACTGCATACAGATTTATACAGCCACCACTAGAGGGAGCTCACTGCATACAGATTTATACAGCCACCACTAGAGGGAGCTCACTACATACAGATTTATACAGTCACCACTAGAGGGGACTCCCTACATACAGATTTATACATTCACCACTAGAGGGAGCTCACTACATACAGATTTATACAGTCACCACTAGAGGGAGCTCACTACATACAGATTTATACAGCCACCACTAGAGGGAGCTCACTACATACAGATTTATACAGTTACCACTAGGGGGAGCTCACTACATACAGATTTATACATCCACCACTAGATGGAGCTCACTACATACAGATTTATACAGTCACGACTAGGGGGAGCTCACTACATACAGATTTATACATCCACCACTAGAGGGAGCTCACTGCATACAAATTTATACAGTCACCACTAGTGGCAGCTCACTACATACAGATTTATACATCCACCACTAGAGGGAGCTCACTGCATACAAATTTATACAGTCACCACTAGAGGGAGCTCACTACATACAGATTTATACAGTCACCACTAGGGGATCTCACTACATACAGATTTATACAGCCACCACTAGGGAGAGCTCACTACATACAGATTTATACAGTCACCACTAGAGGGAGCTCACTACAATCAGATTTATACAGCCACCACTAGAGGGAGCTCACTACATACAGATTTATACAGTCACCACTAGAGGGAGCTCACTACATACAGATTTATACAGTCACCACTAGAGGGAGCTCACTACATACAGATTTATACAGCCATCACTAGAGGGAGCTCACTGCATACAGATTTATACAGCCACCACTAGAGGAAGCTCACTACATACAGATTTATACAGCCATCACTAGAGGGAGCTCACTACATACAGATTTATACAGCCACCACTAGAGTGAGACTCACTACATACAAATTTATACAGCCACCACTAGAGGGAGCTCACTACATACAGATTTATACAGCCACCACTAGAGGGAGCTCACTGCATACAGATTTATACAGCCACCACTAGAGGGAGCTCACTACATACAGATTTATACAGTCACCACTAGAGGGAGCTCACTACATACAGATTTATACAGCCACCACTAGAGGGAGCTCACTGCATACAGATTTATACAGCCACCACTAGAGGGAGCTCACTGCATACAGATTTATACAGCCACCACTAGAGGGAGCTCACTACATACAGATTTATACAGTCACCACTAGGGGATCTCACTACATACAGATTTATACAGCCACCACTAGGGGGAGCTCACTACATACAGATTTATACAGCCACCACTAGGGAGAGCTCACTACATACAGATTTATACAGTCACCACTAGAGGGAGCTCACTACATACAGATTTATACAGCCACCACTAGAGGGAGCTCACTACATACAGATTTGTACAGTCACCACTAGAGGGAGCTCACTACATACAGATTTATACAGTCACCACTAGAGGGAGCTCACTACATACAGATTTATACAGCCACCACTAGAGGGAGCTCACTACATACAGATTTATACAGTCACCACTAGAGGGAGCTCACTACATACAGATTTATAAAGTCACCACTAGAGGGAGCTCACTACATACAGATTTATACAGTCACCACTAGAGGGAGCTCACTACATACAGATTTATACAGTCACCACTAGGGGGAGCTCACTACATACAGATTTATACAGCCACCACTAGTGGGAGCTCACTACATACAGATTTATACAGTCACCACTAGGGGATCTCACTACATACAGATTTATACAGCCACCACTAGGGAGAGCTCACTACATACAGATTTATACAGTCACCACTAGAGGGAGCTCACTACATACAGATTTATACAGCCACCACTAGAGGGAGCTCACTACATACAGATTTGTACAGTCACCACTAGAGGGAGCTCACTACATACAGATTTATACAGTCACCACTAGAGGGAGCTCACTACATACAGATTTATACAGCCACCACTAGAGGGAGCTCACTACATACAGATTTATACAGTCACCACTAGAGGGAGCTCACTACATACAGATTTATAAAGTCACCACTAGAGGGAGGTCACTACATACAGATTTATACAGTCACCACTAGAGGGAGCTCACTACATACAGATTTATACAGCCACCACTAGGGAGAGCTCACTACATACAGATTTATACAGTCACCACTAGAGGGAGCTCACTACATACAGATTTATACAGCCACCACTAGAGGGAGCTCACTACATACAGATTTGTACAGTCACCACTAGAGGGAGCTCACTACATACAGATTTATACAGTCACCACTAGAGGGAGCTCACTACATACAGATTTATACAGCCACCACTAGAGGGAGCTCACTACATACAGATTTATACAGTCACCACTAGAGGGAGCTCACTACATACAGATTTATAAAGTCACCACTAGAGGGAGGTCACTACATACAGATTTATACAGTCACCACTAGAGGGAGCTCACTACATGCAGATTTATACAGCCACCACTAGGGGGAGCTCACTACATACAAATTTATACAGTCACCACTAGGGAGAGCTCACTACATACAGATTTATACATCCACCACTAGAGGGAGCTCACTACATACAGATTTATACAGTCACCACTAGGGAGAGCTCACTACATACAGATTTATACAGTCACCACTAGAGGGAGCTCACTACATACAGATTTATACAGCCATCACTAGAGGGAGCTCACTGCATACAGATTTATACAGCCACCACTAGAGGAAGCTCACTACATACAGATTTATACAGCCACCACTAGAGGGAGCTCACTACATACAGATTTATACAGCCACCACTAGAGGGAGACTCACTACATACATATTTATACAGCCACCACTAGAGGGAGCTCACTACATACAGATTTATACAGCCACCACTAGAGGGAGCTCACTGCATACAGATTTATACAGCCACCACTAGAGGGAGCTCACTACATACAGATTTATACAGTCACCACTAGAGGGGACTCCCTACATACAGATTTATACAGCCACCACTAGAGGGAGCTCACTACATACATATTTATACAGCCACCACTAGTGGGAGCTCACTACATACAGATTTATACATCCACCACTAGAGGGAGCTCACTACATACAGATTTATACAGCCACCACTAGGGGGAGCTCACTACATACAGATTTATACAGCCACCACTAGGGGGAGCTCACTACATACAGATTTATACAGTCACCACTAGGAGGAGCTCACTACATATAGATTTATACAGCCACCACTACAGGGAGCTCACTACATACAGATTTATACATCCACCACTAGGGGGAGCTCACTACATACAGATTTATACATCCACCACTAGAGGGAGCTCACTACATATAGATTTATACAGCCACCACTAGTGGGAGCTCACTACATACAGATTTATACATCCACCACTAGGGGGAGCTTACTACATACAGATTAATACATCCACCACTAGAGGGAGCTCACTACATACAGATTTATACAGCCACCACTAGGGAGAGCTCACTGCATACAGATTTATACAGCCACCATTAGAGGGAGCTCACTACATACAGATTTATACAGCCACCACTAGAGGGAGCTCACTACATACAGAGTTATACAGTCACCACTAGTGTGAGCTCACTACATACAGATTTATACAGTCACCACTAGAGGGAGCTCACTACATACAGATTTATACAGTCACCACTAGGGAGAGCTCACTACATACAGATTAATACCTCCAACACTAGAGGGAGCTCACTACATACAGATTTATACAGCCACCACTAGAGGGAGCTCACTACATACAGATTTATACAGCCACCACTAGGGAGAGCTCACTGCATACAGATTTATACAGCCACCACTAGAGGGAACTCACTGCATACAGATTTATACAGTCACCACTAGAGGGAGCTCACTGCATACAGATTTATACAGCCACCACTAGAGGGAGCTCACTGCATACAGATTTATACAGCCACCACTATAGGGAGCTCACTGCATACAGATTTATACAGTCACCACTAGGGGGAGCTCACTACATACAGATTTATACAGTCACCACTAGAGGGAGCTCACTACATACAGATCTATACAGCTACCACTAGAGGGAGCTCACTGCATACAGATTTATACAGTCAGCACTAGAGGAAGCTCACTACATACAGATTTATACAGCCACCACTAGAGGGAGCTCACTACATACAGATTTATACAGCCACCACTAGAGGGAGCTCACTACATACAGTTTTATACAGCCACCACTAGGGAGAGCTCACTACATACAGATTTATACAGTCACCACTAGAGGGAGCTCACTGCATACAGATTTATACAGTCACCACTAGAGGGAGCTCACTACATACAGATTTATACAGCCACCACTAGAGGGATCTCACTACATACAGATTTATACAGTCACCACTAGAGGGAGCTCACTACATACAGATTTATACAGTCACCACTAGAGGGAGCTCACTACATACAGATTTATACAGCTACCACTAGGGAGAGCTCACTACATACAGATTTATACAGCCACCACTAGAGGGAGCTCACTACATACAGATTTATACAGCCACCACTAGGGAGAGCTCATTACATACAGATTTATACATCAACCATTAGAGGGAGCTCACTACATACAGATTTATACAGTCACCACTAGCGGGAGCTCACTACATACAGATTTATACAGCCACCACTAGAGGGAGCTCACTGCATACAGATTTATACAGTCACCACTAGAGGGAGCTCACTACATACAGATTTATACAGCCACCACTAGAGGGAGCTCACTACATACAGATTTATACAGTCACCACTAGAGGGAGCTCACTACATACAGATTTATACAGTCACCACTAGAGGGAGCTCACTACATACAGATTTATACAGTCACCACTAGGGGGAGCTCACTACATACAGATTTATACAGCCACCACTAGTGGGAGCTCACTACATACAGATTTATACAGTCACAACTAGGGGATCTCACTACATACAGATTTATACAGCCACCACTAGGGAGAGCTCACTACATACAGATTTATACAGTCACCACTAGAGGGAGCTCACTACATACAGATTTATACAGCCACCACTAGAGGGAGCTCACTACATACAGATTTGTACAGTCACCACTAGAGGGAGCTCACTACATACAGATTTATACAGTCACCACTAGAGGGAGCTCACTACATACAGATTTATACAGCCACCACTAGAGGGAGCTCACTACATACAGATTTATACAGTCACCACTAGAGGGAGCTCACTACATACAGATTTATAAAGTCACCACTAGAGGGAGGTCACTACATACAGATTTATACAGTCACCACTAGAGGGAGCTCACTACATACAGATTTATACAGCCACCACTAGGGAGAGCTCACTACATACAGATTTATACAGTCACCACTAGAGGGAGCTCACTACATACAGATTTATACAGCCACCACTAGAGGGAGCTCACTACATACAGATTTGTACAGTCACCACTAGAGGGATCTCACTACATACAGATTTATACAGTCACCACTAGAGGGAGCTCACTACATACAGATTTATACAGCCACCACTAGAGGGAGCTCACTACATACAGATTTATACAGTCACCACTAGAGGGAGCTCACTACATACAGATTTATAAAGTCACCACTAGAGGGAGGTCACTACATACAGATTTATACAGTCACCACTAGAGGGAGCTCACTACATGCAGATTTATACAGCCACCACTAGGGGGAGCTCACTACATACAAATTTATACAGTCACCACTAGGGAGAGCTCACTACATACAGATTTATACATCCACCACTAGAGGGAGCTCACTACATACAGATTTATACAGTCACCACTAGGGAGAGCTCACTACATACAGATTTATACAGTCACCACTAGAGGGAGCTCACTACATACAGATTTATACAGCCATCACTAGAGGGAGCTCACTGCATACAGATTTATACAGCCACCACTAGAGGAAGCTCACTACATACAGATTTATACAGCCACCACTAGAGGGAGCTCACTACATACAGATTTATACAGCCACCACTAGAGGGAGACTCACTACATACAGATTTATACAGCCACCACTAGAGGGAGCTCACTACATACAGATTTATACAGCCACCACTAGAGGGAGCTCACTGCATACAGATTTATACAGCCACCACTAGAGGGAGCTCACTACATACAGATTTATACAGTCACCACTAGAGGGGACTCCCTACATACAGATTTATACATTCACCACTAGAGGGGACTCCCTACATACGGATTTATACATTCACCACTAGAGAGAGCTCACTACATACAGATTTATACAGTCACCACTAGGGGGAGCTCACTACATACAGATTTATACAGCCACCACTAGTGGGAGCTCACTACATACAGATTTATACAGTCACCACTAGGGGATCTCACTACATACAGATTTATACAGCCACCACTAGGGAGAGCTCACTACATACAGATTTATACAGTCACCACTAGAGGGAGCTCACTACATACAGATTTATACAGCTACCTCTAGGGAGAGCTCACTGCATACAGATTTATACAGCCACCACTAGAGGGAGCTCACTGCATACAGATTTATACAGCCACCACTAGAGGGAGCTCACTACATATAGATTTATACAGCAACCACTAGGGAGAGCTCACTACATACAGATTTATACAGTCACCACTAGAGGGAGCTCACTAAATACAGATTTATACAGCCACCACTAGGGAGAGCTCACTGCATACAGATTTATACAGCCACCACTAGAGGGAGCTCACTGCATACAGATTTATACAGTCACCACTAGAGGGCGCTCACTACATACAGATTTATACAGTCACCACTAGAGGGAACTCACTACATACAGATTTATACAGCCAACACTAGAGGGAGCTCACTACATACAGATTTATACAGCCACCACTAGAGGTAGCTCACTACATACAGATTTATACAGTCACCACTAAGGGGAGATCACTACATACAGATATATACAGCCACCATTAGAGGGAGCTCACTACATACAGATTTATACAGCCACCACTAGAGGGAGCTCACTACATACAGATATATACAGCCACCACTAGAGGGGACTCCCTACATACAGATTTATACATTCACCACTAGAGGAAGCTCACTACATACAGATTTATACAGTCACCACTAGGGAGAGCTCACTGCATACAGATTTATACAGCCACCACTAGAGGGAGTTCACTACATACAGATTTATACAGCCACCACTAGAGGGAGCTCACTGCATACAGATTTATACAGCCACCACTAGAGGGAGCTCACTGCATACAGATTTATACAGCCACCACTATAGGGAGCTCACTGCATACAGATTTATACAGTCA
The DNA here is from genome assembly GCF_046119375.1 of Phyllobates terribilis. Classification (NCBI taxonomy): domain Eukaryota; kingdom Metazoa; phylum Chordata; class Amphibia; order Anura; family Dendrobatidae; genus Phyllobates; species Phyllobates terribilis. Next base: position 56,787 of record NW_027363521.1, on the reverse strand, counting down.
CCACTAGGGGGAGCTCACTACATACAGATTTATACAGTCACCACTAGAGGGAGCTCACTACATACAGATCTATACAGCTACCACTAGAGGGAGCTCACTGCATACAGATTTATATAGTCACCACTAGAGGAAGCTCACTACATACAGATTTATACAGCCACCACTAGAGGGAGCTCACTACATACAGATTTATACAGCCACCACTAGAGGGAGCTCACTACATACAGTTTTATACAGCCACCACTAGGGAGAGCTCACTACATACAGATTTATACAGTCACCACTAGAGGGAGCTCACTGCATACAGATTTATACAGTCACCACTAGAGGGAGCTCACTACATACAGATTTATACAGCCACCACTAGAGGGATCTCACTACATACAGATTTATACAGTCACCACTAGAGGGAGCTCACTACATACAGATTTATACAGTCACCACTAGAGGGAGCTCACTACATACAGATTTATACAGCTACCACTAGGGAGAGCTCACTACATACAGATTTATACAGCCACCACTAGAGGGAGCTCACTACATACAGATTTATACAGCCACCACTAGGGAGAGCTCATTACATACAGATTTATACATCAACCATTAGAGGGAGCTCACTACATACAGATTTATACAGTCACCACTAGCGGGAGCTCACTACATACAGATTTATACAGCCACCACTAGAGGGAGCTCACTGCATACAGATTTATACAGTCACCACTAGAGGGAGCTCACTACATACAGATTTATACAGCCACCACTAGAGGGAGCTCACTACATACAGATTTATACAGTCACCACTAGAGGGAGCTCACTACATACAGATTTATACAGTCACCACTAGAGGGAGCTCACTACATACAGATTTATACAGTCACCACTAGGGGGAGCTCACTACATACAGATTTATACAGCCACCACTAGTGGGAGCTCACTACATACAGATTTATACAGTCACAACTAGGGGATCTCACTACATACAGATTTATACAGCCACCACTAGGGAGAGCTCACTACATACAGATTTATACAGTCACCACTAGAGGGAGCTCACTACATACAGATTTATACAGCCACCACTAGAGGGAGCTCACTACATACAGATTTGTACAGTCACCACTAGAGGGAGCTCACTACATACAGATTTATACAGTCACCACTAGAGGGAGCTCACTACATACAGATTTATACAGCCACCACTAGAGGGAGCTCACTACATACAGATTTATACAGTCACCACTAGAGGGAGCTCACTACATACAGATTTATAAAGTCACCACTAGAGGGAGGTCACTACATACAGATTTATACAGTCACCACTAGAGGGAGCTCACTACATACAGATTTATACAGCCACCACTAGGGAGAGCTCACTACATACAGATTTATACAGTCACCACTAGAGGGAGCTCACTACATACAGATTTATACAGCCACCACTAGAGGGAGCTCACTACATACAGATTTGTACAGTCACCACTAGAGGGATCTCACTACATACAGATTTATACAGTCACCACTAGAGGGAGCTAACTACATACAGATTTATACAGCCACCACTAGAGGGAGCTCACTACATACAGATTTATACAGTCACCACTAGAGGGAGCTCACTACATACAGATTTATAAAGTCACCACTAGAGGGAGGTCACTACATACAGATTTATACAGTCACCACTAGAGGGAGCTCACTACATGCAGATTTATACAGCCACCACTAGGGGGAGCTCACTACATACAAATTTATACAGTCACCACTAGGGAGAGCTCACTACATACAGATTTATACATCCACCACTAGAGGGAGCTCACTACATACAGATTTATACAGTCACCACTAGGGAGAGCTCACTACATACAGATTTATACAGTCACCACTAGAGGGAGCTCACTACATACAGATTTATACAGCCATCACTAGAGGGAGCTCACTGCATACAGATTTATACAGCCACCACTAGAGGAAGCTCACTACATACAGATTTATACAGCCACCACTAGAGGGAGCTCACTACATACAGATTTATACAGCCACCACTAGAGGGAGACTCACTACATACAGATTTATACAGCCACCACTAGAGGGAGCTCACTACATACAGATTTATACAGCCACCACTAGAGGGAGCTCACTGCATACAGATTTATACAGCCACCACTAGAGGGAGCTCACTACATACAGATTTATACAGTCACCACTAGAGGGGACTCCCTACATACAGATTTATAGATTCACCACTAGAGGGGACTCCCTACATACGGATTTATACATTCACCACTAGAGAGAGCTCACTACATACAGATTTATACAGTCACCACTAGGGGGAGCTCACTACATACAGATTTATACAGCCACCACTAGTGGGAGCTCACTACATACAGATTTATACAGTCACCACTAGGGGATCTCACTACATACAGATTTATACAGCCACCACTAGGGAGAGCTCACTACATACAGATTTATACAGTCACCACTAGAGGGAGCTCACTACAATCAGATTTATACAGCCACCACTAGAGGGAGCTCACTACATACAGATTTATACAGTCACCACTAGAGGGAGCTCACTACATACAGATTTATACAGTCACCACTAGAGGGAGCTCACTACATACAGATTTATACAGCTACCTCTAGGGAGAGCTCACTGCATACAGATTTATACAGCCACCACTAGAGGGAGCTCACTGCATACAGATTTATACAGCCACCACTAGAGGGAGCTCACTACATATAGATTTATACAGCAACCACTAGGGAGAGCTCACTACATACAGATTTATACAGTCACCACTAGAGGGAGCTCACTAAATACAGATTTATACAGCCACCACTAGGGAGAGCTCACTGCATACAGATTTATACAGCCACCACTAGAGGGAGCTCACTGCATACAGATTTATACAGTCACCACTAGAGGGCGCTCACTACATACAGATTTATACAGTCACCACTAGAGGGAACTCACTACATACAGATTTATACAGCCAACACTAGAGGGAGCTCACTACATACAGATTTATACAGCCACCACTAGAGGTAGCTCACTACATACAGATTTATACAGTCACCACTAAGGGGAGATCACTACATACAGATATATACAGCCACCATTAGAGGGAGCTCACTACATACAGATTTATACAGCCACCACTAGAGGGAGCTCACTACATACAGATATATACAGCCACCACTAGAGGGGACTCCCTACATACAGATTTATACATTCACCACTAGAGGAAGCTCACTACATACAGATTTATACAGTCACCACTAGGGAGAGCTCACTGCATACAGATTTATACAGCCACCACTAGAGGGAGTTCACTACATACAGATTTATACAGCCACCACTAGAGGGAGCTCACTGCATACAGATTTATACAGCCACCACTAGAGGGAGCTCACTGCATACAGATTTATACAGCCACCACTAGAGGGAGCTCACTACATACAGATTTATACAGTCACCACTAGAGGGGACTCCCTACATACAGATTTATACATTCACCACTAGAGGGAGCTCACTACATACAGATTTATACAGTCACCACTAGAGGGAGCTCACTACATACAGATTTATACAGCCACCACTAGAGGGAGCTCACTACATACAGATTTATACAGTCACCACTAGGGGGAGCTCACTACATACAGATTTATACATCCACCACTAGATGGAGCTCAATACATACAGATTTATACAGTCACGACTAGGGGGAGCTCACTACATACAGATTTATACATCCACCACTAGAGGGAGCTCACTGCATACAAATTTATACAGTCACCACTAGTGGCAGCTCACTACATTCAGATTTATACATCCACCACTAGAGGGAGCTCACTGCATACAAATTTATACAGTCACCACTAGAGGGAGCTCACTACATACAGATTTATACAGCCACCACTAGAGGGAGCTCACTACATACAGATTTATACAGTCACCACTAGAGGGAGCCCACTACATACAGATTTATACAGCCACCACTAGAGGGAGCTCACTACATACAGATTTATACAGTCACCACTAGGGAGAGCTCACTACATACAGATTTATACAGTCACCACTAGAGGGAGCTCACTACATACAGATTTATACAGCCACCGCTAGTGGGAGCTCACTGCATACAAATTTATACATCCACCACTAGAGGGAGCTCACTACATACAGATTTATACAGCCACCACTAGGGGGAGCTCACTACATACAGATTTATACAGCCACCACTAGGGGGAGCTCACTACATACAGATTTATACAGTCACCACTAGGAGGAGCTCACTACATATAGATTTATACAGCCACCACTACAGGGAGCTCACTACATACAGATTTATACATCCACCACTAGGGGGATCTCACTACATACAGATTTATACATCCACCACTAGAGGGAGCTCACTACATACAGATTTATACAGCCACCACTAGGGGGAGCTCACTACATACAGATTTATACAGCCACCACTAGGGGGAGCTCACTACATACAGATTTATACAGTCACCACTAGGAGGAGCTCACTACATATAGATTTATACAGCCACCACTACAGGGAGCTCACTACATACAGATTTATACATCCACCACTAGGGGGAGCTCACTACATACAGATTAATACATCCACCACTAGAGGGAGCTCACTACATACAGATTTATACAGTCACCACTAGAGGGGGCTCCCTACATACAGATTTATACATTCACCACTAGAGGGAGCTCACTACATACAGATTTATACAGTCACCACTAGAGGGAGCTCACTACATACAGATTTATACAGCCACCACTAGAGGGAGCTCACTACATACAGATTTATACAGCTACCACTAGGAAGAGCTCACTACAGACAGATTTATACAGTCACCACTAGGAGGAGCTCACTACATATAGATTTATACAGCCACCACTACAGGGAGCTCACTACATACAGATTTATACATCCACCACTAGGGGGAGCTCACTACATACAGATTAATACATCCACCACTAGAGGGAGCTCACTACATACAGATTTATACAGCCACCACTAGGGAGAGCTCACTGCATACAGATTTATACAGCCACCACTAGAGGGAGCTCACTAGATACAGAGTTATACAGTCACCACTAGTGGGAGCTCACTACATACAGATTTATAAAGTCACCACTAGAGGGAGCTCACTACATACAGATTTATACAGTCACCACTAGGGAGAGCTCACTACATACAGATTAATACCTCCAACACTAGAGGGAGCTCACTACATACAGATTTATACAGCCACCACTAGAGGGAGCTCACTACATACAGATTTATACAGCCACCACTAGGGAGAGCTCACTGCATACAGATTTATACAGCCACCACTAGAGGGAGCTCACTGCATACAGATTTATACAGTCACCACTAGAGGGAGCTCACTGCATACAGATTTATACAGCCACCACTAGAGGGAGCTCACTGCATACAGATTTATACAGCCACCACTATAGGGAGCTCACTGCATACAGATTTATACAGTCACCACTAGGGGGAGCTCACTACATACAGATTTATACAGTCACCACTAGAGGGAGCTCACTACATACAGATCTATACAGCTACCACTAGAGGGAGCTCACTGCATACAGATTTATACAGTCACCACTAGAGGGAGCTCACTACATACAGATTTATACAGCCACCACTAGAGGGAGCTCACTACATACAGTTTTATACAGCCACCACTAGGGAGAGCTCACTACATACAGATTTATACAGTCACCACTAGAGGGAGCTCACTGCATACAGATTTATACAGTCACCACTAGAGGGAGCTCACTACATACAGATTTATACAGCCACCACTAGAGGGATCTCACTACATACAGATTTATACAGTCACCACTAGAGGGAGCTCACTACATACAGATTTATACAGTCACCACTAGAGGGAGCTCACTACATACAGATTTATACAGCTACCACTAGGGAGAGCTCACTACATACAGATTTATACAGCCACCACTAGGGAGAGCTCACTACATACAGATTTATGCAGCCACCAGTAGGGAGAGCTCACTACATACAGATTTATACATCAACCATTAGAGGGAGCTCACTACATACAGATTTATACAGTCACCACTAGAGGGAGCTCACTACATACAGATTTATACAGTCACCACTAGAGGGAGCTCACTACATACAGATTTATACAGTCACCACTAGGGGGAGCTCACTACATACAGATTTATACAGCCACCACTAGTGGGAGCTCACTACATACAGATTTATACAGTCACCACTAGGGGATCTCACTACATACAGATTTATACAGCCACCACTAGGGAGAGCTCACTACATACAGATTTATACAGTCACCACTAGAGGGAGCTCACTACATACAGATTTATACAGCCACCACTAGAGGGAGCTCACTACATACAGATTTGTACAGTCACCACTAGAGGGAGCTCACTACATACAGATTTATACAGTCACCACTAGAGGGAGCTCACTACATACAGATTTATACAGCCACCACTAGAGGGAGCTCACTACATACAGATTTATACAGTCACCACTAGAGGGAGCTCACTACATACAGATTTATAAAGTCACCACTAGAGGAAGGTCACTACATACAGATTTATACAGTCACCACTAGAGGGAGCTCACTACATACAGATTTATACAGCCACCACTAGGGAGAGCTCACTACATACAGATTTATACAGTCACCACTAGAGGGAGCTCACTACATACAGATTTATACAGCCACCACTAGAGGGAGCTCACTACATACAGATTTGTACAGTCACCACTAGAGGGAGCTCACTACATACAGATTTATACAGTCACCACTAGAGGGAGCTCACTACATACAGATTTATACAGCCACCACTAGAGGGAGCTCACTACATACAGATTTATACAGTCACCACTAGAGGGAGCTCACTACATACAGATTTATAAAGTCACCACTAGAGGGAGGTCACTACATACAGATTTATACAGTCACCACTAGAGGGAGCTCACTACATGCAGATTTATACAGCCACCACTAGGGGGAGCTCACTACATACAAATTTATACAGTCACCACTAGGGAGAGCTCACTACATACAGATTTATACATCCACCACTAGAGGGAGCTCACTACATACAGATTTATACAGTCACCACTAGGGAGAGCTCACTACATACAGATTTATACAGTCACCACTAGAGGGAGCTCACTACATACAGATTTATACAGCCATCACTAGAGGGAGCTCACTGCATACAGATTTATACAGCCACCACTAGAGGAAGCTCACTACATACAGATTTATACAGCCACCACTAGAGGGAGCTCACTACATACAGATTTATACAGCCACCACTAGAGGGAGACTCACTACATACAGATTTATACAGCCACCACTAGAGGGAGCTCACTACATAAAGATTTATACAGCCACCACTAGAGGGAGCTCACTGCATACAGATTGATACAGCCACCATTAGAGGGAGCTCACTACATACAGATTTATACAGTCACCACTAGAGGGGACTCCCTACATACAGATTTATACATTCACCACTAGAGGGGACTCCCTACATACGGATTTATACATTCACCACTAGAGGGAGCTCACTACATACAGATTTATACAGTCACCACTAGGGGGAGCTCACTACATACAGATTTATACAGCCACCACTAGTGGGAGCTCACTACATACAGATTTATACAGTCACCACTAGGGGATCTCACTACATACAGATTTATACAGCCACCACTAGGGAGAGCTCACTACATACAGATTTATACAGTCACCACTAGAGGGAGCTCACTACAATCAGATTTATACAGCCACCACTAGAGGGAGCTCACTACATACAGATTTATACAGTCACCACTAGAGGGAGCTCACTACATACAGATTTATACAGCTACCTCTAGGGAGAGCTCACTGCATACAGATTTATACAGCCACCACTAGAGGGAGCTCACTGCATACAGATTTATACAGTCACCACTAGAGGGAGCTCACTACATACAGATTTATACAGCCACCACTAGAGGGATCTCACTACATACAGATTTATACAGTCACCACTAGAGGGATCTCACTACATACAGATTTATACAGTCACCACTAGAGGGAGCTCACTACATACAGATTTATACAGCTACCACTAGGGAAAGCTCACTACATACAGATTTATACAGCCACCACTAGGGAGAGCTCACTACATACAGATTTATACAGCCACCACTAGGGAGAGCTAACTACATACAGATTTATACATCAACCATTAGAGGGAGCTCACTACATACAGATTTATACAGTCACCACTAGAGGGAGCTCACTACATACAGATTTATACAGTCACCACTAGAGGGAGCTCACTACATACAGATTTATACAGTCACCACTAGGGGATCTCACTACATACAGATTTATACAGCCACCACTAGGGAGAGCTCACTACATACAGATTTATACAGTCACCACTAGAGGGAGCTCACTACATACAGATTTATACAGCCACCACTAGAGGGAGCTCACTACATACAGATTTGTACAGTCACCACTAGAGGGAGCTCACTACATACAGATTTATACAGTCACCACTAGAGGGAGCTCACTACATACAGATTTATACAGCCACCACTAGAGGGAGCTCACTACATACAGATTTATACAGTCACCACTAGAGGGAGCTCACTACATACAGATTTATAAAGTCACCACTAGAGGGAGGTCACTACATACAGATTTATACAGTCACCACTAGAGGGAGCTCACTACATACAGATTTATACAGCCACCACTAGGGAGAGCTCACTACATACAGATTTATACAGTCACCACTAGAGGGAGCTCACTACATACAGATTTATACAGCCACCACTAGAGGGAGCTCACTACATACAGATTTGTACAGTCACCACTAGAGGGAGCTCACTACATACAGATTTATACAGTCACCACTAGAGGGAGCTCACTACATACAGATTTATACAGCCACCACTAGAGGGAGCTCACTACATACAGATTTATACAGTCACCACTAGAGGGAGCTCACTACATACAGATTTATAAAGTCACCACTAGAGGGAGGTCACTACATACAGATTTATACAGTCACCACTAGAGGGAGCTCACTACATGCAGATTTATACAGCCACCACTAGGGGGAGCTCACTACATACAAATTTATACAGTCACCACTAGGGAGAGCTCACTACATACAGATTTATACATCCACCACTAGAGGGAGCTCACTACATACAGATTTATACAGTCACCACTAGGGAGAGCTCACTACATACAGATTTATACAGTCACCACTAGAGGGAGCTCACTACATACAGATTTATACAGCCATCACTAGAGGGAGCTCACTGCATACAGATTTATACAGCCACCACTAGAGGAAGCTCACTACATACAGATTTATACAGCCACCACTAGAGGGAGCTCACTACATACAGATTTATACAGCCACCACTAGAGGGAGACTCACTACATACAGATTTATACAGCCACCACTAGAGGGAGCTCACTACATACAGATTTATACAGCCACCACTAGAGGGAGCTCACTGCATACAGATTGATACAGCCACCATTAGAGGGAGCTCACTACATACAGATTTATACAGTCACCACTAGAGGGGACTCCCTACATACAGATTTATACATTCACCACTAGAGGGGACTCCCTACATACGGATTTATACATTCACCACTAGAGGGAGCTCACTACATACAGATTTATACAGTCACCACTAGGGGGAGCTCACTACATACAGATTTATACAGCCACCACTAGTGGGAGCTCACTACATACAGATTTATACAGTCACCACTAGGGGATCTCACTACATACAGATTTATACAGCCACCACTAGGGAGAGCTCACTACATACAGATTTATACAGTCACCACTAGAGGGAGCTCACTACAATCAGATTTATACAGCCACCACTAGAGGGAGCTCACTACATACAGATTTATACAGTCACCACTAGAGGGAGCTCACTACATACAGATTTATACAGCTACCTCTAGGGAGAGCTCACTGCATACAGATTTATACAGCCACCACTAGAGGGAGCTCACTGCATACAGATTTATACAGCCACCACTAGAGGGAGCTCACTACATATAGATTTATACAGCAACCACTAGGGAGAGCTCACTACATACAGATTTATACAGTCACCACTAGAGGAAGCTCACTAAATACAGATTTATACAGCCACCACTAGGGAGAGCTCACTGCATACAGATTTATACAGCCACCACTAGAAGGAGCTCACTGCATACAGATTTATACAGTCACCACTAGAGGGCGCTCACTACATACAGATTTATACAGCCACCACTAGAGGGAGCTCACTACATACAGATTTGTACAGTCACCACTAGAGGGAGCTCACTACATACAGATTTATACAGTCACCACTAGAGGGAGCTCACTACATACAGATTTATACAGCCACCACTAGAGGGAGCTCACTACATACAGATTTATACAGTCACCACTAGAGGGAGCTCACTACATACAGATTTATAAAGTCACCACTAGAGGGAGGTCACTACATACAGATTTATACAGTCACCACTAGAGGGAGCTCACTACATACAGATTTATACAGCCACCACTAGGGAGAGCTCACTACATACAGATTTATACAGTCACCACTAGAGGGAGCTCACTACATACAGATTTATACAGCCACCACTAGAGGGAGCTCACTACATACAGATTTGTACAGTCACCACTAGAGGGATCTCACTACATACAGATTTATACAGTCACCACTAGAGGGAGCTCACTACATACAGATTTATACAGCCACCACTAGAGGGAGCGCACTACATACAGATTTATACAGTCACCACTAGAGGGAGCTCACTACATACAGATTTATAAAGTCACCACTAGAGGGAGGTCACTACATACAGATTTATACAGTCACCACTAGAGGGAGCTCACTACATGCAGATTTATACAGCCACCACTAGGGGGAGCTCACTACATACAAATTTATACAGTCACCACTAGGGAGAGCTCACTACATACAGATTTATACATCCACCACTAGAGGGAGCTCACTACATACAGATTTATACAGTCACCACTAGGGAGAGCTCACTACATACAGATTTATACAGTCACCACTAGAGGGAGCTCACTACATACAGATTTATACAGCCATCACTAGAGGGAGCTCACTGCATACAGATTTATACAGCCACCACTAGAGGAAGCTCACTACATACAGATTTATACAGCCACCACTAGAGGTAGATCACTACATACAGATTTATACAGCCACCACTAGAGGGAGACTCACTACATACAGATTTATACAGCCACCACTAGAGGGAGCTCACTACATACAGATTTATACAGACACCACTAGAGGGAGCTCACTGCATACAGATTTATACAGCCACCACTAGAGGGAGCTCACTACATACAGATTTATACAGTCACCACTAGAGGGGACTCCCTACATACAGATTTATACATTCACCACTAGAGGGGACTCCCTACATACGGATTTATACATTCACCACTAGAGAGAGCTCACTACATACAGATTTATACAGTCACCACTAGGGGGAGCTCACTACATACAGATTTATACAGTCACCACTAGGGGATCTCACTACATACAGATTTATACAGCCACCACTAGGGAGAGCTCACTACATACAGATTTATACAGTCACCACTAGAGGGAGCTCACTACAATCAGATTTATACAGCCACCACTAGAGGGAGCTCACTACATACAGATTTATACAGTCACCACTAGAGGGAGCTCACTACATACAGATTTATACAGTCACCACTAGAGGGAGCTCACTACATACAGATTTATACAGCTACCTCTAGGGAGAGCTCACTGCATACAGATTTATACAGCCACCACTAGAGGGAGCTCACTGCATACAGATTTATACAGCCACCACTAGAGGGAGCTCACTACATATAGATTTATACAGCAACCACTAGGGAGAGCTCACTACATACAGATTTATACAGTCACCACTAGAGGGAGCTCACTAAATACAGATTTATACAGCCACCACTAGGGAGAGCTCACTGCATACAGATTTATACAGCCACCACTAGAGGGAGCTCACTGCATACAGATTTATACAGTCACCACTAGAGGGCGCTCACTACATACAGATTTATACAGTCACCACTAGAGGGAACTCACTACATACAGATTTATACAGCCAACACTAGAGGGAGCTCACTACATACAGATTTATACAGCCACCACTAGAGGTAGCTCACTACATACAGATTTATACAGTCACCACTAAGGGGAGATCACTACATACAGATATATACAGCCACCATTAGAGGGAGCTCACTACATACAGATTTATACAGCCACCACTAGAGGGAGCTCACTACATACAGATATATACAGCCACCACTAGAGGGGACTCCCTACATACAGATTTATACATTCACCACTAGAGGGAGCTCACTACATACAGATTTATACAGTCACCACTAGGGAGAGCTCACTGCATACAGATTTATACAGCCACCACTAGAGGGAGTTCACTACATACAGATTTATACAGCCACCACTAGAGGGAGCTCACTGCATACAGATTTATACAGCCACCACTAGAGGGAGCTCACTGCATACAGATTTATACAGCCACCACTAGAGGGAGCTCATTACATACAGATTTATACAGTCACCACTAGAGGGGACTCCCTACATACAGATTTATACATTCACCACTAGAGGGAGCTCACTACATACAGATTTATACAGTCACCACTAGAGGGAGCTCACTACATACAGATTTATACAGCCACCACTAGAGGGAGCTCACTACATACAGATTTATACAGTCACCACTAGGGGGAGCTCACTACATACAGATTTATACATCCACCACTAGATGGAGCTCAATACATACAGATTTATACAGTCACGACTAGGGGGAGCTCACTACATACAGATTTATACATCCACCACTAGAGGGAGCTCACTGCATACAAATTTATACAGTCACCACTAGTGGCAGCTCACTACATTCAGATTTATACATCCACCACTAGAGGGAGCTCACTGCATACAGATTTATACAGTCACCACTAGAGGGAGCCCACTACATACAGATTTATACAGCCACCACTAGAGGGAGCTCACTACATACAGATTTATACAGTCACCACTAGGGAGAGCTCACTACATACAGATTTATACAGTCACCACTAGAGGGAGCTCACTACATACAGATTTATACAGCCACCGCTAGTGGGAGCTCACTGCATACAAATTTATACATCCACCACTAGAGGGAGCTCACTACATACAGATTTATACAGCCACCACTAGGGGGAGCTCACTACATACAGATTTATACAGCCACCGCTAGTGGGAGCTCACTACATACTGATTTATACATCCACCACTAGAGGGAGCTCACTACATACAGATTTATACAGCCACCACTAGGGGGAGCTCACTACATACAGATTTATACAGCCACCACTAGGGGGAGCTCACTACATACAGATTTATACAGTCACCACTAGGAGGAGCTCACTACATATAGATTTATACAGACACCACTACAGGGAGCTCACTACATACAGATTTATACATCCACCACTAGGGGGATCTCACTACATACAGATTTATACATCCACCACTAGAGGGAGCTCACTACATACAGATTTATACAGCCACCACTAGGGGGAGCTCACTACATACAGATTTATACAGCCACCACTAGGGGGAGCTCACTACATACAGATTTATACAGTCACCACTAGGAGGAGCTCACTACATATAGATTTATACAGCCACCACTACAGGGAGCTCACTACATACAGATTTATACATCCACCACTAGGGGGAGCTCACTACATACAGATTAATACATCCACCACTAGAGGGAGCTCACTACATACAGATTTATACAGTCACCACTAGAGGGGGCTCCCTACATACAGATTTATACATTCACCACTAGAGGGAGCTCACTACATACAGATTTATACAGTCACCACTAGAGGGAGCTCACTACATACAGATTTATACAGCCACCACTAGAGGGAGCTCACTACATACAGATTTATACAGCTACCACTAGGAAGAGCTCACTACAGACAGATTTATACAGTCACCACTAGGAGGAGCTCACTACATATAGATTTATACAGCCACCACTACAGGGAGCTCACTACATACAGATTTATACATCCACCACTAGGGGGAGCTCACTACATACAGATTAATACATCCACCACTACAGGGAGCTCACTACATACAGATTTATACAGCCACCACTAGGGAGAGCTCACTGCATACAGATTTATACAGCCACCACTAGAGGGAGCTCACTAGATACAGAGTTATACAGTCACCACTAGTGGGAGCTCACTACATACAGATTTATACAGTCACCACTAGAGGGAGCTCATTACATACAGATTTATACAGTCACCACTAGGGAGAGCTCACTACATACAGATTAATACCTCCAACACTAGAGGGAGCTCACTACATACAGATTTATACAGCACCACTAGAGGGAGCTCACTACATACAGATTTATACAGCCACCACTAGGGAGAGCTCACTGCATACAGATTTATACAGCCACCACTAGAGGGAGCTCACTGCATACAGATTTATACAGTCACCACTAGAGGGAGCTCACTGCATACAGATTTATACAGCCACCACTAGAGGGAGCTCACTGCATACAGATTTATACAGCCACCACTATAGGGAGCTCACTGCATACAGATTTATACAGTCACCACTAGGGGGAGCTCACTACATACAGATTTATACAGTCACCACTAGAGGGAGCTCACTACATACAGATCTATACAGCTACCACTAGAGGGAGCTCACTGCATACAGATTTATACAGTCACCACTAGAGGGAGCTCACTACATACAGATTTATACAGCCACCACTAGAGGGAGCTCACTACATACAGTTTTATACAGCCACCACTAGGGAGAGCTCACTGCATACAGATTTATACAGTCACCACTAGAGGGAGCTCACTGCATACAGATTTATACAGTCACCACTAGAGGGAGCTCACTACATACAGATTTATACAGCCACCACTAGAGGGAGCTCACTACATACAGTTTTATACAGCCACCACTAGGGAGAGCTCACTACATACAGATTTATACAGTCACCACTAGAGGGAGCTCACTGCATACAGATTTATACAGTCACCACTAGAGGGAGCTCACTACATACAGATTTATACAGCCACCACTAGAGGGATCTCACTACATACAGATTTATACAGTCACCACTAGAGGGAGCTCACTACATACAGATTTATACAGTCACCACTAGAGGGAGCTCACTACATACAGATTTATACAGCTACCACTAGGGAGAGCTCACTACATACAGATTTATACAGCCACCACTAGGGAGAGCTCACTACATACAGATTTATACAGCCACCACTAGGGAGAGCTCACTACATACAGATTTATACATCAACCATTAGAGGGAGCTCACTACATACAGATTTATACAGTCACCACTAGAGGGAGCTCACTACATACAGATTTATACAGTCACCACTAGAGGGAGCTCACTACATACAGATTTATACAGTCACCACTAGGGGGAGCTCACTACATACAGATTTATACAGCCACCACTAGTGGGAGCTCACTACATACAGATTTATACAGTCACCACTAGGGGATCTCACTACATACAGATTTATACAGCCACCACTAGGGAGAGCTCACTACATACAGATTTATACAGTCACCACTAGAGGGAGCTCACTACATACAGATTTATACAGCCACCACTAGAGGGAGCTCACTACATACAGATTTGTACAGTCACCACTAGAGGGAGCTCACTACATACAGATTTATACAGTCACCACTAGAGGGAGCTCACTACATACAGATTTATACAGCCACCACTAGAGGGAGCTCACTACATACAGATTTATACAGTCACCACTAGAGGGAGCTCACTACATACAGATTTATAAAGTCACCACTAGAGGGAGGTCACTACATACAGATTTATACAGTCACCACTAGAGGGAGCTCACTACATACAGATTTATACAGCCACCACTAGGGAGAGCTCACTACATACAGATTTATACAGTCACCACTAGAGGGAGCTCACTACATACAGATTTATACAGCCACCACTAGAGGGAGCTCACTACATACAGATTTGTACAGTCACCACTAGAGGGAGCTCACTACATACAGATTTATACAGTCACCACTAGAGGGAGCTCACTACATACAGATTTATACAGCCACCACTAGAGGGAGCTCACTACATACAGATTTATACAGTCACCACTAGAGGGAGCTCACTACATACAGATTTATAAAGTCACCACTAGAGGGAGGTCACTACATACAGATTTATACAGTCACCACTAGAGGGAGCTCACTACATGCAGATTTATACAACCACCACTAGGGGGAGCTCACTACATACAAATTTATACAGTCACCACTAGGGAGAGCTCACTACATACAGATTTATACATCCACCACTAGAGGGAGCTCACTACATACAGATTTATACAGTCACCACTAGGGAGAGCTCACTACATACAGATTTATACAGTCACCACTAGAGGGAGCTCACTACATACAGATTTATACAGCCATCACTAGAGGGAGCTCACTGCATACAGATTTATACAGCCACCACTAGAGGAAGCTCACTACATACAGATTTATACAGCCACCACTAGAGGGAGCTCACTACATACAGATTTATACAGCCACCACTAGAGGGAGACTCACTACATACAGATTTATACAGCCACCACTAGAGGGAGCTCACTACATACAGATTTATACAGCCACCACTAGAGGGAGCTCACTGCATACAGATTTATACAGCCACCATTAGAGGGAGCTCACTACATACAGATTTATACAGTCACCACTAGAGGGGACTCCCTACATACAGATTTATACATTCACCACTAGAGGGGACTCCCTACATACGGATTTATGCATTCACCACTAGAGGGAGCTCACTACATACAGATTTATACAGTCACCACTAGGGGGAGCTCACTACATACAGATTTATACAGCCACCACTAGTGGGAGCTCACTACATACAGATTTATACAGTCACCACTAGGGAGAGCTCACTACATACAGATTTATACAGTCACCACTAGAGGGAGCTCACTACAATCAGATTTATACAGCCACCACTAGAGGGAGCTCACTACATACAGATTTATACAGTCACCACTAGAGGGAGCTCACTACATACAGATTTATACAGCTACCTCTAGGGAGAGCTCACTGCATACAGATTTATACAGCCACCACTAGAGGGAGCTCACTGCATACAGATTTATACAGCCACCACTAGAGGGAGCTCACTACATATAGATTTATACAGCAACCACTAGGGAGAGCTCACTACATACAGATTTATACAGTCACCACTAGAGGGAGCTCACTAAATACAGATTTATACAGCCACCACTAGGGAGAGCTCACTGCATACAGATTTATACAGCCACCACTAGAGGGAGCTCACTACATATAGATTTATACAG
Source organism: Phyllobates terribilis (assembly GCF_046119375.1). NCBI lineage: Eukaryota > Metazoa > Chordata > Amphibia > Anura > Dendrobatidae > Phyllobates > Phyllobates terribilis. The sequence continues at coordinate 39,194 of NW_027363521.1, read as the reverse complement.
CAACCACTAGGGAGAGCTCACTACATACAGATTTATACAGTCACCACTAGAGGGAGCTCACTAAATACAGATTTATACAGCCACCACTAGGGAGAGCTCACTGCATACAGATTTATACAGCCACCACTAGAGGGAGCTCACTGCATACAGATTTATACAGTCACCACTAGAGGGCGCTCACTACATACAGATTTATACAGTCACCACTAGAGGGAGCTCACTACATACAGATTTATACAGCCAACACTAGAGGGAGCTCACTACATACAGATTTATACAGCCACCACTAGAGGTAGCTCACTACATACAGATTTATACAGTCACCACTAGGGGGAGATCACTACATACAGATATATACAGCCACCATTAGAGGGAGCTCACTACATACAGATTTATACAGCCACCACTAGAGGGAGCTCACTACATACAGATATATACAGCCACCACTAGAGGGGACTCCCTACATACAGATTTATACATTCACCACTAGAGGGAGCTCACTACATACAGATTTATACAGTCACCACTAGGGAGAGCTCACTGCATACAGATTTATACAGCCACCACTAGAGGGAGTTCACTACATACAGATTTATACAGCCACCACTAGAGGGAGCTCACTGCATACAGATTTATACAGCCACCACTAGAGGGAGCTCACTGCATACAGATTTATACAGCCACCACTAGAGGGAGCTCACTACATACAGATTTATACAGTCACCACTAGAGGGGACTCCCTACATACAGATTTATACATTCACCACTAGAGGGAGCTCACTACATACAGATTTATACAGTCACCACTAGAGGGAGCTCACTACATACAGATTTATACAGCCACCACTAGAGGGAGCTCACTACATACAGATTTATACAGTCACCACTAGGGGGAGCTCACTACATACAGATTTATACATCCACCACTAGATGGAGCTCACTACATACAGATTTATACAGTCACGACTAGGGGGAGCTCACTACATACAGATTTATACATCCACCACTAGAGGGAGCTCACTGCATACAAATTTATACAGTCACCACTAGTGGCAGCTCACTACATACAGATTTATACATCCACCACTAGAGGGAGCTCACTGCATACAAATTTATACAGTCACCACTAGAGGGAGCTCACTACATACAGATTTATACAGCCACCACTAGAGGGAGCTCACTACATACAGATTTATACAGTCACCACTAGAGGGAGCCCACTACATACAGATTTATACAGCCACCACTAGAGGGAGCTCACTACATACAGATTTATACAGTCACCACTAGGGAGAGCTCACTACATACAGATTTATACAGTCACCACTAGAGGGAGCTCACTACATACAGATTTATACAGCCACCGCTAGTGGGAGCTCACTGCATACAAATTTATACATCCACCACTAGAGGGAGCTCACTACATACAGATTTATACAGCCACCACTAGGGGGAGCTCACTACATACAGATTTATACAGCCACCGCTAGTGGGAGCTCACTACATACAGATTTATACATCCACCACTAGAGGGAGCTCACTACATACAGATTTATACAGCCACCACTAGGGGGAGCTCACTACATACAGATTTATACAGTCACCACTAGGAGGAGCTCACTACATATAGATTTATACAGCCACCACTACAGGGAGCTCACTACATACAGATTTATACATCCACCACTAGGGGGAGCTCACTACATACAGATTAATACATCCACCACTAGAGGGAGCTCACTACATACAGATTTATACAGTCACCACTAGAGGGGACTCCCTACATACAGATTTATACATTCACCACTAGAGGGAGCTCACTACATACAGATTTATACAGCCACCACTAGAGGGAGCTCACTACATACAGATTTATACAGTCACCACTAGAGGGAGCTCACTACATACAGATTTATACAGCCACCACTAGAGGGAGCTCACTACATACAGATTTATACAGTCACCACTAGGGGGAGCTCACTACATACAGATTTATACATCCACCACTAGATGGAGCTCACTACATACAGATTTATACAGTCACGACTAGGGGGAGGTCACTACATACAGATTTATACATCCACCACTAGAGGGAGCTCACTGCATACAAATTTATACAGTCACCACTAGTGGCAGCTCACTACATACAGATTTATACATCCACCACTAGAGGGAGCTCACTGCATACAAATTTATACAGTCACCACTAGAGGGAGCTCACTACATACAGATTTATACAGCCACCACTAGAGGGAGCTCACTACATACAGATTTATACAGTCACCACTAGAGGGAGCCCACTACATACAGATTTATACAGCCACCACTAGAGGGAGCTCACTACATACAGATTTATACAGTCACCACTAGGGAGAGCTCACTACATACAGATTTATACAGTCACCACTAGAGGGAGCTCACTACATACAGATTTATACAGCCACCGCTAGTGGTAGCTCACTGCATACAAATTTATACATCCACCACTAGAGGGAGCTCACTACATACATATTTATACAGCCACCACTAGGGGGAGCTCACTACATACAGATTTATACAGCCACCGCTAGTGGGAGCTCACTACATACAGATTTATACATCCACCACTAGAGGGAGCTCACTACATACAGATTTATACAGCCACCACTAGGGGGAGCTCACTACATACAGATTTATACAGCCACCACTAGGGGGAGCTCACTACATACAGATTTATACAGTCACCACTAGGAGGAGCTCACTACATATAGATTTATACAGCCACCACTACAGGGAGCTCACTACATACAGATTTATACATCCACCACTAGGGGGAGCTCACTACATACAGATTAATACATCCACCACTAGAGGGAGCTCACTACATACAGATTTATACATCCACCACTAGAGGGAGCTCACTACATATAGATTTATACAGCCACCACTAGTGGGAGCTCACTACATACAGATTTATACATCCACCACTAGGGGGAGCTCACTACATACAGATTAATACATCCACCACTAGAGGGAGCTCACTACATACAGATTTATACAGCCACCACTAGGGAGAGCTCACTGCATACAGATTTATACAGCCACCACTAGAGGGAGCTCACTACATACAGAGTTATACAGTCACCACTAGTGGGAGCTCACTACATACAGATTTATACAGTCACCACTAGAGGGAGCTCACTACATACAGATTTATACAGTCACCACTAGGGAGAGCTCACTACATACAGATTAATACCTCCAACACTAGAGGGAGCTCACTACATACAGATTTATACAGCCACCACTAGAGGGAGCTCACTACATACAGATTTATACAGCCACCACTAGGGAGAGCTCACTGCATACAGAATTATACAGCCACCACTAGAGGGAGCTCACTGCATACAGATTTATACAGTCACCACTAGAGGGAGCTCACTGCATACAGATTTATACAGCCACCACTAGAGGGAGCTCACTGCATACAGATTTATACAGCCACCACTAGAGGGAGCTCACTGCATACAGATTTATACAGCCACCACTATAGGGAGCTCACTGCATACAGATTTATACAGTCACCACTAGGGGGAGCTCACTACATACAGATTTATACAGTCACCACTACAGGGAGCTCACTACATACAGATCTATACAGCTACCACTAGAGGGAGCTCACTGCATACAGATTTATACAGTCACCACTAGAGGGAGCTCACTACATACAGATTTATACAGCCACCACTAGAGGGAGCTCACTACATACAGTTTTATACAGCCACCACTAGGGAGAGCTCACTACATACAGATTTATACAGTCACCACTAGAGGGAGCTCACTGCATACAGATTTATACAGTCACCACTAGAGGGAGCTCACTACATACAGATTTATACAGCCACCACTAGAGGGATCTCACTACATACAGATTTATACAGTCACCACTAGAGGGAGCTCACTACATACAGATTTATACAGTCACCACTAGAGGGAGCTCACTACATACAGATTTATACAGCTACCACTAGGGAGAGCTCACTACATACAGATTTATACAGCCACCACTAGAGGGAGCTCACTACATACAGATTTATACAGCCACCACTAGGGAGAGCTCACTACATACAGATTTATACATCAACCATTAGAGGGAGCTCACTACATACAGATTTATACAGTCACCACTAGCGGGAGCTCACTACATACAGATTTATACAGCCACCACTAGAGGGAGCTCACTGCATACAGATTTATACAGTCACCACTAGAGGGAGCTCACTACATACAGATTTATACAGCCACCACTAGAGGGAGCTCACTACATACAGATTTATACAGTCACCACTAGAGGGAGCTCACTACATACAGATTTATACAGTCACCACTAGAGGGAGCTCACTACATACAGATTTATACAGTCACCACTAGGGGGAGCTCACTACATACAGATTTATACAGCCACCACTAGTGGGAGCTCACTACATACAGATTTATACAGTCACCACTAGGGGATCTCACTACTTACAGATTTATACAGCCACCACTAGGGAGAGCTCACTACATACAGATTTATACAGTCACCACTAGAGGGAGCTCACTACATACAGATTTATACAGCCACCACTAGAGGGAGCTCACTACATACAGATTTGTACAGTCACCACTAGAGGGAGCTCACTACATACAGATTTATACAGTCACCACTAGAGGGAGCTCACTACATACAGATTTATACAGCCACCACTAGAGGGAGCTCACTACATACAGATTTATACAGTCACCACTAGGGAGAGCTCACTGCATACAGATTTATACAGCCACCACTAGAGGGAGCTCACTGCATACAGATTTATACAGCCACCACTAAGGGAGCTCACTACATACAGATTCATACAGCCACCACTAGGGAGAGCTCACTACATACAGATTTATACAGTCACCACTAGAGGGAGCTCACTACATACAGATTTATACAGTCACCACTAGAGGGAGCTCACTATATACAGATTTATACAGCCACCACTAGGGAGAGCTCACTGCATACAGATTTATACAGTCACCACTAGAGGGAGCTCACTACATACAGATTTATACAGTCACCACTAGAGGGAGCTCACTACATACAGATTTATACAGCCACCACTAGAGGGAGGTCACTACATACAGATTTATACAGCCATCACTAGGGGGAGCTCACTACATACAGATTTATACAGTCACCACTAGGGGGAGCTCACTACGTACAGATTTATACAGCCACCACTAGAGGGAGCTCACTACATACAGATTTATACAGCCACCACTAGGGGGAGCTCACTACATACAGATTTATACACTCACCACTAGAGGGAGCTCACTACATACAGATTTATACAGCCACCACTAGGGGGAGCTAACTACATACAGATTTATACAGCCACCACTAGAGGGAGCTCACTACATGCAGATTTATACAGCCACCACTAGAGGGAGCTCAATACATACAGATTTATACAGTCACCACTAGAGGGAGCTCACTACATACAGATTTATACAGCCACCACTAGAGGGAGCTCACTACATACAGATTTATACAGCCACCACTAGAGGGAGCTCACTACATACAGATTTATACAGCCACCACTAGAGGGAGCTCACAACATACAGATTTACACAGTCACCACTAGAGGGAGCTCACTACATACAGATTTATACAGCCACCACTAGAGGGAGATCACTACATATAGATTTATACAGCCACCACTAGAGGGGGCTCACTACATACAGATTTATACAGCCACCACTAGAGGGGGCTCACTACATATAGATTTATACAGCCACCACTAGAGGGGGCTCACTACATACAGATTTATACAGCCACCACTAGGGGGAGCTCACTACATACAGATTTATACAGCCACCACTAGGAGGAGCTCACTACATACAGATTTATACCGCCACCCCTAGGGTGAGCTCACTGCATACAGATTTATACAGTGACCACTAGGGACGGCTCACTACATATAGATTTATACAGTGACCACTAGAGGGAGCTCACTACAGACAGATTTATACAGCCACCACTAGAGGGAGCTCACTACATACAGATTTATACAGTCACCACTAGAGGGAGCTCACTACATACAGATTTATACAGTCACCACTAGGGGGAGCTCACTACATACAGATTTATACATCCACCACTAGATGGAGCTCACTACATACAGATTTATACAGTCACGACTAGGGGGAGCTCACTACATACAGATTTATACAGTCACGACTAGGGGGAGCTCACTACATACAGATTTATACAGCCACCACTAGAGGGACCTCAATACATACAGATTTATACAGTCACCACTAGAGGGAGCTCACTACATACAGATTTATACAGCCACCACTAGAGGGAGCTCACTACATACAGATTTATACAGCCACCACTAGAGGGAGCTCACTACATACAGATTTATACAGCCACCACTAGAGGGAGCTCACTACATACAGATTTACACAGTCACCACTAGAGGGAGCTCACTACATACAGATTTATACAGCCACCACTAGAGGGAGCTCACTACATGCAGATTTATACAGCCACCACTAGGGGGAGCTCACTACATACAAATTTATACAGTCACCACTAGGGAGAGCTCACTACATACAGATTTGTACAGCCACCACTAGAGGGAGCTCACTACATACAGATTTATACAGCCACCACTAGAGGGAGCTCACTACATACAGATTTATACAGCCACCACTAGAGGGAGCTCACTGCATACAGATTTATACAGCCACCACTAGAGGGAGCTCACTACATACAGATTTATACAGTCACCACTAGAGGGGACTCCCCACATACAGATTTATACATTCACCACTAGAGGGGACTCCCTACATACGGATTTATACATTCACCACTAGAGGGAGCTCACTACATACAGATTTATACAGCTACCACTAGGGAGAGCTCACTACATACAGATTTATACAGCCACCACTAGAGGGAGCTCACTACATACAGATTTATACAGCCACCACTAGGGAGAGCTCACTACATACAGATTTATACATCAACCATTAGAGGGAGCTCACTACATACAGATTTATACAGTCACCACTAGCGGGAGCTCACTACATACAGATTTATACAGCCACCACTAGAGGGAGCTCACTGCATACAGATTTATACAGTCACCACTAGAGGGAGCTCACTACATACAGATTTATACAGCCACCACTAGAGGGAGCTCACTACATACAGATTTATACAGTCACCACTAGAGGGAGCTCACTACATACAGATTTATACAGTCACCACTAGAGGGAGCTCACTACATACAGATTTATACAGTCACCACTAGGGGGAGCTCACTACATACAGATTTATACAGCCACCACTAGTGGGAGCTCACTACATACAGATTTATACAGTCACCACTAGGGGATCTCACTACATACAGATTTATACAGCCACCACTAGGGAGAGCTCACTACATACAGATTTATACAGTCACCACTAGAGGGAGCTCACTACATACAGATTTATACAGCCACCACTAGAGGGAGCTCACTACATACAGATTTGTACAGTCACCACTAGAGGGAGCTCACTACATACAGATTTATACAGTCACCACTAGAGGGAGCTCACTACATACAGATTTATACAGCCACCACTAGAGGGAGCTCACTACATACAGATTTATACAGTCACCACTAGGGAGAGCTCACTGCATACAGATTTATACAGCCACCACTAGAGGGAGCTCACTGCATACAGATTTATACAGCCACCACTAAGGGAGCTCACTACATACAGATTCATACAGCCACCACTAGGGAGAGCTCACTACATACAGATTTATACAGTCACCACTAGAGGGAGCTCACTACATACAGATTTATACAGTCACCACTAGAGGGAGCTCACTATATACAGATTTATACAGCCACCACTAGGGAGAGCTCACTGCATACAGATTTATACAGTCACCACTAGAGGGAGCTCACTACATACAGATTTATACAGTCACCACTAGAGGGAGCTCACTACATACAGATTTATACAGCCACCACTAGAGGGAGGTCACTACATACAGATTTATACAGCCATCACTAGGGGGAGCTCACTACATACAGATTTATACAGTCACCACTAGGGGGAGCTCACTACGTACAGATTTATACAGCCACCACTAGAGGGAGCTCACTACATACAGATTTATACAGCCACCACTAGGGGGAGCTCACTACATACAGATTTATACACTCACCACTAGAGGGAGCTCACTACATACAGATTTATACAGCCACCACTAGGGGGAGCTAACTACATACAGATTTATACAGCCACCACTAGAGGGAGCTCACTACATGCAGATTTATACAGCCACCACTAGAGGGAGCTCAATACATACAGATTTATACAGTCACCACTAGAGGGAGCTCACTACATACAGATTTATACAGCCACCACTAGAGGGAGCTCACTACATACAGATTTATACAGCCACCACTAGAGGGAGCTCACTACATACAGATTTATACAGCCACCACTAGAGGGAGCTCACTACATACAGATTTACACAGTCACCACTAGAGGGAGCTCACTACATACAGATTTATACAGCCACCACTAGAGGGAGATCACTACATATAGATTTATACAGCCACCACTAGAGGGGGCTCACTACATACAGATTTATACAGCCACCACTAGAGGGGGCTCACTACATATAGATTTATACAGCCACCACTAGAGGGGGCTCACTACATACAGATTTATACAGCCACCACTAGGGGGAGCTCACTACATACAGATTTATACAGCCACCACTAGGAGGAGCTCACTACATACAGATTTATACCGCCACCCCTAGGGTGAGCTCACTGCATAGAGATTTATACAGTGACCACTAGGGACGGCTCACTACATATAGATTTATACAGTGACCACTAGAGGGAGCTCACTACAGACAGATTTATACAGCCACCACTAGAGGGAGCTCACTACATACAGATTTATACAGTCACCACTAGAGGGAGCTCACTACATACAGATTTATACAGTCACCACTAGGGGGAGCTCACTACATACAGATTTATACATCCACCACTAGATGGAGCTCACTACATACAGATTTATACAGTCACGACTAGGGGGAGCTCACTACATACAGATTTATACAGTCACGACTAGGGGGAGCTCACTACATACAGATTTATACAGCCACCACTAGAGGGAGCTCAATACATACAGATTTATACAGTCACCACTAGAGGGAGCTCACTACATACAGATTTATACAGCCACCACTAGAGGGAGCTCACTACATACAGATTTATACAGCCACCACTAGAGGGAGCTCACTACATACAGATTTATACAGCCACCACTAGAGGGAGCTCACTACATACAGATTTACACAGTCACCACTAGAGGGAGCTCACTACATACAGATTTATACAGCCACCACTAGAGGGAGCTCACTACATGCAGATTTATACAGCCACCACTAGGGGGAGCTCACTACATACAAATTTATACAGTCACCACTAGGGAGAGCTCACTACATACAGATTTGTACAGCCACCACTAGAGGGAGCTCACTACATACAGATTTATACAGCCACCACTAGAGGGAGACTCACTACATACAGATTTATACAGCCACCACTAGAGGGAGCTCACTACATACAGATTTATACAGCCACCACTAGAGGGAGCTCACTGCATACAGATTTATACAGCCACCACTAGAGGGAGCTCACTACATACAGATTTATACAGTCACCACTAGAGGGGACTCCCTACATACAGATTTATACATTCACCACTAGAGGGGACTCCCTACATACGGATTTATACATTCACCACTAGAGGGAGCTCACTACATACAGATTTATACAGTCACCACTAGGGGGAGCTCACTACATACAGATTTATACAGCCACCACTAGTGGGAGCTCACTACATACAGATTTATACAGTCACCACTAGGGGATCTCACTACATACAGATTTATACAGCCACCAGTAGGGAGAGCTCACTACATACAGATTTATACAGTCACCACTAGAGGGAGCTCACTACATACAGATTTACACAGCCACCACTAGAGGGAGCTCACTACATACAGATTTATACAGTCACCACTAGAGGGAGCTCACTACATACAGATTTATACAGTCACCACTAGAGGGAGCTCACTACATACAGATTTATACAGCTACCTCTAGGTAGAGCTCACTGCATACAGATTTATACAGCCACCACTAGAGGGAGCTCACTGCATACAGATTTATACAGCCACCACTAGAGGGAGCTCACTACATACAGATTTATACAGCAACCACTAGGGAGAGCTCACTACATACAGATTTATACAGTCACCACTAGAGGTAGCTCACTGCATACAGATTTATACAGCCACCACTAGGGAGAGCTCACTGCATACAGATTTATACAGCCACCACTAGAGGGAGCTCACTGCATACAGATTTATACAGTCACCACTAGAGGGCGCTCACTACATACAGATTTATACAGTCACCACTAGAGGGAGCTCACTACATACAGATTTATACAGCCAACACTAGAGGGAGCTCACTACATACAGATTTATACAGTCACCACTAGAGGGGACTCCCTACATACAGATTTATACATTCACCACTAGAGGGAGCTCACTACATACAGATTTATACAGTCACCACTAGAGGGAGCTCATTACATACAGATTTATACAGCCACCACTAGAGGGAGTTCACTACATACAGATTTATACAGCCACCACTAGAGGGAGCTCACTGCATACAGATTTATACAGCCACCACTAGAGGGAGCTCACTGCATGCAGATTTATACAGCCACCACTAGAGGAAGCTCACTACATACAGATTTATACAGTCACCACTAGAGGGGACTCCCTAAATACAGATTTATACAGTCACCACTAGAGGGAGCTCACTACATACAGATTTATACAGCCACGACTAGGGGGAGCTCACTACATACAGATTTATACATCCACCACTAGAGGGATCTCACTGCATACAAATTTATACAGTCACCACTAGTGGCAGCTCACTACATACAGATTTATACATCCACCACTAGAGGGAGCTCACTGCATACAAATTTATACAGTCACCACTAGAGGGAGCTCACTACATACAGATTTATACAGCCACCACTAGAGGGAGCTCACTACATACAGATTTATACAGTCACCACTAGAGGGAGCTCACTACATACAGATTTATACAGCCACCACTAGGGAGAGCTCACTACATACAGATTTATACAGTCACCACTAGAGGGAGCTCACTACATACAGATTTATACAGCCACCACTAGAGGGAGCTCACTACATACAGATTTGTACAGTCACCACTAGAGGGAGCTCACTACATACAGATTTATACAGCCACCACTAGAGAGAGCTCACTACATACAGATTTATACAGCCACCACTAGAGAGAGCTCACTACATACAGATTTATACAGTCACCACTAGGGGGAGATCACTACATACAGATATATACAGCCACCATTAGAGGGAGCTCACTACATACAGATTTATACAGCCACCACTAGAGGGAGCTCACTACATACAGATATATACAGTCACCACTAGAGGGAGCTCACTACATACAGATTTATACAACCACCACTAGGGAGAGCTCACTGCATACAGATTTATACAGCCACAACTAGAGGGAGCTCACTACATACGGATTTATACAGCCACCACTAGAGGGAGCTCACTACATACAGATTTATACAGTCACCACTAGAGGGGACTCCCTACATACAGATTTATACATTCACCACTAGAGGGAGCTCACTACATACAGATTTATACAGTCACCACTAGAGGGAGCTCATTACATACAGATTTATACAGCCACCACTAGAGGGAGTTCACTACATACAGATTTATACAGCCACCACTAGAGGGAGCTCACTGCATACAGATTTATACAGCCACCACTAGAGGGAGCTCACTGCATGCAGATTTATACAGCCACCACTAGAGGAAGCTCACTACATACAGATTTATACAGTCACCACTAGAGGGGACTCCCTAAATACAGATTTATACAGTCACCACTAGAGGGAGCTCACTACATACAGATTTATACAGCCACGACTAGGGGGAGCTCACTACATACAGATTTATACATCCACCACTAGAGGGATCTCACTGCATACAAATTTATACAGTCACCACTAGTGGCAGCTCACTACATACAGATTTATACATCCACCACTAGAGGGAGCTCACTGCATACAAATTTATACAGTCACCACTAGAGGGAGCTCACTACATACAGATTTATACAGCCACCACTAGAGGGAGCTCACTACATACAGATTTATACAGTCACCACTAGAGGGAGCTCACTACATACAGATTTATACAGCCACCACTAGGGAGAGCTCACTACATACAGATTTATACAGTCACCACTAGAGGGAGCTCACTACATACAGATTTATACAGCCACCACTAGAGGGAGCTCACTACATACAGATTTGTACAGTCACCACTAGAGGGAGCTCACTACATACAGATTTATACAGTCACCACTAGAGGGAGCTCACTACATACAGATTTATACAGCCACCACTAGAGGGAGCTCACTACATACAGATTTATACAGTCACCACTAGAGGGAGCTCACTACATACAGATTTATAAAGTCACCACTAGAGGGAGGTCACTACATACAGATTTATACAGTCACCACTAGAGGGAGCTCACTACATGCAGATTTATACAGCCACCACTAGGGGGAGCTCACTACATACAAATTTATACAGTCACCACTAGGGAGAGCTCACTACATACAGATTTATACATCCACCACTAGAGGGAGCTCACTACATACAGATTTATACAGTCACCACTAGGGAGAGCTCACTACATACAGATTTATACAGTCACCACTAGAGGGAGCTCACTACATACAGATTTATACAGCCATCACTAGAGGGAGCTCACTGCATACAGATTTATACAGCCACCACTAGAGGAAGCTCACTACATACAGATTTATACAGCCACCACTAGAGGGAGCTCACTACATACAGATTTATACAGCCACCACTAGAGGGAGACTCACTACATACAGATTTATACATCCACCACTAGAGGGAGCTCACTACATACAGATTTATACAGCCACCACTAGAGGGAGCTCACTGCATACAGATTTATACAGCCACCATTAGAGGGAGCTCACTACATACAGATTTATACAGTCACCACTAGAGGGGACTCCCTACATACAGATTTATACATTCACCACTAGAGGGGACTCCCTACATACGGATTTATACATTCACCACTAGAGGGAGCTCACTACATACAGATTTATACAGTCACCACTAGGGGGAGCTCACTACATACAGATTTATACAGCCACCACTAGTGGGAGCTCACTACATACAGATTTATACAGTCACCACTAGGGGATCTCACTACATACAGATTTATACAGCCACCACTAGGGAGAGCTCACTACATACAGATTTATACAGTCACCACTAGAGGGAGCTCACTACAATCAGATTTATACAGCCACCACTAGAGGGAGCTCACTACATACAGATTTATACAGTCACCACTAGAGGGAGCTCACTACATACAGATTTATACAGCTACCTCTAGGGAGAGCTCACTGCATACAGATTTATACAGCCACCACTAGAGGGAGCTCACTGCATACAGATTTATACAGCCACCACTAGAGGGAGCTCACTACATATAGATTTATACAGCAACCACTAGGGAGAGCTCACTACATACAGATTTATACAGTCACCACTAGAGGGAGCTCACTAAATACAGATTTATACAGCCACCACTAGGGAGAGCTCACTGCATACAGATTTATACAGCCACCACTAGAGGGAGCTCACTGCATACAGATTTATACAGTCACCACTAGAGGGCGCTCACTACATACAGATTTATACAGTCACCACTAGAGGGAGCTCACTACATACAGATTTATACAGCCAACACTAGAGGGAGCTCACTACATACAGATTTATACATCCACCACTAGAGGTAGCTCACTACATACAGATTTATACAGTCACCACTAGGGGGAGATCACTACATACAGATATATACAGCCACCATTAGAGGGAGCTCACTACATACAGATTTATACAGCCACCACTAGAGGGAGCTCACTACATACAGATATATACAGCCACCACTAGAGGGGACTCCCTACATACAGATTTATACATTCACCACTAGAGGGAGCTCACTACATACAGATTTATACAGTCACCACTAGGGAGAGCTCACTGCATACAGATTTATACAGCCACCACTAGAGGGAGTTCACTACATACAGATTTATACAGCCACCACTAGAGGGAGCTCACTGCATACAGATTTATACAGCCACCACTAGAGGGAGCTCACTGCATACAGATTTATACAGCCACCACTAGAGGGAGCTCACTACATACAGATTTATACAGTCACCACTAGAGGGGACTCCCTACATACAGATTTATACATTCACCACTAGAGGGAGCTCACTACATACAGATTTATACAGTCACCACTAGAGGGAGCTCACTACATACAGATTTATACAGCCACCACTAGAGGGAGCTCACTACATACAGATTTATACAGTCACCACTAGGGGGAGCTCACTACATACAGATTTATACATCCACCACTAGATGGAGCTCACTACATACAGATTTATACAGTCACGACTAGGGGGAGCTCACTACATACAGATTTATACATCCACCACTAGAGGGAGCTCACTGCATACAAATTTATACAGTCACCACTAGTGGCAGCTCACTACATACAGATTTATACATCCACCACTAGAGGGAGCTCACTGCATACAAATTTATACAGTCACCACTAGAGGGAGCTCACTACATACAGATTTATACAGCCACCACTAGAGGGAGCTCACTACATACAGATTTATACAGTCACCACTAGAGGGAGCCCACTACATACAGATTTATACAGCCACCACTAGAGGGAGCTCACTACATACAGATTTATACAGTCACCACTAGGGAGAGCTCACTACATACAGATTTATACAGTCACCACTAGAGGGAGCTCACTACATACAGATTTATACAGCCACCGCTAGTGGGAGCTCACTGCATACAAATTTATACATCCACCACTAGAGGGAGCTCACTACATACAGATTTATACAGCCACCACTAGGGGGAGCTCACTACATACAGATTTATACAGCCACCGCTAGTGGGAGCTCACTACATACAGATTTATACATCCACCACTAGAGGGAGCTCACTACATACAGATTTATACAGCCACCACTAGGGGGAGCTCACTACATACAGATTTATACAGCCACCACTAGGGGGAGCTCACTACATACAGATTTATACAGTCACCACTAGGAGGAGCTCACTACATATAGATTTATACAGCCACCACTACAGGGAGCTCACTACATACAGATTTATACATCCACCACTAGGGGGAGCTCACTACATACAGATTAATACATCCACCACTAGAGGGAGCTCACTACATACAGATTTATACAGTCACCACTAGAGGGGACTCCCTACATACAGATTTATACATTCACCACTAGAGGGAGCTCACTACATACAGATTTATACAGCCACCACTAGAGGGAGCTCACTACATACAGATTTATACAGTCACCACTAGAGGGAGCTCACTACATACAGATTTATACAGCCACCACTAGAGGGAGCTCACTACATACAGATTTATACAGTCACCACTAGGGGGAGCTCACTACATACAGATTTATACATCCACCACTAGATGGAGCTCACTACATACAGATTTATACAGTCACGACTAGGGGGAGGTCACTACATACAGATTTATACATCCACCACTAGAGGGAGCTCACTGCATACAAATTTATACAGTCACCACTAGTGGCAGCTCACTACATACAGATTTATACATCCACCACTAGAGGGAGCTCACTGCATACAAATTTATACAGTCACCACTAGAGGGAGCTCACTACATACAGATTTATACAGCCACCACTAGAGGGAGCTCACTACATACAGATTTATACAGTCACCACTAGAGGGAGCCCACTACATACAGATTTATACAGCCACCACTAGAGGGAGCTCACTACATACAGATTTATACAGTCACCACTAGGGAGAGCTCACTACATACAGATTTATACAGTCACCACTAGAGGGAGCTCACTACATACAGATTTATACAGCCACCGCTAGTGGTAGCTCACTGCATACAAATTTATACATCCACCACTAGAGGGAGCTCACTACATACATATTTATACAGCCACCACTAGGAGGAGCTCACTACATACAGATTTATACAGCCACCGCTAGTGGGAGCTCACTACATACAGATTTATACATCCACCACTAGAGGGAGCTCACTACATACAGATTTATACAGCCACCACTAGGGGGAGCTCACTACATACAGATTTATACAGCCACCACTAGGGGGAGCTCACTACATACAGATTTATACAGTCACCACTAGGAGGAGCTCACTACATATAGATTTATACAGCCACCACTACAGGGAGCTCACTACATACAGATTTATACATCCACCACTAGGGGGAGCTCACTACATACAGATTAATACATCCACCACTAGAGGGAGCTCACTACATACAGATTTATACATCCACCACTAGAGGGAGCTCACTACATATAGATTTATACAGCCACCACTAGTGGGAGCTCACTACATACAGATTTATACATCCACCACTAGGGGGAGCTCACTACATACAGATTAATACATCCACCACTAGAGGGAGCTCACTACATACAGATTTATACAGCCACCACTAGGGAGAGCTCACTGCATACAGATTTATACAGCCACCACTAGAGGGAGCTCACTACATACAGAGTTATACAGTCACCACTAGTGGGAGCTCACTACATACAGATTTATACAGTCACCACTAGAGGGAGCTCACTACATACAGATTTATACAGTCACCACTAGAGGGAGCTCACTGCATACAGATTTATACAGCCACCACTAAGGGAGCTCACTACATACAGATTAATACCTCCAACACTAGAGGGAGCTCACTACATACAGATTTATACAGCCACCACTAGAGGGAGCTCACTACATACAGATTTATACAGCCACCACTAGGGAGAGCTCACTGCATACAGCATTATACAGCCACCACTAGAGGGAGCTCACTGCATACAGATTTATACAGTCACCACTAGAGGGAGCTCACTGCATACAGATTTATACAGCCACCACTAGAGGGAGCTCACTGCATACAGATTTATACAGCCACCACTATAGGGAGCTCACTGCATACAGATTTATACAGTCACCACTAGGGGGAGCTCACTACATACAGATTTATACAGTCACCACTACAGGGAGCTCACTACATACAGATCTATACAGCTACCACTAGAGGTAGCTCACTGCATACAGATTTATACAGTCACCACTAGAGGGAGCTCACTACATACAGATTTATACAGCCACCACTAGAGGGAGCTCACTACATACAGTTTTATACAGCCACCACTAGGGAGAGCTCACTACATACAGATTTATACAGTCACCACTAGAGGGAGCTCACTGCATACAGATTTATACAGTCACCACTAGAGGGAGCTCACTACATACAGATTTATACAGCCACCACTAGAGGGATCTCACTACATACAGATTTATACAGTCACCACTAGAGGGAGCTCACTACATACAGATTTATACAGTCACCACTAGAGGGAGCTCACTACATACAGATTTATACAGCTACCACTAGGGAGAGCTCACTACATACAGATTTATACAGCCACCACTAGAGGGAGCTCACTACATACAGATTTATACAGCCACCACTAGGGAGAGCTCACTACATACAGATTTATACATCAACCATTAGAGGGAGCTCACTACATACAGATTTATACAGTCACCACTAGCGGGAGCTCACTACATACAGATTTATACAGCCACCACTAGAGGGAGCTCACTGCATACAGATTTATACAGTCACCACTAGAGGGAGCTCACTACATACAGATTTATACAGCCACCACTAGAGGGAGCTCACTACATACAGATTTATACAGTCACCACTAGAGGGAGCTCACTACATACAGATTTATACAGTCACCACTAGAGGGAGCTCACTACATACAGATTTATACAGTCACCACTAGGGGGAGCTCACTACATACAGATTTATACAGCCACCACTAGTGGGAGCTCACTACATACAGATTTATACAGTCACCACTAGGGGATCTCACTACATACAGATTTATACAGCCACCACTAGGGAGAGCTCACTACATACAGATTTATACAGTCACCACTAGAGGGAGCTCACTACATACAGATTTATACAGCCACCACTAGAGGGAGCTCACTACATACAGATTTGTACAGTCACCACTAGAGGGAGCTCACTACATACAGATTTATACAGTCACCACTAGAGGGAGCTCACTACATACAGATTTATACAGCCACCACTAGAGGGAGCTCACTACATACAGATTTATACAGTCACCACTAGGGAGAGCTCACTGCATACAGATTTATACAGCCACCACTAGAGGGAGCTCACTGCATACAGATTTATACAGCCACCACTAAGGGAGCTCACTACATACAGATTCATACAGCCACCACTAGGGAGAGCTCACTACATACAGATTTATACAGTCACCACTAGAGGGAGCTCACTACATACAGATTTATACAGTCACCACTAGAGGGAGCTCACTATATACAGATTTATACAGCCACCACTAGGGAGAGCTCACTGCATACAGATTTATACAGTCACCACTAGAGGGAGCTCACTACATACAGATTTATACAGTCACCACTAGAGGGAGCTCACTACATACAGATTTATACAGCCACCACTAGAGGGAGGTCACTACATACAGATTTATACAGCCATCACTAGGGGGAGCTCACTACATACAGATTTATACAGTCACCACTAGGGGGAGCTCACTACGTACAGATTTATACAGCCACCACTAGAGGGAGCTCACTACATACAGATTTATACAGCCACCACTAGGGGGAGCTCACTACATACAGATTTATACACTCACCACTAGAGGGAGCTCACTACATACAGATTTATACAGCCACCACTAGGGGGAGCTAACTACATACAGATTTATACAGCCACCACTAGAGGGAGCTCACTACATGCAGATTTATACAGCCACCACTAGAGGGAGCTCAATACATACAGATTTATACAGTCACCACTAGAGGGAGCTCACTACATACAGATTTATACAGCCACCACTAGAGGGAGCTCACTACATACAGATTTATACAGCCACCACTAGAGGGAGCTCACTACATACAGATTTATACAGCCACCACTAGAGGGAGCTCACTACATACAGATTTACACAGTCACCACTAGAGGGAGCTCACTACATACAGATTTATACAGCCACCACTAGAGGGAGATCACTACATATAGATTTATACAGCCACCACTAGAGGGGGCTCACTACATACAGATTTATACAGCCACCACTAGAGGGGGCTCACTACATATAGATTTATACAGCCACCACTAGAGGGGGCTCACTACATACAGATTTATACAGCCACCACTAGGGGGAGCTCACTACATACAGATTTATACAGCCACCACTAGGAGGAGCTCACTACATACAGATTTATACCGCCACCCCTAGGGTGAGCTCACTGCATACAGATTTATACAGTGACCACTAGGGACGGCTCACTACATATAGATTTATACAGTGACCACTTGAGGGAGCTCACTACAGACAGATTTATACAGCCACCACTAGAGGGAGCTCACTACATACAGATTTATACAGTCACCACTAGAGGGAGCTCACTACATACAGATTTATACAGTCACCACTAGGGGGAGCTCACTACATACAGATTTATACATCCACCACTAGATGGAGCTCACTACATACAGATTTATACAGTCACGACTAGGGGGAGCTCACTACATACAGATTTATACAGTCACCACTAGGGAGAGCTCACTACATACAGATTTGTACAGCCACCACCAGAGGGAGCTCACTACATACAGATTTATACAGCCACCACTAGAGGGAGACTCACTACATACAGATTTATACAGCCACCACTAGAGGGAGCTCACTACATACAGATTTATACAGCCACCACTAGAGGGAGCTCACTGCATACAGATTTATACAGCCACCACTAGAGGGAGCTCACTACATACAGATTTATACAGTCACCACTAGAGGGGACTCCCTACATACAGATTTATACATTCACCACTAGAGGGGACTCCCTACATACGGATTTATACATTCACCACTAGAGGGAGCTCACTACATACAGATTTATACAGTCACCACTAGGGGGAGCTCACTACATACAGATTTATACAGCCACCACTAGTGGGAGCTCACTACATACAGATTTATACAGTCACCACTAGGGGATCTCACTACATACAGATTTATACAGCCACCAGTAGGGAGAGCTCACTACATACAGATTTATACAGTCACCACTAGAGGGAGCTCACTACATACAGATTTACACAGCCACCACTAGAGGGAGCTCACTACATACAGATTTATACAGTCACCACTAGAGGGAGCTCACTACATACAGATTTATACAGTCACCACTAGAGGGAGCTCACTACATACAGATTTATACAGCTACCTCTAGGTAGAGCTCACTGCATACAGATTTATACAGCCACCACTAGAGGGAGCTCACTGCATACAGATTTATACAGCCACCACTAGAGGGAGCTCACTACATACAGATTTATACAGCAACCACTAGGGAGAGCTCACTACATACAGATTTATACAGTCACCACTAGAGGTAGCTCACTGCATACAGATTTATACAGCCACCACTAGGGAGAGCTCACTGCATACAGATTTATACAGCCACCACTAGAGGGAGCTCACTGCATACAGATTTATACAGTCACCACTAGAGGGCGCTCACTACATACAGATTTATACAGTCACCACTAGAGGGAGCTCACTACATACAGATTTATACAGCCAACACTAGAGGGAGCTCACTACATACAGATTTATACAGCCACCACTAGAGAGAGCTCACTACATACAGATTTATACAGTCACCACTAGGGGGAGATCACTACATACAGATATATACAGCCACCATTAGAGGGAGCTCACTACATATAGATTTATACAGCCACCACTAGAGGGAGCTCACTACATACAGATATATACAGCCACCACTAGAGGGAGCTCACTACATACAGATTTATACAGTCACCACTAGAGGGAGCTCACTACATACAGATTTATACAACCACCACTAGGGAGAGCTCACTGCATACAGATTTATACAGCCACAACTAGAGGGAGCTCACTACATACGGATTTATACAGCCACCACTAGAGGGAGCTCACTACATACAGATTTATACAGTCACCACTAGAGGGGACTCCCTACATACAGATTTATACATTCACCACTAGAGGGAGCTCACTACATACAGATTTATACAGTCACCACTAG
The DNA here is from genome assembly GCF_046119375.1 of Phyllobates terribilis. Lineage (NCBI taxonomy): Eukaryota > Metazoa > Chordata > Amphibia > Anura > Dendrobatidae > Phyllobates > Phyllobates terribilis. The sequence goes on along the minus strand of NW_027363521.1, from coordinate 17,631 downwards.
AGGGAGCTCATTACATACAGATTTATACAGCCACCACTAGAGGGAGTTCACTACATACAGATTTATACAGCCACCACTAGAGGGAGCTCACTGCATACAGATTTATACAGCCACCACTAGAGAGAGCTCACTGCATGCAGATTTATACAGCCACCACTAGAGGGAGCTCACTACATACAGATTTATACAGTCACCACTAGAGGGGACTCCCTAAATACAGATTTATACAGTCACCACTAGAGGGAGCTCACTACATACAGATTTATACAGCCACCACTAGGGGGAGCTCACTACATACAGATTTATACAGCCACCACTAGAGGGATCTCACTGCATACAAATTTATACAGTCACCACTAGTGGCAGCTCACTACATACAGATTTATACATCCACCACTAGAGGGAGCTCACTGCATACAAATTTATACAGTCACCACTAGAGGGAGCTCACTACATACAGATTTATACAGCCACCACTAGAGGGAGCTCACTACATACAGATTTATACAGTCACCACTAGAGGGAGCCCACTACATACAGATTTATACAGCCACCACTAGAGGGAGCTCACTACACACAGATTTATACAGTCACCACTAGGGAGAGCTCACTACATACAGATTTATACAGTCACCACTAGAGGGAGCTCACTACATACAGATTTATACAGCCACCGCTAGTGGGAGCTCACTGCATACAAATTTATACATCCACCACTAGAGGGAGCTCACTACATACAGATTTATACAGCCACCACTAGGGGGAGCTCACTACATACAGATTTATACAGCCACCGCTAGTGGGAGCTCACTACATACAGATTTATACATCCACCACTAGAGGGAGCTCACTACATACAGATTTATACAGCCACCACTAGGGGGAGCTCACTACATACAGATTTATACAGCCACCACTAGGGGGAGCTCACTACATACAGATTTATACAGTCACCACTAGGAGGAGCTCACTACATATAGATTTATACAGCCACCACTACAGGGAGCTCACTACATACAGATTTATACATCCACCACTAGGGGGAGCTCACTACATACAGATTAATACATCCACCACTAGAGGGAGCTCACTACATACAGATTTATACAGTCACCACTAGAGGGGACTCCCTACATACAGATTTATACATTCACCACTAGAGGGAGCTCACTACATACAGATTTATACAGTCACCACTAGAGGGAGCTCACTACATACAGATTTATACAGCCACCACTAGAGGGAGCTCACTACATACAGATTTATACAGTCACCACTAGGGGGAGCTCACTACATACAGATTTATACATCCACCACTAGAGGGAGCTCACTACATACAGATTTATACAGCCACCACTAGGGGGAGCTCACTACATACAGATTTATACAGTCACCACTAGAGGGAGCTCACTACATACAGATTTATACAGTCACCACTAGAGGGAGCTCACTACATACAGATTTATACAGCCACGACTAGGGGGAGCTCACTACATACAGATTTATACATCCACCACTAGAGGGAGCTCACTGCATACAAATTTATACAGTCACCACTAGTGGCAGCTCACTACATACAGATTTATACATCCACCACTAGAGGGAGCTCACTGCATACAAATTTATACAGTCACCACTAGAGGGAGCTCACTACATACAGATTTATACAGCCACCACTAGAGAGAGCTCACTACATACAGATTTATACAGTCAACACTAGGGGGAGATCACTACATACAGATATATACAGCCACCATTAGAGGGAGCTCACTACATACAGATTTATACAGCCACCACTAGAGGGAGCTCACTACATACAGATATATACAGCCACCACTAGAGGGAGCTCACTACATACAGATTTATACAGTCACCACTAGAGGGAGCTCACTACATACAGATGTACACAGCCACCACTAGAGGGAGCTCACTACATACAGATTTATACAGTCACCACTAGAGGGAGCTCACTACATACAGATTTATACAGTCACCACTAGAGGGAGCTCACTACATACAGATTTATACAGCTACCTCTAGGGAGAGCTCACTGCATACAGATTTATACAGCCACCACTAGAGGGAGCTCACTGCATACAGATTTATACAGCCACCACTAGAGGGAGCTCACTACATACAGATTTATACAGCAACCACTAGGGAGAGCTCACTACATACAGATTTATACAGTCACCACTAGAGGTAGCTCACTACATACAGATTTATACAGCCACCACTAGGGAGAGCTCACTGCATACAGATTTATACAGCCACCACTAGAGGGAGCTCACTGCATACAGATTTATACAGTCACCACTAGAGGGCGCTCACTACATACAGATTTATACAGTCACCACTAGAGGGAGCTCACTACATACAGATTTATACAGCCAACACTAGAGGGAGCTCACTACATACAGATTTATACAGCCACCACTAGAGAGAGCTCACTACATACAGATTTATACAGTCACCACTAGGGGGAGATCACTACATACAGATATATACAGCCACCATTAGAGGGAGCTCACTACATACAGATTTATACAGCCACCACTAGAGGGAGCTCACTACATACAGATATATACAGCCACCACTAGAGGGAGCTCACTACATACAGATTTATACAGTCACCACTAGAGGGAGCTCACTACATACAGATTTATACAACCACCACTAGGGAGAGCTCACTGCATACAGATTTATACAGCCACAACTAGAGGGAGCTCACTACATACGGATTTATACAGCCACCACTAGAGGGAGCTCACTACATACAGATTTATACAGTCACCACTAGAGGGGACTCCCTACATACAGATTTATACATTCACCACTAGAGGGAGCTCACTACATACAGATTTATACAGTCACCACTAGAGGGAGCTCATTACATACAGATTTATACAGCCACCACTAGAGGGAGTTCACTACATACAGATTTATACAGCCACCACTAGAGGGAGCTCACTGCATACAGATTTATACAGCCACCACTAGAGGGAGCTCACTGCATGCAGATTTATACAGCCACCACTAGAGGGAGCTCACTACATACAGATTTATACAGTCACCACTAGAGGGGACTCCCTAAATACAGATTTATACATTCACCACTAGAGGGAGCTCACTACATACAGATTTATACAGTCACCACTAGAGGGAGCTCACTACATACAGATTTATACAGCCACCACTAGAGGGAGCTCACTACATACAGATTTATACAGTCACCACTAGGGGGAGCTCACTACATACAGATTTATACATCCACCACTAGATGGAGCTCACTACATACAGATTTATACAGTCACGACTAGGGGGAGCTCACTACATACAGATTTATACATCCACCACTAGAGGGATCTCACTGCATACAAATTTATACAGTCACCACTAGTGGCAGCTCACTACATACAGATTTATACATCCACCACTAGAGGGAGCTCACTGCATACAAATTTATACAGTCACCACTAGAGGGAGCTCACTACATACAGATTTATACAGCCACCACTAGAGGGAGCTCACTACATACAGATTTATACAGTCACCACTAGAGGGAGCCCACTACATACAGATTTATACAGCCACCACTAGAGGGAGCTCACTACATACAGATTTATACAGTCACCACTAGGGAGAGCTCACTACATACAGATTTATACAGTCACCACTAGAGGGAGCTCACTACATACAGATTTATACAGCCACCGCTAGTGGGAGCTCACTGCATACAAATTTATACATCCACCACTAGAGGGAGCTCACTACATACAGATTTATACAGCCACCACTAGGGGGAGCTCACTACATACAGATTTATACAGCCACCGCTAGTGGGAGCTCACTACATACAGATTTATACATCCACCACTAGAGGGAGCTCACTACATACAGATTTATACAGCCACCACTAGGGGGAGCTCACTACATACAGATTTATACAGCCACCACTAGGGGGAGCTCACTACATACAGATTTATACAGTCACCACTAGGAGGAGCTCACTACATATAGATTTATACAGCCACCACTACAGGGAGCTCACTACATACAGATTTATACATCCACCACTAGGGGGAGCTCACTACATACAGATTAATACATCCACCACTAGAGGGAGCTCACTACATACAGATTTATACAGTCACCACTAGAGGGGACTCCGTACATACAGATTTATACATTCACCACTAGAGGGAGCTCACTACATACAGATTTATACAGTCACCACTAGAGGGAGCTCACTACATACAGATTTATACAGCCACCACTAGAGGGAGCTCACTACATACAGATTTATACAGTCACCACTAGGGGGAGCTCACTACATACAGATTTATACATCCACCACTAGAGGGAGCTCACTACATACAGATTTATACAGCCACCACTAGGGGGAGCTCACTACATACAGATTTATACAGTCACCACTAGAGGGAGCTCACTACATACAGATTTATACAGTCACCACTAGAGGGAGCTCACTACATACAGATTTATACAGCCACGACTAGGGGGAGCTCACTACATACAGATTTATACATCCACCACTAGAGGGAGCTCACTGCATACAAATTTATACAGTCACCACTAGTGGCAGCTCACTACATACAGATTTATACATCCACCACTAGAGGGAGCTCACTGCATACAAATTTATACAGTCACCACTAGAGGGAGCTCACTACATACAGATTTATACAGCCACCACTAGAGAGAGCTCACTACATACAGATTTATACAGTCACCACTAGGGGGAGATCACTACATACAGATATATACAGCCACCATTAGAGGGAACTCACTACATACAGATTTATACAGCCACCACTAGAGGGAGCTCACTACATACAGATATATACAGCCACCACTAGAGGGAGCTCACTACATACAGATTTATACAGTCACCACTAGAGGGAGCTCACTACATACAGATTTATACAACCACCACTAGGGAGAGCTCACTGCATACAGATTTATACAGCCACAACTAGAGGGAGCTCACTACATACGGATTTATACAGCCACCACTAGAGGGAGCTCACTACATACAGATTTATACAGTCACCACTAGAGGGGACTCCCTACATACAGATTTATACATTCACCACTAGAGGGAGCTCACTACATACAGATTTATACAGTCACCACTAGAGGGAGCTCATTACATACAGATTTATACAGCCACCACTAGAGGGAGTTCACTACATACAGATTTATACAGCCACCACTAGAGGGAGCTCACTGCATACAGATTTATACAGCCACCACTAGAGGGAGCTCACTGCATGCAGATTTATACAGCCACCACTAGAGGGAGCTCACTACATACAGATTTATACAGTCACCACTAGAGGGGACTCCCTAAATACAGATTTATACATTCACCACTAGAGGGAGCTCACTACATACAGATTTATACAGTCACCACTAGAGGGAGCTCACTACATACAGATTTATACAGCCACCACTAGAGGGAGCTCACTACATACAGATTTATACAGTCACCACTAGGGGGAGCTCACTACATACAGATTTATACATCCACCACTAGATGGAGCTCACTACATACAGATTTATACAGTCACGACTAGGGGGAGCTCACTACATACAGATTTATACATCCACCACTAGAGGGATCTCACTGCATACAAATTTATACAGTCACCACTAGTGGCAGCTCACTACATACAGATTTATACATCCACCACTAGAGGGAGCTCACTGCATACAAATTTATACAGTCACCACTAGAGGGAGCTCACTACATACAGATTTATACAGCCACCACTAGAGGGAGCTCACTACATACAGATTTATACAGTCACCACTAGAGGGAGCCCACTACATACAGATTTATACAGCCACCACTAGAGGGAGCTCACTACATACAGATTTATACAGTCACCACTAGGGAGAGCTCACTACATACAGATTTATACAGTCACCACTAGAGGGAGCTCACTACATACAGATTTATACAGCCACCGCTAGTGGGAGCTCACTACATACAGATTTATACATCCACCACTAGAGGGAGCTCACTGCATACAAATTTATACAGTCACCACTAGAGGGAGCTCACTACATACAGATTTATACAGCCACCACTAGAGGGAGCTCACTACATACAGATTTATACAGTCACCACTAGAGGGAGCCCACTACATACAGATTTATACAGCCACCACTAGAGGGAGCTCACTACATACAGATTTATACAGCCACCACTAGAGGGAGCCCACTACATACAGATTTATACAGCCACCACTAGAGGGAGCTCACTACATACAGATTTATACAGTCACCACTAGGGAGAGCTCACTACATACAGATTTATACAGTCACCACTAAAGGGAGCTCACTACATAAAGATTTATACAGCCACCACTAGGGGGAGCTCACTACATACAGATTTATACAGCCACCGCTAGTGGGAGCTCACTACATACAGATTTATACATCCACCACTAGAGGGAGCTCACTACATACAGATTTATACAGCCACCACTAGGGGGAGCTCACTACATACAGATTTATACAGCCACCACTAGGGGGAGCTCACTACATACAGATTTATACAGTCACCACTAGGAGGAGCTCACTACATATAGATTTATACAGCCACCACTACAGGGAGCTCACTACATACAGATTTATACATCCACCACTAGGGGGAGCTCACTACATACAGATTAATACATCCACCACTAGAGGGAGCTCACTACATACAGATTTATACAGTCACCACTAGAGGGGACTCCCTACATACAGATTTATACATTCACCACTAGAGGGAGCTCACTACATACAGATTTATACAGTCACCACTAGAGGGAGCTCACTACATACAGATTTATACAGCCACCACTAGAGGGAGCTCACTACATACAGATTTATACAGTCACCACTAGGGGGAGCTCACTACATACAGATTTATACATCCACCACTAGAGGGAGCTCACTACATACAGATTTATACAGCCACCACTAGGGGGAGCTCACTACATACAGATTTAAACAGTCACCACTAGAGGGAGCTCACTGCATACAGATTTATACAGTCACCACTAGAGGGAGCTCACTACATACAGATTTATACAGCCACGACTAGGGGGAGCTCACTACATACAGATTTATACATCCACCACTAGAGGGAGCTCACTGCATACAAATTTATACAGTCACCACTAGTGGCAGCTCACTACATACAGATTTATACATCCACCACTAGAGGGAGCTCACTGCATACAAATTTATACAGTCACCACTAGAGGGAGCTCACTACATACAGATTTATACAGCCACCACTAGAGGGAGCTCACTACATACAGATTTATACAGTCACCACTAGAGGGAGCCCACTACATACAGATTTATACAGCCACCACTAGAGGGAGCTCACTACATACAGATTTATACAGTCACCACTAGGGAGAGCTCACTACATACAGATTTATACAGTCACCACTAGAGGGAGCTCACTACATACAGATTTATACAGTCACCACTAGGGGGAGATCACTACTTACAGATTTATACAGTCACCACTAGAGGGAGCTCACTACATACAAATTTATACATCCACCACTAGAGGGAGCTCACTACATACATATTTATACAGCCACCACTAGGGGGAGCTCACTACATACAGATTTATACAGCCACCGCTAGGGAGAGCTCACTACATACAGATTAATACCTCCAACACTAGAGGGAGCTCACTACATACAGATTTATACAGCCACCACTAGAGGGAGCTCACTGCATACAGATTTATACAGCCACCACTAGAGGGAGCTCACTGCATACAGATTTATACAGTCACCACTAGGGGGAGCTCACTACATACAGATTTATACAGTCACCACTAGAGGGAGCTCACTACATACAGATCTATACAGCTACCACTAGAGGGAGCTCACTGCATACAGATTTATACAGTCACCACTAGAGGGAGCTCACTACATACAGATTTATACAGCCACCTCTAGAGGGAGCTCACTACATACAGTTTTATACAGTTACCACTAGGGGGAGCTCACTACATACAGATTTATACAGTCACCACTAGAGGGAGCTCACTGCATACAGATTTATACAGTCACCACTAGAGGGAGCTCACTACATACAGATTTATACAGCCACCACTAGAGGGATCTCACTACATACAGATTTATACAGTCACCACTAGAGGGAGCTCACTACATACAGATTTATACAGTCACCACTAGAGGGAGCTCACTACATACAGATTTATACAGCTACCACTAGGGAGAGCTCACTACATACAGATTTATACAGTCACCACTAGAGGGAGCTCACTACATACAGATTTATACAGCCACCACTAGAGGGAGCTCACTACATACAGATTTATACAGTCACCACTAGAGGGAGCTCACTACATACAGATTTATACAGCCACCACTAGGGAGAGCTCACTACATACAGATTTATACAGTCACCACTAGAGGGAGCTCACTGCATACAGATTTATACAGTCACCACTAGAGGGAGCTCACTACATACAGATTTATACAGCCACCACTAGAGGGATCTCACTACATACAGATTTATACAGTCACCACTAGAGGGAGCTCACTACATACAGATTTATACAGTCACCACTAGAGGGAGCTCACTACATACAGATTTATACAGCTACCACTAGGGAGAGCTCACTACATACAGATTTATACAGCCACCACTAGAGGGAGCTCACTACATACAGATTTATACAGCCACCACTAGGGAGAGCTCACTACATACAGATTTATACATCAACCATTAGAGGGAGCTCACTACATACAGATTTATACAGTCACCACTAGCGGGAGCTCACTACATACAGATTTATACAGCCACCACTAGAGGGAGCTCACTGCATACAGATTTATACAGTCACCACTAGAGGGAGCTCACTACATACAGATTTATACAGCCACCACTAGAGGGAGCTCACTACATACAGATTTATACAGTCACCACTAGAGGGAGCTCACTACATACAGATTTATACAGTCACCACTAGAGGGAGCTCACTACATACAGATTTATACAGTCACCACTAGGGGGAGCTCACTACATACAGATTTATACAGTCCCCACTAGGGGATCTCACTACATACAGATTTATACAGCCACCACTAGGGAGAGCTCACTACATACAGATTTATACAGTCACCACTAGAGGGAGCTCACTACATACAGATTTATACAGTCACCACTAGAGGGAGCTCACTACATACAGATTTATACAGCCACCACTAGAGGGAGCTCACTACATACAGAATTATACAGTCACCACTAGGGGGAGCTCACTGCATACAGATTTATACAGCCACCACTAGAGGGAGCTCACTACATACAGATTTATACAGCCACCACTAGGGAGAGCTCACTACATACAGATTTATACAGTCACCACTAGAGGGAGCTCACTACATACAGATTTATACAGTCACCACTAGAGGGAGCTCACTACATACAGATTTATACAGCCACCACTAGAGGGAGCTCACTACATACAGAATTATACAGTCACCACTAGGGAGAGCTCACTGCATACAGATTTATACAGCCACCACTAGAGGGAGCTCACTGCATACAGATTTATACAGCCACCACTAAGGGAGCTCACTACATACAGATTCATACAGCCACCTCTAGGGAGAGCTCACTGCATACAGATTTATACAGTCACCACTAGAGGGAGCTCACTACATACAGATTTATACAGTCACCACTAGAGGGAGCTCACTACATACAGATTTATACAGCCACCACTACAGGGAGCTCACTACATACAGATTTATACAGTCACCACTAGAGGGAGCTCACTACATACAGATTTATACAATCACCACTAGAGGGAGCTCACTACATACAGATTTATACAGTCACCACTAGGGGGAGATCACTACATACAGATTTATACAGTCACCACTAGAGGGAGCTCACTACATACAGATTTATACAGCCACCACTAGGGGGAGCTCACTACATACAGATTTATACAGTCACCACTAGAGGGAGCTCACTATATACAGATTTATACAGTCACCACTAGAGGGGGCACACTACATACAGATTTATACAGCTCTTACTGTAATCCTCTGTGCTGCTGGGGAATCTGCTCCTCCCACTATGTAATTCTCAGCCTGTGACCTCCCATAGATCAGCACACTCCTCTCCTGAAATACTCTGTGCTGCTGGGGAATCTGCTCCTCCCACTATGTAATTCTCAGCCTGTGACCTCCCATAGATCAGCACACTCCTCTCCTGAAATACTCTGTGCTGCTGGGGAATCAGCTCCTCCCACTATGTAATTCTCAGCCTATGACCTCCCATAGATCAGCACACTCCTCTCCTGAAATACTCTGTGCTGCTGGGGAATCTGCTCCTCCCACTATGTAATTCTCAGCCTGTGACCTCCCATAGATCAGCACACTCCTCTCCTGAAATCCTCTGTGCTGCTGGGGAATCTGCTCATCCCACTATGTAATTCTCAGCCTGTGACCTCCCATAGATCAGCACACTCCTCTCCTGAAATACTCTGTGCTGCTGGGGAATCTGCTCCTCCCACTATGTAATTCTCAGCCTGTGACCTCCCATAGATCAGCACACTCCTCTCCTGAAATACTCTGTGCTGCTGGGGAATCTGCTCCTCCCACTATGTAATTCTCAGCCTATGACCTCCCATAGATCAGCACACTCCTCTCCTGAAATACTCTGTGCTGCTGGGGAATCTGCTGATCCCACTATGTAATTCTCAGCCTGTGACCTCCCATAGATCAGCACACTCCTCTCCTGAAATACTCTGTGCTGCTGGGGAATCAGCTCCTCCCACTATGTAATTCTCAGCCTATGACCTCCCATAGATCAGCACACTCCTCTCCTGAAATACTCTGTGCTGCTGGGGAATCTGCTCCTCCCACTATGTAATTCTCAGCCTAAGACCTCCCATAGATCAGCACACTCCTCTCCTGAAATACTCTGTGCTGCTGGGGAATCTGCTCCTCCCACTATGTAATTCTCAGCCTATGACCTCCCATAGATCAGCACACTCCTCTCCTGAAATACTCTGTGCTGCTGGGAATCTGCTGATCCCACTATGTAATTCTCAGCCTGTGACCTCCCATAGATCAGCACACTCCTCTCCTGAAATACTCTGTGCTGCTGGGGAATCAGCTCCTCCCACTATGTAATTCTCAGCCTATGACCTCCCATAGATCAGCACACTCCTCTCCTGAAATACTCTGTGCTGCTGGGGAATCTGCTCCTCCCACTATGTAGTTCTCAGCCTATGACCTCCCATAGATCAGCACACTCCTCTCCTGAAATACTCTGTGCTGCTGGGGAATCTGCTGATCCCACTATGTAATTCTCAGCCTGTGACCTCCCATAGATCAGCACACTCCTCTCCTGAAATACTCTGTGCTGCTGGGGAATCAGCTCCTCCCACTATGTAATTCTCAGCCTATGACCTCCCATAGATCAGCACACTCCTCTCCTGAAATACTCTGTGCTGCTGGGGAATCTGCTCCTCCCACTATGTAATTCTCAGCCTAAGACCTCCCATAGATCAGCACACTCCTCTCCTGAAATACTCTGTGCTGCTGGGGAATCTGCTCCTCCCACTATGTAATTCTCAGCCTATGACCTCCCATAGATCAGCACACTCCTCTCCTGAAATACTCTGTGCTGCTGGGGAATCTGCTCCTCCCACTATGTAGTTCTCAGCCTATGACCTCCCATAGATCAGCACACTCCTCTCCTGAAATCCTCTGTGCTGCTGGGGAATCTGCTCCTCCCACTATGTAATTCTCAGCCTATGACCTTCCATAGATCAGCACACTCCTCTCCTGAAATACTCTGTGCTGCTGGGGAATCTGCTCATCCCATTATGTAATTCTCAGCCTGTGACCTCCCATAGATCAGCACACTCCTCTCCTGAAATACTCTGTGCTGCTGGGGAATCTGCTCCTCCCACTATGTAATTCTCAGCCTGTGACCTCCCATAGATCAGCACACTCCTCTCCTGAAATACTCTGTGCTGCTGGGGAATCTGCTCATCCCACTATGTAATTCTCAGCCTGTGACCTCCCATAGATCAGCACACTCCTCTCCTGAAATACTCTGTGCTGCTGGGGAATCTGCTCCTCCCACTATGTAATTCTCAGCCTGTGACCTCCCATAGATCAGCACACTCCTCTCCTGAAATACTCTGTGCTGCTGGGGAATCTGCTCATCCCACTATGTAATTCTCAGCCTGTGACCTCCCATAGATCAGCACACTCCTCTCCTGAAATACTCTGTGCTGCTGGGGAATCTGCTCCTCCCACTATGTAATTCTCAGCCTATGACCTCCCATAGATCAGCACACTCCTCTCCTGAAATACTCTGTGCTGCTGGGGAATCTGCTCATCCCATTATGTAATTCTCAGCCTGTGACCTCACATAGATCAGCACACTCCTCTCCTGAAATACTCTGTGCTGCTGGGGAATCTGCTCCTCCCACTATGTAATTCTCAGCCTATGACCTTCCATAGATCAGCACACTCCTCTCCTGAAATACTCTGTGCTGCTGGGGAATCTGCTCCTCCCACTATGTAATTCTCAGCCTGTGACCTCCCATAGATCAGCACACACCTCTCCTGAAATACTCTGTGCTGCTGGGGAATCTGCTCCTCCCACTATGTAATTCTCAGCCTATGACCTCCCATAGATCAGCACACTCCTCTCCTGAAATACTCTGTGCTGCTGGGGAATCTGCTGATCCCACTATGTAATTCTCAGCCTGTGACCTCCCATAGATCAGCACACTCCCTCTCCTGAAATCCTCTGTGCTGCTGGGGAATCTGCTCCTCCCACTATGTAATTCTCAGCCTATGACCTTCCATAGATCAGCACACTCCTCTCCTGAAATACTCTGTGCTGCTGGGGAATCTGCTCCTCCCACTATGTAATTCTCAGCCTGTGACCTCCCATAGATCAGCACACTCCTCTCCTGAAATACTCTGTGCTGCTGGGGAATCTGCTCATCCCACTATGTAATTCTCAGCCTGTGACCTCCCATAGATCAGCACACTCCTCTCCTGAAATACTCTGTGCTGCTGGGGAATCTGCTCCTGCCACTATGTAATTCTCAGCCTATGACCTCCCATAGATCAGCACACTCCTCTCCTGAAATACTCTGTGCTGCTGGGGAATCTGCTCATCCCACTATGTAATTCTCAGCCTGTGACCTCCCATAGATCAGCACACTCCTCTCCTGAAATACTCTGTGCTGCTGGGGAATCTGCTCCTCCCACTATGTAATTCTCAGCCTGTGACCTCCCATAGATCAGCACACTCCTCTCCTGAAATACTCTGTGCTGCTGGGGAATCTGCTCCTTCCACTATGTAATTCTCAGCCTGAGACCTCCCATAGATCAGCACACTCCTCTCCTGAAATACTCTGTGCTGCTGGGGAATCTGCTCATCCCACTATGTAATTCTCAGCCTATGACCTCCCATAGATCAGCACACTCCTCTCCTGAAATACTCTGTGCTGCTGGGGAATCTGCTCATCCCACTATGTAATTCTCAGCCTGTGACCTCCCATAGATCAGCACACTCCTCTCCTGAAATACTCTGTGCTGCTGGGGAATCTGCTCCTCCCACTATGTAATTCTCAGCCTGTGACCTCCCATAGATCAGCACACTCCTCTCCTGAAATACTCTGTGCTGCTGGGGAATCTGCTCATCCCACTGTGTAATTCTCAGCCTGTGACCTCCCATAGATCAGCACACTCCTCTCCTGAAATACTCTGTGCTGCTGGGGAATCTGCTCCTCCCACTATGTAATTCTCAGCCTATGACCTCCCATAGATCAGCACACTCCTCTCCTGAAATACTCTGTGCTGCTGGGGAATCTGCTCATCCCACTGTGTAATTCTCAGCCTGAGACCTCCCATAGATCAGCACACTCCTCTCCTGAAATACTCTGTGCTGCTGGGGAATCTGCTCATCCCACTATGTAATTCTCAGCCTATGACCTCCCATAGATCAGCACACTCCTCTCCTGAAATACTCTGTGCTGCTGGGGAATCTGCTCTTCCCACTATGTAATTCTCAGCCTATGACCTCCCATAGATCAGCACACTCCTCTCCTGAAATACTCTGTGCAGCTGAGGAATCTGCTCCTCCCACTATGTAATTCTCAGCCTATGACCTCCCATAGATCAGCACACTCCTCTCCTGAAATACTCTGTGCAGCTGAGGAATCTGCTCCTCCCACTATGTAATTCTCAGCCTGTGACTTCCCATAGATCAGCACACACCTCTCCTGAAATACTCTGTGCTGCTGGGGAATCTGCTCATCCCACTATGTAATTCTCAGCCTGTGACCTTCCATAGATCAGCACACGCCTCTCCTGAAATACTCTGTGCTGCTGGGGAATCTGCTCATCCCACTATGTAATTCTCAGCCTATGACCTCCCATAGATCAGCACACTCCTCTCCTGAAATACTCTGTGCTGCTGGGGAATCTGCTCCTCCCACTATGTAATTCTCAGCCTGTGACCTCCCATAGATCAGCACACTCCTCTCCTGAAATACTCTGTGCTGCTGGGGAATCTGCTCCTCCCACTATGTAATTCTCAGCCTATGACCTCCCATAGATCAGCACACTCCTCTCCTGAAATACTCTGTGCTGCTGGGGAATCTGCTCATCCCACTATGTAATTCTCAGCCTGTGACCTCCCATAGATCAGCACACTCCTCTCCTGAAATACTCTGTGCTGCTGGGGAATCTGCTCCTCCCACTATGTAATTCTCAGCCTGTGACCTCCCATAGATCAGCACACTCCTCTCCTGAAATACTCTGTGCTGCTGGGGAATCTGCTCCTCCCACTATGTAATTCTCAGCCTGTGACCTCCCATAGATCAGCACACTCCTCTCCTGAAATACTCTGTGCTGCTGGGGAATCTGCTCCTCCCACTATGTAATTCTCAGCCTGTGACCTCCCATAGATCAGCACACTCCTCTCCTGAAATACTCTGTGCTGCTGGGGAATCTGCTCCTCCCACTATGTAATTCTCAGCCTATGACCTCCCATAGATCAGCACACTCCTCTCCTGAAATACTCTGTGCTGCTGGGGAATCTGCTCCTCCCACTATGTAATTCTCAGCCTGTGACCTCCCATAGATCAGCACACTCCTCTCCTGAAATACTCTGTGCTGCTGGGGAATCTGCTCCTCCCACTATGTAATTCTCAGCCTGTGACCTCCCATAGATCAGCACACTCCTCTCCTGAAATACTCTGTGCTGCTGGGGAATCTGCTCCTCCCACTATGTAATTCTCAGCCTATGACCTCCCATAGATCAGCACACTCCTCTCCTGAAATACTCTGTGCTGCTGGGGAATCTGCTCCTCCCACTATGTAATTCTCAGCCTGTGACCTCCCATAGATCAGCACACTCCTCTCCTGAAATACTCTGTGCTGCTGGGGAATCTGCTCCTCCCACTATGTAATTCTCAGCCTGTGACCTCCCATAGATCAGCACACTCCTCTCCTGAAATACTCTGTGCAGCTGAGGAATCTGCTCCTCCCACTATGTAATTCTCAGCCTGTGACCTCCCATAGATCAGCACACTCCTCTCCTGAAATACTCTGTGCTGCTGGGGAATCTGCTCCTCCCACTATGTAATTCTCAGCCTATGACCTCCCATAGATCAGCACACTCCTCTCCTGAAATACTCTGTGCAGCTGAGGAATCTGCTCCTCCCACTATGTAATTCTCAGCCTTTGACCTCCCATAGATCAGCACACTCCTCTCCTGAAATACTCTGTGCAGCTGAGGAATCTGCTCCTCCCACTATGTAATTCTCAGCCTGTGACCTTCCCATAGATCAGCACACTCCTCTCCTGAAATACTCTGTGCTGCTGGGGAATCTGCTCCTCCCACTATGTAATTCTCAGCCTTTGACCTCCCATAGATCAGCACACTCCTCTCCTGAAATACTCTGTGCAGCTGAGGAATCTGCTCCTCCCACTATGTAATTCTCAGCCTGTGACCTCCCATAGATCAGCACACTCCTCTCCTGAAATACTCTGTGCTGCTGGGGAATCTGCTCATCCCACTATGTAATTCTCAGCCTGTGACCTCCCATAGATCAGCACACTCCTCTCCTGAAATACTCTGTGCTGCTGGGGAATCTGCTCATCCCACTATGTAATTCTCAGCCTGTGACCTCCCATAGATCAGCACACTCCTCTCCTGAAATACTCTGTGCTGCTGGGGAATCTGCTCCTCCCACTATGTAATTCTCAGCCTGTGACCTCCCATAGATCAGCACACTCCTCTCCTGAAATACTCTGTGCTGCTGGGGAATCTGCTCATCCCACTATGTAATTCTCAGCCTGTGACCTCCCATAGATCAGCACACTCCTCTCCTGAAATACTCTGTGCTGCTGGGGAATCTGCTCCTCCCACTATGTAATTCTCAGCCTGTGACCTCCCATAGATCAGCACACTCCTCTCCTGAAATACTCTGTGCTGCTGGGGAATCTGCTCCTCCCACTATGTAATTCTCAGCCTATGACCTCCCATAGATCAGCACACTCCTCTCCTGAAATACTCTGTGCTGCTGGGGAATCTGCTCCTCCCACTATGTAATTCTCAGCCTATGACCTCCCATAGATCAGCACACTCCTCTCCTGAAATACTCTGTGCTGCTGGGGAATCTGCTCATCCCCACTATGTAATTCTCAGCCTGTGACCTCCCATAGATCAGCACACTCCTCTCCTGAAATACTCTGTGCTGCTGGTGGAATTCTGCTCCTCCCACTATGTAATTCTCAGCCTATGACCTCCCATAGATCAGCACACTCCTCTCCTGAAATACTCTGTGCTGCTGGGGAATCTGCTCCTCCCACTATGTAATTCTCAGCCTGTGACCTCCCATAGATCAGCACACTCCTCTCCTGAAATACTCTGTGCTGCTGGGGAATCTGCTCATCCCACTATGTAATTCTCAGCCTGTGACCTTCCATAGATCAGCACACTCCTCTCCTGAAATCCTCTGTGCTGCTGGGGAATCTGCTCATCCCACTATGTAATTCTCAGCCTGTGACCTCCCATAGATCAGCACACTCCTCTCCTGAAATACTCTGTGCTGCTGGGGAATCTGCTCCTCCCACTATGTAATTCTCAGCCTGAGACCTCCCATAGATCAGCACACTCCTCTCCTGAAATACTCTGTGCTGCTGGGGAATCTGCTCATCCCACTATGTAATTCTCAGCCTATGACCTCCCATAGATCAGCACACTCCTCTCCTGAAATACTCTGTGCTGCTGGGGAATCTGCTCATCCCACTATCTCTCCTCAGCCTGAGACCTCCCATAGATCAGCACACTCCTCTCCTGAAATACTCTGTGCTGCTGGGGAATCTGCTCATCCCACTAATGTAATTCTCAGCCTATGACCTCCCTTAGATCAGCACACCCTCTCCGTGCTGCTGGGGGAATCTGCCATCCCACTAATTCTCAAGCCTATGACCATCCCATAGATACAGCACACTCCTCTCCTGAAATACTCTGTGGCTTGCTGGGAACTTTGCTCCATACCCACTA